>NW_027472590.1:11362500-12625000 GCF_030347505.1 Rhynchophorus ferrugineus
TTTACCCAGCCTGGTTTCTGGCGTGATCGGGATGGTTGATCCTTGTCGGCTTTTCCAGTGTTGCCTCAATAGGATATCTGGCAATTCGGGCGAAACAAACAACTCGATTTTCTAATGTAATGTCTGAATGGTGCTATTTTTAAACATTTAACATAATAATTTCCACATAAATGAACACAAAACAATGAATGTTGGAAATCGAGTCATTTTTTAAACGATTTATTATCAATAATATGAATAAAAGGCCCTAAAGATTACAACAGTTTCAAATGCTGCATTGAAGCTGAGGATGGCGATGCCAAATGTTTGGAAGGACTGGAAGTAAATTACTCGAACTTGGCCAAAGTGAATTCATGAATGCACCTCTGTAAACACTCTTAATGGTGTAAAGATTGTAGTAAAGATGAAATATCGCCCAGAAATGTCAGAAGTTCTGTATAGACGAAATTATGGTTTTAGCAAAATAATAACAAAAGTTCATCGATCGAAATGGTACATGTTTCGTTAGTTAATGTTAAAACATGAAGTAAGGTTGGTAAATCATAGCAACGTGGAAGCAATACAGCTACTCAACAACACGCAGAAAGCCACAAGATTGAAACGAACCAAACGACATGAACTTGTTTTATTCCAATTTAGAAAATACATACTGATGTATTAATCCCGTACTCGCGTTGCTTGTGTATAAATGCAAGTACAAAAGAACAGTAGTAATAAGTTAATTTGTAATTTAAGTACCATAGTAAAATAAATTTTTTGCAAAATTAGTTTTTTTTATTCAACATACTTCCCTTCAAGGGTGACGAACATTTCTTCCCATCGAGCATTCTTTTGAGATTGTTCTCAGATCTGGAAATGGTCGCTGGAGGCCAGATCTGGAGAATACGGTGGCTGAGGAAGTAATTCGAAGCCCAATTCATTGATTTTGCCATCGTTTTCACTGACTTGTGACTCGGTGCATTGTCTTAGTGAAGCACAACTTTCTTTTTCTTCAAATGCTGCCGTTTTCTGGCGATTTCGTTCTTAAAATGGTCAAATAACTATATGCAATAGTCGCTGTTGATGGTCCTTTATTTTTCAAGGTAGTCAATGAAAATCAGAAGTAGCATCACAAAATACAGACGCCATAACCTTGCCAGCCGTCTGTTGCTTTTTCCCACGCTTTGGAGCGGCTTCATCGTATGCAGTCCAATTGGATGACTGTCGATTGGACTTCAGAGTGAAATGATGGAACCATGTTTCATCCATTGTCACATATCGACACATAAACTCGGGTTTATTACGCTTGATCATCTTCAATCACTACTCCGAATCATCAACTCGTCGTTGTTTTTGGTCAAAAGTGAGCTCGAGGGGCACCCACTTTGCACAAAGGTTTCTCTTGTCCAAATATTCGTGAACTATATGATGTACACGTTCAGTTAATATCTTTAGAGTGTCTGCTATTTCATTCAATTTCAATTTACGGCCATTCAAAATCATTTTGTAGATTTTTAAAATGTTTTCGCCGGTAACAACCTCTTTTGGGCGTCTACTCCGTTCACCAACTTCGGTGCTCATTTTACCATGTCTAAACTTAGCATACCAATACTTGATGGTTAATTTTCCTGGGACAATATCTGGAAACTCAACTTCAAGCCAAGTTTTTGCTTCAACTGTATTTCTTGCCTTCAAAAAGCTATATTTTTTATTCCCTTTTATTAATTTTTTCACAATAACAAAAGTTGCTTCACTCAAAATGTTATAATTCATAAACTAAAGATCGGACAGCTCCCGAATTTATACACGCATCTTTTGAGGGTTAGAGCTAACAAAATATGGATATATGGATTTAATCCTAGTAGCGCCATCTATGTGTCAGGCCGGGGACTTTTCAGTTAACCTGTTAGATGCCGAGAAATGATCTTCAATGATTAATGCATTATATATTCTAATCACGGCTTGACGATAATGGCCGGTAGTTTTAATCGATATTCAAGACACACAAATAAACAAACCTGTTGATGCGACATAATATATCAAAACCAGTAAGAATATTTATCCTAACGAACAGCAATTCATATATAATCGCATCGAAAATATAAATTCATAAATACGAAATTTATTTTCCCTTCATTAATGTTAGTAAATTCCACAAGTCCCTTCCGAAACAATGTCCTGTATTTCTTTTTCACCAAAACTAGTTAATTTCTCCCACATTTGTAATTTTGCTAATTTTAAGCATATCTGTATTACTCCAGAAAATTATTTCTCCAAATATTTTTAAGTTCCATCCAAATATATGCGTTAGTGTTTATGAATCTAAAAGCATTTTGATATAGTTTAAGCTAAATAAAAGGTTAAATGGAAGGAATCCAAAGAAATATTAAATAGCCTTTAATATTAAAAATAGCAATTAAATATTTCGAAAAACCTTTATTTGTTCTAAAAAAAGGGTTCTGTATGTAAATTTCGAACGATAAATAAGTCGTTCGCCAATATATTCGATTTAAGCATTTTGGTATAGTTTAAGCTAAATAAAAGTTAAATGGAAGGAATCCAAAGAAATATTAAATAGCCTTTAATATTAAAAATAGTAATTAAATATTTCGAAAAACCTTTATTTGTTCTAAAAAAAGGGTTCTGTGTGTAAATGTCGAACGATAAATAAGTCGTTCGCCAATATATTCGAGTTAAGCATTTTGGTATAGTTTAAGCGAAATAAAAGTTAAATGGAAGGAATCCAAAGAAATATTAAATAGCTTTTAATATTAAAAATAGCAATTAAATATTTCGAAAAACCTTTATTTGTTCTAAACAAAAGGGTTCTGTGTGTAAATGTCGAACGATAAATAAGTCGTTCGCCAATATATTCGAGTTAAGCATTTTGGTATAGTTTAAGCGAAATAAAAGTTAAATGGAAGGAATCCAAAGAAATATTAAATAGCCTTTAATGTTAAAAATAGCAATTAAATATTTCGAAAAACCTTTATTTGTTCTAAACAAAAGGGTTCTGTGTGTAAATTTCGAACGATAAATAAGTCGTTCGCCAATATATTCGAGTTAAGCATTTTGGTATAGTTTAAGCGAAATAAAAGTTAAATGGAAGGAATCCAAAGAAATATTAAATAGCCTTTAATATTAAAAATAGCAATTAAATATTTCGAAAAACCTTTATTTGTTCTAAACAAAAGGGTTCTGTGTGTAAATTTCGAACGATAAATAAGTCGTTCGCCAATATATTCGAGTTTCTACTCAGGCAGATTTAAAAACAGAAAATTTATCTCCGTCTAGCGCCGAGATTGACCGGTATTAAACTAGAAATTGACCCATTCGACTGTTCTTCATTCACACGCCGTTGAACAAATCCTTCGGACGTCCCATGTCTGTGCTACTATGGCCGGACGACACATAATACTTTTCCTTCCCTGTACAGCCCGATAGGATTTGAATGAAATATTGACCCTTTTTGCGAATTACGACCAGCTATTTAGGACGGAATCCTTTTGTTTTATTACCTAGATAGCATAAACGTGACTTATATTTCCAATTTTATTCCTTATTACTTTTTTTGTATTCATATACATATATAGTCAATTCAAAACAATATGTGGATGTCTAAAGTTGTAAATTCGTTTTACAGTCAGACATTATTGTCCTTCTTATTTTATTCTATTTAAAAAGAGATAGAATGCTGTTAGAGAAGTTCGATCATGTAACCGAAAGAGCCTGCAAAAGTTGTCCGTTTGTCAAACGTCTGCCAAATGATTCAAAATTTTATAATTATGGGTCGTAAACCGGCAAACGTTGTCTTAACGCTTTGTTTTAATAAATTGCAAATCGCCGGGTTTTTTTATTGAAAGCATTTTTTGCGCGATGCAGCTAGCTGCACTGAATATTAGTATGGGTACGGTCACTAAAATATCTCAAAAAATAAAAAACAATATAAACTTAAATGCACCAAAAAGAAACCGTGTTTATGCGAGACAGGTGACGAAGCAAGATCAGCTTACTGTTAGCTGTAACAGAGATCAAATATACGAAATGTAAAAAACAGTAAGTAGTTTTTTCAATCGAAACATAATTTAATACAATTATTTCAGAAAGAATTGTTAGTTTGGAAAGTATCCATAAAAATCCAAAATATCTACAGCTATTTGAGGGATGTAGAATATATCTTCATGCACTGTTGGGTAATATAGAATTTAAGTGATGTAAAGATAACCCACGAAAGGGTTTAATGGAACTTTCATAGATAGCTTTTAAAAGAATACAATTTTTAAAAAACATGTCACAAAATCAAGGAAGAATTATTATCTTAAAACTGCTATAGCATCGAACACTAAACCGATAAAGATCGATAATAAAAAACAGAAATGCCACTTTGTAACAATGTAAATTTGCAACCCGGTAATGCTAAACAACATTTTACAACCTCCAGAAAGACCATTTAGAATAATTTAAAAATATTAATGTACAAAATGTTCACAATAAAGCACTTAATATAAAATATGATTAAGTTAATTCATAACATTTAAATCATCATAAAACTAGCTAAGCAAGATTCTGTGCAGTTTTTTGCTCAATAAATCAGCGAATCCCAAAAGATATTACCTTTAGTTTAATTTATTTATAAAATTTTCATTCCACGCATTCTAAATGAACACATAATTTATCACTATGTCGTGCAAGACGGAAACATTATACACCATAAATTAATTATTCTGATTACCTGTTCTTCAGAGTGTTCGAAAATTGATTGAATTACCTTTATCGAATAGTCTCCATGCGATAATATGAAAATAACTAATTATCAATAAGATTGCGAACGATTTGAGTATATAAATGCGCTATTTTCCTTGGTAGATCATTAGTGATCGATTGTTACTTCAAAATGAAGGCTTTTAGCATTATATTGGTTGCCCTTGTGGCTTTCGCTAGTGTGCAGGTAACTATATAAATTTTAAAGGAAAATATAAATAAGATAATTTTTAATAAAAATTGTCGTCTTTTTAACTAATACAATTTTATAGACCAGCACAAGTTTCAAACTTCATGGGAGACATCGTTTGGTAAAAGCTTCCCCTCCACCCCCACCATCTGACGGACCAGCACCCCCACCATCCGATGGGCCAGCTCCACCACCATCTGATGGACCAGCTCCACCGCCATCTGACGGACCAGCTCCTCCACCATCTGATGGACCAGCACCTCCACCATCCGATGGGCCAGCTCCTCCACCATCTGACGGACCAGCTCCACCACCACCATCCGATGGACCAGCTCCACCACCGTCTGATGGACCAGCTCCACCACCACCAGCGAGAGCTGCTCCACCACCACCACCATCCGATGAGCCAGCTCCACCACCTCCGTCTGACGGACCAGCACCTCCACCATCTGACGGACCAGCTCCTCCACCACCATCAGACGGACCAGCTCCTCCACCATCTGATGGGCCAGCTCCTCCACCATCCGATGGGCCAGCTCCTCCACCACCATCTGGTGGACCAGCTCCTCCACCACCAACAGCTTTTGTTTTCTAAAATGCTATATTTTATTATAATTTTGGTATTCTTTAAGGAAAATTCTATGATAAAAATTAAAGAACAAAAAGTTATTTATTGTAAAATGTATATATAATGAAATAAATTATAATTTAAGAAAACAAATATAATTTTTAAGATTTTCCCTACATGTGTTATTACAGTTGTATTAAGTATTTTATGTTATGAAGAAGAATGAAATGAACTATGGAGTTTAATAGATTCGCAAAAATGAAACGTAAGTGACAACCCAATTTATAACTCGGAGTTACGTTACGTTTTTAATATAAGATAATTTTCTCATCTCTAAAACATTGGAATAACATTTTGAATTACTATCTGCGCTACAATTAACTCCTCCAATAAGGCGTATAACCTGCTGGTTATACCGGCAATTTTCCAGAAATTTGAATTCACGTAATGTTCTACAAAAATTCTCTATAAATCTCAAATAAATCCTTAAATTGTTTAGTCAAAACTTGACGCAGCCTTTACGCTCTGGTGCTATTGTGCATTGCATGGATCAGGGGATCCAAAAATACCGTTCGACCATGAGAGGTTTCCTCTATACTGATTAATCCAGGAAACTGATTAATCCACTAACTTCCTTTCACTACCGGTACCCTTACAGCCGAGCTATACACGAGTCTTTGGTTTGGACTTGATAACATAGAATATTGTATAGAGGATCAACTTAAATAGGCGAAGCCGAGGAACTGTTTTGCGTGGTCTCACTAATTCAGACACATTTTTGCGTCCTTTATAAACAGTACGTTCAGCATTTTTTGTTGAGTTTTTATGATAACTATTATGACACTATTATTTGTTTATAATGTATGCCGGTCTCAGAAGTGTTATGTATCGTATGCGCGATATATTAGGCATTGTATGCGCGGAAACGAAAAAACGAAACGTCGTTTTCCTTGGAAGAAATGTCCAGTTCCATTTCAAAAATGCTTTGACCAAGTTAGCATGGATTAAGCATATGTTATGTGCATGAATTAGCATTGTTCTTACATGGTATACAAATATTTATATATATATATATATATATATATATATATACGTGTGTTGTATTGTTTTCTACCAAAATACATCACATGAAACAACAGAATAAATCTTGAAAATATTAGCTAGAGTGTGTGCCAAAATGTGTCTAAATGGGGTGAAAGCAGAATTACATTGAAGGTAAAATCTGATGACATAAATACAAAAACTATTATGACATAATACAATTCGTAGACCAACATGATAACATGATTAATATATCTTTAAGCCGTTTCTTTGATGTAACTCCTCGATTTTACCATAATTAGAATATTGCAGTAATTTTGATATGTATCATAAATTGTAATTTTTTGTTGCTGTTCTTTAAAATAGTACTTTTGGTACGTTTGCTTTTGACATTTAATCATACAATTTAACCGTTTTAACTCACCGCTCTAGAAGTATCACAATAAAATTTTAAAAATAATTATAAATTTCATCAATACATATCTGTCTTGAACAAGTAAACAAAATATTAACAGATACTTACTATGTCTGCCTTTAGTATGTGGGAGCAAGAAATATGAACTGTAATATATTTTATTTAAATTGATAGCGTTAATCAAAAATATATATGTTCTTATATTTAATACATATCTATACATGTTTACAAAAAAAACATTTAAATGAATACATTCAATGATCTAACAAATGGAATACAACGAATTGGCGATCGCAGCACCTTCTCTGATAAGACAACACAAAACAATTCTAGGATTATATGTAATTAAGTTCACACTCTATGTAGTACTCTATCCTTGATAAGTAACAACGTCCTCATCCTTTCGAAGCAGTAATATCAATCCAATTTATTAGATATAAGGAGAATTTAGAGAAGTGTTTTACCAAAATGTAAATATAGCCCGTTCAATTAAACAGCCAGTGTAATCACGGGATATTAGGTTAGGTTAAAGAGAAAAGAGAGAAAGAAAGAGAGAGAGAGAGAGATACTTTTTTTTCTTATTCCAAAATGACCAGTTAGAACCAAATGGTCTTTTGTTGATGTCGCTTCAGGTTCGTTATAGAGAAGTGTTTTGCGAGAGCCTGGGTTACGACTGGGTTTGTCGTAGTTGGTTATCTACTACGACAGTTTGAGGATGGATAGAGATTTTATCAAGATGATGTCGTATTCTAAGGCGTCTAGGGAGAACCTTACACTGAACATGTTCGTGAAACTCTTCACTTACGGGATGCCTGATTCGAGATGAGTGTTGATGTTCCTCATAAACCATGGGGCATTGGGCGGATTGTTTTGGATTGAAACACTTGGAGTAGTTCAAGTTGTCTCTCAGAGACGTACCTATACCACACATGTGCTCCGAATAGGTAGACTGGACGCACTAGCATTTTATACAGAGTCGCTTTCTGGACGATTAGAAGTTTATTTTTTTCTGCAAGGGAGTAGGAAGAGTATATTGTACACACCATTGCCTTTGCAGATAGCATGCTGGATGTGGGCTGACCATTGGAACATGCGATCGAACTAAAGACCAAGATATGATACATTCCGAAGTCAGGGGATAGGAGCTTTATCGATTTGGAGGCGATAAACGCGGAACTGCTTCTTGTGGAGCCTGAATAGCCTGAACTTGATAGAGAGGCGTTGTCGTGATGGTCTTTATTAGCCGAGAAACGCATGGTGCCAAGAATTTAATGTTTTAATTTAAAATTTTAGCGGTCGCTACACTATCTTTTAAAACTTTTTCAACAAAATATATGCTTGAAAAGCGATTTCTTAATAAGCTAGATATTGGAATAAAAGTAGTTTTTGTAAAAGATGGATTTGAACGAAAAATTAGCGTTTGAAATTGTGAAATTTTAATTACGCTCTAATACCCTTGAAATTTACGTATGACGTATCTTAGTTGTTTTGGTCGCACTAGACGATTTGCATAATCAATTTGTTTATAACTAGACATTCTAATGTGTATCGACGGTATAAGGGATCCTTATGTAATATATATCAGTAAAAACTCTAAACATCATGTATTTTTGTTCCTAGGTAGAAAAATGTGATTAAATCTTACAAGGTGGGAACCAGCCAGTATAGTTTAAATATCGATAATTTATTTACAGCAATAAAATCATTTTAATGTAAGTATTTATTATTTTAAGTACCTTCAATTATGTCTGAAATGTAATTAACATAATATCGAGGTAAATAAGAGTGTTGATAACATTTGAGATTAGGCTTGACTGTTTTTGTTTGTTGTGTATATGAGTCCCTATATAATATTCTTTTTTTCCAGTTACTAAATAATATAGAAAATTATATTTAATATAATGTGAATGATTTAGTCGTACAAGTGTGCATGTAGTCAGTATATATTTCTACAAGAGTCTAATGGCAACCAGCCAGAATATAGGCTTCTAAATGAACTCACAGCTGTTCACTACAGAACGACCATATATTCTTATGATCAACTCCATCAATGTTATCGACAATACGCATAAATAGATGTATCAATCCAAGCTCTTGAAATAACCTCTATATTTTTATATGTCTTCAATTTATTCAGGTTAATAAATAGTGAAATAAAAAAAAATTAAACAATATTGTAATTTAACATAGTTTATTATTTTTTAAAAACATTGATGTGTCAATAAAAACCATCTTTAAATTATTTCTTCTGAGACTTCTTCTGTAATAATTTAAAAGATATAAGCTGTTGGTGGAGGTGGAGCTGGCTCATCGGATGGCGGTGGTCCGGGTTCGCCAGATGGAGGCGGTCCAGGTTCCCCAGATGGGGGTGGCTCCGGTTCACCAGATGGAGGTGGTGGAGGGTCAGCTTTAGCTGATGGTGGTGGTCCGGGTTCGCCAGATGGAGGCGGTCCAGGTTCCCCTGATGGGGGTGGTCCAGGCTCATCAGATGGTGGTGGTCCAGGTTCCCCAGATGGAGGTGGTTCCGGTTCACCAGATGGAGGTGGTGGAGGGTCAGCTTTAGCTGATGGTGGTGGTCCGGGTTCGCCAGATGGAGGCGGTCCAGGTTCCCCTGATGGGGGTGGTCCAGGCTCATCAGATGGTGGTGGTCCAGGTTCCCCAGATGGGGGTGGTTCCGGTTCACCAGATGGAGGTGGTGGAGGGTCAGCTTTAGCTGATGGTGGTGGTCCGGGTTCGCCAGATGGAGGCGGTCCAGGTTCCCCTGATGGGGGTGGTCCAGGCTCATCAGATGGTGGTGGTCCAGGTTCCCCAGATGGGGGTGGTTCCGGTTCACCAGATGGAGGTGGTGGAGGGTCAGCTTTAGCTGATGGTGGTGGTCCGGGTTCGCCAGATGGAGGCGGTCCAGGTTCCCCTGATGGGGGTGGTCCAGGCTCATCAGATGGTGGTGGTCCAGGTTCCCCAGATGGGGGTGGTTCCGGTTCACCAGATGGAGGTGGTGGAGGGTCAGCTTTAGCTGATGGTGGTGGTCCGGGTTCGCCAGATGGAGGCGGTCCAGGTTCCCCTGATGGGGGTGGTCCAGGCTCATCAGATGGTGGTGGTCCAGGTTCCCCTGATGGGGGTGGGGGAGGGTCTACTTTTATCACATAATGATGCCTTTTATGCAATTTAAAGGCTTCACTTGTCTGTTAAATAACATAGTTTTATATTTAATAGAAATAATTGTAAATGGAATTACTAAGGTGTTTTTTTATAGTGATGAAGCTTTTATTATAACTCTGCTTATAAATAGTATAAAGGTTTTCAAAGCCCCTGTAATTTACAAAACAATGCTCTGCTTTTTCAGAATAAGTTCTTATGCAGTAATGTAGTTACTATATGAGAGTTTTAATGATTAATTTGAAATTTTATTAATTAAAAAATTATAACTCCAAAAATAGACTATTCTTATGATTAAAATGTATAAATGTATAAATGTAATTATTTTAAATATTATTATTCATTATATAAAAAAGTATACCTGTATGCTCACTGAAGCCACAAGGGCAATCAATGCAATAGTAATAGCCTTCATTGCTAGACAACGAACTTATTACTAACATTATAATGGCAAAGGTGAGTATTTATATACCTCGATTATTTACATCTTCATATTTAAAATTACTAGAGATAACTTATTTTATCTCATACAAATAGTTAAAATACTTGATAGATTATTAACTACGGTATATCTGTGACCTTCTGAGTTATTGAAGAGTTTAATTATCAATTTTAATGAACATATTTGAAATGTTTCGAATTAAAAAAAAAATCCAATTTTATAAAATTGTAACTCGTAGTTGCTGAGGTTTTCTCGGTTTTATAAATAATGGGTTGTTAGAGGGTAATTTTAGCTTTTTTCGTGTCGTTTAAAGCGACTGTATTCATATACATTTCAAACACTAAGTCATTATGTTGGTTGATCACCTTTAACTGATTTTTGGCAATCAAACAATTCCATCAGCGTAACATTTTTGAGATTTTATAACACCAAGAGAGTTTAATAGAGAATGGAAAAAATTATAGTCGGATATACCATCGCCTTGTCTGTACGGTGACTTATTAGCAGCTTCCGTGTATTGTGATCATTCACTTTAAGAGTGTACATATTCGGAAAAATTGCAAACAGCAATACAGCATTTATTAGATATAACATTTTCCATCATTTTTACAGCTTTTCCTATCTTTCAAGCGACATGGCGACAACAGTGTCGAAAGAACGATGTTGTTTTGGTACCGATCTAATCCTCGATTAAATCAGACTATGCAACAGATAGGTGTGGCCGAGTATTGCCTTGCAAAAGGATGGCTTTTTATAACTTATTAGTTATGTATTATCGTTTGAACTAAGGAATTCACAATGAAGGCTTAATTTTAACTGATCTTTAAACTTAAATAACATAAAGTGGATACATAGCATAACTGTATTAGTCCATTAGCGATGATTTTCTGTGAACTGTAATGAATTGTTATAATTGAATGCAACTTGATGGGATGTAAGCGCAACATTTCTACGTTATTTATTTCGACTCCATCCGACCTAATCTGGTACGTCTAATTAGTAGCATTTTAGAAAACCAGATTTAAAAAAAGACTCTGTTAATGATTCTGTATAACCGATATTAAATTAAACATCCGATGTAAACCGTGAATACTAATATCGATGAACAAAAAAACTCATTCAACAAATTCAAAACTAGATAAACGTTGAGATCGATTGGACTGTATCCTAAGAAATTGGTAACTAAATATTTTGATCCATATATTCCCACCTAGACAGCCGTTGAACGACTTTTGTCAAACTGCCCCTGTTAAACTATCAAAGGCGGGAAGTTTAAATACTCGCTAAGTTTTATTAAGTAGGTGGTCCGAAGCGTAGCCTTATGGATTTAGGAAACAGAAAAGCCAATAAAAGAAAAACGAAAAATTTGGACTTATTTCTCAAATGACTATTTTGACCTCCTTCACACTTTGTGAATCTCAGAAAACGGTGGCAATTACATTTCCGGCCGATAGGACAATCTTCACCATCTTCGTTCAAGCACGTTCGCCAAGTGCACTGTTTCGACTGTTCCTTGATCTCTGGTGCGAACCAGTGGATATATGTTTCGTCGGCGGTTACGAAACAACGCAGAAACTCCTTCCGAAGACTATGTATAGATTATATATAGTTACATACAAGCAAATTTATACTTCAATATATACTGTGATACTAAAAACAATATTTGAAAACTTTGTTTATTGCATCAGTTCGATTATTTATTATTTAGATTTTGGTTTGACGTAGATCTGATTAGCAATACTAGTAAATATAGAAAACAAAAATGTTAAATATTTAGCTCTCGAAATTTACGATAATGATAAAATAATCAGCAAAATCTAGGGTATATATACACAAGACTATGAATAAAGCATCAGTAGTAATCTAGTGTTGCTTCATCATGAGAGTCCTTACTATAACACTGGTAGCCCTAGTGGCTCTTGCCAGCGTTCAGGTAATTATAATTATTTACTATTTAAATGTTTTTTTTAACTCTGAATACATCCTTTTACAAACTGATTTAGACAAGCACGGCCTTCAAACTTTTCGGATGGAGCTTCGGAGAGGAAGTTGAACCTCCACCACCATCCGGCGAACCCGGACCACCTCCATCTGGTGAACCTGGACCACCACCATCTGATGAACCCGGACCACCCCCATCTGGCGAACCTGGACCACCGCCATCTGGTGAACCTGAACCACCACCATCTGGTGAACCTGGACCACCTCCATCAGCTAAAGCTGACCCTCCACCACCACCATCTGGTGAACCCGGTCCACCACCATCTGACGAACCTGGACCACCACCATCTGGTGAACCTGAACCACCTCCATCTGGTGAACCCGGACCACCACCATCTGGTGAACCAGGACCACCACCATCTGACCCTCCACCACCACCATCTGGTGAACCCGGTCCACCACCATCTGACGAACCTGGACCACCACCATCTGGTGAACCTGAACCACCTCCATCTGGTGAACCCGGACCACCACCATCTGGTGAACCTGGACCACCTCCATCAGCTAAAGCTGACCCTCCACCACCACCATCTGGTGAACCCGGTCCACCACCATCTGACGAACCTGGACCACCACCATCTGGTGAACCTGGACCACCACCATCTGGAGAACCTGGACCACCACCATCAGCTGTTTATTAGGCAATAATTAAAATGTATATATTTTTTACTTTTAATTCATTATTTCCTTCAATAAATAATGTAGAAATATGAGAACTTATTTATTTATTATAAAACATTCAACATAAAACAAGTATATATATATATATATATATATATATATATATATATCTATATATCTATATATATTCTATATATATATCTATATATATATCTATATATATATCTATATATATTCAAATATCTATATATCTTAGACGCTAAATACAATAGTTTCTAATATATATTAAATAATTGTTTAAAGAAAATTAATGTTAAAATAAGCGTATTTGTACTGAACCTTTATTTCTTCTAAAAACATTATCAAATTAATGATATAATCGTAAATTAATAAATACAATTACTTCAAAAAAAATAAAGACTACAATTTTACATCTCATGTCTAATTCCACAATCATAATGTCGTTAGACCATTTTCATAGAATAATTTGCTTTTAATTATTAAGTAATTAAATTTTTTGTATTTGTCACAAAATTATATTTTTTTCTAGTGTTTGGGCTCGGCACAGACTTCAAACTGATCAGTTGGTAGTAGTTAAAATAATATTGTAAACGGATAAATAGGTGTAGGTAGATATTAAACTTAATTGTGTGTATATAGTAGAATATAATATACGTATAGTAGATAGGTTAAATAAATGTATATGAGGAAAAATAGCAATAAAGAAAGCTCCTCTGCGCGTCAGCTGAACACTCTAACCATTACACCATAGAAGTAGTTGCCTGCAATATTTCTACCACTTCTCATATGCTATGGCTGGTGCTTAAAATAAAACTGACTGGCTTTCACTCACATCAGTTCAGCAATAACAAATATCTGATTATATTAGATAAAGAAATATGTGAAAACTTTGTATATGCCTTTGAAATTTGAGGATTTCCCTAAATTTTCCCGGATTCCACCATCAGATCCTGACTTGATTCCAATGGGACTACCTCGGAAGTGTACTCTCTCGAATAAAAAGCGAATTTTGAAAATCGGACCATAATTGACGGAGAAATCAGTGGACATACGTTAAAAAAATGCAGCCGAACATAGAACCTCTTCCTTTTTTTGAAGTCTGAAGAATTTGAATAGGTTCAATTTTATTCCCACATAAATAAGTTTAATACTTAATGTAATTTATGCTAAGAATATAAACATATTCAAACTAACAACGAAAACGCGAATTTATATAATGCTTTTCCTTACATATATTAATATATATATATATATTGATTTTCCAAAGATTTTTATACATATTTTAAAGTCTCCTTTTTACCAACAAGGGTTTATCTGGACTGGACCTACTATTTAAAGTGGACTCCCAACCATTATCCTCGACATTAATCCTACCAATTGGCGAGTAACCAACTTAGAAATCATCCCAGAAGATATCCGTTCTTACCCAGCCTGCTTATTGGCGTGCCTGAGATCATTTTCCTAATCGGATTTTACCTAGGATCCTTTTACCTCTTGCCTAGAAAATCAGAAATATTAAACAATCACAAACATAAATTTACAAACATGCCCCAGCAGGATTCGAGCCCGCGACCATCGCAACCGAGAGTGGACCATTTAAGTCCTACTTTCAAGTAGATTTGGTTAACTATGTTAGGAAGTATTAGAAAAATGTTAAATATTTAGACCATGTTAATATATGAAAAACATCATCCACCACCTTCATCCACTAAAATAGACCCTCCACCACAATCACCACCAGCTCTTAAAAGTTGCCGGCCTGGCATATAGATGGCGCTAATAGAATTAAATCCATATGATTTTTAGTTAACCCTAACCCTCAAAAATGCGTGAATAAATTTGACAGCTGTCGGATCATTAGTTTGTGAATTTAGCATCAAGGATTGGTATGCTAAGTTTAGACGTGATGAAATGAGCACCGAAGACGGTGACGCAATGGACGCCCTAAGGAGGTTGTTACCGACGAAAACATTACAAAAATTCGCAAAATGATTTGTAAATTGAAATTAAATAAAATAGAAGACACTCTAAAGATATCAACTGAACGTGTACATCAAATCATTCGCGAATATTTAGATATGAGAAAGCTCTATGCAAAGTGGGTGCCGCGCGAGCTAACTTTTAACAAAAAGCAACGAAGAGTTGATGATGCGGGGCAGTGTTTGAAGATGATCAATCGTAATAAACCCGAGTTTTTGTGTCGATATGTGACAATGGATGAAACATGGTTCCATCATTTCACTCCGAAGTCCAATCGATAGTCATCCGAGTGGACTGCACACGATGAACCCGTTCCAAAGCGTGGGAAAACGCAACAGTCGGCTGGCAAGGTTATGGAGTGTGTATTTTGGGATGCGCATGGAATAATTTTCATCGACTACCTTGAAGAAGGAAGGACCATCAACAGCGACTATTACATTTGAAGAAAAAGAAAGAGCTGCTTTGCCAAGAAAATGCATCGTGTCACAAATAAGTGAAAATGATGGCAAAAAACCATGAATTGGGCTTCAAATTGCTTCCTCATTCACCGTATTCTCCAGATCTGGCCCCTAGCGACTATTTCCTGTTCTCAGATCTCAAAAGAATGCTCGCTCGGAAGAAATGTTCGTCGAATGAAGAGGTGATCTTCGAAAAAGAGGCCTATTTTGAAGTAAAGAACAAATCGTATATTGCCAAAAAAATGTGTTTTACTATGGTAGGCCGAGGACTTTTCAATTGACCTGTTATGAAATGTATGTTTCCTCAACTAAAATGAATGTTATATTTGAACTTAATTGTCCACTTATTATATATTTTCAATTTAGAATAATCATATTTTACTAATATAATTGGAATTTTATTTGTAACTTAACGAACTTAGATTTTGTAATGTTGTCAAGTTTAGATTTTTAAAGGGACTAACGGTTCGAGTCTGTATAATTTGAGTGTGATTCAGGTATTTGAGATATTGAGATATGAACAAAAACAATGTTATAAGTTCCAAATTCTTAAAAGATACAATCTGCTTCATCGATTTTATAATTTAGATTCCTTTTATTTAGATATATTAAGTCAACAAAACGATTACCACTTACTGATGTCACCTTTGAAAAACAAGTATTTTATCACTGCTGGGTATCAAAATGAATTATAATAATTTTAACAATTAATGCAGATAATTTTAGCTTTACCTTATATTTTTAGTCATTTAGTAATAACACGCAAACTTTATTCACTATTGGATATTTACAAATATTTTCCTATTTACGAATATAAATATACGTTACAAAGTTCAGAACAAAATCATATCGCCAAATATTCAATACTCGACATATTTTTCGTACTTGATTATGTCTCAAGCCTTTTCAAAACCTCCAACAAACGAAAAACATTTCTAAAATAGATCTTGGAGTGGTTTAATTAATAGAAATCAATTAAGACCATTCGAAAATATCTCAGATATTTATAAACATTAATCGGCGACCGTATGTACTTAGTTTCGTGAAGAATGTTTTTCAATATTAGGATATTTTTATGGATTTTCGTCAGAGGGAAGAAGTGTGTACGCGAAGACAGGGCGGGTCTGGGGCGGTTTGTTAGTTCCAGATGAATGGTTGGAGGGTAATACAGGGGACACGCCTTCAGTTCAATCTTTTTTATGGTGCTTTTCTGTCCTTTAAATAGGAGTAACTTTTAAATTTATATAAACAAGTGCAGATGTTAATAATTTTTGGTAAATATAAAACATATATGACGGGAATTTGAATCAGACAACTGTATTAAGTGTTGGAATTAATTCGTATCAACGAGTGATTCACACGTTCGTGTGCGAAAAAATAATAATTAGATTATATTTTAGTAATAAAATATGTCATAAGAATTTTTATAAAAATATCACAAATTGTATGAAATTAAGCAATCTTTATTAGTTAATTCGAATTAGTCATAAAACATTAAACAAAAAACGGAGCAGAGTAGACTGAAAATCGAACGAATATCACTACATAGTATAAAACAAAGTCGCCTTTTCTGTCCCTATATCCCTATGTGCGCTTAAATCTTTAAAACTACGCAACGGATTTTGATGCGGTTTTTTTCAATAGATAGAGTGATTCAAGAGGAAGGTTTATATGTAGAATACATGCATAATATACTAAGGCAACATTGCTAATTTTAGAGGTTTCTAACGTGATGTCGTAAATTAACCTATTTTTTTAGGCTTATTTAGCAATTAGCAAAAACGCTGCCTAACCCTACGAGTTAGATCAAATTAATGTACTACAGTATTGTACACCATAAAAAGGTCTACAAAAAAGTCCGCGATGGTATATGTTTATCTTTTAGGGATAACCCACATTAACCATGTTTATTGTTTACTTTTTGCGTGAGAAAATGGCTTATTTACGAAGCTATTTTAAGCAATACAGCATTAATCCTTATCGAATTAAGTACCTTAAATACAGTGTGCAATTAATATAGATCAATATGGTTCCTTACAGCATGTAAATTAAACAAATATTTTCGAAGATATTACAAATTTAAAATTTGCGTTTAAAAATGTGTAATGTTATAAAAATTGTATAAATTTAGATATTCCAAAGATAGCAGGAAATCTTCATAGTAAGTATAGGGGAAGAGGAATTGTTTTACTCCAAATTTAATGCGTGCAGGCCAAGGGCAGTAATGAATGAACCAAAAATACTGGATCGATTTTAATCATGTTTTCATTGAGTGACATAGGCATATATATTTTATGCCCGTGCAAAGTCGGAGCGGGCCGCTATGTTTTTATATACAACGTTCATATTTTTTCTGTAGTGTATTTAATTTAGTATCAGCATTGCACCCGTGCGAAGCCGGGGCGGATCGCTAGTACTGTATAATTGGAAAGATATACTTTAATTGACCTAAAATCATAGTGATTGGTTTTATCGGACAATAACAAAGCTTAATTGAACTTGTAAGGTGTAAATGTTTTAGTATATATTCATATATTCATATCAAATATATTGAAAATACTGTGAAAAAAAGTTTTAATAACTCATAATATTTCAATTATTCATTTTACTGTGATATGGGAGAAGCATGATTAACTTGTTCAACAAATGGTGGTTGAATTTTGACCAAATGGCTATCACTAGTTAAGAATCACCAATATATTTTACAAATGTTTAACTTGAACTTCACACTTTAATGTTTTTAGTTACTTGTTTTTTCTTTGAATATCAATTGAGATTATGTAACTTGTCTATCTGTAATGTTTATTTTGTTCTGTTTATAGTTTTCGTTTATTCATAAAATGTATGTGTTTAATAATAATATTTAATATATTCTTATACTTAAAACATATTATCAGCCACCAAATAAGAGAATGGTATTGAAGTGACTACAATCGATATAAACAGAAATGAATCTTCGAAATGTATGTACCACTAAATGTACTAACTAAACTTCAGAATCTGTGGATAACTCAACTGAAAATTGTTTGCGTTTGGAACTGTTATGATAGATCAATTTTTAATTGCGGATATTTATTGTCATTGAAACAACAGGTGACATATTAAAGTTCACTCAGTTCCCCGGCACTTCAATCGTATTTATTGTTTAAACTCTAATGGTAATTTCTAGTCTACATCTTTTAACGATACACAAATTATAGTCTACATAATCGGGTCCTTCATATTTTATTTAATACATAGTTAAGTTCTGCCTGGATCAGCACCTTTAAATTGAAACAATTATGTGTATTTTTGGTCTGGAATTTGTCACAATAAAATATATGGGTAAAAACATATTCAAATTAATGTTGGATGGAATAGATGTACTTCCTGTATGAACTAATGATGAAAATCAAGAGAATTATTGATATATTACATGGTTGTATGTTTTCTGGCAGCATAGCATACCGTAGTAAGAAGAATGCTAGTTAGATGATTGGCAAAAGTCTTCAAACAGTTCATCCATCAACTGCTAAGTCGTGTGAAAGCTCTCTGACAGTTTTGAAAGCTGAATTTTCACTGTTGTTGATATTAAATTAAACAACAGAAGTAGTGAATGCCAGAAATTCCATTTTGGACATTTTATTACTAACGTATATAATAAAAAACTCAATAATATTAAATATAAAGACATGAAATTTGTCATGATTATAAATTATACCACCATTGATTTTATAAACATAGTGGAATTATATACTAGGGTTATTATGTATTACATTTTATTCTTTAAACATTATACCAATTGAATATTATCTTTTAAAAATGTTTAGATTATAAGAACCTCTCACAACAAAGTCACTAATTGGACGTTATTGTGATGATCTTAGTAGTATTTGTTTTGTTATCGAGATAAACTAATCTATAGAAACAAAACATCAATATTCGAACAGGACAGCATTTGTTGAGTCCGCTGGCCTTCGTTTGAAAATAATTTCCATCAGCCCTGCTATTATCATCATTGTTTTTTTTTCCATATAGAAACAATATATTGTTTTCATCAAAGTCGTCATAGCGTTACTGAAAAAAAAACAAAAGCGAAATAATGCCGATAACCGTACAGCATATAAGTCAATAAACAAATTCATTTTTATACTAGAAAACCAGTTAAATTTTAAAAGAAAAAAAGAAGCCACGTCTTGCCTTGTGACTCATAAAATTCGGACCCAGTAATGAAACTCCATTGTTTATCGAAATAAATTCGGAGCAAAGTTTCGGATTAATTAAAATTTTAATCCAATTACCGCGAAACATCGTATTGGAAGTGGCATCTTGCCTGGTCCTGACACACGTCGCACGCAATGCTCTTACCCACCCCTTATCGTCGTCAACAACCCCAGCCAATAGCAGTGAAGCGTTAGTAATGTATTTGAAATTGCTCCTAAAAATTCTTTTTAGATATGCTCTGTAGGAAGGCAGATCGGTTGATATTATATACGACGTATTCTACGGTTTTATAACACGTAATGCCACAAAATATATAAGGAATAGTAATAATAGAAAATATTATTTAAAATTATCATTGTTAACTTAATGTTGCGTTTTTTATTTACTAGTTTACTGCATATGCATATGCATATTCTATATATATATACATATATATATATATATATATATATATATACATACATATATATATATATATATATATATATATATATATATATATATACATACATACATATATATATATATATATATATATATATATATATATATATATATATATATATATATATATATATATATATATATATAGCTCGAGTTCATCCAAATCGAAGGTGTTACTAACCATTCCTGTTTCTAGGATGATCAACAAATGTTATGACTAATAAAACCTAATCAATTTCTAACCCAAAGTTTACCTTTTTCCATCAACTTTTGTGGTCTTACGACTATTTTATCATCTTGCCATGAATGACTATTGGGTATATTGTTCCTATTCTGAAATATCATAGTCTTATCTCACCAAATACACAAATTTAAATAATAAGTCTTCCTTAATATTATTGTATGCTTTCAAAAATTGTGTTCTTTTAAAATGAATGTCCGGAAGTTCCATTAGGACACTTCGTGGGTTATTTTTACATTCCATATTACCTAAATGTGTATGAAGGGCCTGTTCTATATCCTTCACAGAACTGCATATCTCTAAGCTTTCTATGGATTCTTCAGAGACTAACAGTTTCCTTTATTATAATATTAAAATATTATTAATGATATATAATTAGGAACCACGTAAATTATGCGTTAAGGATATTAGAAGTTACTAATATTTTCACTGACGTTATCTATTGGCGTAAGTATCAACATGAAAAACTGATAAGCAACCTTAAGAGTAAAGTTAAAAAAAACCTTAAGTTAAATTCAAAGATTATTATTAGATTATGATTGACATTTTTCTAATTAAAATAACAGTTTTCCAGTTAGTATTATTGAGTTACTCGATGTATATAGACAATAATCATTGAATTCTTAGAAACAACATTTTTGGCGTTCATAATGACATTCGAATGGACAGTCTTGGCGCGGCAAATGTAATATGCTGAGGAATATGGATTGTAATTAATTAATTAACATATAACAGATCAATTGAAGTTCCCGGCCTGATACATAGATGGCGCTACTGAATTAATTCCATATATTTTTTAGTTAGCCCTAACCCCCAAAAGATGCCTGTATCCATTTGATGAATTATAGCATTTTGAGTGAAGCAACTTTTGTTATTGTTAAAAAAATGGATAAAAAGGAATTTCGCGTGTTGATAACATATTGCATTTGGAAGGGAAAATACACAGTTGAAGCAAAAACTTGGTTTGATGCCGAGGTTCCGGAAACTACCCCGGAAAAGCCATCAGGGATTGGTACGCTAAGTTTAGACGTGGTGAAATGAGCAACGAAGGCGGTGAACGCAGTGCACGCTCAAAAGAGGTTGTTACAGACAAAAACATTAAAAAAATCCACAAAATGATTTTGAATGACCGTAATTTGAAATTGAATGAAATAGCAGACCCTCTAAAGATATCAACTGAACGTGTAGATCATATCATTCACGAATATTTGGGTATGAGAAAGCTCTGTGCAAAGTGGGTGCCGCGCGAGCTCACTTTTGACTAAGAACAACTATTCGGAGCTGTTTTTTAAGATGATCAAACGTAACACTCCAAGTTTTTGCATCGATATATGACAATGGATAAAACATGGCTCCATCATATCACTCCGATATCAGTCGGCTGGCAAATTTATGTCGTCTGTATTTTGGGATGCGCATGGAATAATTTTCATTGACTACCTTGAAAAAGGAAGGACCATCAACAGCGACTATTACATAGCGTTAATTGGACCCTTTGAAGGACGAAATCGCCGAAAAATGGCCGCATTTGTAGAAAAAGAAAGTGCTGCTTCACCAAGACAATACACCGTGCCACAAGTCAGTGAAAACGATAGGAATAATCTATAAATTGGGCTTAGAATTGCTTCCTCATCCACAATATTCTCCAGATTGCCTGCTCTTTGATCAAAAATCGCCGAAACTGAGGCCTATTTTGAATCAAAGGACAAATCGTACTACGAAAATGGTATCAAAAATTTGGTGGGTCACTATAATCAGTGTATCACCCTTGAAGGAAATTATGTCGAATAAAAAAAAAAAATTTTCCAAAAAACGTGTTTTACTATGGTAGGCCGGGGATTTTTTAACTGATCGGTTATTATGCTAATTTTGATTAAATGAGTGCCTTTTTAAACTAAAAAAAAATTATTAGAATATATGCCTAACACATTTTATTTATCTAAATATATTTAACTATCTAATACAATTTTAATTACGTTTAAATATCCTGTTTATATACATCAAATACATTCAAGCATTTAATACAGTATGTGTTATGAGATACGAAACCCATCGCTGAATGAAATAAATTGAAAAACAGAGCCTGGGGCCAGGTGAGATAACGGAGAGTCGAGGCCCTCGTTCCCCCAGTTTCTGGAGTAGTCGCTATATTTGTTTATTGTCGATGGCGTGTAACCGCTGCGGTAATCCGAACTGAAGTGTGTTCAAAATGGAAAACAAAATGGCCGCTGTTTCCTATTTAAAACAGAGGGCAGATGTTCAAGGGATGAGACATTATAGACAACATTTACCGGTTAGTTAATCGAGGGCCAGGGTTTTTCTGTGACACAATGCAAATAGAATGAAAATCTTATTTATAAACTTTTAAGAGGAATAATATTAAAAAATATTATTATGAAATGACTCCACATAACAAGAACAAATAACTATACAAAAATAATAGTTTTCCTTGGAAGAAACAAACCAAGTTAACTAGATTAAAGATGTGTATGTGTGCGTGGTTTACCATTGATTTTATCTGGTAAGTATACCATTATTTATATACAGCTTTTGTGTCCATCTATATTATTATACACAGGAATATAACAGGAGAAATCCACATTTTAAAACCAAAATATGTCCAAATGTGGCAATGGTAAAATTACATTGAAGGTAAATGTGATTATATTACATGAAAAGTTTTTGTTACCCTTTAAAAAGCTGTTTATAATTGCCATTAGTTTAAAACTTAATCATTTTGAAGGGGTTCATTTACTTGAAACAAATGTATATTGGTTAAGATACTTATAATTAATATTTTGGTTTAAGGCTCCTTAACCGAGATAACCTTTTCAACAAGGATATTAATAAAATACATTAATACAAAATAATATAATATAATTAGTAGCAGACTAACAAGATGAGCTTGATTTTATAGATAAGATATTATCATGCTTTAGCTATCTTTCTAACTCTTCGATTTTACCATAATAAAAGCACAACAGCAATTATTATATATATCATATATTTTAATTTTTTGTTGCTATTGTTTAAAGTATTACTTTTTGGCATGTTTTCTCCATTCTGACGTATATCATAAGATTTAACTGCTTTAATTATCCGTTCCTAACTATATATTATAAGTTACCTCAATACATTTTTGTGTCGAACAAGTAAGTAAAATATTAACAGACCCAGACTTTTAGCTGTGCTGCTCTGTTTTCAGTATGAGGGAACAAAAATATAGAAACTTTAATACATCTTATTTGAATTGATAGCACTAAAGAAATATGAAAAAGGGAAAAAGCGCCTATAGACAATTTTGATTATATTTGCTTATGTTAGCCAATTCTGAGAAAATGTAAGACATGTTTTCCAAACTTATCTACTAAAAATAATATTTACCTCATCATAACACATAATATTCGTTATAATGTAGCATTTTGGAAAAGGATTTGAGACAGTTAAGGGAAATAAAACTTAACGTTTTTAATATTTTCAAATATTTTATAAAAAAATTTAATGACTTCAAACCATTCCGTTATTTCTTGATCGTCATCAACTGCATCCCCATTAAAGATAGAAATATTAGTAATGTCATTAATTTTCCAGTCTCCTCTGCAGACGAAATGTGGGTGATGCAGGCTGGAGCACCAACGTAAGGGTCGGCAGTCAAGCACTTAATACAAGCAAATAACGCGAGACCAAATTGAGTTAATAGCAATCGCAAGTCATCAGGACCTAATTGCAATTGAGGGTCAAATCTGCTAGTGCGTTCTGACAGTGGCGGAGTCGATTTTAAATAATAACGGCGAAATAACGACGATTTCTTGAATTATATTAGGTACTTTAATAAATTCTGGTAACTTTTTTATCTTCCAAAGGCATTTATTGAGAAAAATTGCTTAAATATATATTTTTGAAAATATTTTCCATTATTTTCCAATCATCCATGCATTTTTTCACTTGTTCAGCATTTGGAAACCGTATGTCAATTAATCCGTGCTACATTGATCTAAATAAGTGATAACCAGGAGCGGCAGAACGTTCCATTCGAATTGTAAACAATTCACTTTTATAACTCTGGTAGCATGGAGTCAAATATTGCCGTGCAAGAGGATGATGTGTCTGTTACCCGCTATTGGTGGCCTCTATTAAAACAATACGTTGTCCAATTTATTCAACTGATGCAGGCAAGCTTCTAGAGAAACAGCTTCAATCAGTTTCAACAGGTTGTCATTCAATAAGATATTCATTCATCGTCTTCCTCCAGCTTTCCAAGCCAAGATGTTATTGACATCAAAATCACTGTTATTAAATTAAACCAAAACCGATTATTATCGATTATATACCACCATTAGTTCCTAAAAGAATTTTATGAGCTTGGCAGTAGATTTCTTAAAATTAGACACCAACATACAACGAAAACAATGAATGTCGAAAATGCAATTTTAAGAGTTCCATGATGAGCGTCTCTACACATACACTGCGAATAACTCGTTGAATAGAATTTAACAGTTAGGTTACTTCATCTTACTTCAAGAGCTTTAAACATTAACATAAGCACACGTAGTTTTTAGCAGTGGCTGTCCACCGTCTGAAAATATATGGCTTTTTTGATCATATCTCTGGGAACTATCAACTTCCACAAGTAAATACGAATTCCAGATGTTTAAAAATAATATCCGGGAATCAGCTGTCGAGGAAAGATTTGCACAAAATACATAAGCACTTGATAAGTGACAAGGATCCACAAATCAATTTATTAACTATTTATCATAATATAATTTATCATAAAATTAAATTGCTTTATATATTGAAGTAATGTATACAACTTCATCCACAGGAAAATACAGAATATATAAAAAATGCGTTAAATCCGATATAAAAGATTACATAGATACGAATTGTACAAATGTAATTATTACGTAAGGTAATTTTCTTATTTTTCTTACATAGGGAGGAGGCGGGCCAAGAGCCTCGAGCATAGAATTCAGAGCATTGTTACGGCTCGATGATATATTAATCATAAGGACATCCACAAAGATGACAAAAAAAAAGAAAGTCAACAACGGTGGACTGGAATTTGAAGAGACAAAATCTGTTTAAACTAGACAATTAAGCGATGTGTGGACAATTCAGAGAGGTTCGGGGATAGCAAGCCTGCTATCTTCTCTCATTTGCCTTTCTAGCAGACTTTCCATCTCCATCAAATGCTTATTTTACAAGATGTTAATTCGGTCCGTACTCCTCTACTGATCTAATGTCTACTTCAAGTTTGTTACACCCAACCAGGTCAAATGGTTTCAAGTTTTCCAAAATAAGCTCTTCAGGAGAATATTAAAGGCTACATGAAAAGACACTCCAGAAATCAAAGACTTTATATCTCAATCACTCCACAAACAACAACTCAGCTCAAGTTCTTCTGAACACGCGCTTGTTCGCGAGCTGATCGACATACTTGGAGCTTAGCACCGCGTCACCGCTAACCTACCCCCGTTTTTCAGTCTGAACCGACCTCATGCGTCGCTACAGTCATAACTTTTACCCCCATACGACAGTATTTAGTCGTGTGTTAACTCAAGTTCGCGAATCAATAGAATCGCCGGGTCCTCGTGCCCAATAACGACTGCCCGATCAGCGAGTGCAATATCCCCAAAATTAATGCAGTAGCAGTAGCGATCCACAGGGATCAACTGTGAGGCGGTTTCGGTTTAGTGTATTGGTAAGCCCAGAGGCAGTCCCACTTAACCCGGTCCAACTTGTCACTCCAGGATAAGTCTTCGCGACCAGGTATGCGTCATGCATTCCGCCGTGTGGTTTTAGGCCAAAACAAAAAAAAACTATGTGTGGAGCTATGCCTTGTCTTAAGCTTATGTGGAGTGATCCAATGGGAGTACATCCATTGCACGCCAATTAAGTTTCGTTCTGAAACCTTAGATCTAGACGTGAAAAACAATGTTAAGGAAACATTACCAGATAGTAAATAATTAGCTTTAATATGTATCTATGTACTTTTTAAATAAAAAGTAACATTGCATAACATTATGCATGTATTAACATTAAGCATGCATTAACATTAACATAATACTGTTAAAGGATAATTAATTTGATGTATAATAGATACTTCATTTCAACGTACATCGTATATATAGCAAATACAGTGATACATTAAAAATATATGCTAAAAGCAAGGACAAAATAATATTAAAGCAACAGTCATTGACCATATATTTCGAATAGTTAAATAACACATTAGAAACGTAACATTCTACTGTAATCTGGTTCATCTTGTTCACCATTTCCTCCCACCACAAGTAACAGATCAATTTAAAAGTTCACGGCCTGAGAAATAGATAGCGTTACTAGAATTAAACCCTCAAAAGATGCGTGTATAAATTTGACAGCTGTCGGATCATTAGTTTGTGAATTATAGCATATTGAGTGAAGCAAATTTTTTTATTGTGAAAAAAAAATGGATAAAAAGGAATTTCGCGTGTTGATAAAATATTGCTTTTTGAAGGGAAAATATAGAGTTGAAGCAAAAACTTGGCTTGATGCCGGGTTTCCGGACAATGTCCCAGGAAAGTCAACCATCAAGAATTGGTATGCTAAGTTTAGACGTGGTGAAATGTCCACTGGTCAACACAGTGGACGCCCAAAAGAGCTCGTTACCGACAAAAACATTAAAAAAAAACAGAAAATGACTTCGAATGGCCGTAAATTGAAATTTAATGAAATATCAGATACTCTAAAGATATCAACTGAACGTGTACATCATATCATTCATGCATATTTGAATATGAGGAAGCTCTGTGCAAAGTGGGTACCACACGAGCTCATTTTTTACCAAAAATAACGACGAGTTGATGATTCGGAGTAATGTTTGAAGATGATTAAGCGTAATAAACCCGAGTTTTTGCGTCGATATGTGACAATGGATGAAACATGGCAATTGACAGTCATCCAAGTGAACTGCACACGATGAACCCGCTCCAAAGCGTGGGAAAACGCAACAGTCGGCTGGTAAGGTTATGGCGTCTGTATTTTGGGATGCACATGGAATAATTTTCACTGACTGTCCAAAAATCGAAATTACTTGTCCCCAACCCACTATTTTAATGTAAATATATTTTCTGATTTTCGATTGAGCCTTACTGACGAACCGCCACTGCTGTCCAATCGGAGTTACCCGTTAGCCATACGGCATTACGGCTAACACGGTAGCTTTACCATTGTCGTTTCCAAATTATGTTGATCGTAAATGCCGTTTGTTTTCTTTTAAAGGCCCTTTGTCAAACGGGCGACGGCATCGTTGAAGAGCTGTTGACAACCTGTCGCAATTCGTATTTGTACTTAAATTTAGTTGTAGATATTTTCGATTAAGGAAATGGCTGCATTCGATTCGAACGGCCAAATTGGATTTGAAATAAAGTTTGGACTGTATTACATCGTGCTGTTAGTATCAATAATAAGTCACGGGTGTTATTTAAAAAGAAGACAAAGAAATGTCATGTAAATCTACAGTATATAAAAGGAAATACTAGAATAATAACTACTTGTGAATGCTTATAATTAGCGTTCGAAACTCTGGTCCGAAAACAATCGATAGTTACAAAACAGTCGAACTATAATCAGTAGTTAGTATAGTCGATAGCCAAAAAATTAGTGATTAAAAATAGTAATAGGAAAATAGAGGTTAGGGACGTTTATACGTATTAACTTTACCCGGAATAAAAGTTATAATAATAAATCTGCAAAATGTTATAATCTCTAAATCTGCGTGTGACGTAGTTGTTTTGGTCGGACTTGACAATTTATATGGGTATAGGTCATATTGTTTTAATAATTTTGTGTTATAATAAAACATTCTAATCTTTAACGATGCTATGAAAGTACTTAATGTAATAATGCATAGGTAAAGGTATTTAACTGATTCTTGGAACTGATTCTGCTTGAGGAATCTGGCATCCATCGAGTGATATAATTAAGTTTTTATTATTTCGCCGCAATGCAAAATTAACGTGGACAGATTTGGAGCTATTAAGTTGAATTTTCCAATTTTTCGTCCATTTGTAGATTTTGTTGACTGCCACTTGTACTTTTTCTATTGCCCTTGGCAAAGATATGTCGTTTGCCATAATAATTGTGTTGTCAGCAAAGGTTCCAAGTAGTGTTTCTTTTGTTGTTGGAATGTCAGCAGTGTGGAGCAGATACAGGAGAGGTTCTAAGACGCTACCTTGTGGAACTCCAGCCGAAATAGTTTTAAATGTCGAGAACGCCATTTCGTGCGATACTCTACATTTTCTTCCGAAAAGATGACTTCAGCAATTGATAATAGTTACGCGGTAATAATTTGCTCATCTTACAGATTAATCCCAAATGCCAAACCCGATCAAAAGCTTGTGAGACACCCAGGAACATTGCAGAACAGTATTTCTTTTCCTCAAACGCTTTTTCAATAGCCGCAGTTAACCTGTGCACTTGATCGATTATTGAATGGTGATTTCGAAAACCAAACTGGAAATCTGGTATTGTTACAAAATTGTTAACACATTTAAATATTAGTTTCTCAAATAGCTTTGATATTCCAGGTAGTAGCGAAATAGACCTGTAAGATTCCACTTGTTCTGCAGGTTTGTCAGTTTTTTGGGCATAACTATTTGTGCCACATTAAAACATGCCGGAATATGCTTCAATCTTAAACAGCCATTAAATATATATGTCAACATAATTATTGCTTTTCGTAGCAGTTCTTTCAATAATCCAGGTGAAATGGCATCTATACCAGTTGCCTTATTAGGATCGAAGTTATCAATTTCAGTGACAACTTCCAATGGAGAAATTAGATTTAGATCTACATCGGGTAGATAAACAGGATATGTATCCATGGCAGATTCTATATCATTAGATTGAAATATGTTAGCATTTCGATCATTTTTAATTGGCGGCACTCGAATAATTGGTCTTTTAAATCTTCGAGTTGATTTCCATAGCGAATAATCTTTATCTGCTTCTGAGCTTAATTCACTTACATATTTTTGAAAGCAATTCTGTTTATATTCTTTGATCTTTTGATTCGTCTGATTACTAATTCTATTAAAAGTAGTTTTATTCGCAGCATTTCTGGTTCTGCGCCATACTCCTCTAGCTTTTCGCCTTTCTTTTAACATTTCTCTAATTTCGAGGGAGTAAATTCTGATTTCTCTCTTGCTATTTGTTCAATTATATTTTTGATTTGTTGCTCAAGATCATCTATACTTTTAAGTCTTACTTTTAAACTGATTTTTTTCTGCAGTATTAATCTAAATTTGTCCCAGTCAGTATATTTGTTGATAAGATTATGCTTTTTTGCTTTTCTTAGTCGTTAGGATTGTCACGCCTAGTGTTAACAATACTGGAGTGTACTCAGAAGTTAGATCACACTAATTTGTTTTAATAAGATGCCTTTTGAAATGTAGAAATCCAGCAGGTCCGAGGCTTTATTACTGTCTATAGGCCAGTAAGTGGGTTCACGTCCTGAATGATAATTACAATTTGTAAGGTTAATGGCTTTGAGTAATTCGCTTTCTTTTTCAGGTGTTATTATTCGTGAATTCCAAGCTGTATGTTTAACATTAAAGTCTCCACCAATAATAAACCTTGAGCCTAATTTTGAAAAGATATTTTTATATTGTTGTTGTGTCATTTTATGTCCCGGTGGACAATATATAGCGCCAATATAGCCCCGTTTTTTTCGATACTAATTATCGTAGCTTGTATTTCTTCATTTTTAATCCCTTCTTGTTCGCTGTTCCGCCTAGAGCCCGTTTGCTGTATTAGTATTCAGTAAGCATCATAACTTCGTATTTTAATGTAGTTTTTTAAGAAAAATGTGTTTCCAATATGAGAGCTATATCTATGTTATTTGTTTTCAAGAATATTTCCCGGACTCTTTGATTTAGCCCGTTTGCATTCCATGTTATAATTCTTAAAAAAAATTACTCATTTTTGTTTTTCTATAGCTTGTTTTGGGTAGTTTTCTCCAATTTTTCCACCCTGTCTGCTAACTGACTGAGTTTCTGTCTCATTTCAGTTTGGAATTCTTTGAGCAATTTCATCATGTCGACGATAGTTGACTCGTTGGCCGCAGCTTCCTACCGTTTCGTATTTATTTATTTATCATTTGATACGTTGATGGCGTTTATATTTTTGACCGATGGTCTTGTGGTTTCTTGGGTTTTTTTATTTTCAAACGTAGATGTTGTTTCAGAGTTTTTGGCTTTGTCAATTTGTCTTAAGCGCTGTTCTGCTGTAATTTTCTTTGGCTGAAGTTCTTTTTTTTTCTGTTATACTGCACATCCTTTATAATTGACAGGGTAACCTTTTTCTTTGCACAACACACATGTTGCTACACTATTGCGTTGTTTTCTGCACTGAGTTGTGTGATGTTTACCGGCATATTTCACACATCTTGGTTCCCTGCTGCAAAAAATTTTAGTGTATTATTATTTTTCTTCGGAGGTTCCACTTTTATCCTACAGTCTACTAAATAATTTACGTCATATATTTTTTATTATTTTCGTTTTGTATCATGTCCACGTAGAACAAAGGAAAACTTTTAATTTGTTTTTCACCATTTACATTAGTTGTCTTTTTCGCTATAGGACCAAATAATTTGATCGGCTATACTAACTCCAGGTTAAGGGTAAGTGACATATATATGATTGAATAATGAGATTTTATCAAGTTTTTACAGCTTGGTATGTGTGTTATGGCATATAAAAAATATTTAGTTTTCAAATTTTTCACAAAACGTTTGAAATAATTCGAGCAATACTTACCTACAGACAATGTATGGATCCAAGTGTTCACTGAAGTAAAGTAATGTAAAAGACATCTAGTTTAAACATTCATAGGGGAAACTAATATGTTAAAGAATATCTAAACACAGTAGTTGCACATGCTTATAAGATTGTAAAGCTATTATTAAAATGACCTTCATTTTGGGCAACTTTTTTACCCAAGTATTACAAGGTAATTTGAGACAGTATCGTATTTATTATTTTTTATGCCATGTATTATACTGATAGAATTTTTACTTAACATTCTACAACAATCTACCACATTCATGGTTAGTGTGTCTATAATATTCACTTAACCAATTAGGAATTCCATTATTCTTTTTAAAATTATTATTTCAATTACCGACACACAGTACAGTGGTATTATCGACGAATCGATTATTAGCAAATATAGGTTATTTGCCTTGATAAATCGCAGTTAAATTTTTTCATTTATCTTTTATTTCCGTTGGTTGCAAGAAACCAATTTTTTTTACCGTAAAATATAGCATAAATAATCCAAATAAAATCGAAGCGCTCTTAAAAGTTGAAACACTTGAATGCTAGTATGATTGTTAGGAAACGGTAAGTGACGTTGTTTCGTAGCGCTTCTGCTTGGTATTTGACTTAAAAAACAACAGTCAATAATCGTTTTCAGTCGATAGCTCCCAACGCTAACTATAATGTTAACAAATATGAATGCAAGTGACTTAAACACATTTGACTGAATATCTTCTGTTATATTTTTTATTAGATAAATATTATTTATAGTGTTAAATATTTCGAAACTCTAAGAAAAAACGAATAAAGAGAATTATTTGTAGTAAGATAGACTTATTCATTAAGATGTATGTCTTTATTTCTACCGATTTCTCAGAAGGTTCCTTCAGGAAAGTCCATAGTTTTCTAGACTTTTCAACTTTGATTGTAATATTCTACAGCCATCATCTGACAAATTTTGAACAAAACAGTATATCTACCAGAAGTCTATAGCTGAGCATTAAAAGGATATATGAAGCTATATAGAAGATGACTTTGCGGTTGTTACTCGCTATTGCTGGTCTTTTTGCAACGATACCTTGATGAATTTGTTCATTTAACTTACACAGGCATCTTTAGTAACAGTATTGTATACTATACAAATTTATACGCTCAAATTTTAAAATCAACTCAAAAGTCGGCTTCGCAAAACGGTTCTCTTAGCGATAACCGCAAGTGCGGATATTGATATATCGATATTTAAAAAAAAATTAAATATATATTTTTAAGCACTATAAAAAACTTTTTAATTATTCTTACTAGACATTTTAAAGTTATATTTCAACATTTAATTTTAAAGGTTTATTAAAAATATCGCTAAATTATAAAATATTTAGGAAATATCGATATATATATATATATATATATATATATATATATATATATATATATATATATAGTATAAATTATTTTCGTTCTGTAAATTTATTACACATTGGTCGGTAGTCTTAATGCTGAGGACTGTTTTGAAATCTATAATAACCAGATATTCAAGTCACGCCAGATCTTGAATTTGGTCTAATAAAAAGGAGCTAAAGAGGATTCAGAAGACATGGTGTCAGAAATAAAAACACGACAGTAGCTTCAATGATATTTATTAGTTTACAATATATTCAACGTAACAAAACAGTGGAATAAAAAACAAAATAAGTTTTATGTTGCAGTTTAACGTCGCACTAGGAAAAAATATGTATTTCATTTCAAAATCTGCGTTAACTACCACAATATAAAACTAATTTTCCCCATATTAACAAAACTACAAACACATATTAACATGTAACTATGACGAACTCATTCTTACCAAACACAAAATAACACGAACAAGTATATTTTGGACTTATATTTTAAGAATCTCTATACTGAAATACTATATACAGTAACTGTTAACTAACGCTTATACAAAAGCTTAGAATCTTCTGTAATTAATGTAAATCTTCCTGAAACAAAATTATAAAATCCCCATTTTTTGACCAACGATAAATATACTGGATATTCTTTACATCCATATCTAATAATTAACTGTAGACCCTGCTAAATATAAACTTTGAAAGCCGCTAAACATGTCTAAACATTATCTTACATGATTTATACTTTTCTTTAGCACTATGGTATATTAGCTGAAATCAAAATATTTTACAGCTTGGAAGATGTTTCAATATCTCATCACATTTCTTCACTTTCAGCTTCGTATCCTTATTTTTTTAACTAAAATAAATCCCAATAAACTACGAACCAACCAACATTCTAATTTTTTTATGGTGTAATCTTGAAACATTTCGTAAATGATTTTTAAAATATCCACAATATCAACGAAATACATTTTTGAACTGAGTAGACATTGCTTCACAAAAATATTCCGATTTTCTGAGAATATATATATGTATATGTATTGAATATTGCTCCCTAGCATGCATTGAGCATCTTTTTATATGTGCAGGAGAGAAAAAAACGAATAAATTGGTGTTTACTTTGCCTTAGTTTCCGGTTATTGCTTTATATACACAAAAAAAGGAAACATAAATGTATAAAAATAATAATTTTGGCAGTACCTATCATATATCATCATTTTCTTTAAATATAAATATATCGTAATACAAGGGGATGGCTATGAAATAATTCAGACGAAGAGAGGCTTGGATCGACAGTATTATTCATCAGACCCTCGGCCGTGTGTCGAAAAAAAAATCTGCATAAAATCACGCAAAAGGAGGATTGTAGAACTATTTTAATGAGCGGAAAATTCATATTCATGCATCAATGAATTAAAGGCTTCATCATCTTTTATTTTATAACCACACCCCATATGTATGTTCGCCAAAAGTATTTTATGTACAAACAGGTCAATATAAAATTGGATTATTATTTATTTAAATATAAAAAGAAATGACATTCGTAATAATTTCTGAAGAGCATATTACAGGGAACGAACATAAGAGTTAACGATTTTTAAGGAAGTTAACTACATCAGACTTTTATTTAATATAGCGATATTATTTCGCAAAAGCAAATCAAGAAATTTCATGCTTTAAAAGCCCTTATGTTTGTTGTTATCGAATATGCGAATTAAAAAGTTTTAAGCGTCGACATTTAGTAACTGCTACTTTTATTTGAAGTTGTGTGGTACCGGTTATAAAGCAGTAAAATCAAAAATAGTTTTATAATAAATTAAATAATTAAAATTTCATATTGAAATACTTATTGGCGATATATAATATTGGCAGTGTAAATATTTTGCAGATATAATAAACATTGAATTTTTGTCATATTCGTTCATATACTGTTTATAAGCAAACTTGTTTAATAAATATTTATAGTTGTCATAATTGTTAACTTGTATATATTTACACACATAGAGAAACAATTAGCTCTCATCCAGAGAAGTAGCCAAAAGAATTTCTTTGGCGTATATAAACTACGCGTTCATAGAAAAACAATTAATTGTAATTAATAAAATACATCAAAATTTCTAATTATTTTTCAATGGGTTCTTGAGGGCGTTCACTAGTAACCTATTATGATTGCAAACATTCCCCAGTTATATAAAGTGGGTTCTGGATAAGGAAAATAGTTCGAATGACGGCAACTAATGGAATTTATTGATATGAGAATCATATAGATACAAGGAAAAATTTCAAGTATACGTCGATGTGAATAACAAGTGATTATATATACAATAGAGCATATATGAAAAATAGTAAAATTTAATTGTAAAACTATAGAATCGGTTCTCACTGTTCTTCAACAAACTGATTTTTTTTCGACACAAGGATCATATTCCATTAGAAACAATACGTTGATAATTATTTAGGTTCAAAAATGGTAATTTTAAGGTTGAGTATTTCTTTAACAATATTAAATAAAACTGAAGATAAAATATTGAAGTACTTACCTTATGGTCATTTATATTAGACGCTATTTGAAGTAAATTCGGTAGAAAACTATTACGCACCAAAAATTATTTAAAAACAAGAATTAAGTTATTGAGGAAACCAGAATATATTTTCGTATTCACTGTTCGATTCAAGCTAGTTTCTCCCAGTTTGGTTATAATATTCAAGTAACGAAACCTTACGAGGGTAAGGTTAAAAGTTCTCCAGACAGAGAGATGACATTTTAATCAGCAAAAATTTATGTTTATTGCCTGGGCATACCTGTCATTGGTTCGTACAGTAATATTCAATTTGCTTTCTTAAGTAATTGATTTACATGAAATATTGCAGTAGAATTTTTCAGTTCTTTCGTTAAAATGGAATCAACATCAACTTGATAAGAGACCATAAGATCACCGTTTTGGATGAAGTTATTTACATATTTTTTTCAGTGCGCAACATTGGTGACAATAACCACCGTTCATTGTGCAGGTTTCGTGTAGCTATTTTTTTACACATGGTGCATTGAACCAATCTACCTTCGATTTTGTTTTCTCAAAATCTTCTAAACACTCTACACTTTGGCTTACCCCTTTCCGGGATGAATTTAACTAATTTAAAGGGTTTAATAATGATGTATTAACAGAGATTTCTTTCAGCTAAAAGTACGATAATCCATTTATTTTAGGATAGTAAATATACAATATGTTAATCGAAAGCTCGAGTTAGTCAATTCATTAATGGAGTTAGATATTTATGGTTAGTAGAAATTTTTAGGAGAATTTCACTGCTTTCATATATAGTGATGGCTTTTTCTTTTGATTTTAACTATATTGTCATTGATTCGTATAGTAATATTCAATTTGCTTTCTTCAGTAATTGATTTACATGAAATATTGCAGTAGAATTTTTCAGTCCTTTCGTTAAAATGGAATCAACATCAACTTGATATAGCGAGACCATAAGATCACCGTTTTGGATGGAGTTGACAAAATTTATGAAGACTATACTTCTTATGACACATTGAGTTCATCCAAAAGCTTATTGGTTCAATTTTAAGTGAGTGAAAATCCGAATTCAGCTACTATGACAAGGGTTGAACTTCTGATACTTCAAAAAATGGACATAACTGCCGGTATGATCATGACAGACATTACTATTCAGTTACTATAGTAATTCTCTAAATTTTAGTAAAAAATAATAAGAAAAAGACTTTTTCAAACAGTGACCTTTGATTTTTTTTAGGTATTCTTAAAACATTAATAAATATCTGACAAAAAAAACTAAAAAAAAATAAACCCTCAAAATATTTATTTATATTGCACTTGAAACAGTAACTAAATTGTTCTTTTAAATCACAATATCAGAAAAGGTATTTAAATTTAAACAACTGCAATTATGCAAACACAAAAATATGATATTATAACTTGACCATGGTCTATATGTTTGTAGACTAAGGGGAGTACAATGATTTCAAAGCTTAACCCTAAAGAGGATTTTTTAAAATTCAAATTATTTTCAGAGTCAAAAATAAAAATTAATCGCGTTGTTTCGTGAAAATATTTGTAAATTGACATGTTTAAATGGAGAGTCCTTTCAATTACCAATTGTAATAAATTATATAGGTATGATAGAACAATATTTTGGTTCTTAAATAACTTCATCAAATGTAACCGCAAAGATAAAAAACCAGTACATTCACCACAGTAAGAAATTGTTCTATTTTAGAATGGCATAAAAAAATTCAAAAAAATGTTTCAAGCTTCATGTCATATCAACAAAATCCAAAAAACATTTTTTTCCGAAAATCCGAACCCACATTGATTATTTTTTAATTAATCTCGTTAATTATATAGGACTGAACGGGTGCTCTCGATGTTTGGTTTCATTTTAAAATAGAACACCATGATATGTACTATAAAAGTAATACGCCTAGTATAAGGGATAGAATTTTACTGACTATTTTGATTTTTTTCTTTCTCTTTCATTATAATAATCGAAGAAGGATATATCATCGCCTTTACATGAGATATTTCACATTATTAATTTTTTTGTATACAAATCTATTCGGTAGTATAAAAACAATTTTCCTTTAACGTTTTTGTGCGATATTACGTAATACCATATACTGTCGCTTTGTTAAATTATACTTTAGATCTAGTCTGGCACATATAAAATTCCCATTAACCATGGGAAGTATCATTGTCTCGTAACTGAATGAGTTTTGAACATATCTAACGCGTTGAACAACTATCGTGAATGGTGACATAAATTTGGTGACTTGATGATTTTGATTACTATGCAGAAAATTCGGTACTTACTGCTTTCGTGGGCGTTTTATTTTGCGTACCTTGAGTAACGGTACCCGATGAGGTAGACGGTTCACCAGCAATGGAGAGGGTAAGAGGCATGATCTTCAGGGGGTGTCCGTTGAGTTTTATGTCGGTGGTTCGAGTTGAATCCTGCGAAGTTTATAAAATGTCCATTTTATTCAATACAGGATAGTAGGCATATTCAACAATTACAGAAATATTCTATTAATCTAATGTAATCGAAGCTTTCCAGGAAGGACTACGATTACAAAGTACTTTATAACGGAAGCCAGAGCTAAGCTGCAAAAGAAAATGTGTAACGATCATAAAACCTGAGCACTTGCTGCCTGGAAGAATGTGGTATGTGGCAGGTACATCTATGGACAATCCTAAAAGAAGCTTATGATCCAGCCTTTTTTTTCACACCACCGACCGGATTTCTGTGAATAAATATCTCGACATCTTCAGTAATTATGTTCATGTTTGTCTTAAGATTGATAATTTATTTGGTAAAATATAAACAGAAAATACAACAATCCTTCATGATAATCACTGACATATATCGGAAGCTGCACATATCGATACATACATTGAGACAACCAAAAAAAAAACCAGCTGACTGGCCAAAAAAAAAGGTTCTTAGGGTGGAAAATATATTAATTTTAGAAAAATATTCATTCATATTGGCTGTTCTATACTCGAAAAGATATATTTTTACCGATTTTAGTGATATATCAATATCGTTCCAACAAGCATACCACACAAACGTTATTTTGTGTGCAGCATTTTCTTGCATTTTTTGAAGATTTGGTATTTTTTTCTGCGGTCCCACAGGATCAAATGTAACCTAAAATTAAAAATTAATAGGGAAATAAAAGATTTGGATCCTTTCTAGTTCAAGTTCCTCGTTTTGTTACGTTTGTATACTGATGTTATATAATATTGGAGTACTTTTTCGTGTCAATTTAAATCTAATAATAAAAGAACTTTTTTCTTTTTTTAAAAACAACGCCGAGTTGATGATTCGGAGCAGCGTTTGAAGATGATCAAGCGTAATAAACCCGAGTTTTTGCGTCGATATGCGACAACGGATGAAATATGGCTCAATCATTTCATTTCGAAATCCAATCGACAGTTATCCGAGTGGACTACACATGATGAATGCGTTCCAGAGCGTGGGAAAACGTAAAAGTCGGCTCGTAAGGTTATGGCGTTGTATTTTGGGATGCGCATGGAATAATTTTCATTCACTACCTTGAAAAAGGAAGGACCATCAACAGCGACGAAATCGAAATCGCCAAAAATGGTCGCATTGCAATAAAAAGAAAGTGCTACTTCACCAAAACAATGCACCATGTTACAAGTTAGTGAAAACGATGGCAAAAATCCATTAATTGGGCTTCGAATTGCTTCCTCATCCACCGTATTCTCCAGATCTGGCCCCCAGCGACTATTTCCTGTTCTCAGATCTCAAAAGAATGCTCGCTGGGAAGAAATTCTCGTCGAATAAAGAGATGATCGCCGAAACTGAGGCCTATTTTGAAGCAAAGGTCAAATCGTACTACAAAAATGGTATCGAAAAGTGAGAGGGTCGCTATAATCAATGTATCACCCTTGAAGGGAATTATGTTCAATAAAAAAACTAATATGCCAATGCCAATAATAAAATTTTGCTAAAGAAATGTGTTTTATTATGGTAGGTCGCGGACTTTTCAATTGACGTTCATAATAAATGCATTTGACTGTGCAAATGCAAAATACTTTGACTTCGTTACGTTAGTTAGTAAATGACATTGCTTTTAAAACTGTTGTATTTGTATAATTGTGGAGCATTGTACATGATGATCTGTTAAGAGTGAATTTTAGTCAAGAAAGCTCATATGAACATTTTACAAAGGTTATTTCAATAATTTATAGGTATATTTGATGATATAAATAATGAAAATATGAAACAATTACACTGGAAGGTGTGAATGTATTAAAAATATTATAGCTCTTTAATACTTGTTCGGCAAATATTGAAATGGACGACAAGAACAATAATGATGATCATAGTAGAACCTGATATCATGGTCAAGAATATCTTCAAACAATATAGGTTTTTGACTTATTAAGAAATTATACGAAATTTATTTTTCTACATAAAAAAGGTTTATCAAACAAAATCATTACCAACACAAAATTGCAAATATACATACACACATGAATTCAGGAATCAGTACGTCTAAACGAATACTGTTATCTACTACATATTCTAATAACTCACCTTAAAATCCCTGCTGTGTGATGATACGGAGCCCGGACTAACCGCCGACTTATCGCCTCGGTTTTGGTCCGTTTTGTTTTTACATTTACTGGTGACGTGATCCCGTAAAGCCATTTGATAAGCTAGTTCAAAGGCTTGACCTAAAGTCAATATTATTTCGGTGGCGTAATCCTGCAAAGTATTAATTGAAAACGAAGATAGTATATATGATTTTCAGCATCAACTAACGGAATTCAAAGCCTGAAATACGTGGCAGTAGTGTAGATCATTGTCTTTGGTGATGTAGGCGAAGTAAGACTGTTCGTCGTCGTCTTGACAAGCGCAATTCATGTTCACAATTTCGTGTTCGCAAATGATGTTCTGCAATGCAAAATAAAATACGCGAGATAATCTCCCTGGTAGGCGACCCTGTTGTATATTGGAAGGTGTTGTACCTAGGATAACACTAATTGTTCGGCTCACACGTTTTAAAATCAGCTAGAAGCATCTCTGACGCGGTATCAGTGTAGATGGAATAAAGTTATTTATAATTTTTTGCTCAAAAAGTATGTAATGTGGAGTTTACTTGTTGCTTATTAATTTAACATCAATAGTAATAGATAGTGAGAGTTCCAAGCTAATCTACATTTCAGATATATTTCTTGCCAACCAGAGATAATATCGTCAGCATGGAAAAAGTTTATCACAGTTCCAACATAGAAAAGATATAGTTCAAATTATAAAGCTATCTACAAAATAAGTCTCCTAGCAAATGTCAAAGAAATAATAGAGAAGAAGGAAATAATTTAGACCATGTAGATAAGATTTTTGCACTTCGATTGACGTTTTTATTGATTTCTTTTTTTCTTTTTTGTATGCACTGTTTCCCACTTTCTCAAAGTGGTGGAAGTATGGAAGTTGAACACATTCCCGTTTAAAAAAATTAGCTTATTCAGAGATCTTAGGTAGGCCCCATTAGATGCGTGACAGAAGAAATAATTTGTCAAATTAATTTTAGATCTGAGCCAGTATTCGCCAAGAAGATTCATATTTAAAAAGAGTCATAGTAGTTTATATATATATAAGCTTCAAACTTCTTTCACGATAGGCTTCGAATTTTAGAACCAAATAGTTTAAGACATTATACAGGAAATACCAAAGTGTTGATTTCAACGGTACTCAGTTAAGGTAAGCAAAGTAATTCAAAGGGTACAGGAGAAGAACGTGACCTGTGAGATAGTATTATATGGGTTGATTCTGCCAAGCTGCAAAAACTTTTGCTTCTCTAACATGGTGTGTGTGGAAAAGATGAAATTTTGCAATGAAATATGTTACGGTTCCAAGACTTGACCACGTCTGGCATCTGTAAGTTTAAAATATTTCAAATACATAGTTGAGAACTTATGTGGTGATTCAAAAGCAGCGAGCAGATTCAAAAAAGACATGGATCAAGATCAACGTTGGCGATATTTGGTAAATAATATACAGCAGCATATTGGTTGAGAAGGAGACACTTTACCCGAGTTGTTTATTGATGATGATAAGGTTTATATATAGAATTAAAGAATAGTTTTGCAATATAAGTAACTATCTTGGGCCTCAACTAACCACACAAAAGTTATACCTTGGGCATTACAGTATTTATGCTTTTCTTGTTTCTTATTTTTTCACTATTTATACTAACGTAAATAAGCAATAGATAGACAAAAATATAAATCACAATATTGAATGAAAGCTCAGAAAAAAATATGTTAGGATTTTTAAAATCATCTAAAAAAAGTTAAAAAGGGTAAATTGTAAACTAACTGACTTATGACTATCTAGATGCGTTAGTTGATAGGCGTTGTGGTTGATAGGAAACACAATCCCTTTTCATTTTCTTTCTTTTTCCTCTTTCGTTCTTTTATGCCTATATTTATTTTTATTTGCATATTTTTTTCAGTGCGCAATTTTAAATGTTAACATTGGTGGCAATAACCACCGTACATTGTGCAGGTTTCGTGTAGATATTTTTTACACATAGTGCATTGAAAAAATTCGATTTTGTTTTCTCAAAATCTTCTAAACATTCTGCACATTGGCTTACCCCTTGCTGGGATGAATTTAACTCATTTAAAGAGTTTCGTTCCTTTTATTGAAAACTTTCATTTATTATTGTATCGTAAAAATAATGATGTATTAACAGAGATTTCTTTCAGCTAAAAGTACGATAATCAATTTATTTTAGGCTAGTAAATGTACAATATGTTAATCGAAAGTTCGAGTTAGTCAATTCGTTAATAGGGTTACATATTTATGGTTAGTAGTATATAGTGGTGGCTTTTTCCTTTGATTTTAACTATATTGGCTGGGCGTGATCATTTTGGTCTTTCTATAGTAATGTTTATTTATATGGTTTTTGGAGATCTTGTTGATTGCTCATATATGTAAATTATTTTAAATGTAGTGTTTTTATAAAAATAGAACGGCATATAGAAATTATTTTTATTATTTAATTTTATTCAATAATTTTTTAAATAAAATGTGTTGTTTCAAAAAAATGTCTATGTTCATTTCCCTACTATGAAGATTTCCTGCTATCTTTGGAATATCTAAATTCATACAATTTTTATTACATTACACATTTTTAAAAGCAAATTTTAAATTTGTAATATTTCCGAAAATATTTGTTTAATTTACATGCTGTAAGGAACCATATTGATTTATATTAATTGCACACTGTATTTAAGGTACTTAATTCGATAAGGATTAATGCCGTATTGCTTAAAATAGCTTCGTAAATAAGCCATTTTCTCACGTAAAAAGTAAACAATAAAAATGGTTAATGTGGGTTATCCCTAAAAGATAAACATATACCATCGCGGACTTTTTTGTAGACCTTTTTATGGTGTACAATACTGTAGTACATTAATTTGATCTAACTCGTAGGGTTAGGCAGCGTTTTTGCTAATTGCTAAATAAGCCTAAAAAATAGGTTAATTTACGACATCACGTTAGAAACCTCTAAAATTAGCAATGTTGCCTTAGTATATTATGCATGTATTATACATATAAACCTTCCTCTTGAATCACTGTATATATTGAAAAAAACCGCATCAAAATCCGTTGCGTAGTTTTAAAGATTTAAGCGCACATAGGGATATAGGGACAGAAAAGGCGACTTTGTTTTATATTATGTAGTGATAATGATGTTATAAAAATAGAATGGCTGGAGATATATTAATTATGTCTTTATTATTTAATTTTATTCAATAATTTTTTAAATAAAATGTGTTGTTTCAAAAAAATGTCTATGTTCATTTCCCTCCTTATATGTAGTGTCAACATTAAATCAATTATTTATCAAATTTGTGTAAATTTATTTATAAAAAATAATGATGTTATAAAAATAGAATGGCTGGAGATATATTAATTATATCTTTATTATTTCGTTTTATTGAATACTTTCGTAAATAAAATGTGTTATATCTAAAATTTTACAATTTTTATTTGCCTTGAATATATTTACCTGCTCATATATATTTTCGAAATTAAATCTTATAATTACGCTTAAAAAAATCTAAGTAAATAAAGCTGTATGTACGCATGCGCCAAACTCGGATTATTCTTTGTTTTAAAATTAAATGGACCTCAATATACGCATGCGTCAAATCGTGGCAACAACTCGAAACACGTTGGTTGATGTGAGGGACAGGGTAAGCTTACAAAACACAAAATACTGCGAACTTTGTTTCCGTACAAGTCGCTACATGATTACTTCGGTATCTATCCCACTTTTTCTTCTTCTGTATAGTGTATATTTATTAATCTTAATTAAACCCATGACGCTGGCGTGTCGAACATTGTTATAAATAAATATTCAATTATTATCACATCATATTTATTTAAAACAAAACCGTTAGAAATTAATCCAGATACAACACGGTCCCCTACGCGTTCTTCAATCAGACAATACCTTATCAGATGGGTTGATGAACTTCACTCCTTTATACGATATAGACAGAGTGATCTCTTCCAAATAGTGTCCCTTGGATTTCAAAATCTTTTCGATGGATTTCTTCGTCGAATCGGTACCTTTGAAATCCTTGATCGTCGTCGATCCCCAATACTGTAAAGACGACAGATGACAGTCCAACGCCTCGGTCAAACCGCGGCCTACTTACGTTCGCCGAATACTTGACAGATCCGGTTATGAGCAGGATTGGCTGGTGTCGCCACTGGCTCTTAATCGAATTCGTTCCGCCGACGAATATCTCGGAGCTTTTTTTCTCGGGTTTCGGCTTCGGGACGGGGGGCTGGGGGGCGGGTCTCGATTTTTTGTGGCGATGACGTATCGTGCCCGTATTACTGCTGCCCGTCGACGTCGTACTTTGAGTGGAGGGGGAGGGGATGTTAGGATTCAAGTGACTACTGCTTTTCTAAAAGGCAACGGGGCTTCATCAAGGAACATAAAATATTCTTAACTCATACCATGATGAAGATTGTTAAAAGAGAGACTTCTAAAATCTGTTGGTTCTGCCTGTTCATTAAGTAGTGTATTTTCTACCTATATACAACGTGGGGCAAAAGTCCCGCTACCATACGTTCTTCAAAGAAAAGATAAGTAAGTTTAGTTATCATAAGAAGTTTATTTGGTCTTTACGTTTTTTTTTTCGTTATGAATGGTGACCGCGATTCACTTTCGTCTCTTTTTAAGGCACTTTTCATGACATCCTGCAACATCTGAGGCTGAGTTTTTTCAATTTCGTGACGAATATTGTCTTTAAGATGTTGAATCGTTTGGAGCTTATTCACATAATTTTTGGATTTTAAAAACCAGTTCTGTTAAATCCGAAGATCTGGCTGGCCATGCTAAATCGCCAGTTCGCGAAATTAATTTTCGTAGAAAACGTCATTCAATAATTGAATTGTTGAACGAGCTGTGTGTGATGTGGCTTCTTCTTGGTGAAGCCATATGTCCTCTGGTCCTTGCTCTTCCATTTCAGACACAAGAATACTTCGAATCATGTCTTGGTACCGTTCAGCAGATACAGTAACGGCAACGAGTTGGTCATTTTCAAAAAAAAAATAGGTCCAATGATGTTTCCAGCACATATCACACCAAACAGTTCTTTTTAGTGGATGCAATGATGTTTCATAAATTAATTCAGGATTCTGTGTTCCCCAAAACCGACTGTTCCATTGACGGTTATTGACGTGGCCATTAACTTAGACGAAAAATCTTCAGTTTCACCAGACAGCCTTAGGATTGTGTTACTGTACTCACCTCGTTGATCAGGATCTCTCGGTAGCCATTTTTGAATTAATTTTTTACGAGAACATTTTCAAGTCAGTTTTCAAAATTGGCCTTAAATTGCGTGAAGAAATGTGTAACTGGGAACCACGGCTCCGAATTGATGTTTCGGGAGACTCTGCAACACTACCGCGCCAGAGCCACATTTTCTGCGTTACGAAACGTCCGTTGTCTTCCAGAACGAGGCCTGTCTGCCGTTGTACCGTACTGTCGAACATTTGCATGTAAACGATAAATTGTGGTTTTGTGAGGCACTGGACGATTAGGATATTTTTGACGCAATTTCCGCTGAGTGGCGTCTACACAACACCATGGTTAAAGATAAATTGAGCTAAACATCACATAACCAAGATGATGTAAATATAATGATTTTTGAATGTATGTTTTATTAACAATCTGTATATATTATAAAATAGTTACATACGAATAGCTATATCCTGATTAAACTTTGAATTTTTACATATTGTCTAATGTATTCATTATTTATTAATTTAAATTAAAAATGGTTGTCGTTCGACCTACGTAGAGTAAAGACGTGTTTGGAGCGACGGTCAGTGTAATAAATTTGAAAGTGTACTACCTGTGCCACAAATGCGATTTTAAAAAATAAGTAAAAACCGTGACGACAATAACAGTGTTAAAACTGCGCGTTAAATGTTTAGTGAAAATGTGTTTAAAACGATGGTCACTGCAATAAAGTAACAAAGGTAAAATTTTGGGGGCTGTTAAGGGTCGGAGGTGCATCATCTGTACCACAAATGCGGCGTTATAACGGTTCTGAAACAAATACCGGTACTGAAATTTTTGTAAAAACGTGAATTAAACTATTCATTAAATAAAAATGATTAATAGAGAGAACCAGAGACTAAATGAGATGGAAACACAATCCTCAACGTCAGGTGAAGCTTATCTGGCACAACAGAATCAAATCTTTTGTCAAGAAAACCATAAGAGAACGCAAAATGAGCAAGCTCTCTATAATGCGTATATTAACGAAAAAACAGCCCGACGGAATCTGGAAATTGCACTAACAAATATGCAAAAACAATTAGATGCACTACAACTCCTAATAAAAAACCAAAACACATACAATCCAACTAGCATTCCCGTAGTGAACCAGTGCACTGAAAACAAATTGCCTGTAAACTATGAAACAGACGAGGAAGAATTGCAAAAAGAAGTAGGCTGGATAACAGTTAAAAGAAATAAGAAACGAAAAGCAAACTATACACCTGAAGCTTCACCACAACAACCAAAAACCATTAAAGCACAAGAATTGAATAAAGAAATAAAAGTGCCGAGACCACCTCCAATTATAGTAAGTAATGTCACAGACTTTGACTTGCTATATGAAACAATGAAAACAAATAATATACTATTTAGAGCAACAACATTAAACAATGGACAAATCAAATTAAACGCCGAATGTCGTAAAACTTTTACGAAAATTGCTGAGTGCTTGGAATTCCTAAAATTACAATGGCACTCGTATGAAGATAAGCAAACCAGAGACATTAAAGTAATGGCAAGAGGGCTTCCACCGACAGCTAAAACTACTAAAATAGTGGAAGAGTTAATAAAAAATGGACTTAAATGTACTGACGTCACAAATATCCTGAAAAAAGAACGAAATAAAAATAACAATGGAGAAATAGTTGTCCTGAAGAAGCCTTTACCACTGTTTATGTTATCATTCCAACATAACACGGACATAAAAGCAATTTATGAAATTAAACAAATTCTAGGAGTCGAAGTAAAAATAGAACCTCTTAGAAAGGCAAATCTTGTGCCACAGTGCAAGAGATGCCAATTACATGGACACACACAAAAATTCTGTAAAAGGGAACCAAGGTGTGTAAAATGCTCAGGAAAACACATCACGGGAGAATGCAAAAAACCCAAAGGAACAAAAGCGAAATGTGCGAATTGCAATGAAGCGCATCCAGCAAGCTACAGAGGATGCGTAGTTGCGAAAACTTTCCAAGAGAGAAGAAATAAAATCAGTCAGGCTAAAGAGCAAAAAACAGTGACTCAAAATAAACAACCAAAAATGTACAACGAAGTCAACGATGAAATGACCTATGCTCAAAGCATAAACCAAACCGCTCAAAAAGAAACAAAAAAAGAAGACGTTACAACCAACGAACTGCTATTGAAACTTATAGCAAAGCTGGACAACCAGGAAAAGATTATTGAATCGTTTTCTGAAAGATTACTTAAACTCGAAAACAATAGGGCGGTGGCCTCAAGAACTAAAAATGGCAAGTAAAGACATCCGCATCGCAATTTGGAATGCTAATGGGATTCAGAAACATCACGCTGACCTACAAGTATTCCTAGAATTGCAAAAAATAGATATTTGCTTAATATCTGAAACCCATTTGACAAAGGAATCCTTTATTAAATTTAGAGGATATTACTTTTACCACACCATTCATCCAGCTAACACAGCAAGAGGAGGAAGTGCAATAATAATAAAAAATAATATATGCCATCATCAAGAACCCGGACTCAGTTTAGCAGAAAATCAGGTAACGGCAGTAACTGTTATATCTAGCAAATACAGGGTTACATTAGCTTCCATATATAGCCCTCCAAGATACAACCAAAAAAAAGAAAATTACTTGAATGTTCTAAACAACCTAGGAGAAAAATTTATAATCGGTGGTGATTTCAATGCTAAAAATACAAGATGGGGATCTAGAATGACGACAACTAAAGGTAATGAATGACATAAAGCAGCTGCTGAGCTAGGGTGCAGTTACATGTCGACAGGAAAACCAACTTATTGGCCTACCGATCCAGAGAAAACTCCAGACCTGTTAGACTTCTTTATAGCTAGAAACATAACCACTAACTACATGGAAGTTGAAGAAAATTTTGACTTAAGTTCAGATCACACACCTGTGATTTTGACGCTGAGTGAAAACATTATAAGAAAACAACAAAATCCAACATTAACCAACAAGAGGACAGACTGGGAAGGATTTGTTGAAGAAATAAACAATCGAATTCAACTAAATGTTCCCCTTAAGACAGAAGACCAATTAAATTATGAAACCGAAAAATTCGTTGCAGACATCCAACAGGCTGCTTGGAATAACACTCCAGAAATTAAAACTTCAACCAAAGGAATAAATTACCCGAAAGAAATCAAGGAAATGGTAGCTGAAAAACGAAAACTACGGAAAAAATGGCAGCAAAATAGAACACCTGAAAATAAGAATATCTTAAACAACATAACACAAAGGTTGAAGAGGGAAATTTTGGAAATTAAAAACAATTCCATAAATAACTATCTACGAAATTTAACAGATGACAAGAACACAGACTACTCGCTCTGGAAAGCCACTAAATACCTAAAACGATCCTGTCTACATAGTCCTCCGATAAGAAACATGCATGGAAGTTGGGCACGCAGCAACCTGGAGAAAGCAGAAGCATTCGCTGACCATTTAGAGAAAACTTTCAAACCAAACGAAAGTGAAATTGAACATACTTTACCGGACATAGACGGCGAAAATTCGACAATTCAATTAACAACTCCGAAAGAAGTCACCAACGTTATTAAAACTAACATCAAGCCAAATAAATCACCAGGCTATGACTTAATAACAGGGCAATTGCTGCACAATCTGCCAAGAAAGGGTATTATAAAGCTCACTAACTTAATCAATGCAGCATTTCGACTGAAATATGTCCCAGACGTTTGGAAAATGGCTGAAATAATAATGGTTCCAAAACCTGGAAAATCACCAAATGATATAAAAGCTTATCGACCTATCTCACTGTTACCGATGATAGCTAAGGTATTTGAAAAGCTCCTCTTGAAAAGATTAAATCCAATTATAGAGAGAAAAAACCTAATACCAACACACCAGTTTGGGTTTATTACCAAACATTCAACGATTGATCAAGTGCATAGAATAACAGATGTTATTGAAAAAGCCTATGAAGATAATAAAGTATGCTCAGCTGTATTCTTAGATGTAGCACAAGCTTTCGACAAGGTATGGCACAAAGGCCTCGTCCATAAGCTACAGAAAATATTACCGAAGCAACACACCGAACTATTAAAATCTTACATCTCAGCCAGAATGTTTAGAGTGAAACAAGAGGAAGCTTACTCTACAATAAAAGAAGCTAAAGCAGGTGTACCACAAGGAAGTGTACTGGGGCCAATTCTGTACCTACTTTATACATGTGATATACCACAAATCGAAAACATTACAATGGCTACATTTGCTGATGATACTGCTATTCTTGCTGTCGGAAACAATAGCGAAGAAGCAACCCGAAACCTACAACAGGCTACTGACGCTATAAATAAATGGACCCAAATCTGGAAAATACAAATTAACCAAAACAAATCTGTGCATGTTCAATTCACCTATAAACAGGCCGCGATTACACCATTGACCATAAACCACACTGTCATACCATACAGCAATAATGCTAAGTATCTCGGAATGACACTTGATGCAAAACTACGGTGGAAGGAACATGTCAAAAAGAAAAGAAAAGAACTTGAGTTAAAATATAGAAAAATGTATTGGCTAATTGGAAGAAAATCTCAATTAACTATACATAATAAATTACTTCTATATAAACAAATATTAAAACCTATATGGACATACGGAATACAATTATGGGGATGTTCCGCAAAAAGCAACATAAATCTAATACAAGTTTTCCAGAACAAAGTCCTAAGAAGCATCGTAGGTGCACCCAGATATTACCGGACCATTTATTTACATCGAGATCTTCAGATACCGACTGTCAATCAAGAAATTAAAAGAATTGCAAAGAGACATGAGGAGAGACTTCACTCTCATGTTAATTTCGAAGTATTACAACTCTTGGACAACACCAAAACCGGACGCAGACTCAAAAGGACCAAACCATTTGAACTTGTGTAGTGTGTTGTAGTGTAGTGCAGTGAGGTGCATTAGAAAAAACTCAAAGTGTTAAAACAATTATTATTATGTTAGAGACTATGTAGGACTGATGAGTCCTATTAGATATATACCTAGATTTAAGCTATTATAAGGACAAATTGTAGGTTAGTCGGCAACGACTAGTAACAATGTATATAATTATAAAAAAAAAAAAAAAAAAAAAAAAAAAACATAACCAAGATGACGCGTCATTAAAATGGTAGCGGGACTTTTCCCCACCTGTTGTGTCAGTTTAATTTGTGCAATTGAGATATACTAAGTGCTTGTATGTATTCTGTTGACTTTTTTTAACTTTTAAAATGCATTTATTGAGAAAAATTGCTAAAAGATGTATTACCAAAATATTTTCAACCGTCTTTAATAACTTTTCAACAACATACCGAGCGATATCATGTCGAATGAATGTTGTTGTCTTGGCGACGATCCAGCTATCGATACATTTACCATCGCCGTTAGCATTTCAAAATCATCTGCCAGTTAACACACATCGATTATTCTGGGGAGTTCGCTGGGCGGTGCTTCACAAGTCTTGCAAGGTGTAGTCAAGCGTTATCATACTAGGCGATGACTTTGAGTCTGTTACTCGCTCTTGCTGGTCTTTTTGCAAAAAGTTGTTAAATTTGGTAAATGAACGTCGGCGGGCATCTACGGTAACAGTTTAATTAGGATTTAGGGGCTCGTATTACACTACACCCTGATGATTCCACCGTATGCACAAGACCTTATGGCCACAAATCTTACGTGTCGTGTACGTCCAGTGTCGATGTGAGTAACTCTACTAGCCTAATAAATCTCTTTTTGGGCTTAGGGTTATCTTAGTGAATTCATTATTGGCTGATGGCCTAAGAAGTAATTAAACCGCAATGTTGAAATAATATTTTCAGTCAATACGTATAGTAGCTATATTTTGCTCTGCTTTCGTATGTCACGTACATATCATTCATTTCGAACTTTTTTGGGTCTCCACATACTTACTTGGGATCGACATTAAATGGAATCGTTTTAGATTATAAAAACTAAAACTGACAATGCAGATATGACGAGCAACGAGACCGTAAGTCTCTAAAAGTGTCGGAGAGGCTTCGGATAGGATGTTTATATCGATACTTCGCATTTTCACCAATAAATATCGCTGATCAAAATAGATGCAAGCATGTCAATTAACTTAGTTCAATCTCGAGTATATGTGATCATCCTTCTTTAAATTCGTTTAGCTCCAAGGATATTACAGCAGAGAAACAGTTGAGCAGTGTTACTAGACATGATCACCTAATGATCACTATTTTTTTAAACCGCTATATCATGGCTTAGATGGCACACAGTTTTGTAATGTTGAAGTGTGAAAAACAAACCGAAAATATGAATCCAACATCGTTCTTTCGACACGATATCGTCATGTTGCCAGAAAAATGGGAAAATATTGTACCGCTTTTCTCCTTTCTTAGTTCTGCCCTAAAGCATTATCCAGGGTAACCAGCATATTTTTTTTAATAATTATGTAAAACATACATTCCATAAATTATTTTATCAATTAAATTATTAATTAAATGAACAACTTTCGCACAAAAATTTATCCCACTTACCAGTAATGACGTTTCACTGCTAATCTCTTCCAATTTAGGACCAGTCACGATGCCATCACCATTACTAACACTGGCTAAAATCCTCTTCCTGTGGCCGCACTTCTCGATATCTAAAACGGCAGAAAGCTCCACATCCCATATTCTCTTAATCCTTTCCATATCGTGATAAAGATGCTTGTTAAAGGTGTCGAAGTAATGTTCCAAATGGATCTTTTTAAGCCACGTTCTCACGACGTTTCTGTCATTATTATTACAGTTATTGGGAATCTGATCGTGCACTTTGATAGGCAACTGCTTCACGGCTTCCAGAATGATATCGCGTTCTTCTTTGGCCGTAATACCCATTTCTATTAAGTCACTCTCCTCAAGAACCCCATTCTAAAAATTACGTGCCTCATATTTAATTGTTTTGTTGCATTTGATGTAAAAATTGTTTCGAATATTTTTATGTCAACAATTCACTAAATTATAAATGATTTTGAAATACTCTGTTTCTTTAGTAATTTTCATGTCACACCATAAAAATCAGTATATAATGCAAGTATGAGAAAGAAATAACAAAAACGTTGTTAAATGTCAATTTTTTATTGGATTCTATTACCAATATTTTTTTTAGTGTCTAGTACGTAGAAGTCGAAAGAATGAAAAATTTATAAAACTATATTATACCTCAGAGCAGCACTTTTTATAACCATCTCTTGTATTATAGTCCGATCTTCCCTGATACCCTCTGTACCAGTTTTAAATACTAGTAGAAGCGTTTTCCTTGCTCGTCACTATAATTACCCAAATTTTCAGAAAATCTATCTAGATGACTGCGAAGAAAATGTAATTTTATGCTCATATTTACTCTTAAAGTTTTGAAGCTTATTCTATCCTCTTTTGACGTTCATTTTTCGTTCGTTTTAATTTCTGCTTCTTGCTTTTACTCCTACTTCAAAATTACTGCATTTTTGTTTTGTTTAATAGTTATTTTTTGTTAATGAATTCAATATTTACCACGAAATACAAATTCGTGATTTTACCAATTTCGGCATTAATTTACTTCTTCTGACTTCCGTGACCTTCAATATCTATATCCATATATTTAAATACATTTACTTGTTCTCTTTTTATATCTTCAATTTGGATATTTATTTCTTCTGAATCTCCGATCACCACGACTTTCATTTCGCTTTTAATTATTCCGTATTCTCTTAGTGTCATATTTCATTTAAAAATATAACATTTTCTGGTGCTCTGATCCATAACTTGTTACATACTATATGTTTCTTAATATTTTCTATTTGGTTTTTTAAAATTTCTTCCATATTAATATTATAAATTAAATTATGTAGCTATGTTATGTTTACAGCAATGACAGCCCATCTGTTTCTTCAATTTTTCTTACAATTTTACTTATTCCTCTTTGAAGTTAAATGCCTTTTTGGGAATGTACTTTTTCCCCCATTTATCTTCGCTAAATATATGTTCTTTAATACATCTTCCTTGATGATTTTCAATTACTCATATATTTTCATGGATGTGTATAACCGAGAACTTTATAACGAAACAATAAGTAATATTTTCCAATCCTGTGAGATTCGTTAAGCTTTCTTGACTCTGCTTCTTGGTTCAACGTCTTGGCGTGAAGCAATATATATATATATATATATATATATATATATATATATATATATATATATATATATATATATATATTCTGAATTGTGATGATATATGGTAAAATGACCAATTTCCATAAGAATAATGTTATATAAAGAAAACTCGAAATAGCCAGATATTACTGCGCCTTACCAGAAATCCAATATCATCGAATCCATTAGACATAAATAGTCCCGCGTAATCGGCCATGCCCAGCCTCTGCAACCATTTTTCAACGGTCGAATCCGCATTATTCAGGCTGTTTTGAGAGCAGGAGATCGTCATTAGCCGGTTCTGGAATTCCTTTTCCAGTTCGGCAACAAAAACGGACTCCCTAACGATCCCCGTACCGAACGAGGCCATGATTTCCTGAATTTTCGCCCATTCTTCCTGTTCGTCGAACGGGCTAAGCGCCGACACGCGCTCGCCCTTCCCGTCTCTGTTCTCCTTGTTGTCCGACTCCTTCTCCGAGCTGCTCGATATCTCGTTGTCGCTGTTCAGATCGTCGCTGGCCGAATTGTCGTACACCCTTTTCAGTTTTTTTAGTGTTTTAGGGCGTACCGCGGGGATATTCATATTTAGGCTCTCTAGGACGCCCGTTGCAGATCCCTTAATAAGACCTAACAAAGCATTTACATCATTAGTGCTGTGTATGTTTTGTTTTTTCTTGCACTACTCTCCATAAGAAAATACCCTTACTTTCTAAAAATTAGAGTACTAGTAAATATATACAATGCTAGATAAAATTATTGTCTATTTATCAAGTTTTCGTCGAAAGATGATATAATAGGATTCCGGGAGATCATAGGGCGGAATTCATTCATTTAACTGGAATTAAATTAATTATCAAGAAAAGAAGATAAGGAAGTGTACTGGGGCCAATGCTTTATCTACTCTACACTTGTGATATACCACAAATGGAGAATATTACGATGGCTACATTTGCTGATGATACTGCGATTAGAGCTGTCGGAGACAATAGTGAAGAAGCCTCACGAAAATTACAATAGGCAAGTGACAATATAAATAATTGGACACAAGCTTGGAAAATAAAAATTAACGAAAGTAAAACTGTGTATGTGCAGTTCACCTACAATCAGACCGTACAAGCACCAATAAAATTAAATAATACTATCATTCCATATAGCAACAACGCTAAATATTTCGGAATGAATGTTGATGCAAAACTTCGCTAGAAGAAACATATAAAAAAGAAAAGAAAAGAACTCGAATTGAAATATAGGAAAATGTATTAGCTAATTTATGTAAAGACTATGAAATGTAAAGACTCCACTCTCATGAGAATATTGAAATATTGCAGCTTTTGGAAACCACCAGAACAGGACACAGACTCAAAAGAATCAAACCATCTGATCTTGTGTAGTGAGGTGCATATATTAAAAAATACAGCAGTGACATGTATAAACATTATTTCACCAGAAACTGAGATAGGGCCGATGGGTCCTCCTAGTTATATACCTAGATTTAAGTTATCATAAAGGCAATTTGTAGGTTAGACGGAAACGACTAGTAACAATGTATTAATTAAAAAAATTATAAGGCTCAAAATATAATTAGCAACCCTTGTACTTCTAGTAATATTTACTTAATGGTGTCTTACTATACCCTTTTTCAAAGATAACTGTTCATAAAATGTTCTAGATGTAACGGTAGCGTTATGTGTTTACTCGGTTACGAGTTATTGTACTTTGAAAAGTTAAGGTCAATTTAGTCATATTTAGTTTTCATACATTATTTAGTTCACGTTAGTTTTACATTATTATCTCATTCGGAAGTAAACATTTACTTTCGCAAAATTGTCAAGAATTTTACATTATAGCACAAAAGTGTTTCAATTGAATTGAGGCAGGTTGTTTCAACAAAATACCAGATGAATTCATGATATTTATCGACAAAAGGTTACAGGTGTCTATGTGATTGTAGACGATTTGCGAACATTACATCAAAATTAATAAAAACAAAATTACATTTAAGACAACACAAAAGACACAAAATCAAAAATAATTGACCGAAAAGTTGAATATGAGCCCAGTCGGAAATTGTGAACTAGCAGAAGCGACTGAAACATCCAAAGATCCACATAGAGCCTGCATCTGCCCGAACCTTTTAAATTTGGATGATCGTAGTTTTCTATTCAAGATGTATTAAAGCAGTTAAATGCATTGGGAAATGAAATGAATAGAATGTATACTTTATTAAAGATTATATTTCTGGGAAAATATGATTGAAATATTTTTAAAAAAAGTACTGCTGAAATCTATTGAATCTTGTTGAGGACTGGTTGACAAAAAGCGTTAGTGGTTAGTGTCGTATGGTATGAATTTTTGATATTTAAAGAAATAGTCAATACTTTCAATTAGAGAAACGTCCTCAACACGCTTAAAGGCCTGATAAGGTGAACTTGCTATCTTATATAGCAAAACCAGTCAGGAACTATTGAAATCACCGAGAAAACATGATTCATAAATTTAAAAAAAGTACCGCTGAAATCTATTGAGTTTTTTTGAAAATTTCTGTAAAAAATAGTAATTCTGATGCAGTTAACTGTTTGTTACGGTTGCTCAAAGATAACGAAACTTATTATGGGTGAAAGTAGAGACAGGTACAATGTAATTCTGCTACAAGTTACTAATCAGTCATATGTTATATATTTAAAAAAAATGGATACCAGTAACTCTCTTAAATAACCTAAAATATCAAAACTACCAACTATATTCGCCAGACCTTACCCTTTCTACAATAGTACATCTATGTGATTATACTTTTTTTGATTAAATGTTACCAGAACAACATTTGTCAATAGCTAGGGACAACCAACACCCTCAAAATTAAATCATAACCCTCATCCCTTAACAAATGTGTAACATATTCATGAATATTTTTTTATGTTTTAAATTTATAGGGTAAATTCTTATGGACAACAGTGTAAGGAAACAATGACATTTCAACGTTCCCCCACCTGAATACGGCGTGTCAGAATGATATTCCTCCAGGATATTATCCACGCTTCGATCCGATAGCGAAACACTGCTCGAAAAACTACCACTAGATTCGTGGTCGCCGATTAAAAGATATTCTTCCTCCGTCTCGGTCTCCATATCTTTCGATCTTCTTTTGTATTCCTATTAAATCAACCCCAACATTACCCAGTCGACTATATTGAAGCAAAAGAAAATAAAGAAAAAAAAAGGCAAAAAAATGTAAATACGTTTATTTTAACAGGTTGGCATAAAATAAGGTGGAAACAAAACAAAATAATAAAATCTAGTACCTAAAAACATTAAATATAACATTTACAAAAAAAAAACAGCCGAAAAAAGCAAACAAAATGTTGCAGTTGAATACAATCATAAATATCACATAAAGTTAAATAATAAAATAAACGTAGACGTTGAAACATTCTTAATAAATGAACGATGGCTTTCTATATGCATTGATTTAATGAAATAAGTGATTATACCAATTTTATTAATAAAAGTTTATGCAGCAACAAGAGCATTTGAAATTACTAGTGAATCTGCCCATTGACCTCCTATTATATCGATTTTTACTATGAAAGAGTATTATTATATTATTATCCAAATTCAATTTAATTACGTACATATTCTTTCAAAGATGATGATATCATCAATAGAAACACCTAATAACATGAATAAAAACTTTTAAGTGTGAGTTTAGTGCTTTAAATCTATAGATTACACTTATCTAGTACATTTCCTCTTGCAGCAACATTCACAAAATATGAATTGCAATTGCACAAGATGAATATTGTTTCCTCTATTTCAGTTTTTCGATGTGAACCAAAAATAGTGGCTCCAAAGTGGAACGCAACTCAGATATTAAAGTACCGAATAAGAAAAATTAGCAATCAAAATGCACTAGAACCACGAAGATAGGAAAAAACCACTTGTTGACAGTCGAAAAATACTTCAAAATCAATGGGAAAAGATGCGGAACAAAAAGGAAACCTTCTTAAAAAATTGTACTAAGTTGTAAAGGAAAAGGTGCGGTGTGCTAAAGTTTTGTCGCGGAGTTACTTATTTTGAAATCATCAATTCAGTTGCCCAATTATCGAACTTTACTGGAAACGACACTTACATTTAACGAAAAATATTCTGTACTATTATAAGTTATTTATTATCCCTTTCTCTTTCAAACGTTTTTTTTAATCCGATACAAAATAACATAACTATGACATTAATTATTTTGTAGTGTGTATTATTTTAATCCCATTTATACACTGATTTCTCAACTAACTCATCCTCCTTTCATCAAACTCATCATCATATTCCGTTTGAATAAGACACGTTTGTTGAGAATAAGAATGGGCGAGGATGAAATTAAATACTCAACGTCCTCTGTGTTCCTTGATTAATTTACTGTCAGGACTGGGCACTAGCTAGTAACAAACTTGACCAGAAGACATTCAGTCTTACCCAGCCTGGTTACTGGCGTGTCTGGGATTATTTTCCTTCTTGGATATTGCACTCTTGCCTTATAGAAGGATTCGAACCCGATACTATCGCAACAGTAAGAGGTCGTCCTGTCGCCAATCAAGATTGATTTGATCCCCATCATGATTGATTGATTAGATGACCATTTGGTTTCTTTAAATTCACCATCAATGGTTCTATCAAATCGTTATTTATTACGACTCAATTGAATTCATATTTGCATTTGAATGTCACGACTATAATATTGTACGAGTTTAAAAGTTAGTCATCATTAAAAGATCAAAACTGTCCTTTTCTCGAACCATATTTGAGATATATTTCAAATATCTGATTGAATAGGATTATTTTGAAACTTTTCTAGAGCTATGAATCATCACCATCGTAAGCTAATTTCAAAATACTGCAGACTTTTTCACTGAGCAGGTACAACTTCACCGATTTCATTAATTCAATGCATGTTTAAATCTCGCCATAATAAAATATAACAAAAGTATCTACATAATCGTATATTTAAAATATATATCTGGCTACTAAATATTTTTTAGGATAAAATATTTTAATTTTGTACACTTTGTTAGAACACAAAATATTACTTAATAAATAATGCAAGTAAAAAATACTGAAACATTAATACATATGAACTACCGATTGTACTCACACGTATAATACTGAAAGTGTCACAAGCTTACCTGACTCAACGGACGAATCTTGTCGTAAATAACACTTTCTGCTTGCATGGCTGACGGTGGAGGATGTTCCGGGGTGGGAGGTTGGTTGTAATGGGTCGGGGAAAGAGGATAGTTGCTGTTCTTGTTGTTTTTCTCGTTTCTAGCCGGAGACTTGGTGCTGTAATCCCCGTGATCGGAAATCTTCAGGTACGCAGTTGATATGAAGGTATTTTCCGGTGCTGAAGAACTGGACACGTCTTGGAAGTCTTTCCGTTTGAACTGGTAATCTTCGTACATGTCGTTGTGCCGTCTCAGTTTTCTTCGCGGGTTTTGCTGCTTGACGGGCATGTTCTCGTACAAACTGGTGATGGCTACGGGTTCCAGTTTCTTCCGATTGTCGAGGTCCTCGCTCTTACCTCTTTGCAGTTCGCTTTTGGGCCTGGGAACACGAACAAATGTGACTCTGGGAAAGACGTGGTGTTGAAAGTTGGATTACCTCTCGATCGGTTCGTCATCCAAAGCGAATTCGCTGGCAAAAATGTTCATTTCGACGTACTGATCTACGCTGTGGCCGTGAGATAATCGATCCCGTCTCCCATCGCTTTCAACCTCATTGAGGTTGTTTTGGCTCTTCGTGCCAGTATGAGCAAAGTATATGTATTCGTACGCGCTGTTGCTCACACCATCCACCGACACAGACATCGCTTGACAATGGGTGGGTGATGTCTGGATGGTTCTACGTGGAGGTTTTTTTGGTGGTGTAGGCTATGCAAAGGAGCGTGTAAGACAATATTGTATCATTGCATCGACAAGAAAGTAATTTCGGTGCTAAATACAAAAAACGGATTGAGTAATAGTAATTTCAAGTTTATTATTACATGGACCTTGTTTAATCTGAGATTTCGTTTTACCTTCTTCAACAGCAGGTCATAACTGAAAAAAACTGCCTGTTTTAGTTACACTATGCGACAAAACTTTAGCACGCCACACGTTTTCCATTACAACTCTTAATAAACATAATTTTTTAGCTTTTAGATTCTGCTATTAAATGTGGTTGGCCAAGATATTCTTAAACCTTACAAAGTACAAAGACAACTTTTATCTACTTAATACAAGTTCCGTGTAAAATAGTGTTGCTCAAACGATATCATTTTTTGTTGAACAACATTGTTCAATTGCATATCACTTCAGTACACAGCACGTGTATCTAGCTTACATCAACAATTATGTTCAGAAAAATAGCATAGAATGAAAATGTTATATGAAACCACTTTTTTGTATTAGTCTGTATATCTTCGGTAAATTGTAAGCGTTCTTTCTTATATTTTCTTATAGTTTCTTCTTACATATCTAGCTTATATAAGAGACGTCGAACATTTCTAACTTTTTTTAGGCCTGCTACAGAAGCGATTTCATTCGTTGTTAACGTATAATTTGAAACAACTCCCAAAATTGCTCATCTATCTCTATCATTTATGATGTATTATTTATGTCCTAATTTGACTTCCTTGATTTCTTAATATGGTTTCAAGGCACTTTTAAATAATTTATGATAACTTCTAGATGTATTTATCATATTTCCTATTTGTAACATTTAATTTTTATATTTTAGATTGGTGTAATTTTAATTTTACCCGTGGTAAGATTATTTCCGAGAGGCATGATAAAAATAGTGTTTTAGTGTTTTTCGTGTTATAACCTATAAGCAAACTATAAGTAAAACACAATTTACATTGAGTACAATTTTATTTTTAAGAGCTGTAATATTGTAACGTGATTAAAGTTTTATCGCAAAGTTTTTCCTCATCCCAGTATACAAGAAAGAGCAATATTTAGTTTAGCTGTCAAGAAGATGGTGTTACGTATAACATTTTTGGATCGGACATTTCTGTAAATATCTCTATTTCAGTTCCACAAGCATCACCAAAATAAATTGGCGAAAAAATGTACTCTATTTTCTCTGCATGTTTTAAGTGATGAATTCAATGACGCGCAAGAGAATATTTTTGAATATGAAGAAATGCAGTTGTACAAACCAACATATAACGAAAACCATAATGAAACCATTTGAAACACTCACCCGTCGTAATCACCAGACAATGATGAAAAAGATGAAAATAAGCAGAGGATATATGTATAGTCATCCGACTAGGACTGGTAAAACAAGTGCTTAAAAGAGGTTTTGGTTTTCATACAATTCCACATGCACCGTTTTAGAGAACTAAACGCTTCTGCACTTAGGCCGATTCGACTTATTACTTCCGTAGTAGATGCCATTTTCTTCTCCTTTATTAATGAACTCAAATACTTGAATCCCTGTAGTTGTTGAGATTTGGAGCAGGTCATCAGTTATCAATATTTTCGCTCATTGTCATGAGGGATGATAGAAGCCCCAACATCTGTATTAAAGAATATACCGCTATCAACAGCGAACACCAGATCGGCCAAAGAATTTGTAGGTTCATAGTGACTCAAATTAATTTAGCAAATTACATAACACTCGTACGCCGCTAATGGAAACATCGTAATATACCTAAAGAAATTTGAACATTTTTAAGGGGAGATATTCAGCTTCCAAAGGTGCTCAAAGTGGAAACTAGTGTAGTATACAGTCGAAAGCAGAGGAAAAATCAATAAAAATGACAATCGTATGCTTTCCATAACCGTGATTCTCTTCGCGAGCTCTATGAAGTCTCATTGGTATAATTTTCATTAATACTTTCCCGACATTTCATCTGTGTTCATATCGATAATAGGAGACTCGTCGCCAGATATTATAGATAGAGAAAAAATGGTGTGGACAATAATATTAATATAATTTTTCACTATTATTTAATCAAAAACGAAAAAACACAATGAGTTAAATACAACACTTACAATACACACAGATTTAAAAAAATATATTAATTTAACACCACCTCCGGTCTACATTATATACTTATGAGGTTTTATAGTCTAGAAATTAAAAAAAAATCTGATTCTCAAAGCTTAAACAGTTAAGAATATGCCCTTTATAGGTTCGCTGCCAATAACGCACTAGCGCGTAATACGAAGCTTTCATTGGACGCCAATTACGCTTCAGCACGTTATATGTGAGCGGTGGTCCTTTTAAGCCTTGTATTTAGTTCGTCATTAGCAGTGTGCTCTAAAGTATCTAAAAACTATAAGTGACCAATTTACGTGCTATGTTTCGATTTTTCCTTCTTGATTCATATATATTACAGAATTAAAATAGATATGATAGATATGAAAAGTGCCCTAACTTTACAATAAATATTCAGGCAATCGTATTCCAATTTTTTGACTTTCGTTTGTCCGTCATGAAAAGGTTACTAAAGGGTCCCTCCTATTTCAAGAGCCGTTATCAGCGAACATGTTTTGAAAATACGAGAGGAGAAGAAAGCAAGAAAGGTAATGAGAAAGCAATGTAAAATTATTATTTACAAAAACAAAGAAAGAAAAGACACTATTTATGTATGCAGAGCACGTCCTGGATATTCTGGTTACTGTTTAGACTGCGCAGAAATTAGTCATGAGTGACCTTTTATGAGTTTTAGTGAAAATTTTAATTAGGTTGTGATCGTTCATTTATTTCCATCGACTTCTTAATTTACTTGAATATATATTTTGTTTGTTTGTAGAAACATATTTTTTTTACTTTCCTTTTTCTCGTTTTTCTGCTGAATATTTTTTTATCTGATTTTAGTAGTTGATTCATTCTCATTATATATATATATATATATATATATATATATATATATATATATATATATATAATTATGTTATGGAATATTAAATTATATCTTCTAATCAACAATGAATTTTCCTATTCTGTCCATTTTCATTAAAGTTTTACCTTAGTGCCGATCACACTCTAGCGCGTGACACAAAAAATAAATTTTGGTCAAAAAAAATATATAAAAATCCAGATTGGACACACGTTAAAAAACGTTATTAGGAATTTTATTGTGGTATGAATGTGGTAATCAGAAAAAACGTAGTCGGCTTCTAAGGTAAGTATTTGATCCCAGATCGGCGGCGAACGTGTTAAGAAGATTCTTGAAAATTTAAATTATTTTCGTTTTAGTGACGCGACATCTAAAAAAGAAACTTTGAACGCGTTATTCTCAAAACTGCTTTTTTCGAGACGATAGACATGTCTATTGAACCGATTCACTTTAAATTTGGCGTGCGCCTTCCCTACACATACACATAAACAAGAACTCTAAACTTTGAAATATTAAGCTTTAAAAATATGAAAAAAATCGATTTTTTCACATTTCAAACTTAGAACACCCCTATAACAATATACCTGTCCCATATAAAACCGAAATTACTTTCATGCCGATCTAATAGCGCTCAAATATCCACAATTTACCGAGACTTTGCTCCCGGAGCTCGGACTATGGGCTCCTTTACTCATCGGTGTATAGAGAGGAGTCCCATTGTCCGTTCTTCGTCCGTAACTTAAGCTCGACGTCGATGATAACGAAATCTGATCCGACTCCAGATTCGAAAGCGAGAGATAGTTCGGATCCTCCGAATGGATGCTGGTATCCATGAATTGTTTTGGCGCCGACGGGATCTGGTAGAGGCTATTATCGGAATCTCTGTAAATAAATAATTCGTGTCGTCAGTGACACCGTTAAAGGGGTGACAGATAGACACAGAGAAAATAGAGATTTAACTTTATAGGCAATTTTGGAGAAATGTTTCGCGACGTCCAATATCTAGATGAACTACTTGTTTTAGTCACTATGCTAAGAGCTACGAAGGCATTTGATTGGTTCCTTATCTTTCTATGGTGCGTTTATTGTTTTCTTTTGTCATTTTCAACGTGCCTTACATAACAGGTCAATTGAAAAGTACCCGGCCTAGTAGAGTAAAACACATTTTTTTGCCAAAATTATGTTTTTTATTCAACATACTTCCCTTCAGGGGTGATACACTGATTAGAGCGACCCTCCAGCTTTTCGATACCATTTTTGAAGTACGATTTGGCCTTTGCTCCAAATAGGCCTGAGTTTCGGCGATCACCTCTTCATTCGACGAAAATTTCTTCCCAGCGAGCGTTCTTTTGAGATCTGAGAAGAAGAAATAGTCGCTAAGAGCCAGATCTGGATAATATGGTGGATGAGGAAGCAACTCGAAGCCCAATTCATGGATTTTTGCCATCGTTTTCATTGATTTGGTGAGGCAAAATTTTTTTTTCTTCAAAAGGTCCAATAACGTTATGTAATAGTCTGATGATGGTCCTTCCTTTTTCAAGGTACTCAATGAAAATTATACCATGCGCATCCCAAAATACAGACGTCATAACCTTGCCAGCCGATTGTTGCGTTTTCCCACATTTTGAACGGGTTCATCGTGTGCATTCCCCTCCGATGTCTGTCGATTGGACTTCGGAGTGAAATTATGGAGCCATGTTTCATCCATTGTAACATATCGACGCAAAAACTCGGGTTTATTACGCTTGATCATCTGAAAACACTGCTCCGAATTAACAACTCGTCGTTGTTTTTGGTTAAAAGTGAGCTTGCGCGGCAACCACTTTGCACAGAGCTTTCTCTTATCCAAATATTCGTGAATGATATGATGTATACGTTTAGTTGATATCTTTAGACTGTCTGCTATTTAATTCAAAATCATTTTGTGGTTTTTTTAATGTTTTCGTCGTTAACAACCACTTTTGGGCGTCCACTGCGTTCACCGTCTTCGGTGCTCATTTCACCACGTCTAAACTTAGTATACCAATCCTTGATGGTTGATTTTCCTGGGGCAGTGTCCGGAAACTCGGCATCAAGTCAAGTTTTTGCTTCAACTGTATTTTTTCCGTTCAAAAAGCAATATTTTATCAACACGCGAAATTCCTTTTTATCCATTTTTTTCCACAATAACAAAAGTTGCTTGACTCAAAATGTTATAATTTACAAACTAATGATCCGACTGTCCGAGCCGTCAAATTTATACACGCATCTTTTGAGGGCTAACAAAAAACATATGGATTTAATTCTAGTAGCGCCATCTATTTGTCAGGCCGGGTACTTTTCAATTGACCTGTTAGGGAAGAGTGTGTTTAGTTTTTGTACGGTTTAGTGATTAAATTATTAGTGATTAGTTCATTAGTGTAATATTAATTGGTAGTATAAATGTTGTGTGCCCGGATGCACAGATAGTAAAGAAATGCAACATCGTTTTCCTTGGAAGAACCAGGCTGTCTTTAAAAAAAATGGGTTAACAATGTTAAACACCCCAAACTGACTGGATTAAGTATGAAAGAAAAGAAAGATTTACGATCGTTATCATGTTCTTTGTTGTAAGTTGGGATTATTTCGTTTATATTAATAATCATTCAAATATTCGTTGAATTCGGAAATTAATCCTCTTTCGAAAGAAGCTGTGAAAATAGGAGATATTATATTACTCTTGGATTAACTAACTTGATAGCTGCCATTTCACTAAAAGAATAGCTCCTAAATGTAAACCTTTTAATAGATGATTAACCGCAAGTTCAATACACAAGGAATCTTGGTGTAAAGCAATTCTGTAATTAAATAGCGCAAAATTGTACCGCCCAACTAAAATCTATGAGTAACTCTGTAGACCGACCGACGTTGAGACTAATTTTGTAGAGGAAAGCTCTCAACTCCAACAAAATTGTTTTATTATATTTTAAACAGGTCTTTGCACTATCTCTTTTATTTTATCCCGCGATATTGTCACGTCGATAATGTAATATGTCTTCCCAGATATTGCAAAAAATAAAATTTTAGCTTTTTTTAATCGAACAGTACATAATTGTGGTGTATGGATTAAAGAAGTAAATACGATTTTAACAGGGAAATATTCAAAATTTGTTTTCAGTATAAGAAAAACAAAAAGACAGAAATCTAATACATCCTATTAAATAAATGACACTAAATACATTTGAAAAAGGAAAAAGATGAAAGAGAATTATGAAATTTTGAATTCTATTGCACAGCAACATATTTTCCATACAAGTGCCTCTAGTGGAATTTTAAACTGGTCATCTAGATATTGGACATAACGAAACTTCTCTAGAGATCCCTATTGGTTTCGTCTCTATCACTCTATGCAGATAGATGACGTGCGGAGACAACAAGCACACATATGAACGAACCTAGAGAAGTCTGAATTGAATGTACCGCTACTTATTTGACTACCAGAGTCATCGAACAGTCTGCTGGATCGTCTTTCGTCTAAACTTTCGGAAAAACTGAAAGTTATTCCCTCTAGTGGAGTACTAGTATTTTCTAAGGTTACAATTTTATATACAAAATCCCTAAAAACATGCAAAGCTGCGGATAAGAAATTAATGGGCTCCGCGGAATAAGCGAGTTAATAAAAGTTTTTAGGAAGTCTTACTTTCTCCCGCCGCTCATGTCCAGGTAAAGATTACTGTGATTGTAATTGAAATCTCGCGGGCTATTTCGGCCTAGTGTACTATTATTTAAACTAAAATGCACAAAAAGAAAACAAAATAAATCATAGAAAACGTTCGTGCAAAAGAGAAGGATAACGGCAGACTTACATTGACTGTTCGGACACTCCGGATACTCTACGGTCCTCGAATCCTTCAGGTGGTCTGGCAATTCTCTGGTGGTAATCCCATCTTTGCGGCGATGTACCAGGTGAAGGATCAGTTGTTATAGACCTATGTTAAAATTAATTGAGCTCACACGGAACATAACAGAAGAAAAATGAAGAATAACATGAGCAAAAAGTACATTCGACCTCACATGAATAGTAGTGTATCATGTATACGAGTCTTCTTTTAATCTCAACACACATGACAGTATACAGTTAAAAAATTCCCACAAATATTGAAAAATGTCTAAAAGAACGTTGATACGTAAATATTAGAGAGAAGTTTTGTGAAGCAACATGTAGTAATTCTAAAAAAATGGATTTTTAAAACAATTAATCTCAGAGTAAATGGAGGTTTCACTTCATAGGCAACTCTAGAGAAATGTTTGGCGACGTCCAATATCTAGATTCCACTACAATTACCATTTATATAATTTCTACTATGTGTTTGATTTTTTTTGGGTTCCATTTTCTGATTGCAGAAAATGAAGAACAATATGTTTGACATTTTGCTACTTTTTCGTCACTAAATTATAATCAAAACTAATTCATTATGATGCATCGTTCTGAAAACCATTGTATTACCAAAAGCACAGAAATCAAAGAAATGAGACATCGTTTTCCAGACAGTTTCAGGTTCTATTCACATATTAATCAACTATATTATCACTTATCTATTAGAATTCCTTCAACTATTATTTTAATAAAGTAATTAAATGCAATTTTTGTTTACAATCTGTTATAACTAAACTCAGTATCTGATGACCCACTTAGCAACTCTGTGAAGATTATTTTGTTATGCTGTGTGTAGGTCTTTAAACTAACTCCTATTTGGTTCCTAGATTTTGCCATGACAATAATTACCAACGATATAGTAATTTCAACAGATATCTTTTTAAAAATGTAAATTTTAAACCTTTTCGTCGTATAATACGTAACGGTTTAAATGATAAAATGTTACAGTTATTACGACAAAATGTATAATAGATAATTCGATTAAAGAAATTCATATAGTTATAACAGGGAAAGATGGGGAATCTGTTTAGTAAAACAAAAAAATACAGCTTTAATAAATCCTATTAAATTGAAGGCAGTAAAGAAATGTGATATGCAGTACAGTTTTCTTTGTATATGTATTATATTAAAACTCGTTTACTTAATGTTATCTAATAAATTTGTTTCGTAAATTAAATTAATTTTTTTTTATTTCAATAGCCACCATACACAATAAGCCACGCGTCTGCGTGGTAAACACTTTAACAGCCACTCAATCGCCTTCCCAACAAAGTATGTTTTTTGCATGTGCCTATAATCGGAATTTAAACTAACCAGTCAAATAATTAAAATAGTTATCACAGTACCATCTAGATATTGGATGTTGTGAAACTTTTCTCCAGAGACACCTATTAAATTATCCCTCAATTGCTCTATGCAATTAATGTTTAAATCTAACTTTTCAAAAATTAAGATGTCCAGAATATACATATCTAACAGGTGAATTGAAAAGTCTCCCGCCTGACACATAGATCGCGCTACTAGAATTAAATCCATATGTGTTAGCCCTAACATTTGTTAAGTGAAGCAACTCTTGTTATTGTGAGAAAAAAAGGGATAAAAAGGAATTTCGCGTGTTGATAAAATATTGCCGTTTGAAGGGAAAAAATACAGTTGAAGCAAAAACATGGCTTGATGCCGAGTTTTCGGACACTGCACCAGTAAAATCAACCATCAAGGATTGGTATGTTAAGTTTAGACGTATAATAAGGTATTGCTGTATGAGTCTATACTCAAGCCCATTTGGACATATGGAATTCAACTATGGGGTACCGCTAGCAAATCTAATATATCCATCATTCAACGGTTCCAAAATAAGGTGTTGCGTGCCATTGTTGATGCTCCGTACTATATTTCAAATAAAGTGATACAACGCGATATTCCTCTAGAACCTATAACGAGTGTAATCCAACGTGTTTGTGTGAAGTACTTCGAAAGAGTGTCAGTGCATCCCAATGTACTCGCTAACCAGCTAAATATGCGACGTGATAGTGAAGTGCGTAGACTAAAACGTTTAACACCACCTGATCTGATTACTGGACAAATGTAGAGTTTAGAATAAGCATTAGAATAAGACTAATTAATTAAGATAATATTTTATACAGAAGATTGCTTAATGAAGTGATTTTCTACATGCCATGTATATATAATATAAACAGAAGAAATACTTATTGCCAATAGGGCAGATTGTGGACTCACGAAGAGTAATAAAAAAAAAGTTTAGACGTGATAAAATGATCACCGAAGACGGTGAACGCAATGGAGGCCCAAAAGAGGTTGTTACCGACGAAAACATTTAAAAAATCCACAAAATGATTTTGAATGACCGTAAATTGAAATTGAATGAAATAGCAGACACTCTAAAGATATCCAACTGAACGCGTACATCATATCATTCAGGAATATTTCGGTATCAGAAAGCTCTGTGCAAAGTGAGTGCCGCGTGAGCTCAGTTTTGACCAAAAACAACGACGAGTTGATGATTCGGAGCAGTGTTTGAAGATGATCAAGGGTTTATTACACCCGAGTTTTTGCGTCGATATGTGACAATGGATGCCTCCATCATTTCACTCCGAAGTCCAATCGACAGTCATCCGAGTGGACTGCACATGATGAACCCGCTCCAAAGTGTAGGACAACGGAACAGTAGACTGACAAGGTTATGGCGTCTGTATTTTGAGATGCGCATGTAATAATTTTCATTGACTATCTAGAAAAATAAAAGACCATCAAGAGCGACTATGATATAGTGTTATTGGACCGCTTGAAGGACGAAATCGTCGAAAAATGGCCCCATTTGAGCAAAATGAAAGTGCTGTGGCCTATTTTGAAGAAAAGGACAAATCGTACTACAAATATTGTATCGAAAAGTTGGAGAGTCGCTATAATCTGCGTATTATCCTTGAAGGGAATTATGTTGAACAAAAAAAACTAATTTGTCAAAAACATGTGTTTTACTATGGTAGGCCGGGGACTTTTCAATTGACCTGATAATAATACATAGAAGCAGTAACTAATACATAGTAATACATAGCTGCAGTAACCGGAACAAATTTTACTTGAATTTTTGAGTCTTAAATATTCAACAACGTTCGTACTGCATTTACATCGGCCAAGATATCTGCAGTTAATTATCGAAAATAAATAAATCACCGGCACACTTGGTACATGGATGATATTGTTCTAATAATAATAATGATAAACATATACATCATATTATATAATTCATCGAATCCTAAAAATATATGTGGATATTATAACGAAATTTTCCACGAAAAATACAATGCAAGCTTAGATAACACGAAAAAACAAACAAAAACAAAAGTAAATTTCGATAAATTTCAACAGGCCGGTGATTTCACAATACCAATTACATGCAATACAAACCTGGCACTCTTTAAACAAGGTCGAACGTTTTCATACGGACTACCCAAGTCGGAATCGACATTTGGCACTATGGGGAATGGATTGCTGATGCTTTCACCATCACTATCTACTAGGGGAAGACCTCGTTTATGACCTATGAAACAAACAGTTAGATAAAAAATGTTAATTGTCGTTTTATCAGAAATGTTATGAATATGATTCAGTGGCGATATATTTTTATCTGATGAGTAATGACTAATATATTTTCGAAATTAGTTTATATATCTCAAGTATATATAAAAATAGAGTTTTTATTATAGACTGTCGTACGTCACTATTTTAACACAATCCTGAAATATAAGAGGCAGCCCTGTTATTTTACGATTCCGTTAATTATAAAATGAAAGAAGGGACATGTTTAGTTTACCAAAAAAGATATACATTATGAATGAATTAAAGACAATTCAGTAACAAATATTCTTCCAAAATATTATCTATCTAAGACGTTTTAGTTTAATATATGTTTGACCTTTTATCAACGTAATATAAACAATTCTAAATAATAAATAAAGTGGGTTAACGTAAATAGTTCTTGAATATTTTACAGAAAGAGCTAACAATGTTAAAATATTATATACTAAAATACCCAAATACTATAGTTGCGAGGGGGTTTGAGGAAAGACTCCATTCTCTATAATATTAATTTGATAATCTAATAATATTCTATTGAAATATTGCAGCTTTTGGATACCACCAGAACAGGACACAGACTCAAAATAATCAAACCATCTGATCTTGTGTAGTGTTGTGTAGTGAAGTGCATATATTAAAAGATACAGCATTGTGTCCTCCTAGTTATATACCTAGATTTAAGTTATCATAAAGACAAATAAGTTTAAGAATCGTTCGTATCTGCTTGGGTCCAAAAGTTAACGCGAGCTTGTGTAATTATCATTATAACTTATGAAATTTTTTATAATATGTTCATAATTTAAATGAATAATCTTTTTACGTATTTTATCCAAATTATAATTAATATACACACGTTTAAGAAGGTTAATTATCTCTTGGGCTGCTTGAGCATTATTGAACTGATTTAGGAGATCCATGACTGTGAAGTGGTTAGAGTCTCGGATGGAAGTATCGACGCCATTCTCTAACAAGGTGCGGACAACTTCCACTTTTCCGCAGAGAGCCGCCTCGTGCAAGGCGGTACCGGCTTTCGTACGCATGTTGACCTTGAAGCCTGCCCGCAGAAGAATGTCCACCACAGCCCTGAAAAAAATACACTGGTTAAAATATTATTTGGAGGTCAAGCTAACCATACTATTTCGGTAAAACTACGAATCTCTGATAATTTCAAAACATCTTTCGGTGAGCATTATTTATGTAACACATGGACTGAAAAGTCCCGGGCCTAGCAGGTGGCACTAGTTTTATTGCATTCGCCGCTTTTTCAGTTAGTACTAAGCTTCAAAAGCGGTTAAAATTTCATGATATTCTACTCATAAGTTAGTGTTATTGGTTATTAGTATTATAGTTAGTGAGTTATTGTGGTAAAATTGTTCAAAATAATGGATTAAAAATATTTTTTTGTTTTAATTATACACTGCTTTTTGATGGAAAGAATACCGTTCAAATGAAGCAATACCTTGAAAGCTGTTATTATAAGGACTCCGCTTCCTCAGAAACAAAAATAGGACGTTGGTTTACTGACTTCAAACGTGGGCGTAGAGACACCGACGGGACACTGGTGACGGGTCTATTTTGAGACAAAAGATAAATCGTTCTACAAAAGTGGTATTCAAATGTTAGAGCGGCCCTAGAATGCGTTTAAACGCTAAAAACACGTTTTCTTTGGCATATATTACCAACCACCAAGATAACATTAAGTTTACAAAGTCAATGCAGTATCTCATGACCCACTTGGCAACTCCGTCATGATTGTTTTATTATATTTATTCATTTTATTTCTAAATTCTGCCATTTCAATAACGTCAGGGGAATTTTTACAAATATATTTTTAAAAATTTAAATTGTCATCCTATTGCTTGTATAATACATAACAGGTTTTAAGATACAATGTTACAAAAATTTTCAATATAATATAATATAATCGATATTTCAATTACTACTTTAAAACTTTAATAGATCCTGTTAAGTTGAAGGCACTATAGATGAAAATGTGATGAGATAAAATGTTAAATACAGTAAAAATCTTTTTGTAACATACATATACAACATTTTCTGACAAAGAATAATAATATCATGTCATACTGATAACAGAGATAGCTTGACTACTCTCTAGGATGATCTCTATGCCTTTACATTGATGGATAACCAGACAGCAAGCTTCACAAATTACAAGGACTAATCGTTATCATTATGAATCCACAGGCATTGCTTGGGAAAAATGATGCTTAATATCCAAACATATAGCGCTTTCAACATATAATCTGCTGATTATCGTTTATTGTTAGTTTAGGTTAGTAATACTATTTGTAAATACATCACACTACACACATGGTTATATATATATATCTACACTTTTGATTTAATGATATGTATATTTTAGAGATATCAAAAAATATGACACTGATAACACTGATTATTTTTGTATGCGCGAACATGAACATAAACAATAATAAAAGATAATGCTTAAATTATTACTACTAAAGTAACCAAATAACAGAAGCAGTTATTTTTAAAGATATATTTATAGTTTTACAGCTTGGTTTATTTAAAAAAATTACTCTTAATTGAAATCTTTCACATCCACATCAACATATTGCAATTTGAGTACAAAAACTAGATTATATAGAGTCATTAATAAATCATACTATGGCTATATTTGCTAATAACATTTCGGTTTCGGTTCAGTTGTCGGAGATAATCGCGAAGAACACGAAAAATTCAACAGGCAAGTGACAATATAAATAACTAGACTAATACCTGGAAAATAAAAATTAACGAAAGTAAACATAAAGGTAAATATAATATAATCGGACCACAGAAGCATCAATAACAATAAATAATACTGTCATTCCGTTTAGAAATGATGCAAAACATTGCTGGAAGGAACATGTAAAAAAGAAAAGGAAACAACTGAAGTTCAAATATAGGAAAATGCATTGGTTAATTGGAATAAAATCACAATTATTAATACATAATAAATTGTTATTATACAAGCAAGCATTGAGACCTATATGGACGTATAATTATGGGGACGTTCTGCGAAAAGTAATACAAATATAATGCAAGTTTTCCAGAACAAAGTACTGAGAATTATTATGGGTGCACCCATATACAACAGGACTGAAGTTTCCCGCTGGCCCCAGCTTTATTTAACCTCTTAATTTCAGATCTGTCGAGAAAAGAGCACATCGACGTCGCGTTTTAAGCTGACGACATTGCTTTCTTCACGGCCTCCAGGTTCGAGGTTACAATTCAAGATCGTTTAAGAAGCAGCTCGATCATGCGGTCAAGTGGTTCAAGTTCTGGAGGTTGCAAATCAACCTCCGGAAAACCTAGGCCATCATTAATGTAACGCACTGCGCGTCTCGTACCTAGGTCTCCTTCGAGGGTTCGGTTGGCATTCTCAAATCCAGAAATCAATCCAGCAAGGTTCGGAGATAGCAAACCTGCTATCTTTTCTGATCTGCCCTTCTAGCAGACTTTCCATCTCCATCAACTGCTTACTTTACAAGATGTTAATTCGGTCCGTACACCTCTACGGATTTAATATCTACTTCAAGTTTGTAACACCCAACCAGGTGAAACGGCTTCAAGTTTTCCAAAATAAGCTCCTCAGGAAAATCATAAAGACTTTATGGTTTGTGAAAAGTAATCAAATTCATAGTGAGACTGACACTCTAACAATCAAGCACTTCATATGTCAATCCTTCCACAAACAACTCAGTTTAAATTCTTCTGAAAATGCGCTTGTTCACGAGCTGATGGACATGCTGGGAGGTAAGCGGTGATGGGGCACCAGGCTGAAACGACCTCATCCGTCGCTGCAGTCATAACATTTGCGCTGTATGACAGTATCCAGTCGTGTGTTAACTCAAGTTCGCGAGTCAAAAGTTAGTTTTACTATCTGTTATTTCGGAGGGTTCTCGCGCCCAATTAGCGGGTGCCATATCCCCAAATTTAATGCAGTAGCAGTAGCGACCCACAAGGGTCAACTGTGAGGCGGTGTCGGTTTATTGTATTGGTAAGCCAAGAGGCAGTCCTTATTAATTTTATTTATTGCTTTTAAACGTTTTAACTTATTGCAAAGATAATAAATAAATAGTAGATTAGACTAGGAACAATGTAATAAATAAATTTAACAAAACCGTTAATAAAAAACAATTTTTTCTTGAGGATGATATATACAGAACTTCTCCAAATGTGCTGAAGGTTAACCAGACGGTCCAAAATCATTAATTTGCCATGCATCTATAAACATTTTAATAACTAATAAATTCAAATTAATAATCTAACTATATTTTGTACGAAATTAGAAAACCGTTGCTAAACTATTGTTTTGAAACTCTTTTTATCAAAAGAAATTCGTTATTCTTTATTAGCATTTCTGAAGCTTTACCAGGCTTTAACGACAATATTTTTTGCACACCATTGTCATATGTCATTATAGCCTGTTACTAGTTTCAAAAATAGCTCGATCATCATAAAAAAACTGAATATTCGAGGAACACTCAGTTCTTAATTGGTATAAATAAAAATAAATAGCGTTGGGAACTATCGACTGAAAACGACTATCGACTGTTTAGTAATTGACTACTTTTTACTATCGACTGTTTCAGTCGCTACTTTTGGTTCGACTGATTTTACTACTTTTTACCAGTGACTGTTTCAGTCGACTGTTTTCAGTGGCTATTTTCGGTCCCACCGATTTTGTTACTATTTACTATCGACTGTTTCAGTCGTGTACGTTCAGTTACTATTTCTGGGTCTAGTTTCGTTCGACTGATTCTTAACGTTCTGGCTCTGTCTTTCTAGCCGCGACCTTGACAAAAATGTAAGCAATTGTAAATGTACCCGATGTATGTTTACATATATATAGTTTTATGATTTTTTTGGTAGTTTGCTTGTAAATAACAATATATTGTATATTAATATAGTAACAGTTTGGAACGATATTTTTGAAGATTGTTACATCTCCGTCTCGCTTATACTACCGTTGGTAAAAATAATAATACATATAAAATTAACTGCTTCAAGCAATTATCTCCGTCCTCTTCTCTCTTACAATTTATACAGGAAAGGGTTCGTACATCTTCGTCTGACATCACCAATTGAAAAAAACAGTTGAACCGTGCTTTAAATAGTAATTACTATTTTCACTAGTTTTTTGACTATTGACTGTTTCGACTGTTTTCAGTCGATTTTTCCCAACGCTAAAAATAAACGTTTTAATTATTCAAAAATATCAAAATAATATTCAATTAGAATTCGGGGTTTGTTACGTAATGATAGGCCGAACTTGATCAACAATTAATAGTAAGTATATAAATTATCGATGTTAATCAAATAACTGTAAATTTTGTGGTGCAAATTACAGTATTTGAAATTGTAGCGGTTTGTGTGCATGTTGGCAACTGTTAGCTTCTAGGCAATCTGTTCAATTTATGCATGACAGTCTGTACATATTAACACCGTACAGATGACTAACCACCTGGTATAATCAAATTCTAACTGAATACTATCCGCTTCATAATTTGATATGAGTATTTTGTTCAATATTAGCTGACCAAAATTAAATAGAGGTTAATTTTGCACTCTAAAATTAAGATCGTTTCACTTTCACAAAAAAATGTGTTTTACTATACCTACGGCCTACCGAGGACTAAATTGTAAAAAATAAATTACGTAATTGTTTTCGTTATTATTTTAATATGCATCATGGTAAAATAAATAATAACATGTATTACAAGTCACTTACTATTCTATATTTATGTTTAACGTAAAATAATTAATTAATAATTAATGTAAAACATAAAAGTAAAGGTACACACAGAAGATAAGATTTAATATGCAGACAAATTACTGTCATTGATATAAAGTATATTTGATCTTATGTTGAAAATATTGTCAAAACAAGTTTCATATCAGTTTTAAATTATCTCCTTTGCCCTACTATGTAAGGAAAATGACAAACTTAAAAAAATGTGGTCGAATTTCGACCACTTCGATAGGCTTTGAATGAATATGAAAAAAACTTAAATCAAGAACAAACGATTACTCTGAATTTCTAAAAATCGAAATATTTATCAGATAAGTAACCTTTATCAGATTTGGAACAAAATATTTAATATTATGGGTTAAGTATTTTCGGAGAATTAATATTTTCTTCCGAAAAAAATATTTGTTATCTTAAAATTATTTATATTACTACGCCTAACGGCTGTTTTGCTATCAATAAATAGATTCAGTTTTTCCCATAGCCTATTGATTCTATGTGGTAGGAATGAAAGAAAATTGTAATTGTGTTTGGTAGAGGTTCATCAATATTCATGGTTTTATTGGACTGAAGAAGCACCTTATAGTATGCACATTATGAAAGGATGGTGGTGACCAATTTACTTACTCACTGGTTTAATTATATGTTAATGAACAAGGAATTGCTTACAACGTAAACACATAATTCATTATAATACGTGTCACACATTCAGTGCCGTATTAGTCAGACTACATAACACCTTCCTCCAGAAGAAACTATAAAAGATATGTACATGTCCATTGTCCCATCTGGACACCTTACTGTATGTAGATAAATTATTAGCGCTAATTTATCGTTGATGATATTCTAAAGTGCAATGTTTTTACCCAAATTTCCAAAATAAACTCCTACTATTTGCTTTTGGTAGACGTACTACCCTAAATTATAAGCTTTTGGCCAACAGATAAAGTTAGTATACCACAACTTCTATCGGTCTTTCGTGGCCTTATACACTGAACTGCGATGTACTGGGAATCCACTGACCAGGGGTGTTTTTGTGCCTTTCAGTAATCTATGATTAGGCATTCCTTGAGTGCATTTATTCTACCTATGGTGACTCTACAGCACCATAGGTAGAAATTGCACTAAACTATATCATATATAATTTTTCCCAATTGCACTAAACTATATCAATGAATGCTTCGCTTAATTGAATGAACTCAAAAGAGAACACCCTATGTTCTTTCCAGAATCCTACTGACTGCACCAGTTATAAATCATGTAAATTTAAAAACAAAATTTTATATTAACAGAATATATATTACACCGCAGAAACACTAAATCTTGGTAATTTCACAACAATAGAGTAAATTTAAAAAAATGTTTTTAGAATGAAGTCAATGAAAATTTGAATTGAAATAGCCCATTTACATCCATTAATTTAATACGAATATTTGATGAACTAGTACTACATTTACTTAATTAATGAGTTTAGCAAGCGTGATTCACACGCTATCAAGCATTCTTGAAATCATAAGTTTTTGCCACAATACGTACAATATGTATAAAAAAGTAGAATATTAATGATAATGGTAATCATATTTTATTTATCATATATGTAAATCGAACTAAAAAAGTATTTATTCAACCAGTGTTTTTAGTCCTCGTGCAAATTCCTTCAAAAATAGTAGTGAGTGTTCGGACAAACAATCGCATCGACACCCACACATTTCAACCGGCCGACCGACCCGACGAACATTCCTAGAATTGGTGACCCCGACGTGATAAAAGTGCCTAACAGGTAAATCAGCTCAATATAAGCCACTGGAGAGTTGGCACGTGCATGGAAGGACAGCATGAGAAATGGAACCCATCAACATCACATGGTCGACGTTATCCCACGAGACTAGCCTGTTGGACGAAGACAACGGAAGCCCATCATGCATAACATCAACACATGAACACCTTTGCATGACGAAATGGGACACGTAAGGCACCACACTTATAGGTACCCTCAAACAAATCGGAACGCCCCAAGACGAACGACGTCCTGCTACAACTATGATGAAAACTCCTGGCTCAGGTTGGGACCCCCATCCCATAAGCAGTCCCTAGGCGATTCATTGTGTGATTATGGGTACACTCTGGAACCTGCATCACATAGATTTAAGTTCCACGGCGGCTTCACTAGGAGGGGAGTGATGTAGCGACCACTACGACCCTTTAGACCACCACGCATTCAACTACAGCAAGTTCGAAGGTTGGTAACGCGGGTGGATTGGTACCATGCGGTTCTTGGGTATAAAAGATCACCACCACGACGACGTCTCGCTCTCTTTTCTTTTCTCTACCTTGTAACAGTACCACATCCACAGTACTACCGTACTTCCTTTACCTAACCTAATATCCTATCCATTCTCCCGTCGACCACATGTATCAATGTAAATCGAAATAAACAAGTATTTCTTCAACCAGTGTCTCGTGCAAATTCCTTCCAAAAATAGTACTGATTGTTCGGACAAACAATCGCATCGACAGCCACACATTTCGACCGACCGACCGACCCGACGAACATTCCTACACCATAAAACGAGCGTTGATTTGCTTTGGTCTTGGAGATTGAGGTAACATTTTATGTCGTGATTTTTTAATAAGTAGAAAATTAGTTTGTCGGCACACCTGTTAATGATCAAAATAAATATGGTTTAGCTATCCAGGTATTATAAATGGTGAAACTATTACTGTAACGATCAATGGCAAATTTTTTGTCGTAATTTCTGTAGAGTATATTATTTTAATTATCGTTAAAACTTGATACATCAACATGCTACGAAAGTGTATAATTCATTCAACAATTTTGACTATAAAATACAGTTCAATAGCTGCGAAGTGATAAAACCCTAATTATATCACTTGAGAGATTCCCAATTCATCAAGCAGAATGAACAAATTATCTCGACCACGTTAGTTAGTCGTTAAGATCATCGATTAATTATTAATGCTTGTCACGGCTTAATCAATGTAGGATACTCATAAGTAGGATAAGTCATGGGCTCCACATATTTGCTACAACACGTTTAGTCATAATACGGAAATGACTGGGATAGTAAAAACAATCAACGGCTATTGTCGTGCCTATGATTTGGTGAGAGCTTATAAATTTAATAAACAACGGGTATGAAACAAAAATTATGAACCGAAACAAATAGAAAGGGTGAAATACCCAAATACATCTGTTATTCAACCGATCCCATAACTACACTTCTACTGTATACGATTTTCTATCTCGTCAATTCTTGATTCGGATCGAATGATCAAAATATATAGAAAATGTGTTGTCCCATCTATATTGGCGAACCTCTCCGATAGCTCTTGAATGGAAATGCTATTAGTGTCCTTTTGTTAGTTTCACAGTTAGCACTCACAGTGTCACAGAGGTATTTTCCAGATTCGGGATAAAGCGCCAGTATACTAATTACAAAACGTGACCAACAGTGGAAGAAGAGGACGTTTAATTTTGAGGAATTTTATCAACCGTTTAGATTGAGCTAATCGGAGCTGGTGATCCCATTTCGGATCATGATTTATCAAAGGAACAGGCATGATTTCTAAAGCCATGATCACAGAAACGGATTTTTTTGCAGAATGTTGACATGTTCTCTTGTAAATCAAAAGACAGTCACCTCATGAACAAGTAATGATTCTTTGTGGATCTGCTAAGATCTGCTTTAAGTGCTGCCAGGTGTGTTTGCAACAACTTACAATGTCATAAAAAAGAGCACAAATACCCTTTTAATGTTAACATTTGTATTTAATGTTTTTTAATTTACTAAATATACTCTCCAAATCCAAAGCCCCATAATAAGAATTGGCCGAGGAAGTAAACGACACATTCGATTTTTGTTGTCGGGTAGTGATAACGAAAAAAAAATTGTGGAAAATTATGACGGGTAATGAAACATATATTTTTACGAGAACTGAAATCATGGGTTTCAACAACAAGACTTTTTAAAAGTAGTTTCGGCATACCGGCACAACAGCCAGTATATAGTTCGGATATAAATATTCTATAGCTAAATATTCTACGATTTCGAGCTATTAAGCTCTAGTAATGATCACCCTGTGGTTGAAATTCGACCACAATCTATTAAATTAAACATGTGTAAAATTATTTTCCGAACTGCAGCAACTTCAGAGTATCAAATTTATATTTGAGTATGAGTATATATATTTATGTAAATATGATTTTTATCTTCTTATGTGTTATAAATATAAACATGGAATATTAAATTAATTAATATATATTTGTATATTAATTAAAACAATAACTGACTTTTTGACACTTTTTACAATATAGAAATTCTATTACGGTAATGTATTTCAAATCATTAAATGAACTATTGCCTTCTCTAAAATTCTCAAACTCCCTCATGTGGACTAAATACTAACCAATAAATGAGGAATTAAAATTCCAGAAAATATTTTTAATAGCTCATATTCCTTACAATATTCATTTTAACTCTAGATGTACAAATTAATGAATTTATTACCTGCAATACTAATTAAACCTTTCTTTAGAAAATATACGACTCCAGCAACTGACAATAGTTCTCTAGCAACAATTTTCTCATCCTGTGGATCAATCCCAAATAATATACCTGTAAACTTCCGTGAAACATTCATGAATATTTCAGGAGAGTGAATAAATATCCACTCTACTAATCATCCACAGGATAGTATAAAATATTTTTGAAAATGCTTCTCATATTTATTTAACAACATTTAGAAACATGTAGTTAATATATAAAATATGAGCTGAAAACTATCATACGATTAAAAAAATCAGTCACAAAGATACATCGTGAAGAATTCGAAAATGGAAATCGAAGGAAGCGAGCAATGAGGAAATGGCCGACCCGATATTAAAATACATGCAACCGTATCCGGCAGATATATATCTGTTCTGTCTATACGGCAACATCTAGACGTAATACGTTGTTACAGGCAAACAACCAGCGATGTGTAAAGAAGTCATTCTAGCGAATAAATCCAGAATTGGCACATTGATGAATTTCACAGGTGTATGCAGCAAACAAGCTGTTGCACAGAAACACCCCACAGGGCTCTTTGTGCCTATCGGCCCTGATAGGAAAGTGCAGCGGCATTAGCGCCATGATGCGAGCACCTAATACGATCCGAATGCACATTTCAGCGTTTGGGTTACCGGCTCAATCAATTAATGGTCATTTGCGCTGCTAATTGACGAGCATTTCGCGCCACCGTATGATCAACTTCACGCACATATGAGTGCATTGTCGTTACAATATTAGTTATCTATTTATTATCAGTAGTTTCCTTTTTTAAGCTCGCGTCATTTTTAAATTTGAATTTAATTACCATAGCTCGAGTCTCCTACGAATTATGTCGTATTTATGCAAGTGTATCTAATAAAAAACTGTGAAATAACATTTTTCTTTTAGGCTGAGGGCTAGGCCTGAGAGTTTTCCATTTAGATACTTTAATGTACATTATAACGTATTATGGAAGATGTCATTTTTAGCATTTTTCTTCTTGTATGGTGACCAAAACGTGTCAAATTTCAACGTATGGTATTCTACCATGATAATTTAGTTATATTTGAAGTCCCATTTCTTTGTTCCACATAGTTTCATGTGCTCTACACTACAGGCATCCCAATTACAAAAAAAAACCATCGTTGGAACATTTGGCGACCACATAGTCATTGTGGCAAGAAATATATTAGGCTCTATATCTTGGGCTATAGAAAAACTACAATTAGCAGACAACAATATCTACAAATAGACTAAAAACTGATTACAACAGCAAAATAGCTCAAAATATGTCCATGCCAATTTTGCATTGCAGCGAAATATGTCAGCATCCACCCCGATGTTAAATTATATTTCAAACAACAACAGTTCTTAAGCAAGAACCATTTGAGCTTTTCTGATTTCATCAGATATCAAAAAATAATGAAATTCTTCAAAATGAATTGATGCTAATTAATATTTAAATAATGTTTATGAATCCGAAAAAGCTGCTTGCGAAAATCTAAATACATTGTAAACAGGAGACAGATGATTCCTGTTATTCTAGAATGTTAATCCATATTAAAATAAAATGATGGCATACCTCGTGTTTTTCTTCTACACCTCAGTACACCAGTTCAATCCATTAACAGTTAATTGGGCTAATTGTCGAACCTTTCGCGCATATGACGACGCATTGTCGTTACAATATTAGTTATTTATTTATTAATTAATTTTTTAACTTAATAATTTTATATTTTAGTTACAATAGTTCGAGTATCCTACGGGTTATGTCGTATTTGTGCAAGTATATCTAATAAAAAGCTGTGAAATAACATTTTTCTTATATGCTGAGGGCTAGGCATGAGAGTTTTTCATTTAAATATTTTCATGTACATTATACCGTATTATGGAAGATGTGATGAACGCTCTAATATTACAAACTCTTTTGATAGCATTTTTCTTCATGGACGGTGGCTTCTTGGATTTTTCTTCCTTGTCCCACATAGTTTCATGTCATTTACACTGCTGGCATCTCAATTTCAAAAAACACAGTTGGAACATTTGCCGACCATATAGTCATTGTGACAAGAAATACATTAGGCCCTATATCTAGGGCTATAGAAAAAGTACAAGTAGCAGTCAAAAACGTCTACAACTGGATTAAAAACTGATTAGAGCAGCTTAATAGCTCAAAATCTGTCCATGCCAATTTTGCATTGCAGCGAAATGTCTAGGTGTCCAACGTCGACATTAAATTATAATTCAAATAACAGATTCAAAATTTAAAAGCTGTACTGGTTAGTCAGAATATACTCTCAACCCAAGATCAAATGAGGAATTAAAATTTTAGAAATTATTTTAAAATTTCTAATATTGTTTAAAATATTCATGTTAACTCTTTATGCTTATTTTCTTAATGCTTTGCACCTGAAATAGATTAGAAATTCATTTCAATAAAACTTACACAAAAATCTTAACAAATTTTACAACTACCTCTAATACAATGATATACTATGTCTATAGAAACTTATCAATTACTACCAGTTTTAAATAGAGACAGACGATTCTTGTTATTCTGTCAATCTATCTTAGAATAAAATGTTGGCATATGACATGTATTCCTTCTACACCTGAATATACCGGCTCTGGATTGAGAGATAGATGAGTGCATTGTCGTTACAATATTAGTTATCTATTTATTATCAGTAGTTTCCTTTTTTAAGCTCGCGTCATTTTTAAATTTAAATTTAATTACCATATTTCGACTATCCTACGTTTTACGGGGTAATTACGTGAATATATCTAATATAACTGTGAAATAAAGATTTTTTTATGCTGAGGGCTGGGCCTGAGAGTCCCCATGAGAGTTTGCCGTTTAAATATTTTCGTGCAAATTACCAGGTGTACTGGAAAATCATTAACGGCTTTTTCGAAAAAAAAATACGTATTTTTCAAGAAAATTGAAAAAATATTGAAAGTATTGGCCTTTTCACATCTTTTCAGACATTCATTTATGCATGTCATTCCAAAAAAGATTGTCCATTATCCAAAAATCGAGCCATTTTCTAACTTCTTCGGAATTGGCAAAGTGCTCTTCTGAAAGCGCGCTACCCATTGATGCGAAACTGATAGTCAGGTGGGGAAAGGTCTGGAGAGTAAGGAGCAAGGCGTTAATTTTGGGCGTTCTTCGATTAATTCATGGTTCACACTGATCATTTGTTATCTCGCCACTCTGGAGTTCTGAAAACACCTTCGTAGCAGCATTTCACACACGATTTTTGGAATTTTCATTTACTTGTCATTGAATTGGTATGGCACCCAGATTCCGAATCGGTCGCTAATCTTTTCGTAGGCCACATTTAACGATTCTGCCAATTCTTTTTGAATTTGGGCTGAGTCTTCATCAAATCAATGCACAGAACGCTTCAAACGCACGTTTTCAAGCACTAAACTTAAAATTTTCAGAGAGGTATACATCTATAACGGTTTTAAGCAAAATATTACACGAGCAGCTTTGAAGCTTGATCTCAGTAGAAAATAATTATATATGTGTCAAATTATAACATAAGCTTAGCGACATCTAATATAGATATAGATCATATATAATATTAGATAATATTATATAAGATATATATTATATATGATGATAATACTAGATTAGATATAGATAATAAAGAAAAACCGGTAATGACTTTCCGGTATGCGTGGTATAACGTATTTTGAAAGATGTGGTAAGAAGACGTTCTTAAAAGATTGACGGAAATGTATCAATTTGAACGTATGGCATTCTATCGTGATTATTTAGTTCCATTTTAATTCGCAATTCCTTATTAACAAAAAAGCCATAGTTGATATTTGCCGACCACACAGTCATTATGATAGAAGACATATTCTCTAGGAATATAAAAAATACAAGTAGTAGTTACTAATATCTATAAATGGACTAAAAACTGGTTAAGTTAGCTTAATAGCTCGAAATCTATCCGTGCCAAATTTGAATTGCAGCGAAAAGACAAAAACCTCAGTAAATCAGTAAAGTAAAATAAATCAGTAAATACCTCGGAATCCACCAAAACAGATTCAAAATTAAAAAAGTGTTCTGGTTAGTTAAAAGATACTCCCAACATTGTACTTGTATAAATAATTGTTTAATAGACAAGCAAGACGAGCACGATATTAATTCCGTGCAAGGAAATATGTATTATTAATAATGTATTAATGTATTAATCTATATGTATAATTAATAAAAAATTGAACTACTTAAACTAAAGTTAAGACTAAAACTTAACTTGATTTTAGGTCAAGTAGAGAGTATCTTCCAATTAACCAGTACAGTTGCTTGATTTTGGATTTTGAGATGGATGCCGATGTATTTAGCTGATTCTGCTTAAGGAATCGGACATTTATCAAGTGATATAATTTAGTTTTTGTCACTTTGCCGCAACGCAAAATTAATATGTATAGACTTGGAGCTATCAAACTGTATTTTCCAGTCTCTAGTCCATTTGTAGATATTGTTCACTATACTTTTTCGACAATCTTAGGCAGAGATATATCTTTTCTCATAACTGTGTCATCGGTAAATGTTTCAAATACTGTTTCTTTTGTCGTTGGCATATCAGCAGTGTAGAGCAGATACAAGAGTTGACTCGACACACTACTCTTGGAAACTCTAGTTCAAGCAGGTTTAACTGTTAATAATGCCCCTTCGAATTCTAAATTAACTTTGGAAAAGATACGATTCCAATGATTTGACAGTAATTGCGCGGTAGCAATCACCGTCAAAAACTTGTGAGGCATCCAAAAATATTGTCGGACAGTATTTCCTTTCTTCAAATGTCTTTCCAACAACCGCTGTTACTCTGTACAATTGGCCGATCATTGAGTGGTGATTTCTAAATATAAACTAGAAATCTGGTATTTCTATAAATAGTTTAATACGTTTTATCAGAAGTTTCTCAAATATTTTTGATATGGCAACCAAACAGCTGGTAAGATCCCACTTGTTTACTAAACATAACTATTTGAGCAACCTTAAAACTGCATAACTCAGATGAAATAACATCAATTTCATGAACATTTTTACTACTGAGGTTGCTATAAATTTCTGTAGCTACGTCAATTCATCAAATTTACTTTCACATCTGACCGATAAACAGGATTTGTATCTATTGTAGATAGTATACCATTCGGTTGGAATATGTTAGTTAAATGTTGTGCGAATAATTCAGCTTTTTAGTCTTAAAAATGAAAGAAGATTACTAAATAGGAGTAGCAGCATAAACAACACAACAGAATTTTCAATATTTTCTACTACATTTTCTCCATCTACCTTCAAAAATCAATGGTATGTCAGTAGTATTATGCCAAGTTTGAGACTCTATAATTTATCTATATCTATATACATTTTAGCAAATCTCGAGAAGTGCAGCATTAACCGGAGAGAATAGTTAAATGACACCAAGTCTGATAAGTACACCAGATGTGAGATAACTTGCCAGTGGACTAGTACAAATATTAAATACATGCATATTTTCTGGTCTGGTCAGTGGTCTTTTTCCAATTTAGAAAGCCATTTATTGAGAAAAATTTGTTATACTTATTGTTATACCTTTAAGGCTAATATATTTATCAAAACATTTTCGCCATTTTAGTTAAAAATATTTTAAGGAACTCGCGATTCTGATTTTATTCAACGCATATAACATTCTTGAAAATTCAACGAATTTAGTTTTCAAATGATAATGAGTATTTGTACTTATTCTAATATTTTTTTACTTGAAAAAGGCAAATTGTTCCCATCTTTCTTGTAACAATTTTATGGAATTGGAACATTTAAAAAGCAAAAAGGACTTTCGTTATTTAATAAACAAATAGTTAATGTTAACTAGGTATAATATTTCATTATATGAACTATAAACTTGATTCGCAACTATAATAAATATATTCTTAAATTATATTATTACATATCCGTAATTATAAATTCAATTGGTTGCATAAATATCAATAAATATATATGCTGTACAATAAAAAATATATAAGAATAAATACATTATGCATCACACATGTTTTGTAATGTATAAACTACTCAGTTAAAATATGATTGCACAAAAGATGTTTAATGCGCGATATGATTCAATAAACGGATACAGATAAAGATATAAATAAATTTGCTTTAGCGTCAAAATCCAGCTATATATGAAAAAGTCGTGACTACATTTTAATTAGCGCAAAGTATCATATATTTTTGATGTTTACCTTATACTATACACAAACCAACCGACCGAGATGTTCAAAACTAACCAAAATAAAGCACCACAGACAGTTAAATATAATTTAAAATTAAACTAACGACTTCCTCGTCTGTTACTTCGATGACTTGCCATTGTTAGTATTAAAATTTACCGAAATATGTAGCTAACCTATTTCAAAATTAGTATTTCTAGACCGAAGCGTACGTATTAAAATACACAGAACTGGCGAAGAATAAACAACAAATGCATTTAAATGAATACATTACGATTTTGAATAAGATCTCACTATTTTAGGTGCAATCATTTTTCACTCGCTACTACGATAGTAAAGTGGAAAGTTGCTCAATCTGACACTATAAATGACAAAAAGTTGTTTGCTGTCTGAATGTCGTTGGTTTGTATGACACGATTCTAACTGACTCTATCTGGTAATTTGTTTACATGAATCTTTGCAGTAGAATATCTAAATCTTAAGCGACATAAAAAGATATTTTTCTTCTTATCTATTCTACGCTACGGTAATCTAAAAACAATAAACCACCCAACTTCTAAGCTGTTTGTTGTACTAAGACGGTTTCCATCTGTCGGCCCAGCTTCCCTTCCTCTACGTAAGTCTGTTACTGTTACTGAGATTTATTGAACAAAAACCTAGCTGAAACTTCAAAAGAACTTTCATACAGCTTAGCAGTTTAGTTTTAAAACTGCAGATTCACTGTTTGTCAGACAAAAAGAATAGTGAATTATGCTGTTAAAACCCAACGAAAATATTAGTACATCTATACATCTTAGTACCTAATTAACAGTTCAAAAGAAAAGTCCTCGGCCTGACACATAGATGGCGCTACTAGAATTAAATCCATATGTTTTTTAGTTAGCGCTAACCCCCAAAAGATGCGTGTATAAATTTGACAGGATCATTAGTTTGTGAATTATAGCATCTTGAGTGAAGCTACTTTTGTTATTGTGAAAAAAAATGGATAAAAAGGAATTTCGAGTGTTGATAAAATATTGCTTTTTAAAGGGAAAAAATACAGTTGAAGCAAAAACTAGGGTTGGTGCCGAGTTTCCGGACATTGATTGGTATGCTAAGTTTAGACGTGGTGAATTGAGCAATAAAGACGGTGAACGCAGTGGACGCCCAAAAGAGGTTGTTACCGACGAAAACATAAAAATAATCCACAAAATGATTTTGAATGACCGTAAATTGAAATTAAATCAAATAGCGCACACTCTAAAGATATCAACTAAACGTGTACATCATATCATTCACGAATATTTGGGTATGAGAAAGCTCTATGTCACAATTCATTGGAATTGCTTCTTCATCCACCGTATTCTCCAGATCTGGCCCCCACCGACTATTTCCTGTTCTCAGATCTCAAAAGAATGCTCGCTGGGAAGAAATTTTCGTCGAATGAAGAGGTGATCGCCGAAACTGAAGCCTATTATGAAGCAAAGGACAAATCGTACTACAAAATGGTATCGAAAAGTTAGAGGGTCGCTATAATAAGTGTATCATCCTTTTTTAAGAGAATTATGTTGAATAGAAAAAACTAATTTTGTCAAAAAAATGTGTTTTACTATGGTAGGCCGTGGACTTTCCAATTGACCTGTTTCTTCTATTGAACAAATTGATCGAAATATTGCAAAAAAAAGACCACAAACAGGAAGTAACAGACGCAATATCTTCCTCCTGCATAACAATGCTCGCCCATACGTTGCAACAGTTTTGAAGAATGCACTGTTGCAGCTCGAACACTAACAGTACTTATCAGAGTAATAATTACGACTTGTATAGATGCTCTTGGTTGCATGTCTTGGTTGGCACATCGTTTGCTGATCTCTGCCGAACCAACATCGTTCTTTCGACATGGTATCACCATGTTGCCAAAAGATGGAAAGAGTTCGAGAAAATCATGGAAAATAATTCTATTGATATATATAATTGCTCTCAATAAATGCCTTTTCTAGTGAAAAAATTATGAGAACAGAATGACGAAGAAATCTCAAGCGCTACTCAAGGATCTCATAATTCATTAAATAAACATTTCTGGAGATCTTAATATGAATAATACAAAACAAGTCAAACATTAATTACTGGAAGAGTGACAAATGAAGATAAATAATAAAAATAAAAAAATGGATACAAGTGCTTCTACGGTTGATTCTCTTGAATCAATAACGTAATAAAATTCCCCGCAATACTCCTTTTAACACGTTTTAAATCTATAAAAAAACTCGTTTACATTTCAATGATAAACATTGAACTTCGAGTTTGGTTATGCTACTTATTGTGACGCTATCTGTTGGAAAACTTGTTCAAGGTCCCGATATAAAAACAAATATTCATATTTTAAATAAAAATGTATATTAAGGTTTCCTTATAATGACGATATTAATATATAGAATGATTAAATATATAGTAAAGTCAAAGTGTAAAAATACAAATAAATCTCTAAAAAAGATATTTTTTTAAGATCACTCTTCAATATAACTACTTTTATAGCTTGTTCTATCCACACTAGACTAACGAACGACCTTTTGCCACTTTTATGGTAAAAACATAATAATTCGATCACTATAGAACTTTTTCGGAGATTTCTGGACAAAACTGAAACCAACCCTTTCCTATCCAACCAAAAACTTAATATTATCTTCTCCATCGTTAATACTTAGCAATCTTTCTCGTCATATGTAATAATCATAGCTGAATTTCGTTTTATTTCAACATATATTCAGAAACAAAAACTCAGTTCATCACATTTGTCATTTTTTTGAGCTTGAAGGCAAGACATTGAGGTATATTAGTATAAACTAAATTGATGTTCGAGTATTTATTCGATACATTTTAGTTCAAAATAAGGCAGTGCTCTTAAAAGCATATGTGTCGAAGAAGATCAAATTATTGGCAATAAAATATGAATTGTATTCGAACTGTATACACCTGGTTAATGGGAAGCGGTATGGACAACATGACAAACATAAAAGAGTAGCAAAGTGTGGAGGATAGCAATGTGGAACATGTGAGTACTGACGAATTAACAATGAACAATTAAGAAGGAAAAACTGAAGGAAGAATTTAAACAAATAGAGATAACAGGTCAATTGAAAAGTCCCCGGCCTACCATAGTAAAACACATTTTTGGCAAATTTTATTCAACATAATTCCATTCAAGGGTCAATTCGAAGCCCAATTCATGGATTTTTGACACGGAGCATTGTCTTGGTAAAGCAGCACTTTCTTTTTCTTCAAATGCGGCCGTTTTTCGGCGATTTCGTCCTCCAAACGATCCATTAACGCTATGTAATAATCGCCATCGATGGTCCTTGCTTTTTCAAGGTAGTCAATGAAAATTATTCCATGCACATCCCGAAATACAGACGCCATAACCTTGCCAGCCGACTGTTACGTTTTCCACTCAGAAGTCGATTGGATTTCGGAGTGAAATGATGCAGCCATGTTTCATCCATTGTCACATATCGACGCAAAAACTCGAGATTATTATGCTCGATCATCTTCGAACACTGCTCCGAATCATCAACTCGTCGTTGTTTTTGGTCAAAAGTGAGCTCGCGCGGCACCCACTTTACACAGAGCTTTCTCAAACCCAAGTATTCGTGAATGATATGATGTACACGTTCCATTGATATCATTAAGAGTGTCGCATCTTTTGAGATGCTAGGGCTAACTGAAAAACATATAGATTTAGTTCTAGTAGCGCCACCTATGTGCCATCTTTTATATATAGACCTTTTATATATACTAGGACCTACACCACTTAGTGGTACAAAAGGTGTTTTGATTAATATTATTATTAATGTTTATTTTGATTAAATCAGCCTAAGCTATGACCACCAAAAACCCTTCGGTAATTTTCTTCAGTAGGAAGATGTTAAGTTATGCGATTGGTACGGATCCTTTTCAAGTTGTAGCAAATATTTATATCTTAAGCTTTTATTTAGATTAAAATAAGCAACTCAATGAATCGAATATTTCCTCAATTCTTATTTTTAAACGAAAATTGTTTAAGTAAAGGCATGTTTTCATACAAATCAAAATCCTTAAGGTAGTCAAAGATATAATGCCGACTAATTCAATAATTATCCTGTTAATGGTGTTGAATCTAGTAATGTTATAATGGTTAGGAACATTATTACTTTTGACTTGCGTACAAATGTACTGATATGGTAAAGTATATAAAAATTATTGAAATAAAAATGTGTCAAAATACAATATCAAATTTATCAAAGATATATCAAGTTACTGATATTTGATATATCTGCAGTTAAATGTTACTCATTCATTGTACTATACATTTATCTATACATTACACATATACAAATAATGAGCTGTAAAAAGGTGTTATCATTTTAATTCAAATGTAGTACATAATATGTTTTTAAACAGATATTCACAACTTTGTCAAAGTAATTTGATGGACTTCAAACGAAACAATAAAAATAATGAATGAAATCAAAGATGCAATTTTGAGCATTCTATGTTTAACGCAATATTAACAATTCTTTAAATTGATACATTCACCAATTAATATCGCATCAAAATACATGCAAGCACTTAATGCAAAACAGAAAATAAGCGATAACACTGAACTTACTTGTGTCCATTCCTGCTGGCCAAATGCAAAGCAGTATGAGGAAAAATAGTGTCGGGAGCTGTTCTGTTCCAACATTGAATAAGCGTAGGATCTGTTCGAACTAAAAGTTCCACAGTCTCCAATCTGTAACAAATAAATAAATGATGAGCAATTTAATTTGTGCCCTAGGAATTTCTTCATACACCAATCAGAGATAAACTCTATTGACCAAGCATTTTTTATTAGATAAATCTGATTCAACAGTTACATAATGTGTGATATCTGAAGAAAGAATTCTAATTACTCGCTAATCCCGCATTGTTTTGGCAGGCATTCCAAGTTTGATAACAGAAAAATGATTACAGCTTAATTAGAAATGAACAATAAAAATAGTTCTGTAATGTTACTCTCACTTGATGGTTTAAATAAAATGATATAAGAATGAAAAAAATGTGTTACTTTTAGTTCATGTAATTTTACTGGCTATTATTCTAATATTGCAAGGAGTTTGCAGAATGAATATGACTTATTTATGAGGCATATCACTGTAGTGGTTTTCCTGTACATATCTTTAATTAGTATTTTTAAGATCGAAATTACTTATTCTCTATCACAATATGTCAAGTGAATCTTGAATTTAGGAAATAATTATCAACAATTAAAACTAATATGGGAGACGTCAATCAGTAATTATTATTTAACAGAAATCAGGTTGAATCGGATTAAATCATGAAATAATTAGTTCCAAAATTGGTAAAAGAATGAGTAGTTTCCAGGAAATCGTTAAAAAAAATTACCAGATGAACCAAAATCACTATTAAATTAATAATAAGAACATGTCAGTCGCTTCCTAACTAAGAGAGCATGACTTTTGACATATAATTTATATAAAGGAAACCCTCTTAAATTTATATATACATATATATATATATATATATATATATATATATATATATAAATCATTATAGTATATCAAAATTATAAAAGTAACCCAGAAAAATGTGTATATTTTTATTTATTTTGTTACTTGTATATCTTTTTCAAAATATATGTTTATAATTTTATGTATCAACAGGAATAAAATCAATAAACACCTAACGATTATATTGCATAAAGGTAAAGCACAATGAACTTTTATTAATATCAAAATAATAAACAAGTAATTGCACAACTGATTTTTCTTAGTACTTTTCTGAGTACTAAACCTGATAATTAATTTAAAAGGATTTATAATTGACGATAAATAAAGTAACTTAATAACATAGCATAATATCAGAATCATCAGAAGCATATGTAACACGCCACTCTATAGGTACTAGGTATGCGATATAACACGTGTTACTTATCAATCGATCAAATAATACGCCATTTGCACGCTATTTCTAAGTAGCAGAATATAAGTTACAGCAATTTTAAGTAACTACTTTTGTTATTTTGAAAACAATTCATTTGGAAGAATGCCTAAACATTGTCCTTTTAATAATATGATAATACTAAAGCTCTAGTGGCCCAAAATCGAGAATAGGCAGGCGGCGCAAGGTCCTGCCTATATAATATTTGCCCAGTCTCTGTGTATGGTCCAGCGCTCTTATGACTGGTTATTTATACCGATGGTACTTATATATATATGGATTAAAATTATCTAATAAAAAAATTGATACAAAAGCAAAAGGAAAATCATGGAGGGCTATGAATAATGAAAGTAATGAATATCCAAACATGAATATCCAATATATGGGTATAGAAATTGAAATTAATGCTAGAATTCATGAATTTCATGAAAAGTAATTTTTATATTCCTCTATAAATGGCGAAAGCATTAAGAAAAAATAAATATCAAACAAAACTAAAATGAAAGTGTATAATTCACAGAATAAACATAGCATTCGATTGCGAGACGTTGATATTGTACAGGACAGATAAAAGCAAAACACAAGCAGCAGAAATGAAATACCGCAGAAGCCAGGGGTGTAACTAATAGTAGGTGAAAGGATGAGTAAAGTAATAAGAAAGGCAATAAGGAAAGAAAAGAAAGAGCAAGAGTACATAGAAAGAAAAAACTCAGTTGATGGGGAGACTTACAGCATATGGAGGACGTAGAACACGTAAAAGAGAATACGACAAGCAAGGATGGAGGGGAGAATAAATAGAGAGCAATCTAATTCGCTTAGGTTGGGGGATGAAGGACCGATGCATACATCAGAAAAATACTTCATAATTTTCATACCATTTATATATAATTAAAAATATATAAAAACCCGAAATTACTTTTTCCCCAACCTTATGTTCTGAACTTGTTTAATAACAAAATGTAGCATAATCATTTGAATAATGACCACAGTATTGTAAAGTGTGTCACAGGACGCCCATCCACGTTTTTAAACAGATGTTCTTCATATACCCGGAAGACATCGATACCAAATAACATACATATATTTTCATCGATGACCCGCTTAACCGAAAATAGAAAAACGCACCCAAACTCCTAAAACGGACCAAAAATGCTTACTAGTGGGGCGCTCACTATTAGGTTACAGCAAAGTAATTTCGATTTTTTCATCATTCAGACAATTCCGTACTCACGACGAAGAATAATTAATAGTAAAAGTAATTTTTCTTACGATAAAGACTTAAGTTTAAAAAAAAAATAACAAAATTGAGTGTTTACATAAGGTACAAAGTCTTCACTTTGCCATATAGACACTTTGCAGGCATGTTGTTGCTTATGTTAATTCCAACTTAAATAGAGAATAATACCCAACAGATTTTTAAAAAACAAATCTTCAATTAAAAGACGGAAACTATAAAACTGATGAGGTCCAAAATGGGGAAAGGCAAAAAGGATAACCAGGATATTCACCAGAAGTGGAAGAAAACATTCCTAAAGGCAAAGCCAAACAAGATAACGATGGAAACAAATATAAAGGCAATCGAATAATATAAAGACAATGATTTAAAAGACTCGTTAATGTGAACCAATTAAAACCAAGTGTAGCTCACATTATCAAAATGTTTACATTAACTAACGTTATTTAAGTGATTTAAATAATAAACGCCTTCTAAAGTAACGATTAATACATATACATATATTTTTGGGAAATACATTCTGATGTATATTAATACCGTACTCGTCCTTGATTGTGTTTTAATTATGCAAATACAGAAAAGTAATAATAAATTAACAAATAAACAAATATTTCAACAGATATAATAATTTTTTAGTTAGAAGAACAAAAATCTCCAATTTTTTTCTACGTTTGCTTAATTGGTGTATAGCATTGTCTTCCAATGCTTCCACCCATTATTTACGAAGATCTAAAATAGCTGTGTATTATAATTCTTTTCTTTTGGCCCATCTAAAGCTTGATTCAAAAAGAGGAATGTTCTCATAGTCTTCATTGTCGTCCTTATTAGTATTCTTCTGCTTGTATTCGTTACATGGAGAATCACAACGTTGGGATTTAGCAATTTGAATAATTTAAGAAAACCCAAAGGCGCACTGATAACGATATAAGCATTCAATCTCAACTACTCAGTAATTATATTTAAGGGAACATCTTCACCATTGGCGCAAAATAGAGTGATCCAACATTTTTCAATAGTTTCATATGCAAATTTAAAACAGCTCGTAGTGTCTGTCATACCTGTCTCAAAGCATCAAATATTTTATCAGGATTCTTTGATGGGATAAATGAAAGTGGAGACAAACTTCCGGTAGTAGTAAGCCTTATTATCTTCTGATCCATTGGTGAGGCCGATTGGAGTTACGATCGGTAACAGATAAATGACAAAAATTCTCGCTACTCAATTGCTGTTCTGGCTGACTAGGTGCATTATCGAACAGTAACAACGTTTTAGTGGAAGCTTCTGTTCTGTTAGATTATAAAGATTAGAAGATATTTTATCTACAAATTAAATATATGTTTAAATCACGACGAGAAAATCAATGTTATATCTAAGGGACATGGCGCTTGTGAAACCACTTCAAGAATAAACTGCTTGTTATTCAAACGATTTTTGAACAATCACAATCAAATTTTTAAATGAGCGTGGGTTTTTTTGCTTTTTCTTTTATCATTGACTGTACTTTGGGTGAACCATTAGCATTAGTATAATCTAGAAATGTTATTCTTTGTTTCTTTGGCTTTCTACCCGGGCCAGATTTTTGCTAGCAACATTTTCCAATGAAGACCACTTTCATCAGCGTTGAAAATTTGGTCTATTGTTAAGTCTACCTGATTAACTGTTTTCTATAATGTTACTTTGAATGGTTGAATTAATTCTGGCTAATTAGCACTGGAATTCCATATCTTGTTTTAAATCGTTAACATTTTCAGTGACTTTCATTGTTTCATTTCATAGTTTGTTTCGGCAATGTATTGTGGTTTGCAGAATACCCAAAATAGATCGGTAATTCCCCTACTAAATCGGAAACCGATAGTCTGGCTCTTTGTTTACATCAACGCAATGTTTTCATTATTGTGTGTTTACGATATAGAGCTTCTTAGGTTTTTCTGCAGGAAATAAAAGTTCCTATCGAATAAAGGTTTAAATTACGGACTTTAAAGCGTTTCGGAAGTTCATACGCCAGGCATTGATATATCTATAAAATCGATAGAAATGTGTCTATACTTTTTCTGTATAGAAATAGAAAATGTATCAAAAAAAAACAAAAGGAGAAAAAGATTTTTTCAACGAACCTATATGTTTATAACTTATCATGGATTGTGGGATTTTCTAGTTTTATTTCGTCTAATAAATGATTAATCGCGGCCTAAATATGAAAACAAATAGATAAATATCTATAAAACTATTGATCTCATTCCATTAGATAAATACAATAATATTTTTGGGTGGAAATGAACAATAGATATTAAGAAATCACTAAAACCAAATCAAATAGAAGCCAAGCGACAAGGAAATCGGACAATAGTTGTATAGATAAGAACTTATTCATAAATTGTGAGGAATTTAAGTTGGAAGTACTATAAAGGAAGGAAATATGAGCTAATATATAACACAAATATACTAATGTATGATAAGAATCGATCTCAGGTAGCAATGAATTATGACTGCTCATGAAACAATAAACGCCTGTAGCAACATTAATCATCGAGGTAGGCCATAAGTAAAAATAAATCACTATCAATCAAACTAAGACAAATTGCACTGAAGCAAATCGCGGCTTAATTAAGTTGCATAACTTTTTGTTCATAAAATTGATAGCGAAATTCTTAAATTGGAAGTAAAGACAATTCAATTTTTTTTCAAAGACAAATAATTCCTGTTCTAGGGGCCAAAATTTCCAATTATGGAGGTTTGTTTCTTTCAGATGGTCCGATCTTTCACAATATAAGTTCGATTTAAGAGTTTAGTACTAGAGAAAAAGCTCATAATATATGATTCCTTGTCAATAACACCAAATGTGCAGCAAAATCTTTCTATCCATTAATCCTGGCTTAGACAACTTCTACACTATATAGCTCTTAAACCACGACTGTTTTTGCTTAACGTTGTCTATTTCCAAGATTTTATCCATATTTTCAATTATTGGATTATTTCGATTATTGCGGAACAAATTTTTGATATTAAAATTATCGAAACTGTATTTGATTAGATGTTAAGAGATCAATTGAAAAGTTCCTGGTCTACCATAGTAATAAATTTTTTTGGCAAAATTAGTTTCTTTCATTTAACATAACACCCTTCAAGGGCGATACAGCGACCCTCCAATTGTTCGATACCATTTTTGTAGTGCGATTTGCCCTTTACTTCAACAGGAAATAGTGACTGGCGGACAGATCTGGAAAATACGGTCGATGAGGAAGCAATTCCAAGCCCAATTCATGGATTTTTGCCATCGTTTTCAAGGATTTGTGACACGGTGCATTGTCTTATTGAATGCAGCAATTACTTTTTCTTCAAATGAGGCGGTTTTTCGGCTATTTCGTCCTTCAAACGGTCCAATAACGCTATGTAATAGTCGCTGTTGCTGGTCCTTCCTTTTTCAAGGTAGTCAATGAAAATTATTCCATGCGCGTCCCAAAATACACACACCATAACCTTGCCAGCCGACTGTTGCGTTTTCCCACGCTTTGGAGCGGGTTCATCGTGTGCAGTCCACTCGGATGACTGTCGATTGGACTTCGGAGTGAAATGATGGAGACGTGTTTCATCCATTGTCACATATCGATACAAAAACTCGGGTTTATTACACTTAATCATCTTCAAACACTACTCCGAATCATCAACTCGTCGTTGTTTTTGGTCGAAAGTGACCTCGGCACCCACTTTGCACAGAGCTTTCTCATACCCAAATATTCGTGAATGATATGATGTACACGTTCAGTTGATATCTTTAGAGGGTCTACTATTTCATTCAATTTCAATTTACGGTCCTTCAAAAACATTCTGTGGATTTTTTTATGTTTTCGTCGATAACAATCTCTTTTGGGCGTCCACTGCGTTCACCGCCTTCGTTGCTCATTTCACCACGTTTAAACTTAGTATATCAATTCTTGATGATTGACTTTCCTGGGGCAGTGTCCGGAAACTCGGCATCATGCCAAGTTTTTACTTCAACTGTATTTTTTTCCTTCGAAAAGTAATATTTTATCAACACGCGAAATTCCTTTTTATCCATTTTTTTTTTCACAATAACAAAAGTTGCTTCACTCAAAATACTATAATTCACAAACAATGATCTGAGAGCTGTCAAATTTATACACGTATCTTTTGAGGGTTATGACTAACTCAGAAACATATGGACTTAATTCTAGTAGCGCCTATGTGTCAGGCCGGGGACTTTTCAATTGACCTGTTACAGTGTTAGAACCATATAGACTGTTTATATTTTCGGACGCCTCGCTTCCGTTTTCACTTTTATCAAATAAAAAACTCTAAAGTGTAGGATATCTTATTAACATCTAATTTTGACGTGGATACAAAGAAAACTGAGTCAATTCAGTCATATAAGTTTTTTTTTAATACGAGATGTTACCTTTCTACGTCATCTAGGTTTACAATAGATCGGACTTTTACAGCGCGAAATATAATTTATTATAATAAAAATGTGTACATATGTAATACTATATAAAACTCTGTCTTATCAAACCATTACTAGTTGTGACATAAATAAAAATTGGTCATTAAGGAGGGTATCCTTTCAAGTATTAATCTCAAATTTCTCTGTCTCACCTGCCATATTGAGCGGCCAGCTCCAATGCGGTTTCGCCTTTCGAATTACGAATTCCTGGATCGCAAGCGTGTTCCAACAGGACACTGACAACCGCTGTATGGCCATACTGTGCCGCACAATGAAGGGCTGTCTCGTCATCTTTAGTCTGTAACAAAACATTATTATAATAACAAATAGACGTATTTTGGAAGAGTAATATGTATATATAGATAATATACAACCAGTCCAACAAAACAGTAAAATACGGAGCAGAATTTTCCTTCTGCCTATTGCAAAATGTATATAAGATTCTTCAAAACATTCGTGAAAATAATTCAAGGTTATAAACCGGCATCTCTAATCAGTTACTTCGAACAGTAACAAGAAGCCTCTTCTTACCACTAAACTGCGTTAAAGAGGTAAGTATTGATTTTATTAAATATTAGGTTGCTGCGGTTTTTATTGGAAATTGGAACTAGTGGATTTCAACTGCACTGTATATTAGTTAATAAAAGAACTGTGGATAAAGTTTATCAAAAAATTAAGAACAATATAATTGGATTCGTCAAAGAGAAAGCATCTACATATGAAGGTAATTATATTTATTAAATTATAAAAAAACATTGAATAGTTTTTTCGATATAAACATAATTGTATGCAATAGTTTCAGAGTCTGAAGGAATTGTTAGGAAACAGATTTTAAATGGTGTATGTGCAGCCCCCGAAAAGGCCTAATAAATTTTGCAGACATCGTTTTTAAAATAATATAACTATTAAAACAATAAAATAAAATTAAGGAACATTCACTATTTAAATTTGCGAATCTTGACGAAACCATGGAAACAAGTCGATAGTAAACAAAATTTAAAGACAACAAAACTTAATGGAAAAGGTAAAAGTTATAACATATAATTAGGATTTGTTAATCATAATATTATTTAATAATTTATTACAGATATATCCTTCTTCATGCTGAAAACAACAAAATGGTTTTATGGCTGAAGCAGAATTAATATTTTCCTACAACTCCACGGGTGACTAATATGAAGAAATGAATAAGAACGTATAAGATACCAAGTTGAAGAGTGAACTATTTTAAATTGATAGCCAGTAAATTCAAATGAAATGTTTAATAGTGTTTTATGTAACTTACTTTTTTAGAAATAGGCAGGAAAACAAATATACTGTAGATCAGATTGCTGAACAATAGAGCCATTGATTATTAAATATTTACCCCTATCAGTGCACATATTCAATCTGATAGAACTAAGATGACATCTGGCAAAGAAATACCATAATGGACAACAAATAACAGGTCAATTGAAAAGTATCCGGCCTGACACATAGGTAATGAGACGCATTTGAGAAACAGAATGTGCTGTTTCACCAAGATAACGCACCGTGTCACAAGTCAATGAAAACGATGGCAAAAATCCATAGATTGGGCTTTGAATTGCTTCCTCATCCACCGTATTCTCCAGATCTGGTCCCCAGCGACTATTTTCTGTTCTCAGATCTCAAAAGAATGCCCGCTGCGAAGGAGTTTTCGTCGAATGAAGAGGTAATTGCCGAAACTGAGGCCAATTTTGAAGTAAAGGACAAATCGTACTATAAAAATGGCATCGAAAAGTTGAAGGGTCGCTATAATCAGTGTATCACCCTTTAAGGGAATTAAGTTGAATAAAAAAAAATAATATTTTTGCCAAAAAAATGTGTAGCCCGAGAACTTTTCAACTGACTTGTTAGATTAGGTCTTCAGAACTCACACCTCACAGGTGATGTGGAAAATAATTCATTGTAAATATAGTAAAACAACCTTACACTACAAATCTTTTTGGGTGTTTGTGTAACTGTAGTTTAAGTTCTTCGATAATGTATGCATTTTGATAATGTATGCAATTGTACTTGATAACATTATTTTTATCTAATAATTATTGATACTTTAGCTTAGGTAAAATGTCGGTGATTCACATTTATCTAATTTTTATCAAACATTGCCGATTACCGGCCGATGAACCAGTTTCCTGTACAGTAGTAATCAGATAGATATAAAATTGACTCGACAAAATAATTTAACCAAAATAAAAAAAAGATGAAGGGTGATGTACTGGTGTAGTAACTACTGTAGTGTAACATTTGAAGATAATAGTAATTAGTCTTGAATTTTCCATACAGTAACTTTAAATGCATCACTCAATTGTCATTAGCATTTTTTAAATTCTTTGTGTAAAAAAACATCACGGAAATCAAAGAAAAACTTTATAAATACTACGACGACTTTGTACCATCACTTGAAAAATTATTAGATATGGCAATGTTACCCATAACCTTATTCGTAGTGTGAGCGGAAGAAGCATCAATCATCAATGTTCGGTAAAATATGCATCACAAAAAGATATCACATTTGATTTCAATACTCATGTCAATACAATGACAATGTCATTGCTAATTTTACCTAGTTTTGGCTGACTGAAATACAGATCATCTTATTTTATATTCAATCTAGATTTATCTTATATCTTATAACGCAAAAAAATATGAACTATTTATCCTATACTATATAAACAGCATGATATCAAAGTAAATATTTAATGTTCGACATACTATAAACTTGGAAATAATAACATCGAAATGTGCGTACTTACGAATATTTGCTTTAATTAATAACATTGAAGCGTCAAAACTAAATAAAATATACTTGAAAAATTGTTTATGATTTATAACAATGTATCAGTAGGATTTGTTTTTTTTTATTGTTATCTAACGTAGAAATTTTATAAAAGATCTAGATATATCATTTGGTCCAAAAGCCGGCGACATTTCTCAATTAGTTTCAGGAAAAATAATCCTATACCAAAAAACAAAATATGGATAAAACTACTATGCAAGAGAAATTAGAGAACTCAATAAAGCTTAAACTAAGAAAAAAATAGCACCTGTTAATAAAACACCACTAATTAAACTCGCAGAATCGTAACCAAAATGGAGAGCGGACAAAAAGAACTACGAGATGGTGGAGTTATTTGCAGAGTACTTAACAAATACTTTCCAACTTCACTCTGCTGATAAATGTGATGCCTTACAAAATTCAAATAGAAATGAAAAATGAGTTATAACATTCAGCAAATTAAAAGAAGATTGGAAAAACAAAGCTCAAGAAACCGAAAAAACGAAATTCAGAAAGATATCAATACCAAAAAGGCTCCATGATGTGATAAAATAAGTGGGAAAAATACTGAAACAGTGGAAGTACTGTACAGTGGAAGATTGTGTCAATTATTATATCTAAATCAGGTAAATCGCCCAACAACAAAATATCATATCCACCAATATCACTACCAATTTTTTTTATAACATTTTTATTAGATACACTTAGGACAATCTTAATTATAAATTAATTTATTACTACTTTCCATTTGTACTTGGATTAATTCACAAGCAAGACGAGTGCGAGAAAATACATCAATATGTATTCTTCAATTATAAAATTATAATAACTTATAGCTATAGTTTACACTAAAGGTATACACTTTATATAAGTTCGTATGGTTTGGTTCGTTTCACTCTCCTGACATCCTATCCAGCAGTTGTATTGCTTCCACGTTAGTATGATTTACTAATATTTTTTCGTGATTCAAGGCGAAATCTTGGATAACTTCGCAAATCCATTTAATTTTCAGGTCATCGTGCAGTTCTTCGTTGGTTTCGTAGCGATATGCATTGGTAATCAATCAAAGAACCTTGTTTTGACAGCCTTCTATGACTACATGATTTGAATTTTTGGTGCAACCCCATATTTGCACCCCATAGGTCCAAATTGGCTTTATGATTGTCTTATAAATCAACTTCTTTGATTTTAGATCAAGTTGAGAGTATCTTCCGACTAACCATAACTGCCAAAAACAAACAAATTGTTCGGAAATTAACAACTTTACTTTATCCAATCAATATCACTCTCAATATCTAGCCAATTATTGAAGAAAATAAACTAATTTCGCCAATTCGATTTTGAAATAAGCATAAGACAATTGATCAGATATAATGCATGATATGACCCAAAACATTGGAAGAAGTATGGCACTAGGATTCATAAAAAGTGTTAAGACAATAAAATTTTATGGAAAAAGGTAAATGTTGGAATAAAAATTGATTAGGTATTATCAGTCATAATATTTATTAATAATTCATTGCAGATATATCGTTCTTGTTCTTCTTAGAATTATTGAGTTGGAATGGTAAATAATATCTTTGATTTGGATGAACTCCATCAGTTGAAAAAGAAATTGACAAAAGATAATATCATGAACAAATGTTAGATACATTTGAAAATTAACAGCTTATTTATTCACTTGATTTAAACTTTCTGGATGTGGGATTATGATTCAATGCTGACAACTACCAAGACAGGGTGATGAGAGTGGAAACAATTAAAGCTGAGTATATAATTAATAAATGATAACTGTAGGAAGCTGTATTATATAGAGTGTGAATGATTTATGTGTATACAAATATGTATAATTGTTCAGAATTATACATGAGCATTAGTCTTAGATTGTACGAGGAGAGGATAATTACTAATTGTTTTGTAGATATGGTAAATGCATTAAGGAAAATTCAGTAATAAATATTAAATAAAATATTTTTATCAAAAAAATTGAACCGACTTTAAAAAATAAATAAGGAATACACTAAAATGTAAAAAATAATAAAACTTAGACTTTTAACCCAAAAATAAATTTTAAAATAAAATAGACTTTTAACCCAAAAATAAATTTTAAAATAAAATATGTACGTTATAATTATTATAATAACTAAGTCGTACTAACTTAAGTCCGTACAAACTTGAAACTCATCAGTTGGTAGTAGTTAAAATAATACTGTAAATAGTTAAATAGGTTTAAGTAGGTATTAAGCTAAATTGTATGTATATAGTAGAATATAAAATACGTGTAGTAGATAGGTTAAATATGTTTATTGTTTATTTTTATTTAGTTACTACAAGATTGTTATGTACATATTTTATTTTACAACGTTTTTTGGTGTTTAAAATCTAAGTTTGATTATTTTTTAAATTTTAGTGAGTTCCTTATTTATTTTTTGAAGTCGGTTCAATTTTTTGTTAAAATTATTTTATTTTTCTCTTTTTAGTGTAAGATAGTTACTCAATAAATTAGGGAGTTATATTATTAAGTATTACAATGAATAACCTAATTAAAAGTGCAGCTCGTACGAGTAGCAATAAAAAACGATGATTAAAAATAAGGAACGCTTCAGGATCCAGTGTCGGCTACTTACACTATGTGATCCGACAAATTTTTCAACCAAACTAGAACAAAAAAACTACTGCCCCCGTTGAGAATCGAAGCTGCAACCACCGTGTGATAATATAATGTTCTAATCAATACAATCAAATACACAGTTGCCTAATATGTTTCTACGGCGACTCATATCATAGGGTTTGCGCTTAAAATGCAAACTGAACGGTTTTTACACTAAATTACTGCCGATTTTTCGTCACATCAACTCAGCAATAATATTATAAACAAATAATTGATTATTTTAGATAAAAAATATGTGAAAACTTTGTACGTGCCTTTGAAATTTGAGCGTTTCCCTCGATTAAACCCCCCTCCCCCCAAAAAAACTAAAATTCATAGTTAATGCGGCAACATTGCGACGTTCATACGTCATAAATTAAGATGACGTAGGTTCGCCGCTACTTTGGACACAGTATATAATATAGTTTAATTTGAATAATGTAATTGGCATGTCCTTCAAGGAGACAATTCCAGGTTCTGTCGCATTTCCATTGCCCAATTTCGTGATATTCTCGTCTTCGCTTAACCGTAAAACTAGTCGCGGAAGAATATCGACCCGCCCATCCTTCGACTAAACGATCCCAACCGTTTTGAGAACGTTAATCCAATTTAAATCTCATTATTTTTCTAATTAGCCTCGCGACAAAACGAGGACTTTTGTCGGCGACAACTCCGAAATCCCGCTCCCTTGTCGCGACCGCCGGGGGAGGAAACTGCAACTGACGCAGCTGACTGGATCCGAATCGGCTTCCGCTCCGGCGACCGCGCGCCGTAGAAAAGATCATAGCAAGTTTGTTTGCATTATAAAAGTTTCGCAACAAACGCGAAACATGCCGGTTATGTAGAGAGGAGCATCGGTTAAATTTCACGGGGAACTTTGAATATTATATTCGGTTTAATTCAAAAGATACCGCAGAGTATGATAACTTTGAAGTTCGAGACGGAAGGCCGCCAGTCTTGAGACGACATGACGTAGTTCCGGGGGCCCGAGTTATCTGAGATGTTATTAAATAAGATAAATATCTCTTTATAAACATCTGTCTCTATGCGTAGTCATTCAACTAATTTTGACAGTGGAGCGATCTCTGTATGGAGATACGGAGTGTTCGGCCTATAGTCTATCCAAAGAAAAAAGATGTATAGTCTATCCAAAGTTTTTTTGTACACACGTCATTAAGATGTTTAATGTTTTGCCTGCCGTAATTTGCAAATCCGTCTTTGAATCAGACAATCGATGAAGTGCACAGAGTAACTGCGGCTATTGAAAAAGCTTTTGAGGAAAAGAAATACTGCCCTGAAATATTCCTGGAGGTTTCTCAAGCTTTTCATCGGGTTTGACGTTTGGGATTAGTCTGTAAGATGAACAAATTGTTACCGCGTAACTATTGTTAATTGCTGGAGTCATATTTATTCGGAAGAAAATTTAGAGCCTCGCACGAAATGGCGTTCTCGACATTTAAAAATATCTCAGCTGGATTTCCACAAGGCAGCGTCTTGTTACAAATGGACGAAAGATTGAGAAAATAATAAAAACTTAGTTATATCACTCAATGGATTCCTCAAGCAGAATCAGCTGAATACCTCGGAATCCATCTTGACGGTAGATTAAATTGGAAACATCATGTTAGAGAAAAAGCAAAACACATTAGAACCAAAATAAAACAACTATAGTAATTAGTCGGAAGATACTCTCAACTTGATCTAAAATCAAAAAGGTTATTTATAAGACAATCATAAATCCAAATTGGACCTATGGGGTGCAAATATGGGGTTGCACTAAAAATTCAAATCAACTAGTTATCCAACGCTGTCAAAACAAGGTTCTTCTATTGACTACCAATGTCTGTCGTTACGTAAGCAACGAAAAACTTTACGTTGACCTGGAAATCAAATGGATTTGCGAAGTTATCCGAGATTTCGCATTGAAACGCGAAAGAAGATTACTAAATCATACCAATGTGGAAGCAATACAGCTGCTGGATAGGGCGCAGGATGTCAAAAGATTGAAGCGAGCTAAACCATACCACCTTATATAAAGTGTATACCTTTAGTGTAAACTATAGCTTAGGTTATTATGATTTTATAGTTCAGGAATACGTACTGATGTATTTTATCGCTCTCGTCTTGCTTGTCAATTAATCCAAGTACAAATGAAATGTAGTAATAAATTAAGTGTATCTAATGAAGTAGTATGTATGTAAAGTGTATCTAATGAATATATTATCAAAAAAATATATTTTAATTAAAAAGAGACATAATAGTGTCTGATAAGTTCGAACGTGCAACCGCACTAGTCTGCAAAGTCTTCAAAATAGTAATAATAAGAGGTTATAAACCGGGAAAGGCTATTCTAATGCTTTGCTTGTTTCAAAAAATTTCAAGTGGCTGCTAAAATGCGTCAGGAGAGAAATAATAGCAACTGTTTTGCAGATATGGCAAATGCATTAAGGAGAATGCAGTAATTAAATCTAGTTTTATCAAGAAATATGTATACAGATATTAACTGAACCAACGAAGGATATCAAAATGTCTTTACAATGAGAAATTGTACCGAAAGACACAAAAACTAAATGTAAAAGGTAAATATGCTCTCTAATGAAAGTAAAATATATTACTTGGATATACAATTGTTAATTAGGTGGATTAGGTCTCCAGGGTATACAACTACAAACGCGCCTAACACATAGATAGTATGGAAAAAAGTTCAATGTAAATATAATCAAACACAACCCTAACCTACAGGCTATTATAACTGCGTACTTAATTGTAATATTAAGTCCTTCGATAATATATTCATTAGATTTATAATAATGTTAAAATTAATTATATTTGATAACAGTATTTTTGTTTAATTATTTTATTTAGATTAGAATTTCGTTACATGCGGCAACAACGTTTGGACGTCACAAATTTAGATGACGTATGTACAAAATAATTATTGTCTCTCCAAAGACGTTTTGAACTACGTCATCAGAATGATTAATGTGTTGCCTGTCGCAATTTGTAAATTTGTTTTAGAATCAGATAATATTTTCATTCGCATTTTATTCTAGTTAAAAAGAGATGCAATGGTGTCTGATACGTTCGAACACGTACACGAAAACTTAGTAAGTCATCCCTTCATATACTGTTAGGGGACATAGAAATTAAATGGTGTAAAGATATCCCCAGAAGATGCCTAATAGAACTTCTAGACATTGCCAATGAAAATAATTCAATTTTTAAAAATGTACAATAAATTCAAGTAAGATATGTTATTTGACTTTGTGTATCTTGACGATACTTGGATATTTCAAAATGGTTCATTGAGCCACTCTTGGCAAAGTTGCCGGAAAAAGGTAAATGTTAGAATAACATTTGGTTAGGTTTTGTTGGTCATAACATTTTTTAATAATTAATTATCTACAATATAGCGTGACTGTCATGGATATGATTTCTCCATGATAGTCACGCTTGGACTTGGAGAAAAATACTCCAGGAATAAAATCTACAACCTTAACATGTTCTTGCTGTGGTTATAAAATCAGCAGTTAAAGAACTTGACGAAACTATCCGTTACTGTTCCCTATGTACTCCAACCAAAAGGTCGATTTAGCAACAGAAATCTGAGACGTTCCTACACCATTCATTTGACAAACCATTATAATCGACGCCTCTAAATTTGTTTGTCAATTATTCACTGATTATGATATTTTAATCGAAAGACTAGTTGGATCCGACAGATAAACATGTTGAATTTGCCCCTTAATCATACCATTTAAAAAACTTCAAGCTTAGAAATGCTGAGATTTAAACTTCGTCATTCCACACAAACAACCTTAGAGAAACAAAAGTTCCTGTAGCTTGACTGTTTCTTTTCCAGTATTACCGATTTCAACTACTTGCTCTAACTGAATGTCGTTAATATTTATTATTTGTATTATTGTAATATTTACGAGATATAAATAAAATATTAATATTCCTAATAAATATTAATATGAAAATAGAACATATGTTACCGCAATATTTACCAGAATTCACCACAATTTCAAAAAAACATATTTAAAATAGCGCAATACTATTATAATTTGTTGAGTATTAAACCGCTATGATGACACTACTATCACGAGAATGCAAAATGAGAGATAATGATTTCGGTATAAGTTAAATACAATGGCAAATATATATTTAATAAGGAAGATAATGAAGAATAGTTGTTCATCGTTCAACAGAATCAAATGGTAAAAACTTTACCCGTCTGAGACATTCAATGTCATTATAAAATGTGCCGTCGAAATAATGTATATAATTAAAATAACAATAAACACGTTAACGCGTAAACATTGTTGCAAAACCACAAGAAGTGTCCATGTTGTTGATTATTGTGTGCAATTTATTTTATTAAAATAATATATTAAATATTATTAAAATAAATTTCATATGCCTCATCAAAAAAAAACTAATAAAAGAAGAAGTTATTCGATCAATATGCTATAATCAATGTACAAAAGATAAATATATAAAGATTTTTGAAATTGATATGGCATTCGATATGATCTGAAGTTCGCTGCTGAATATCTGCGCTATAACCGCTTACGTAGATGTTGCGTATTCTGAAGAAAAGACCAAAGCATTGACAATTACGGATTGCCTATTGTTGAAAATTTCCTCGAGATCCAGTTAGAGCAAGTGCAGGAATTCAAGAAATTGGTATCAATAATACAGGAGAAGAAAATGGCGTCTAATGCTAATGTTTTTGCTGAGGAAATGGTAATATAATCATTCTTTAGGGCTTTGAGACTTAGACACTGTTACAGTCTGACATCTGTAAGCTTGACATCAGTGTTGAAGTTGGGACACAAATTCAGAGACGCCGATTACGAATACGTGAAACACGAACCAAAATCACAGAAAGACTCGTCAGTCTGAAAAATACAGAACAGTAATTCATACAGAATATTTGGGAATAAAATAGTTGATACAAAAAATATTTTTAACAAAAAAATTGAACCGACTTCAAGAAATAAATAAGGAATTCACTAAAAATGTAAAAATAATCAAACTTTGATTTTTAACAAAAAAAAACATTTTAAAATAAAATACGTACATAATAATCGTTGTAATAAATAATTAAAAACGTTATTTAACCTGTCTACTACACGTATTTTATATTCTACTATATACACACAATTTAGCTTAATACCTACCTAAACCTACTTATTTATTTGCAATATTATTTTAACTACTACCAACTGACTACTTCGAAGTCGGTGCCGAACCCAACTAGTTATATTGATTTTGATTTGTTTTGTTGGAAATTTAATTTTTTGTATATGTCACAAAATTATATTATTATTTTTGTATTATTGGTGCTCAGCACCGGCTTCAAAATGATCAGTTGGTAATAGTAAAAATAATATTGTAAATAGACAAATAGGTTTAGGTAGGTATTAGGCTAAATTGTGTGTGTATAGTCACTACATAGTATAAAACAAAGTCGCCTTTTCTGTCCCATATCCCTATGTGCGCTTAAATCTTTAAAACTACGCAACGGATTTTGATGCGGTTTTCAATAGATAGAGTGATTCAAGAGGAAGGTTTATATGTATAATACATGCATAATATACTAAGGCAACATTGCTAATTTTAGAGGTTTCTAACGTGATGTCGTAAATTAACCTATTTTTTTAGGCTTATTTAGCAATTAGCAAAAACGCTGCCTAACCCTATTGTACACCATTAAAAGGTCTACAAAAAAGTCCGCGATGGTATATGTTTATCTTTTAGGGATTTACTTTTTACTTTTTACGTGAGAAAATGGCTTATTTACGAAGCTATTTTAAGCAATACGGCATTAATCCTTATCGAATTAAGTACCTTAAATACAGTGTGCAATTAATATAGATCAATATGGTTCCTTACAGCATGTAAATTAAACAAATATTTTCGGAGATATTACAAATTTTAAATTTGCGTTTAAAAATGTGTAATGTAATAAAAATTTTATGAATTTAGATATTCCAAAGATAGCAGGAAATCTTCATAGTAAGTATAGGGGAAGAGGAATTGTTTTACTGCAAATTTAATGCGTGCAGGCCAAGGGCAGTAATGAATGAACCAAAAATACTGGATCGATTTTAATCATGTTTTCATTGAGTGACATAGGCATATATATTTTATGCCCGTGCAAAGTCGGATCGAGCCGCTATGTTTTTACATACAACGTTCATATTTTTTCTGTAGTGTATTTAATTTAGTATCAGCATTGCACCCGTGCGAAGCCGGGCCGAGTCGCTAGTAGAATATAAAATATGTGTAGTAGATAGGTTAAATAAGGTTATTGATTATTTTTATTTAGTTATTACAACGATTATTATGTACATATTTTATATTAAAATGATTCTTTTGTGTTAAAAGTATTATAATGAGTAGACCATGAAAAGGTCAGTTTGTTTGATGAAAAATAGGAATAAACAGTAACTGAAAATAAGGAAAGTTTCAGGTCTCGGGATACGCTACGTGATTTGAAAAATGTTCTAGCCAAACTACAACAACAAAAAGTTTTGAAAGCTGAACGCTCTAACCACTACACCATAGAAGCACTTGTCTGCACCATTATTACGAAGTCTTATATGCTATACTTAGTACTTAAAAAGCAATCTGAATATCTTTTGCACTGAGCGAATTCCAATTTTAAGTCACATCAGCTGAACAAAAACATTATACACAAGTATCTGATTATTTTAGGTGAGAAATATGTGAAAACTTTGTACGCTCCTTTGAAATTTGAGCATATCCGTTGATTCCACACCTTCTCCCCAACAGATTCTAATTTGGTTCCAATTGGACCACCTCGGAAGTGCACTCTTTCGAATAAAAAAATTATTTTGAAAATAAGCCCACAATCGTGGGAGAAATCGGCGAATATACATTAAAAAAATATATATACAGCCGAACTTAGAACCTCCTCCTTTTTCGAAGTCGGTTAACAAATAGGTTTGATAAGGAATGTGAATTGCAGGAAATCCTGTAGCAAAAACAAAAAGAAGTAAAAGTTCTTTAGTAACGCCAGTTAATTACTCTTTATGATAATTTAATCATTGACATATGTGCTGTTATTCCTTTAGTGAACCATAATTCCGTAACCGTAAAACTTCTGACATTTCTAAATGAAAATCTGAACCAAGCGCTTTACTCAACCAACTTTCTAAGCCAACTGTACACCATTAAGACAGTTTTACAGAGATCGAAACAAACGATACTTAAATGTGGACCAGGCACGGGATTAAAGCAAGGAAATCGGTTCACCACCAAACTCATCACTATAAATACTTATGAATCTGGAGCTGTATTTCTACCTTCTCTATTGAAAATAGACACTTTCAACCCACTGAAATAATGTTCGCACTTCGACGAAATGATACATATCGAAAAATGAAACCTATCAGTGATGCTTCAAGATGAAGTTAGTTACACAGTAACACTATCTATTATGAAACCTAGCAAAAGTTATTTATAGACCTGATAAATATCAATATTAATTAATAATAATTTTAAGGCCAAGAAGAATATGTAACACTTGACAAACAAAAACAAAAATCTACTTTTTCAAACATAATATCCCTTTAAAAAGTGTGGTAAGACTATTGGAATTGACCAAGTGGCATCAAAATTGGTCCTTTAAAAATATCTACCTATTTCTTAGTAGATTCCCCGGTATTTTAGGAGATATAGCTGTTTTAGTGACGCGGTATCTAAAACAACATTCAGGTTCAGAAACTCAAAATAATAACGAATCTGTGAATGAATTGTCTTTTGCACCCTAACATATACATGTTAAAATACACACCATCGAAATTGTAACTTTTAACATTTTAAAAATGATAACCCTTCAACGCTTCAAAGAAGTCTAGAACTAACTGTCTTTTGAAAACAAGATATTTAGAAAATGCTTTATTTGAAATAGACGAAGTTCCAATATATGAAGCAAGAATCGCAGATTGAAAAAATGTAATTATAAAGAACCAGTGTAACTTTACTGTAAATACCTTTATCGAAATACAAAGTTTAACTACTCTACTATTTTTACTATTTTGAATAAATCAATATTTCCAGAGAAATGGTAAAAAAATAATTTATTTTCGAACAGCGGTAATATGACGAAAAAATTTCACTTTTTCTGCGATAGCAACACTTATCTAGATTAAGAAATTTCTTTTTTTTATTTCAGATTACCATGAAGGTTGCAATGGTATCGACGAGGCCGCATCAGTCTATACATCAGTCCGTAACTTTTTGGATCTCTCATCTCAACATTAATATATATCTTTTAATATATATTATTTAATTTCATTTAACAAAATAGCTAAAATGAATGCCTCTAGACTAGAATATACTATTAACTTTTCATTGGGTATCGAGTAGATGAAAATATCGGCCAATGTCTTCAACTGATACTAACATCTCTGCAGGAAATGGTGACTGAAAAATAAATATAACGCACCATCGCACAATATTTACATTACGATCGAATTTCTGAGCAAAACCGTCAAACAGTAGCCTTATTCACCTGATATGGCTCCTGTCGACTTCTATCTACTCTGAAAAGTCAAGTTACCACCTCCAGGCACCCGTTCTCAATCGATATAATTATCAGATCTATTTTGAAGACTATACAGCAAATTTTGATTTGTGTTTAATAATTAAGATTTATTGACAGAATATATACTAGTAGTTATAGTAAAGTAGAAATGATAAACTACTGACTGATACTTACTGTCAAATTAACATTGCAATTGGTAGGGCCGGACAGTAAGAGCTTCACTATCTCCAAGTTACCAGACCACGCGGCCAAGTGCAACGGCGAGGAACCTTTACTGTCGACAATATTAGGAGAAGCGTCATGTTCCAACAAAAGCCGCACAATCTCGCTGGAACAGTACAAAGACCGTGATGTAACCAACGTTATGGAACAACAAAAAATACTTACATATGTCCGTTCAAGGCGGCATGATGGAGAGAGGTGTACCCGCTACTATCTTGGACGTTTGCTCCTGGACCTCTCCTTAAACTGCAAGACAAAGATCAACGATTAACTAAAGTGTTTACCAAAAATAATCGCCCATCTTAAGCCCCCGTTATGTCCAGTCACTATATATCGGGGGCTTAAGATGGGCTCCGAACAACGGTCCTCGGCATTAAGCCTACCGACTATCGAGTGACCACTTTAGAAATCATCCCAGAAGACATCCAGTCTTACCCAGCCTGGTGACTAGCGTGACTGGGATCATTTTCCTTGTCGGATTTTTCACTCTTCCGTAGGACAATCATAAATATTAAACAATCACAAACATAAATTTACGACAATGCCCCAACAGGATTCGAACCCGTGACTATCGCAACAGTAAGTCGACCGTCCTGTCGCCTTTACGCCGGCTGTATGTCTAGTAATTAGCTGGCCGTATATAATTTTCTTTTAGGCTTTAAGAGCTCAAACAGATTTTCTGATCGTATACCTCCATTTTGCCCATCCAATTTTTGCAATATTGCGAACCATAGCCTTAAGCATATGCTCTTGAGTCGAATAATAAATAATTAAATGACAATTTATACAAATCCAATTAGTATAAGGCCAATCTTAACGACAAAAAAAACACGAAAGAAAGCTTATATCAAACCAATGTCCACTGGTGGAGGATGACTGATGGTGATAATGTTGATTAAACAATAGTATATGTTGATAACACATAGAGTAATAGAGATACAACCCAATAGAGCACTCTGGCGCAAAGTTTTGCTTTGCCCAACATCCAGAGGGAGCCATAATGGGCCATTCAAGTAATTTCATTGGTCAATTTAAATCTCCATTACAAACACCTGTAAGAAAAATATTTTATTGCAAAGACATTTGATTGGCTCATTAGTAATGTTTGGCACGTGACAGCCTTGACGTCATGTTTAATTAACAAATGAAATTTAAATAAAAAACAATTTTTTTCTGAAATAAATTTATTAAATTAAATTCAATTAAATATACATATAAATATAATATTTAAAAATAAATATAAATATAATCTGTAAAAATAAATAAATACAAAAAAAAATATATACAAAAAATATAAATTTATAATGTAAATTTATCTACAATATATAAATATAATATAAAAATAAATATATCTATAAAATATAAATATTATATACATATATATAAAACCATAAGCAAACAACTTTGGTGCATTGCAAATCAAAATTATCTCTTCCATCTCTCCGTTAGTACTTTAATATTTTGATCCGAAAGATCATTATGGAATGTACAATTGAAGGGTTTTAAATTTACTTTTTTAACATTTGATAAAAATTTGTGACATGTGGCAAAATCGCTGAATAAAATAAGACATAGCTCAAAGACCTACTGACAGTATAATAAAACAATTTTGTTAGAGTCTGGGGCACAAGATATTGTCTTGCCTCTATAAAATGAGTCTCAATTTCTGGATCTACTGATTTATTCATAATTATATGTAAACAAAAATCACACTTCGTTTCTTTTTTAAAAAGTTTTAGTAAATAAACTGAGATGTACACCACGGTACAACATAAAATCTTGTTTGCTCTTATAGGAACATCTGGACTGACGTTATAGAGTCAAGTAATGAACAGTAAGAATGAGCAGAAAGAGGGAAACTGGCTGAATGAATACAAAGTTTACCATTACCTTCTGGAGTTTGTTCAAATATCGATGATACTTGCTTCGAACTCCCTGGTTGTGGGCCTGGAACGATGAAAATTGGCACTACAAATATAGTAAGACAGTTTGGAAATTAATGGTAACAATTATGAACAGAAATGTGCCTTACTCCTTCAATTTACCTTCTATATAATTTTGATTTTGTTCCACTTCCATTTGTACATATTCTGGGCTCGTGGTATTATTTTCACCATCACTAAATTGTTCATAAGTACTTAAAGTTAAGGAAAGTTTAAATGTATCACAAAAATGTCTCACATGGTAACGACCATAAATCTGTTTCATGTTTAACCCAACCAGTTTAGGATTTTTAATGTTTTCTACCCATTTCTTAAAGATCGATTTTTTAATATGGAAAACGATGATAAATTTCCTCACTTTCTGTGCATCCGGGCACACTACACTTCCTAGAACTGGAATGCATTTTAACTACCGACTTGTATATAGTAATAAAATAAAATAATAATTCAATGTATAGACGTTATAAAGAGCTATCCACACTGTTTTCAATATAGGGCATATTGAAAATGGCGTGCAAAATAAACAAACCATCCAATGTAATGAACCAATCAAATTCCGTCGCGGCTCTTAGCATAGCGAATAAAACAAGTAATATGTTAAACGTAGCCACATATACATGTTGGACGTCGCGAAACATTTCGCCAAAATTTCCTATGAAGTTAAATCTCTATTTCTCTATGGGATAAGATTTGTTTCGTGTAGTGTACTACTTGGCATATAAGACACATATAATATTAATATAATGTATTATTAATACATTTTCATCGCGTTAAAGAATAGCAAAGCAGGTTAGGTTAATCTAGTTAGTATGGAAAGACTAATAGGACGATATTCCCAATTTCATCTAAAATCAAAAGGATATTCTTTGATTATGGTTTATCAGTCTATTATAAATTTGACTATTACTTTAAAATATGGGGTTGAACTACAACAGCAAACCAACTAATGGCAAAACAAAGTTCTTCCATGAATTAACAATGCCTACACGATGTTTCACATAAAATGCGATTAAAACAAAATTTCGCCTTAAAACATGAAATAGGGTTACTAAACCACAACAAAATAGAATCGCAAGCAAACCAAACCACATGAACTTGTATAGTGTTATCAGTGTTTAATCTCAACCTTAGCTTAAGTAGTCTAATTCAAATTTCTGTGAAAATTTTGGAAATACATACTCATGGAATTATCCTACATTCATCCTGCTAACATACTGATGCAAGTACAAGAGAACAATCGTAATAAGTTAATTTCATAAATTAATATTGTATTAAGCATATATAATTTGAGATGTAATTAAAACAAGTAAATGTTTCAGTTACTACTGTAAACTAAAATTGCACAAAAACAACATCGAATTTGAATAATCCGAAAAATTGTCCACATCAATAGCAACAGTAAAATATTAGGGGCATTATGTTCTTTGATATTAATGAGTCTTAGCTGATGTAGATGCTCAGGAATCGGAACCATCGTGAAGAAACAATATAGGTACAAGAACAAATATGAAAATGACCAAAATATTTACAAAATCAACAATTCTAAATATTTGCTGGAAACTTCTTGGTACGTATGGACCGTTCAAATATCTAGATAATTTTTTGAATACTTATAATAAACTGATAATACTTTTGAAAAAGAGAAACAGAGCGACCATTCTGTTAGGTGTTGAGATATTGTTAATTAGAGGAACAAAGAATCAGAATTGAGATTAATATTATCTTTGCCCCGGAGAACAAAACTTTCTCATACGCCTAATGTTAACTAAAACATCTTATTTAATTACCTCTTAACACCTACAATTTATTTTATTTTTTGATTTAAATATAAATATTATCTAAATATATACATCCGGAAATATATATACAAATATAAATTCGATAAATATTATAAAAGAAGCCAAAAGAAAAACTGTTTTGAAAATATTGTCGCCTCAAAATGGATCATTTGTTAAAAAAAACATATACAAAACTATTTATAAAAAGAAAGGCGGCAAATCAGAAAATAAACTTTTAAATGATCATGTCTAGATATGTACGAAGTATATACTAGATATGTAGGTAGAAATTCACGAAACAGAAAGCAAGTAAATAAAAAACAAAATAAAAAATAGTGCCTTCACAATCGTTTAGTTATATTGCCAAATATAATTTCACATATTTAATGAAAAAGTAATTAACAAAAGAACGAAATATCACAAAACAAATATTTCAATAATGAAAATTGAACTTATTACATTTTAGTTAATAGTAAATAATTACTTGAAAATTTATATAAAATAGATATACAAAATGTTAAGTCAAATAAAGTAAAATTAATTTTTCTCAACAATATTTTTTTAACTGTATTTTATGACTGAACTATATCTCTATATTTATTAAATAACTTGGGTAAAAGGGTCCACAAGTAAAAACCGGGGTGTGGCGGAACTTCCAAAACAAAATCGATCGATTCCATTTTCACGCGATGTCTACATTCAATGTTGTTATTTGTGAATGAAAATTAAACATCACAGATAAGAAATGAGTGATAACAAAATCACGGTGGCAATATTGCAATGTATCGTACAAAATATTAATTCGTATAAAACATACTAAACTATAAAATGAAACTTTTAACATGTTATACCATAAATGATTAGCTGTGTTATGTATATTAAAAAAAAAACAAGGTCATAGGCATAATTGGGTTGCGAGACAACCTGATATCTAAAAGTTAATTACATTAACAACATTTAAAAAACTGTTATAATTTGTATAAATAATTACAAGTGGTTTAGCACAGAAATTTTGATGTAACAATATTTTATTTGTTAAACATTTCTTTATAACAAGTCAGAAAATATGTGTATTAATACAATTGAAAAATAACTTTAAAGGAAAACAATTAATGTACGATGAAAACAGTAATATAACCTTAATTTTCTCAATGATTAAAAACAATATTTTTCCATGGTTTGAACACGCGAAATAGAACAATATACGAATAGACATCACAATGTAATGTATAGCATACAAGAGGTAATTTCATTTAAAGGAGTTATTGTATTTAAAAACAAATAGTATACTTTGACAGCTGATTATAACCCACCTTGCTAGAGGACCACTCCTTTTAGCTCTCTGTCCCAAAATCTTCTCTACAACAGCTGTATTTCCTTTCCTAGCAGCTTCTAAAAGTTCCTGGTCCTTCCCCATTTTCAACAAAAAGCTATTCATTCACTTTAAACTTCATTTTTCACATTTTACTCTTAATACTAGCGTACTATACGTTCATTGATTAGCCGCGACCATATTGTGATCCGCACGCCTCTACCGACCACTAGTTAAACTGCACTGAAGCAACAATAAGATTATCGATTATTCGTGTAATGTTGGTTGTGGGGAGGGAAACTGTTCATTTTATAAACTTAGGTTAGGTTCGAGTAATGTTTGTTATTTTATAATTTAATTTTGTTTGGCAGAAAAAATTATGTTCAGTTTGTGTCTGTGTTTTCTTTTCATGGAACTTATATATTTTACACGACCCGTTCATGGATCTAATGAATCAAGTAAGAGATCATTGGAATCAACGAAAAATACATGGTAAACATTTTATAATCATTTCAGGTATAGTTATTGATTTGTATTCTCTTGATTGTCAAGGTTTATATAAAAACAATTATGTTTTGTCAGAAGATACTACTGCTGTAATTTTACTTGGTCTGAATGACAACTGTCGTTTTCTTATATTTCAAGTTCATACATACATCGAAAGTGTTACTTTATCATACTCAAAAGAGACTAAACCATCTAGACATGTTAATGGAACAAACGTAGGACTATACTGGGGGAAAAATATGATGTCTAATTATACCAACAGGCCCATAACATTTTTTATTAATCGATTTAAGAATATTGACAAACCGTTAAATGCATTACTTATTATTAACACATATGACTACAATGGTTTGTATAATATTAAGGAGTGAATTGTTTCAATAAATAGAAATATGTTTCCAATTCTAGACCCTATTCCAGGAGGTTGTAATCATAGTTTTGAAACAGAGGTAGCTCCATACCAAAAAATTGTCTATGATACAAATTCAATATATGTTAGTGCCCAAGCACCATCAAATTATACAGGCCTTTTTCCCAACTGCGACCCCACAAACATTTCAACAGTGCCATATTACATGTTTATCAGTAAAATACCTCAAATGAGCGAAGATCTATACTTTGGTGCAATAAATAAAATGATTACCATTGCAGATATTCATAAATATGGCATTCCAGTTAAACAAAAAGTGGAATATCTTAAATTTAAACAGCAATACAGCATTGTTAAAGGCACAGGTTATGTGTTCACTATGGTGTCAACCTTAAATTACAGAACCTCACTTTATGTACCTGCCATATCGTTTGGATGTGATATCTCGAACTGGGAAGAAGATTGTGTCGAATATGGTATTATTAATTAATATTTCAGCTTTGTTCCATAAATACCTATTTTTATCACATACATACATACATGTATGTATTTTTTTATAATCTTGAATTTTTAGATATTCAATGGAAAATTATGTACTCAATTTTAATAATTTGTGGCATCTTGATTTGTTTTTTTGGACCTTGGTTTATTGATTATTGTGTTTTCTTATGTGGTTTTGCCCTTGCTAGTTTAATTGTCATTATATCATCTCTGGGTAAGTTGATTTATAAAGATTGTATATATAATGTGTATGTATATAATATTATAGGCAATTGGATACTTGCTTCATTTATTGGTTTATGTAATGGTACATTTTTATTGTTGTGTCTCAAGCGTTTTAAAAAACCATTGTGTGCTGTTCAAGGTATATTTTTGTTGAGTGGTTTTATATTATCGTCCTTTTGTGTTTTTGCAGTAGGTAAGTGTTTTAGTTTATGAATTTTGTTAATTGATTTTTATACAATTTATTTATATGTTTTTGATTTAGTTGTTTTTATGTCACTCGATAATATTTTTTACACAACTTCAGTACTTCATGTGGTTTTTATGAATTACTTAAATATTTTTCCGTTGTTTTCTTTCAAATTACATTCAAACGAATGTAAAAATCGACTAAATACTACTAAAGCTACAAATATATAACAATAATATTAACTGAACTGTATATAATATAAAAAACGTTTAAATTGTGAATGGCTGTCTGGTTTTATTCAAATTTATCAAAATTTGACTTTGCATCTGTTACTTACCATTTTTAGTCTTTTTTATAACATTATATCGTTCAATTTGTTCAATCGATGTCGGAAAACATCTACAGTAATAGTTTCTTTCGACATACTACAGCTTTCTGATGGCACCATTGCATAGGAACATTGAAGTACTTTTCCGTATGAAATTGCCGTAATAGATCCACTTTTCTTTCGGATGTTCTCAATTGCTCTCGTTGATGTTTCAATCTCAATACACCACAGAAAATGATTTTTTTTGCTTGACAACTAATGTAACCGCGATTCCCATCACACGTAAACGTCTGGAAACAGTTGATTATTCAACTGATGACCAGTCTGAAAGTTCTTTGAGATTTCGAGCGGGATTTCGGTCCAATAAGTCTTGCAATTCATTGCCTTTGGACTTTTTTGGTTCTCTATACCATTCTTTGTAATTGATATCTAAATCGCCATTGTTTACGTTGTCGAATCATTGAAACCATAATCAACAATTGTGATATGGCGGAGCTGCAATATTGCCACAGCGACAATTTTAGCTCGCGTTTGCCGATTTATAACCTCTAATTTTCGCATTGACAATTGGCAACAGCAACGCAAATTGTAAATTTGTTTTAAAATCAAACAATATCTTCATTCTTATTGTATTCTAATTAAAAAGAGATAAAATAGTGTTTGATACGTTCGAACGAATTGAACATTGACCGCGCCAGTCTATAAATTTCGCATTGTTGTCAAACATCCGCAAAATTCTTCAAAACATTAGTGATAATAATTCCAGATTATAAACTGGCAAACTTTGTTTCTACACTTTGTTTTAATAAATTTCAATATGCTACGCATGTCAGAGTCAGAATATTACGACTCTAATCAGTTATTTTGAACAGGAACGAGATAATATATGCATGAGATGTGCTATAACATTAAGATAAATTATATTTGATAACTTTTTTAATTTCATTTTTTTTATTCAAATTAGAATATAATTATCTGTCAAGACCAAAATGAATTAAAACTCAAAATTAATGCGGCAACAATGCAATGTCATAAATTTTGATGACATGAGTTTACTGTTATTTTCTGAATATTTCTGCGCAATCTGTTTCTGACTGGCTGTTTATTGGTACGCATTGGCTTCAATCAGAATAATTACAAGTATCAAGTAGCGAATTGAAATTTACCAAAACAAGCAAATCGCCAAAACAATGTTTGCCTGTTTATACCCCCTTATTATTATCACTAATGTTTTGAAGAATTTTACAGACATTTAACAACCGGCGGAGTTTTATAGGAAACATTACTTAACAAATATCTCCGGATTTGGCACATGCGCATATTGAGCTCCATTTATTTTTCAAACAGAGAATAATTCAGGTTTGGCGCACGCGTATATACAGCTTCCTTTACTTACCCCTTTTCTTTATAAATAAATATACACAAATTTGATAAATATCTGATTAAATGTTAGAACTTTATATAAGTAAGGAAATAAACATTGCAAAATTTGTGAAATAACATTTTATTAAAAAAATATATTGAATAAAATGGAATAATAAAAATGTAATTACTATATGTCCTGTCCTTGACTACATTGAGTTTTCATATGGATGATCGTACTTTTAAAGTGAAATCTAAAAAAAATCTCCAGCAGTCAATTCATCATTATTTTTAAAAAACAATAATTTGTTTAATACTCTTATATAAAAATGCGTTCTCTTTTCCTCGTTTGTCATTAGGTCATTATGGTGTCGTTGATAATTTTATATTTTGTTTATTTGATACAGATCTACTTTTGTTAGAAAATTTAATTATTTCATAGTATCACTCACCACGTGTTCAGTTTCTTGTATCACAGTTCTTGCATCGTAGCATTTCTAATTTATTTTTCTCTGATACCCTGAATTTTACAGTGTTCGACTATCACTCTACAAATTCTAACTACATCTCACCTATTATAAATTAAATCATTGCTAAAATATATCATGTTTAAAATAAATGTCTAATTATTACCAATTACACAATTTTTGCTACTATTTTTAATGGACAAACCTCATTAATGAATTAAATACTTCCAACACAACAAGAATAATTTTCTTCTTTGTTCTTGTTATCAATAAATTTTGGCATATGTTGATACCTACTCGGTGTCGTTGAAAATAATGTTTTATAAATTAGGCAACTAACATTCGCACTATTTTTTAAAATTGATGGTGTTAGAATTTTATAATTTTTATTAAATTAACCTTACATTCTGCTCTTACTTTTGTTCTTCCATATTTTAAATCCAGTGTATATTAAATCTCCAAGAATAACATAACAATTTAATTATTATTCCTATAGAATTATTAATGTAACACAAAATCTAAATATCCTAGATTTATTTGTTGTTTTCACTTGATCAACTATGTGGATAAACTGGAGAAAAGTATATACCGCCATTAGAAAATAAGGCAATATAGTTTATTCTTTTCTATGGTTTATAGTATGCGGGGTAGTGGGCATACGCCAAATTCAAAGATAACTACAATCTCATTTTAAAACTAATTTTCATCATGATGACGTGAGTTCACTATTATTTTGGATAGATTATTGTTTAGGTAGTTCCCATCGATATTTCACATGATAACCGACGTCACTGATCAGAACGAACACTAACACAAGCATATATAGTCTATTCAAAGTTTTTTTAGTAATGCGTCATGGATTTTTGTGACGTCGAAACATTGCAATGTTGCCGCATCAACTCTGAGATTTAGTTCAGTTTGCCTTTGACATACAAGAAAATTCTAATCTAAATAAAATAATAGAACAAAAATGTTATCGAATATAATTTATTTTAACATCATAGTACATCTAATACATATATTATCGAAGAGCTTAAAACTACAATTAAGAACACAGGTATAATAGTTTGAAGGTTAGATTTGTTTTGTTTACATTGAAATTTTTTCCACACCATCCATGAAGTAGAGTTTCTAGGCGTGTTTTTTATGTAGTGGTATCCCCCTGTAGGCCTAATCCACCTAATTAACAATTGTATATCTGAGAAACTTATTTGGTGGTGTGTTTACTTGTCAAGTCATCTTGGTATCACTGTATATTTTATTTTTTCTTCTATTATCTGTGTACACCATTTTGAACAATTACAATCATATCTGTGTACACAAATCTTTAGCGCCCTACAATACCATTTTCTACAGTTATATTCAATTAATTATGTGCATACCCTGTCATCACTCTGTCTCAGGAATTTCCAGCATTATCACATCCTGAAAGTTTCCTTCAGTCACTTTCACTTTCCGACTCACTGTCCAATTCTATCACTAAACTGTTAATTTCCAATCTGCCTAAAACATATTCACTATTCCACCATTTATCAATTATTCCTCTGTATGTCTTATCGAGTTCATCCAAACCGAAGGTGTTATGGTTGACAATGCTTCATTCCACACATCCAAACAGTTTTTGATGGAATATCCTTCTTGACCAGCAATATATCTGCAATTAATTAATAAATATTATGACCAACAAAGCTTAATCGAATGCTGTTGTAACTTTTACCTTTTTCCGTCAATTTTTTACATGTCATTATTATCATGTCTTTACACTTTTTTTTGTTACTGTCTTGCCAAGAGTACCACAATGAACCATTTTGAAATATTCAGGTTTCATCAAGATACACAAATTCAAATAGTTTATCTTCCTTGGTCTTATTTTATGCCTATAAAAATTTAATTATTTTTAAGGTAATGTCTGGAAGTTCTATTAAACTTCTGCGAGGGTTATCTTTACACCATTTAAACCCTATGTCCTGTAAGGGTGTATGAAAGAATGTCTTGCATCCCTCAAAAAGGTGCATGTCCCAAATTCTTCTAAAATAATGCTATTAAATTATGTTTATATCGATAAAATAGTTTGTGTAGTAACTGTTCTTATACACTTCGTATATTTGGTCTCCAATAGAGCCAATATCAAGATGGTCAAGATTCATCACCCACTTTGTATGTAGACGGATTTTCTTCTTCATTTTGTAAGCGATGTTATTGACAGTATCCACACTAATATTTAGCATGGCAGCAACCCCTCTAAAAACATTTTCAATAAAATTGTAGGGACTTATATTATTTAATATCATCAATAATTACCTCTCTAACGGAATTTACCGGCAAAAGGGTGCTTCCATTATCTGGTTCCTTTTCGAAATAACCTATTAAAGCCGCAATCAATTTGTGACCCTGAATATCTTTTTTTTTTTTCGGCATTTTCAAATAAAGTATTATGATATATTAGGGAGCGACTTAAAATTTATCAAAATAATCAAAGGGCTAAAATAATGTTTGCCAGTTTATAACTTATAGTAATTATAACTAATATTTTGAATAATTTAGCGTACATCTGACAACCGGACGGCAACCAGCTGTCAGACGTATGCAGAATTCTTGAAAACAATAGTGATATGATATTATTGTGGCTGTATAATTAACTGTAGTTTTTAGATAGACTATAGTGTTAAAATAGATTATATTTGATAGGATGTTTGTTCAATAATTTTATTTACATTAGAATTTTGTTGTATGTCAAAGCCAAACTGAACTAAAACTCAGATCTGATGCGGCAACATTGCGGTTTCGACGTCACGTATATCCATGACGCATTACTAAAAAAACTTTGAAAGGACTATAATATTACTTTGTATAATTAGGTGCCTCATCAAAAAATAACGAAAATTCCGGATTGTGGGCGCTGTTAGTCGTAACCTGGATATTGTGTTACGTGTTACAGTCCCGAAATACACATTATGGCTTGGCAGTCGCCCTGCCTTTTCTGGGATCTTTCGCTTTTGTTTATGGTGTCTCTGCTTTTTGCGAAAGCAATTTTCCATACTTGCTTGTAAATGGCATAAGAGCGCTGTCAGAACGTAACGCGGTAATCGCCATTCCTTTTGATTTGAAAGGTAGATCATCACGATACGTTGGGATGTTTATAGTTCTAGTTTCATTTCAGATATTTCAATGACCTTATTGCTGATATTGTTCTTCGGAATAGGATTTTCTATACATAACAGACAGTTAAAAAGTAGGTTTCCTATTGTAGAGGAGGAAGTGGTTAATGAGCTAGCGGAAGAAGGCCAAGAGATTACCATTCCAAATGAAACTTCGTCGCTATTGTTAAATAATTAACAAGTTTTACAGGAATTTGGTACCCTTTAATGTACTATATATTATATTATGTAATATAATCCTTATATTTTATTATATAACTGTGCTTAATTTATATGTACCTTTGTCTTTTGAACTATCTTCTGGACTTTTGTTGTTTGCAGGGTTTTTTTTCGTAACATTGCATTGGTAAAAAGATTACTTTTTTTTGTTGACCTGAAATGAGCATTTAAATAAACATGTTGGTATTGAGGTTTATCATTCATATAATGATCAACAAAATTACTGGTTTTCTTACTTATTATCCGTTATTTTAAAAATATATACCGATATGCGTGTTTTATAACCGCAAAGGTTGCCACACCGCCAATTGATTTGTTAGAGTTGGCGGTTTTAATGATTGCTTTTATATCAATTATGGTGTAATGTTTTAATTATTGCTTTACAATGTCAAAAACTGTTAGTTGTTAGTGGAGAGTTCAGTGCACTTTGTGACATTTGTTTTTACGAATCACTTATGATTCGGGACGGGACGGAATTAATACACCACTTATGGCCTTGGAACAAAAGAGAAACTTTTTTTGATCCCTGGTAATTTATACCCTCTGGATACAAGTCACAGCGCCCTCTACTAACTTTTCTTCCTCCTTTCTATGCTGGCTCTTGTATCGAGACAAGTCATATATTTAACATTTGTGTAATTGTTATTAGGGTTCATAAGCTCAGAGTTCTATCTATACTCAGTTAGATAAAATGAGTTTGTTGTAATGAGAGCTAGGCAAAGTACATACTTTGCTTTAAGTAAAGTAGACTCAGGTGTTATGTAAATATAATAAAACTAACGTGCAGATTGAAATCAGGATGAACAAATGTGTATTCAAGTTAATTTCGTGCAAATTATCTTCTATGATTTACCAAATAGGTCGTAAATATAATTTTATGTAACCTAATAGATTATACTCTTGGTCTTCCTTACGTAAAGGTAATTAATTATAATAATTTTTTTTTAAATAGTCATAAAATTACACATACCCATATATATAAATTAACAAACACTAAAGGAAGCGTTTACATTTATCAAACAACATTTGCACTCTGTTGCCTCGCCACAAAGGTTTTCATATTTAACAGTAGTGGTTATTTCTGGAGAACCTCAGGCGTTATTCGGTAACCTTCGGTAGTTTCCGCCTGATTATGCGACGTTGCCATTTACAAGCAATCGAGAGGTGGAATCCAACGTAGTACAACGGCCATTTTGGATTTAACCCTGGCATTGATAGGAGTTCTGTTTTGTAACGTACTGAATCATTTATATTTGTTCTTGTACTATACATATTTTGATTATAAATAGTAATCAGTAATAGATAAATCATCGTTTTGTGAGTATTGTCGAAAAAGTAGATCTCACTAGTCAATCAACACGATTAAAATTGAACAATAAAAATCGAAGTTTGGCTCGCTTGAAGAATTTTAAGGTTAGAGGTTACTGTTTTGGTAAAAATACTCGTATTTCTAAATTTGAGCGTAAGCGATCAGGAATTCTTAAGCGTGTATCAAAGAGTGGGAGGTGAATGCTATTAAAGTCAAATAAAAATGATGCCCCACTAGCTACTAAAACTCGAATGGATACTATATTGGATGAAACACGAGCTAATTTAAGTAATCGCCATTTGAAAAGACTAGGTTTATTCACTCATAGATTTATATACTATTCAGCAAGCAAACTAACTAAATTACACAGTTACAAAACATAAAAGTGAGACTACAAGTACTGAAGCGTGGGTAAAGTACCTATTAATCATAATAAATGGTGGAAAATATGAATTGTTAAAAGAATATAGTCATGAATGTATACTATTGGAATTGCATTTTTTGCTTTTATTGAGTAAATTGAAAGTGATGAAATGAGGAAATAATGAAGAATGATAAGATAATGAATTTTATAGTGCCGTGCAAATGAGTTATTGAGTAATTTTTAAAATAAGTATATTCTTGTGCTTTTATATATTAATAAGTAAATTATATTTGTTACCTTACATGTTGTTTTATTTTTTCTTTTTCCTAAAATTAAATATGTTCATAAAAGTTTAAATAACTTAGACACCATGTAGAAGCTTAAAATAATATACAGTAAACTTGAGGTTTTAGGTTAATTTGTGAATTCCAGAATATATATTATAATTTATAATAATTTACAAGAACTATAACTTTAGTTTGTCACTGTAGTGTTTATATATTGATAAATAACTACATATTGTTTTATTTTTACTTTTCTTTTCAAAATTTTATTTTAAGATAAAAGAATTTTATAAAAGGTTCTTCACATTACACTTTTTATATTATAGGGGACGAAAAATATACAAAATCATTTAACTAATAATTTATTCTATTTATATTACATTCTTCAGGTATACGTATAATTTTTAAAAACTGGCAACGTTGCAAACATATCCTTGTGCGCTTGCGGGGATTTTCCAGAACTAGACTCTGGTATCTTTATCTTTTTTTCATCTTTTTTGAAATAAGGGCTTTTGCTTACAAAAGTGTACTATTATTGAATAAGACAGTATAAAAGACAGTTTTATTCAGTCAAAAAAAGGAGACTAACTAGTACTCATAAAATAAATAGACTGGCAAGGAAACACATAAAAAATTTGCTATGGACGGGTGCATCCAAATTTCATATTTTTAATAAGCCCTGCCATATGATTAAAATTTCTGATAATGGTCTTAACCATTCGTCAAAATTGTTCACAAAAAGTTCACATTGTGTCATCTAGAGAAAAAAAAAACACAATGAGGAAATTTTACAAATAATGAAATGGCTATCACCATAGCCAGACCTCTCTCCTGTCGAATGAGCACGGGATGAACTTGTTAGAAATGTGAAGAATCAACGTTGATCGAGCTCAGTACTGTTGCTGTAATACTTAAAAAGGTAACGAAGGACACTGAACTCCGAATGCCTAGGTAGGTTAATGAAAAGAAGGAGTAAAATATCTGAATAAGTTACCAAATATCCAAATACCAAAGGTCTCGTCAAAATGAGATCAAAATTTAAAGAAAAATGTATGAAGTACGTTTATATGAACAGATTTCTTATACTATTCAGTACCCTATATCAGTCACACTATATAGCAACTCTCTTTTGAAGATTAAAAAAAAATTAATTACATCTTACATTAGATATGCTTAGTACAATCTTAATTTACAAATTAATTAATTTCTACTGTTGTATTTACAATACACAAGTAAGGCGAATATGGGATTAATACATCAGTATGTACTTAAGCTAAAGTTAAAAGTACTCTTATACACTATACTAAGTTCGTGTGGTTTGGTTCCCTTCAATCTTCTGATTTTCTGCGTGTTGTCCAGTAGCTGTATCGCTTCCACGTTGCTGTATTTTAGCAACCTTATTTCATGTTTTAAGGCGAAATCTTGGATCACTTATTGCGAGGTCGTCGTGCAGCTCTTCGTTGGTTACATACCGATAAGCATTGCTAATCGTAACTTTGTTTTAAGTTTTAACTTTGTGTAAGTTAAGAGTATCTTCCGACTAACCAGTACAGATGCTTAACTTTGAGTCTAATCTGCTCTGCTTTTTATCTAACATGATGTTTCCAATTTGACCTTCCAACGATATATATTCCGAGGTATTTTGCTAATTCTAATGCTAATTAAATGGCAAAATTAGGTATTTGTCATTTCGCCTCAACGCAAAATAAACATGGATAGATTTGGAGCTATTAAGCTGTATTTTCTAGTCTCTAGTCCATTTATAGATCTTGCTGACCTCTAGTGGTAATTTTTCTACAGCCTTAGACAGAGATGGAAATGTTCCAAGTACTCTTTCTTTTGTTGTTGGGCAATATATCAGCAATATAGAGCAGATATAGGAGTTGTCCCAAGACACTACCCTGTAGAACACCAGCCGAAAACTCCGTTTCAGTATTGAGAATACCCCTTCATGCGAGATTCTAAATTTTCTTTCGAAAAGCTATGAGACCTGTAGTCGACCATAATTCTGCGGTAGCAATTTGCTCATTGGTGCCAAACACCATAGGGTATTACAAGGCAGTATTTCGTTTCTTCGAATGCCTTTTCAACAACCGCTATTACTCTGTGCACTTGATCGATTGTCGAGTATTGGAATCCAAACCGGAAATCTGGTATTTATATAAATGCTTTAATACGTTTTAACAGAAGTTTCTCAAATAATGTTGATATCGCATCCTCTTGTCCTGTCCTGCCTTTTGATCAGGTTTTGTAAGCATAATCGTTCGAGCATTTAGAAGAAATATCCAAAGAAATAAACATAGTCGGCGTCTTTGGATTATTTTCAATTCTAGTGAAATATATATAAAATATTTATGATTATTCACTGTAATTGGTCCGCCATATTGTATCTAATGATCTTCTGAGTTGCATTGTAGCCACCAAAGAAAGAGCCAATTATTTATTAATTCCAAGATCAACTATAGAATCTTTCTTTGAATCCTACCTCGAAATCATCATCACAATTATAAAGAAGATACAGAAAAGAAACATTTCATTTATATATAGAATAGCTACAGCATTTTATGAATAAAAGAAAGGTCTTTAATATCAAAGAAAACGTCATAAGCTACCAATATCAAGATACCTTAGCATTTATTAAGTTTATTAACATAAAAATCATGATGGAGGATCAAATAGACTCCATATGTATGTCTGCAATGGTGATGATGTAGTGAATCATGTGGTTTCCACAACATATCCAGAATTTCAATTTAAAGCACTATATTTATTTGATTAAAATTTACGATTTACTTATTATATGGTCATATGCATTTTTGAGAAAGTAACAGAAAATAAAACAGGAAATTTTAAATCGTTCATTCTTTTTTTTCACAAATAAAAGAGATCTCTATATTCATGTAGGTACATACATTAGGACCTAGTACTTAATTCTAAACTCATCTGCAGTACAGAGGTTTGGTGAATAATATACGATGTTCTGTTATACTAATGACAAGATATTATTTTAAATATGGGGAACGGACAAAATAATATGAACACCTGATATACACAATACCTACTTATTAATAAGGTGTTGACCCATCTTTTGGTTTTAAAACTGCTATAATTCCTCGCAAAATAGATTCATAAAATATCTAAGTAATTTACAGAGGAATGTTGTCGAATTATTGTACTAAAACGTCCGCCAATTGCTTCAATGATGTTGAAGATGGAATCACTCTCTGTTTCTCAGACCAACGAAGATGTTTGATGATATTCTGATGCTCCTTCCTCTGAAACTTTCTTGGCGATGTGTGCGTATTTGGCAACAATATACTAGTCATTCTAAGAACTTCATCAATGAGAATGTTGATATAATAATTCGCAGTAATCAAGGTAGTGATTGGAATGAGAGATCTAGCTGAATGCCACGATATTACCGCATAAATCATTACGGAAACTACTCTATTCTTGACTATAGGAAGAAAGCAGTTCAAATTGTAGGCTTCTTTTGGAGTTCTTGCGGTTCATTGAACCCCAACATTTTTTATCCTTGTACTACTACGTATGTAGCTAACTGTTCTGTCTTCCCTTTTAAAGGATTTGGCATTCGCAGCCCTTCCCTGAATGTTCTTTCCATGGAGCTCTACTCGTGCACTTTTGCTGCGATAGTTTTATGTGGTCCTCATCATCATCGTCCATGTCGAATTGTGGTTGAAAACATGGCGTATCAATGCAAATGAGACAAAATCTACCCATGTGTATTCACTCTTTGTAGAAGAACATGTCCCTCCGTAAAATTGAATAATCATGAACTTCCACAAGCAGACAATGTTAAATATCTGGGAATGCATTTCGATTGACGTTTGACATGGAAAAAACATATAGCTACAAAACGCAAACAGCTTGAGTTTCAACTAAACCAAATAAATTGGCTGATAGGACGTAAATCTAAATTATCATTAGATAATAAAGTTTTGCTGTATAAGTCAATACTTAAGCCCATTAGAACCTATGGTATTGAACTGTGGGGTACTACTAGCAAATCTAACATAGATATCCTCCAGAGGTTCCAGAATAAAGTGTTGCGAGTCATCGTCGATGCTCCATATTACATATCCAACAAACTGATTCAGCGCGATATCCCCATAGGACCCATAACGAGTGTTATTCCGAGTGTTAGTGCGAAGTATTTTGAAAGACTGTTAGTGCATCCCAATACACTCGCCAAATAGTTAACTGTGCGCTATGACAGTGAAGTGCGTAGGCTCAAACGCAAACTGCCATACGAACTGATTAATAGACACATAGAGTGAGATTTAATAATCTCTACAGTAAGCTAGAATAGTTTTTAGAATCAGTTAGGATAGACTTTAATATAAGTTAGAATAGTATCTAGAATAAGATTTAGATTATAAGTTGTGCAATAGATCACTTACTGAAGTGATCTACTACATGTTAGAATGGTTATATTATACAACGGAAATCATATAATAATACTTATTACCCACGGGCAGATTGTTGACGTTCTAGGAAATTAATTTAAAAAAATCATCGTCCATACCATTAGCCTTTTTAATGTTCGTTAGTTAACTTGTGATTTAACCCACTATTCCTCGTGACCCATGACATATTTTCCTGTTTTGTGTATACAGTTGTTTGTAAAATGTGCAGATGCTCCGACTAACTGATGACCAATGATTTATCCTGAAATACAACCTACAAGGCATCGAGGGTATTTTCACTAATAAAACAAAAATAATTTGTTCACTAATCTTTATTCCACAAACTAATTTTACACATCTACACAGAAAAAGTGTGCTACAAGTAGTGCTCTTTAAATGTTATGTCCTTATTACAATTAATCACAGCAACAATAACTTATTTACCAACATTGATCTGTTACATCTAAACTCTTAACTAGCTATACAGAATAATGTTCGGAAGCTTAATATCGTCTTCTTAACTTTAGGAACAGGTTAATGCGTTATTCGTATTGATGCAACCGAAAATTAGTCCTAAAATACTGTTAATAATTATCAAATAAATATTAGGGATAGTCTAGTCACAATATCGATTTATTGGTGATTTATAATATCGAACATGCGACCTCTGGAATACAAATATAAATCAATTAATATATATATATAATAAACCACCAGTAAATTTCGAATATTCGCGTTTCATTTCAGGGGATTTTTTTATTGCTAGCTACATATTGCAACGAAATTTCAAGTATGTTAAATTGACTTTATATTTATCGTTAAGTTTGGCTGGTATATACAGTAAAAATCAATTATTATTAAACTGTTCTCTACTCAAATACATTGCTTAAGTAATTGCTTACGTAACCCTATATCTGTTAATATGCTAAGTTCTTATGTTACATGACTTGTTAAAAACGACTTTACAAAATTTACAGGCGACGACTTTCCTCATTTTTTTTTGTTTTGGTTTTGTTATATCGCGTTAAATTTCAAACGTCGCTAAGTATTAAATAATACCCTGCGTTATGTATTTCCAGTGTGTTGGTTATGTACATGTTTTAACACAGTTTTATATATGGATATTCCGAAAATCACGCAATATTTGAGTTAGACCTTAAAATTACGAAGGTTTGATGGTTATTTTCGGATAAAAGATGGTCACAATGGTGACTTGAATGCATCAATTGTAAAGAATAACAATATTTTTTCAATTAGTAGTATTTAGTATTATATAAATTATTCTGCAAAAATTGGAAAAATCCTTTAGGTTTGCAAAATCATGCAAGTTAGACTCACTCAAAAACTTTTTGAAACTCAAAACAATAAAAAACAAAATCATTTTTATTACAGAGTAAGACTATTTGTTATATTGATTAAATAACAATGAAGTGCTGATTTTTTTAACAAAAATACTTTTATCTCAACGGATAGTTGGGAAACAGAGGCATTATCAAGACAATAAATACAGTTTGTTGAGGAGTTTCAACTGCCTGCCCATTTTTTAAATACCCAATACCGATAGATTTTTCAATAACACAATTATTACGTGATTCGGATACCCTATATATATATCGCTATTTACAATACAATTATAATCAAGATAAGGATATTCCTCGATTCATTAGATGCGTGAAAATTTCCTTATGAATATCATGAAATTTTTAATAATTTATATACAGCCCGGGAAAGATAAGGTTCCTATTCCCATCAGACGTCGCTGTGGCCCGAAAGAACGCTCCACATCACGATACTCTTCACGGGATTAACGACAACACTCACTCGGTTCGATTACGAAGTTTCTTGGTTGGGAGGAGTGGCGCTTTGTACCGGCATGACGGCGGTTGATGGCGGCGTGGCGATTGATGTGGGATGGTTCAGCACCGACGACGGGTTCTCCTGGTGCACGAGCAGGCTCGTAGCGGTAGGGAACCCGAAAAGTTGCGATCACTGAATCCGCGGCCAGTAGTTCGAGGCCAGGTTGGACGTGATCTCGGCGGACTGGGATGGGATCTGTACCGGTACCGATACGCCCGGTGATATTACGCCTGAAACAATTGAGAATCTTCGTTAGTTTCGTGAAAATAAAGTAAAACAATAAAGCGTATGGTGAAAGAGGGTCGAGTTTAACTCCCAACTATTTGGGATTTAAGCTGCGTTTCTTGGTTTAGCACTGTTAAATAATAGGTACTATTAAAGATATATTTCTGTAAATAAAATATAGATAGAATATGGAGAAGAAAAAAGTCTGGATAGTTATAAGCAACAGGATAGGGGTATTGATTTTTTTCACAAAAGTTTAAGAACTTAACTAAAATATGAACTAATAAAAAAATAACTACAACAAAAATATAGCACTTTATAATTTTAGATGATTTCGAACTAAGGTAGGCCATATTTACAATTTATATAGATACAATACTAAAAAAAGTCCTCATTTATATTAAAATATGATGAAAAAATGTTAGAACATTTTACAAATATAAAACAGGAGTCTAAAATAAAAATAAAATACAGAATCTGAGCAGATGGAGATAAACATGGGACTGCATTATACAAAAATAAAGATATGCGATCTTCCTGTATCTAAGGATAGGAATAAATGAATAAGGGAAGCATGGTTAAGATATAAACATTATATCATATGATTTCAAAAAAAATAAAACGCAACAATGGCATATGGACCAAAATTATCGTTCAAAAATAAAATGCCATGCTACAAGCATTACAATTATTAAAATATATTTATTGAGATGGTTAACAGATATAAATTAGTTAAATAACTAACAATGGTTAACAATCTCCATCAAATGGTTAATTATAAATAGAGCTAGAAAAAAATTAGGGAATCTTAGGTAAACATATAAGTCAATTAATTAAATACTAAACGAATGAAGAAAGATATACCAAGTTATGCATTAACAAAAAGATGTATTATCGTTGGTCATATTTGAGGATATTTGATGATATATATCTAAATGTTTTTGCACCACAACAATGCTTCACAAAACATTTACTTTAATGGCCTAGTTTCCGTTATTTATACAAAACATACTAATTGCTAACGATTATTATTAGTTGATTACAAGTGACTAATTAATAGGTGTTGAAATGATCGTTTTTGTTTGTATTTGAAGCCTTGTCAAAACTAAATGTGTTTAAACAATATCTAATATTTCTATTGGATCTTGATCTTTTTATTACTTAAGAGTAATATTTGGTAATTACACTGATGATTTAGTACACCTTTTCCAACAATACCAAATTGTCGTGTAACATACTGTATGACTGAAATGGCTTCAGGAATCAAGAAGCCAGTCATGCCCACTAACCCGGCTGTGCTAAACACTGCAAAAAATCAATTAGTTTTTCGATTTTGAGCAATAAACTTTCAATTTCATCAATAAAAAAATATTCCAAAACGAAATAAATTTACCCAAATAAGTTACTAAATTCTAAATATAAACTAAAATTAATTGCTAATATTTCAGAATAATTAATGAATGTATAATAATATATAAACAATTCATATAAGAGGAACTTCAAGTATCAATGTATTAAGAAAGGAAAAAAAATACATTACAAAACAAATACATTTGTCTAAATAAATTAGCGCGTTTTCATTTAGTATCATTGACTTCCTCAATGTTCACTGATATACATGAAGCCCTTTTATAAACTTATGGCAATGCTGCGCTGTCACATCCCAATTGTCGGTTTTGGGTTCAATGATTTAATTCTCTATTCTGGGTATTCTAATCTAGTCATATAAAATTTTCTCGCCAAACGTTTGAAATGATAGGATTTTGTTTTAATTTCCCGAATTTTGTAAAAATCATAAAATTCCAAATTTTGTTATAGTTTTGCTTTGATACGATAGAAGAATGTATAGGCATCAAGTTCCAAGTAAATCGCTCAGTAGAACTTAAGGTACCTTCGAAAATAACTCAAATTTTGAAAAGTCCTCCTTATGATATGTTCTTAAAGGGTTAACCTTTAAAATTATGAAAAAATCGGTTCGAGAAAAACGCGTTTAAAGTTTCATTTTTAGATGCCGCATCACTAAACAGTTATATCACGGAATATAATTTAAATTTTGAAACGTAGTCTTAACGGCATATTCATTAAAGGTTCAGCTTTCAAAAGCTTAAATAGATTTTTCCAAATACCCCATTAAAAGTCATGATTTTGATGTCAATGACAGAGAATGGTCCAGAGGGCCAAAAGTTTGAAAACAATGAATTGTAAGACTTTTTGGACGAAAACCCAACTCAAACTCCCAAAGAGAGATAACGGTCCACCTACTGTTGTGATAGTCGCAGGTTCGAATCCTTCTGGGGTATGGTCATAAATTTATGTTTGTGATTGTTTAATATTTGTGATTGTCCTAGGCAAGAGTACAAAATCCGACAAGGAAAATGATCCCAGTCGCGCCACTAAGTAAGACCGAGTGCGTTCTGGGGTAATTTCTAAGTTGGTCACTCGCCAGTCAGAAGGCTTAATGCCGAAGACGATGCTTCGCAGGCCACGTTAAACTGTAGGTCCACTCTAAATAACAACCCTTAGACTTTCAAATATCTTTAAAAAATACTCCCAAAGAAATTTCTAACAGCATAGTAAACGATGAATCTACTCTTTCAAGATGGTTATATTCTATGGGAAGGATCTAAAAGGGAAATGAAGTTTTCAACAATACGCCATGTAGTCAACATCGCGGTTTAATTTCTCTCAAGGCAAAAAAAAAGAAGAACATTCAGTTACTTAGTGTGACTGGCGATGAAAAGCGGATCTATTAACGGAAAGTAGTACCAATTATCTTATATATAAAAATGAATCGCAAAATATGTTCCTAAGCGCATAACTCAACAACGCCTGGACCAATTTGGCCAAATCTTTTTTTAAAATGTTCGTTGAAGTTCAGGGATGGTTTTTACGGCGAGAAAAATTAGAATTATTGCTGGAAAAACCCTAAAAATAGCCCTTTTTGTTTGAATTTGTTTCGTGTATCAGTTGACAATTCATCTGTCATCTGTCAAAAGTCATCTGTAACAGACAACTTTTTTTTTTTAAATTTGATATGACTTGAACTCAAATCCTTTTAATCCGTACGAATTGTTTTATTTATTTAAAATTTTTTATTTGTTTAAAATTTAATTCAAATTTTAAATAAATAAAACAATTTGTACGGCTTAAAAGGATTTGAGTTCAAGTCATATCAAATTTAAAAAAAAAAGTTGTCTGTTACAGATGACTTTTGACAGATGACAGATGAATTGTCAAGTGATACACGAAACAAATTCGTATATCGTGTTTTGTGCAGAGTGTTTAGTTAGTTAGTGTTTGTTTAGTTCGTGATTAGTGAAAAAATAATTTATATTTGATTCGCGTGAAGCGCGAGCGCGACATTCAACTAATAATCGCGCAAGTTTGAATCCAGCTGCTTTCAGTTACGATGTGTCAATTGACTACAGTAACTACCAATGTGTTGTTATTGGTTCTATGAACTTGGTTTGCTCACACTGTAAGGCATTAAAATACAAAAACGAAGCCAATGGATTGTGTTGCGCAAATGGTAAAGTGAAATTGATACAATTGGATCCACCACCAGAACCATTGTACTCATTGGTTTCAGGAATAGGAACAGATTCTATACACTTTTTGACACATATTCAACAATATAACAATTGCTTTCAAATGACTTCATTTGGGGCAACAAATGCAGTTCGGGAAAATTTTATGCCAACTTTCAAGGTATGTATTATAGCAGTTACTCATAATTATTTTAGCGAACAAAATTTTCTGTCACCAAAGTTAAGATGTGTTACTAATCTTCAATTTCTTAATCATTACGAAATATATCACTTAGTCATCATATTATATGGTGATTCATTTTCAGTGACACTTTTATTATATTTTATATTTGATAGATATTAGTTAAAACTAAATATATACTTTTTAAGATCAAATATTATTTAAGTTTGATCATTGACAATCCATTAATTTATACCACACCATAATATTTTTTTTATTTACAGATACAAGGGCAAATATATCACAGAGCAGGTTCACTGTTACCAGTGTCAGATAGCGACAACAAATTCCTGCAAATTTATTTTATGGGCAATTCACCACAAGAAATTGATCTGCGTTGTGCACATAACAATTTAGTAAAAAGGTCTATTGTAGAACAATTACAAACTTTATTTCATCAACACAATCAATTGATTATATTGTTTAAAACTGCCCTGGATCTGATGCCATCCGATAATCACAAAATTGTAATCAGAGCTGATAAAACACCTGCAGGTCAACATACAAGACGTTTTAATGCACCAACTGTTGATGAAGTTGCTATCGTTGTAGTTGGAGAAAACTTGGAATCCCGTGATATTGTTTTACATCGTCGGAATTTTCAATTACAACCTATAAAGGAAACACACCGCTCATATGATGCACTGCAATATCCCATTATATTTTGGCAAGGTGAAGATGGCTACGATTTATCAATAAAAATGATAAATCCCATTACAGGTAACTAAAATATTAGTTTAGCTATGGCGATAATATCTCAGTCACTATATTATGTATTTTAATTTTATATTTGAATGTTATTAAAACAAAATCTGTTTACAGGTTCTGAAACCAACAAAAAAGTCAGTTCAATGAACTATTATTCATACCGCCTAATGATTCGGGAAAATGCAGATAATCGCATATTGAAATGTCGGCGATTATATCACAAATATGTTGATGACATGTATGTTAAAATTGAAACGGAGAGATTAACATTCATCAGGTTGAATCAAACCAAACTCCGATCTGAAGAGTATATTCACCTTCGAGATGCGATTAATACTGATGGAAATGCACAGAATGTCGGTCGGATGACTATTCTTCCAGCAACATACATCGGAAGCCCTCGGCATATGCACGAATATGCTCAAGATGCCATGTCGTATGTTCGTCATTATGGTACAGCAGATTTGTTCATCACATTTACATGCAATCCGCAATGGATAGAAATTAAGCAGGAGTTATTACCTGGGAAATCATCCATTGATCGTCATGATATTACAGCCAGAGTCTTTAGACAAAAGTTGAAATCTTTAATGAATTTCATCGTAAAACATAATGTGTTTGGTGAGACACGCTGCTGGATGTATTCTGTGGAGTGGCAGAAACGAGGATTGCCACATGCACACATTTTGATTTGGTTGGTTGAAAAGATAAGGCCAAATGAAGTTGATGCAGTGATATCAGCTGAAATCCCTAATGTACAAGTAGATCCTGGATTGCATGAGGTAGTTATCAAAAACATGATACATGGTCCCTGTGGAACTCTTAATCAAAATTCACCGTGTATGATGGATGGTAAATGTTCAAAACGATATCCACGGACATTAATATCGGAAACAATTACTGGTAATGACGGTTATCCATTGTATCGTCGCAGATCGACAGCAGACAATGGAAAATCAACAATTGTCAAATTAAATCAACAAGATATTGAAATAGATAATCGTTGGATTGTTCCATATTCACCCATTTTATCAAAGACATTCAAAGCACACATCAACGTTGAATCTTGCCATTCAGTGAAATCGATTAAATACATTTGCAAATATGTAAGCAAAGGGAGTGATATGGCTGTGATTGAAATTGGTGCAGAGAATTCTAATGATGAAGTTACCCAATACCAAATGGGCCGCTATGTCAGTAGTAATGAAGCAGTTTGGCGAATATTTTCTTTTCCTATTCATGAGAGACACCCTTCTGTTGTTCACTTAGCTGTGCATTTAGAAAATGGACAAAGAGTGTATTTTACAGCACAGAACGCAGTACAAAGAGCTGCTCAGCCACCATCTACTACATTAACCAGTTTTTTTGAGACATGCCAAAACGATGATTTCGCACAAACATTGCTATATTCTGAAATGCCAAAATATTATACCTGGAATCAATCCTCAAGGAGATTTATACGACGGAAACAAGGAAAACCAGTTCCAGGATATACAGATGTATATTCCACCGATGCGATTGGCCGGATTTATTCAGTACATCCAAGCAATGATGAATGTTTTTATTTACGACTGCTATTAGTCAATGTACGTGGCCCAACATCATTCCAACAGTTACGAACTGTTGATGGTGAATTGTGTGGATCCTACAGAGAAGCCTGTCAACGTTTGCAATTGCTTGAAAATGACGCTCATTGGGATCAAACTCTCAATGATGCTGTAATATCATCACACACTCATCAAATACGAACATTGTTTTCTATAATCATATCTACATGCTTCCCATCAAACCCAATTGATTTGTGGATGAAGTACAAAGATTATATGTGTGATGATATTTTGTATCAAATACGGAATAGAATGGGAAATCCAAATATACAAATCAGTGAAGAAATTTAAAATGAAGCATTGATTTCAATTGAGGACATGTGCTTGATAATGTCAAACAAACTATTAATTCAATTAGGCCTGACCGCGCCCAATCGTCCAATGCATGACGCTTTTAACCAAGAGTTGCATCGAGAAAGACTGTATGATCTCAACGCTTTGAAAGAATAAATTCAAACAAATCTTCCACTGTTAAATGAACAACAGAAGTATGTATTTGAAACTCTTATGAAAGTAACAAATGATGAAACTGGAGGGATTTATTTCTTAGATGCACCTGGTGGTACAGGAAAAACTTTTTTTATTTCATTAATATTAGCAACAATTCGCTCACAAAATAAAATTGCACTTGCACTCGCTTCGTCGGGAATCGCACCAACTTTGCTTGAAGGTGGTCGAACAGCCCATTCAGCACTAAAATTGCCATTAAATATGCAAAGCAATGAAACTCCAACCTGCAACGTTTCGAAGAACTCTGCAATGGCAAAGGTTTTGCAGCAATGTAAATTGATTGTTTGGGATGAATGCACGATGGCACATAAAAAATCTTTGGAGGCTTTAGACAGAACCTTAAAAGATCTACGTAGCAATAATAACCGATTTGGTGGTGCAATGATTTTATTAGCAGGAGATTTTCGTCAAACATTGCCAGTGATTCCACGATCAACGCCAGCTGATGAACTCAATGCATGTCTAAAGTCCTCCAATTTGTGGAAACATGTTAAAGTACTTCATTTAAGCAAGAATATGCGTGTCGAGTTGCAAAATGACCAATCTGGAAACATATTCTCTAAACAACTCATTGACATTGGTAATGGCAAATTTCCTATAGACATGTTGACGGCTTGCTTTTGCTATGACTATAAACAAGTCCCAGGGGCAATCATTAAGTGTTTGTGGTATTAATCTAGAAAACCCATGTTTCTCACATGGTCAATTGTATGTTGCCTGTTCCCGTGTTGGAAAACCATCAGATTTGTTTATCTATGCGCCAGGTAATCAAACAAAAAACATCGTATACCACAAAGCAATATAATGATAATAATAATAATAATTATGATTCACATGATAATAAAGTTCAATAACAATAAAGCGATTACTTACTTTTCAATCCTTATATATGTTTTATTTAATTATTTTTTATTCACAACGCCCTATCACCAGGGTGATGGTTCTGTTCAGGAGAATTTTTTAAAATACGTAGGCACAAAAACTGCCACATTACAAATCTTTTTGACAGGACGAAGTCTGTCGGGTCAGCTAGTTTTCAATAAATGTATTTTTGGAAAGAACAAAAAACCTGTGTTCTCTCTCTCTCTCTCTCTCTCTCTCTCTCTCTCTCTCTCTCGTTTTGTTCGTTTATTATTAGGCTCAAAATATCTTAATATTCACCGGCAAATCCATGGGCAATAAGTTTTCTTTGAATAAATATTTAAAACGGTTATTTCTAATAGTCAATATTCCGTAGTAAAAATAACCGAGATTCAAATATATAAAAATGCCAACGAGAGAGGTCGTAAAAATCGAAATTCCCGACGCAATTTATAAATTAGAGCCGGACAATTTTCCGTTTTATCCTCGTCGCGTAAACCGCCGGCGTGGCATTCGAAATTCACGGACGTAAATTTCCTTCTCTTCGATTGGTTTTCGAAGGTCGTCGAAAGAGGGTAGTTTTATATTCGCGGCTGGGCAGGCGTTCAATAATGTGCGAACTCCTAGGTGCGGGGGGGGGGGAGGAGGAAGGGGCGACGGTGGGTGGCTGGTGAGCGCAGAAGGGCGGCTCGTTGTTTTGGTTTCAAGCTTCGTTTGATACCTCTCCCCTCTCGGGAACTAACATAGCCGCACGCTTGGTTCCGCGCTATTGGCGCATGACTTCAGTTTCGGGGAGGTTTCCTTTCCGGCGAAGATTAATTGATGCTAATAGTTATCACATCCTTATTTCACTTTCCCGTAATTGTATTCGGAGCAGAGGTATAGTTATGTACTGTATCCGAATTGGCTTGTTCAGTAAAATATATCTTCTATATATAAAGAAATGAATTTCTGTTGGTTAGTCTCGGTAAAGCTCGAAAACCGCCGTGCCAAATTAGCTAATTTCAATTTTGCCAGGGAAGGTTTATATGGTCAGAAGACATGGAATAACTGCGAGGAAAATAACTGTCTCACTGTACAAAGGATCGGCATTGTTGTTGGTTGTCAAATATTTACGGGTACGTTCGAACATTTATTTTGTGACTAAAAATATCGAATGCTGGTTAAAATTACCGGTTACTATTGCCAAACCGCTATTAGAATATATAATATTAAATATTGAAGATAATTTCTTGACACTGGCCATTTAGTATTTTACCACGAATTCTATTTCATAAAAATGTAAGTATTTTTTTGGTAGGTAGATCGGTTCGATAACATGGACCTAGATAACATATTAAGCATATGAAGATAACAAGGTATGTACAGCTATATTCTTAGACGTAGCACAAGCTTTCTATAACGTATGATAGGGCATGACGGCCTTGTTAATTTTCTCTTTCTCTCATTTATATATATATATATATATATATATATATATATATATATATATATATATATATATATATGAAACATATGCAATGAAAAAGTTTTTAATATTACTTTAGTACAATCCTGAAACATAAAAAACAACCCTTGTGTCATTGTTTCCCATTTCTTTTATTTACACTCGAGATTCGATAGAATATGTCCATTTGATGGTAGAAGAAAGCTAGGGGCGATTTAGTTTAATTATAGTTATTGAATTAAGAGCTTTGAAGCAACTCTCGGAGAATAATTTTAGATATTTAAATACTTTGAATTTGGTGCTCCTAAGACCTGGATGTGAACCAAACAAATATGTAAGAAAACCCAGATATGACCAAGATCAAATTAAGCAAGGTTTAAAATATCAAGTTTACTACTTTTATACGTTAATTATGTGCATCGTGGTATATATCGTATTAATAATATTTGAAGTAATGTTTTAATTTTTGCTATAATTTCAAAATAATTAAGTTAACTTAAATATACTTATTGTAATTTTTAATTATAAGACTATTCACAAGTTTAATAACGTTTCGGTCATTCAAAATTAAATACTATACTCAATAATATTATACAATGCAGGGTGCATCATGAAAAGAACGTTTAAACCTCAATTAAACGACAATCGGTAATATAGAGAAACTTACCAGTTCCTGTTGATACTGGGGTGCCTCCTGCTGACCCTCCCGAAGCGTAGGATGGGTGCGTGGTTGGCTGCGTGTGAGCTACTGCGGGATTACAAGCTGTCGCCCTGGAGTTATACGAGGAACTCAAGGAATGCAGAGGGTCGTGAAACATGTAGGGGTAGCCTGCGGCATCCCTCTGTTGCAGACAGCTGGAGGTCAGACCACCGGCCATTGGGCTGAAAAAGAGATAAATGTATAAATAAATAGCGCCCTAAGAAAAGTAGCCTTAGAAGTGTAATAGAAGTTTCTGTATTTAGTATTCATTTAGTAATACTTGACATTGTAATTATGTTTTTTAAAAATCATGGATATTTGGAGATTGCTTTATTTATTTTCATTTTAAATATCACATTTTCGTGATATTTTTGGAAAATTTTAAAATATTCTGCATTAAAATAACAATACTTCTTTAGGTGCTATCCAAGAATCATCTGTTTTCCTAAAATGGAAATGCCACTCAGTCAAATGACATGGAAATTATTAGAATAATATAAATCTTCACGCACCTTTTCGTGATACAGTGTTTCTGCTTGTGTAATTAAACTTTTTCTTTCTTTCAATTCTCGCCATAGTAAGACCCATTGAAATCAACCGCATATTTGATGATTTCAAAAACTTTCAGTATAAGTTTATCAAAAATAATTTTCTTAGAATTAGAAATATCAGTAGCTATCTAGTAATGTTTCCTTCATATTCTTTTTATTGTTCAGATCTAAGACCTAACTTAATTAACCCCCAGTTTATCTCTTCGAATTCCGAGTAAGTCCATTGTTTTCGAGCAGTTGTAATACTTCGACGTTTATATAATCACGCAGTCTTTCTTGATACTTTCTAGCAAATCTTTTAATTTTTTCGCTGACCGTTAGTACCCTTTATCTCCTGTATGATCTTGTATCTTTATGGATATACGCATTTCTAATATACCATGGAATGCTATAGAGGACAATGCTGAGGGGAACTTTGTTTTGGTAGGTTTGAATTGAGAAAATCGCATTTGCAGCAAGTTTCACTTTTTTACTTCAGCATAAAAGTGACAATTTTGACGACATAAACTGAGATCGTTCCGGACAGACAAGAAAAAATTGAAGACGAGGATTTTAAGCCATTACTCGATGAAGATCCGTGTAAAACGCAATGAGAATATGCAGTACTGTTGAAGACATTGAAAGGCGTCAGAAAAGATTTTTGGCAATTGTGATCTGAAGTGAGTCCACTGCAATAATCTAAAGCATCAACATCAACGACATAGCAGATTATCTATGGTTCCAAGCTAATGCTCTATATTCGGTGGGATCAGCTAGATATGGTATGAGCTGCTATCGACATAACAATGTTATTCTTCAGCAAGACAACGCTTCAAGCAAGAATTGGGACCATTCGTGGATAGCCTGAATAGATAAAAAGTAGCGGCTACCGATGAACAATAATTTTAATAAAATACATTCTACCGATTTTTCACAATGATGCTTCAAATTTAAAAACTATTGGCTCAATAAATCCTGTAAAATTAATTCATAGTCCTAAAGGTATTTTAAACAACTAAACACGATATCACTGACATCATACATAACGTACGTAATATTTAAGGTTACACAAAATTGTCAAAAAAGTCTAACAAAATCGAGAGACCGCAGTGAAAAAAATCCGAACGTTAGGCGGTAATTAAAACAATCTGTCAGATCGGTCTCCTTATCGCCCACCCGGCGTATCCGAACATAGTTCGCGGCTCTCTCGAAGTTCCGTATTAACATACGTACCGCCATCTAGAAAAAAATCTAATTAAATATACAGAGAAATCCCATGTCTTCCTGTCAGAGGGAATGGAATGTTTAAATACGAACAGTAGCCGAGATGGAGAATTATGAAGTGACAAGTGGTATTTAGAAGTTCCAGACCCCCTGTTGCTTCATACCTGATTTACTACTTCAGGGATCAGCTGGAGATATAAGCCGTAAAACGAGAGAGAGTTTTTTTTTCTTCATGGTTCTCAACGGAAAGCTTATAATTATAATATTTTCATAGATGTGGCTATTTTAGGTTGATTTAACGGCCTAGATTTATATATAGATATACACATACAGTTTAAATATTTACCAATTGTTAATTATAATATAAAGAACAAATTTATTCTTCTAAAATTACGACCTCTTTTCTGGCTCAAGCACTCGCAGACTCTTTTTAATGAATCGCTTATAGTTCAAATAGCAATTGTCAATGATGGCATCTAGATTTTGTATTTTCTAGTGATTTTTTTCGACAATCAAGAATATTAAATCTAAACTATTAAGGGACTTACTTTCTGTAAGAAATACTATATTAGAAATTCGAAACTATATACCAGCTAAGCCATGGTCTATAAATCTGAACAAGTGACAATCAGAAGGCAATATGCTTGTTGCAACTGATTTTGATGACTTTGCTAACTTTACCCGTTATTAACGGTTTCATTCTATTTTAGCAGGTCGTAAAATACTACACCTTGCCGATCCCATCATATAACAGGACAATTAAAAAGTCCCCGGCCTACCACAGTAAATCACCTTTTTTGTCAAATTTTTTTTTATTAAACATAATTCCCTTAAAGGGTGATACACTGATTATAGCGACCCCCCAACTTTTCGATACCATTTTGGTAGTATAATTTGTCCTTTGCTTCAAAATAGGCCTCAGTTTCGGCGATCACCTCTTCATTCAACGAAAATGTCTTCCCAGCTTTCTTTTGAGACCTGAGAATAGGAAATAGTCGCTGGTGGCAGATCTGGAGAATACGGTGGATGAGGAAGCAATTCGAACCTCATTTCATGGATGTTTGCCATCGTTTTCACTGACTTGTGATACGGTGCATTGTCTTGGTGAAGCAGCACTTCCTCTTTCTTCAAATGCGGCCGTTTTTTGCTATGTAGTAATTGCTCTTGATCAAGGTAGTCAATGAAAATTATTCCATGCGCATCCCAAAATACAGACGCTATAACCTTGCCAGCCGATTGTTGCGTTTTCCCACGCTTTGGAGCGGGTTCATATTGTGCAGTCGACTCGGATGACTGTCAATTGGACTTCGGAGTGAAATGATGGAGCCAGGTTTCATCCATTATCATATATCGACGCAAAAACTCGGGTTCATTATGCTTGATCATCTTGAAACACTGCTCCGAATCATCAAATCGTTGTTTTTGGTCAAAAGTGAGCTCGCGCGGCACTCACTTTGCACAGAGCTTTCTCATACCTAAATATTCGTGAATGATACGATATACACGTTCAGTTGATATCTTTAGAGTGTCTGCTATTTCATTCAATTTCAATTTACGGTCATTGAAAATAATTTTGTGTCATAATAACAAAACTCAAAATGCTCTATTCAGAATGCTTATAATTCACAAGCTAATGATCCGACAGCTGTGAAATTTATACACGCATATTTTGCGAGTTAGGGTTAACTAAAAAACATATGGATTTAATTCGAGTAGCGCCATATATGTGTCAGACTCGGGACATTTCAAATGACCTGTTAGGAGATATGGTTTCGGACCCAATGCGCTATCTTGTGGAACTTCTAAATTGGATGTAGTTCAGTGAGTTCATCATTTTGTTTTATAGTGAAATATCTGTCTGTGAGGTAAGTTTTTAGTAACTTATGAAAATAGTTCTGGCATAATCTCTCTTTTTTCTGTTATATTATTAAACCTCTTTATGTATAATATCTCAATAACGCCCTAGATTATCTTCTGATCTTTTTCCTCGTTTGGGAAGCATTGTTAATTTGGCAACTTTCCTAATGGTAAACATTCGCAGTATTGCGTTAAATATATAGTATTCTCTGATAATTCTGGTAAAATTCTTCAAGTTAGGAAATCATATCTGGGAGAATTTTTACAATTTATCCGTTACAATTATTGTATTTTTTTTCATGTGGTAGGTCCAGGAAAAAAACTTGAATTAATTATTTTGCTTGAGACTGTTGTAATAGTCATAAAATTGCATCAAAAGTTTGCTGTTATAAAACAGCTTAAACAAAATTAATTTTAATTATTAGCTAAATTCGGAAGCATTAATTAAATATAATAAAAAGCCCGCAAAATGTATTCACAGTTTTTTTTAATTTTATGAAAAAGTGTTTAGTGTTCTTTAATGACTCATTATTTATTAAGAATTAAGCTTCTATCGAAAACAATACTCAATTTGTAACCGTTCGTTCGTGAAGACAATGGTCAATGACGACGGGCCAGTCGTACTCTGTTCCCGGCTGGTTAAAACGGACGCTGCAGCAAAATCAAGCAGCGGCGGTCTGTGGAAATGACATGAGCGCCGCCGGCCTGTCACGTCACTCAAATTCAACTGGACACTTTGAGCTGAACGCAGATGCCGGATTACTGATAATGATCCGGTCATATTTTCAGACATTGCGGTCTCATCGTTACCCCAGACGGATTTATATAAAATATTATGAATTATTAATAAAGCGCGCGATTATTAAGATGTATTTCGGATGGTTTTAATTGGAATCGTTTTTAATATCGATACACTAATTTACATTTTTCTGTAACTTGTAGAATGTTGAGAGTAAATACGGATTTGTTAATATTTGGTGAGATTAGAAAATAATTGTTTATCGTAAGCTGCTTGAGCCTGAGTAAATGATTAACTCAGCCATCTGATTTCAATAACTAATGCGATAAAAGATAAAAGCAGCTAGAACTGATCAATCAAGGCCTCATCTGTAGTAACTCGGCACAGACTGAGATTAGTTGTGAAATTTTCATAAATCCATCGATGCAAAGTCGGTTCAGTTTGTCGCCGAAAAGTGTTACAGCTACAAAATTATTATATCACTAGAAAAATTGCAAATGATCATCAAAAAGGGCGCGTATATTATTGATTACTATTTGAAGTTCATATCATTTTTTTGTAGACATGAAAAGTCGAAATTGCTTCTTCCCAACCCACTATATTTCCCTTTAGAAAGTAATTACAAATGGCTGTAGATCAATACCTTCAGAACATATACAATGTGGAAATGTGCACCCCAAATTGTTATTCCACCCTTTCAAACATTTCCAAGAAAACAACTGGAATTATATTACAAAAAAATGTATTAAAAACTGTTGCTGCTGTACAAGCAGATACCAAAATCTATATAGACCTATGGAATTAATTTATGATGATGTTCTGCGAGAAGCTATATCAACATTCTATCAGTATTTTAGAATAAAATCCTGAAACGTATTGTGGATGTATCCAGATACTATTGGATCAATTACTTCGAATTATTTCAGTCATAGAGGAAATTAGGGAATTCATAACAAGATATGAAGAAAGATTCCACTACCACGTAAACGTCGAAGTACTGCAACACTTGGACAACACTGAACTAGGACGCAGACTAGCACTAAACATTAAAAATACTCAAAAGTGCTACACCATTTTATTTTATTAAAGAATAAATATGGGCCAATGCGACTTCCTATGTAAGTGCATCATATTAAGGCGTTGTGGATATAAATTGTAAGTTAGTCGACAACGACTAGTAATAATATATTAGTAGGATTTCAGTGTGACAAGATATGAGATCCTGAGAGGTTTACACTATATCATCGCATCCTTAAAAGTGAACTGTATAGTTTTGTTTAAGTACAAAAGGCATGATCTTTAAGAATGTTTTTATTAGAAAAATCTTTAAAAACGCGATTGATTGATGGTGGTTCAACATTCATATCACATGGATGTGATAACATCATCTTTAAAATATAGTTATTTATTTAGATGCACACTGAATTTATGTGAATTCTGTTGTTCTTGTTCGTTAGAGAGTCCATTAAATTCGCGAATGTTAAAAACAAACTATTGTCGTGATCATCTGCAAGACATATAAAACGCTGGCTAAAATATTCTGAAAAAGATTTGGAGGTCTTGCTGAATTTGGCGAATAAGCTGGTCATTGAAGAGATTCGTACTCTAATTTTCGTATTGGGTTTCGGATTCGTACTGGTTTTACCAATGGCTTTTTGAGCTGTATTAGCGGGTGAGTTATCCTGGTGGAAAATGATTTTTTTTCTAGTGTAATTCGAGTTATTTTTCGCAAAATTTTGCATCGTTTTAGTCGGTAAAAGAAACCTTCTCATTTTACGTTCCAAAAAATATTATAATATGTTCATTAAGCGAACCATTATTAATATACAATTAACCATGAGCTCTTCCCTATCGGAAATATCATGTCTTCATTGTTAATAAACATTTTTTCAGGTGTTGTAACGACGAACGACGACGAATAATAATTATTCGATTTGGAATTAATTCGGATCAGGAAGCTTACCTATAACTGTCAGCCATGGTGGCGATGGGCTGCGGAATCGACGAGTACATAGAGTTAAAGCCCGAGTTAATTGACAGGCGACTGGTTGGCACTGGTGGACTGACAGTGCCCACTTGATCGACGGATCGTCGCTGATTTCGGAGCTTTTCCTCTCTCCGCCATTTTGCTCGCCGGTTGCTGAACCAAACCTGCAACAGAAAGACGTAGAATACGTTAGATATGTCAGCAATCATGTCATATAAATCGTCAAAAATACATAAATATATTTAAAATTAATGTAATATACTAGAGATTCTCAGTTTTGTATAGTTCTATATTATTTCTTGAGTACAACAGCGTCCATAAAAAGTTAACACACTCAGTTCTGCGTCATCATAAAACAAGACAATCAACTCCAGAATATACAGGTGCAGACCAATATAGATTACCATAAAATTTCATTTTTATTTCAGTGCTAAAATTTTTTACTATATATTTCATTTAGCATTAATTTTTAATTAACAGCAACGCCAATTGCACTAATAAAAAAAGTCCTGTGATTTATATATGTGCAGTTCCACATGTTAACACAGCAGAGCATTTGGAAATAGCATTAGAAACGGGGCTTAAGAAAAACTCATATAAAAAGGACAAATAAAACTTGATTTTAAATCTGCAGAAATTTATTGGCTATTTGAGAGTAGTGGAAACACCTTCGTAAGACCATATGAACATATGGCATAAAGATATGAGTTTGTAGCAATAAAACAATTTGGATATGAAACAGCTATTTTAGAATAAAGTATTACGCCCCGTTGTACATCAGAGAAAATATATCTCTTTAGAGACTTGGAAATCAACACCACATTTCAAGCCATTTCTTTCTTCATCATGTGGATATCTGACATCGTCGTTGATCTGATAAAACGACTCAAAATAATTAAACCTTGTCAATTAGTCAGTTAATAAGGTCTTATTTCAGGAGTGGAAGAAAATGCTAATATAAAAATGTTTTGTTTTCAAACATTTTGAACTACTCATTTATTTATTGATCACGATATGTTTATATTCTAATTTAGTGATATCATTGGGGTGTTAGTCAATAACAAAATTATTTAATATATAGTTAGCAACCTTTTAGATACGGATAGAAGATCACTATCTATGATCCAGATATAGTTTTCGAGGAATTTGATGTTAACAATATAATCAGAAGCTATAATGATGTAATAATTCATAGATGTTCGATTAGATCTAAAAAAAGAAATTGTATGATATTAATGAAACACTGGGTATCATCAATGACTCCTAGCGAGTGCAACTTCCTTTAACGGTTTTATTTAACAGTTCTTTTGTCAAATGAAATGCTACTCATTGCTATCTGTCTACTCATATCATTTTTGTAGATCAGTATTAAATAATGTTATATATGCGAGATAATTTGAATAAGAAACTTATTATTAGGAATTGCACAAATGTTCAATCAAAGTTCAATGACAAATATGTAACCTTTTTATCCAAGGGTGTATATATAGACACCAAAACAACACACGCCCACCAGATCAGCTGGTGAGGGTCCTCGCTTGTCTAACTCCAAGAAAAATGTAAATTTATACAAGGCATCTCATTAGTCGATTTATTATTCAGTTCGGGTTTTCGTTTTTTTTTTCTAACGTGTCAAAAACTTTACATGAAGTCAAAGATCTTTCGTATGTTTCAAATATGACAATTATTCAGAAAATCCAATACTTACGTTGCCACGTAGCAATTTGAGAAATTGTTTTTATATTTAGAGATTTTGTTGCCGCTAATATTGATGATCGATGATTTGGCCATGCTAGCTATATAAGTTTTTATGTTTTTGATCAATATTTGCATGAATATGTATCCATGTTTCATACGATATAAGATTTTTTTTTGTTTTTGGTTCAAAAGTTTGTTCACTAACACTACTATAGCTTTAAACTAGTAGTTTGAATGATTTATTTATATTGGCACCAATCGTAAAATATTATTATCCAGATATTACATAGATTCGTTGAAAATGGTGCCATTTCCTTGCCTACCCCCTAGGTAAGTGGTTTTCATATTGCTGCTTATATTAATAATTTTTACAGAATAATTCCAAGGGTCAGTACTTCATTGACATTACTGAATTAAGGGTATCTTTTTTCGGAATTTCCTCGGAGTGTATATATATATATATATATATATATATATATATATATATATATATATATATATATATCAATTTCACAAGCGTATTTAAAAGCAACATAACAAAAAATCTGTTCTTATTACCTCACAAATATTGTTCAACTTATCCGAGCGACCGGGGTTATTATTAGTTATGGCGGACCTTTTCGGGCCCTTCCTTTTAACCCGCATGGAAAATTAAAGGGATCCGCCGAAAGCATAAAAAGTAAACATGCACGCATTAATTCATTCAGATTTCGGAGCGCCGTTTAAACACTCCAGTTTTGAGATTGTTTGCCGAAATGGAGGATGCTGATCTTTCATATCAAAATATTTGTTCATCGAGCAAATAGCTTTATTAAAAGGGGACCGGTTCGTTTGTTTAAAGGAAGGTCGGGGGGAGTGGGTGGGGCGAGGGGGAGGGAGAGAGCCAAATATGAATGCATGATACTAATGTCGGCCATTGTTTGTACTCGTAATATAAAAAGGAACGGCAACGTTGTAACTTTACGCGCCAAGAAACGCGGCCATTGCGCCTCTCTTTGGAGCAAATTTGTAGATATGTTATTTATGACAATACTGTCATTAAATTGTTGCAAGAAAATAGTGATGAGAAAAATATAGGAAGAGTATTTTGTATTGGTCCGGGCTGGTAATGAAACAAACATAAAACTACATGAATTTTAAAGTTAATTTACATCTACAAGGAATCTAGAGACAGGTCGTCGAATAACCCGTTTGAATAGGTCACTCGAACGAAAGGTGGACGAATTCCTCCCAAACTTCTAGCGAAAACCGCCTTTTGCATCCAAGAACCAGCCAGCAGTTTCAAAAAAGACCTGGAGAGTGATTGTTAACTCAATAATCAATTTAAATATTGCTAAAATTAATCAGAATTGGTAGTGGTACCCCAACCGTCATATTCAGCAGATATTGCACATTGAAATTATCATCTGAATCATTCAATACTGCAACCAATTTTCTCTGGAACTGGTTATTTTTTTAAGGATATTAAATCCAGCAAATATTAACAAATATAAATAATCCAAGAGGAGTTGCCTTGAGAAGATCTGTAAAGGAAGCATGCTGTGTTCCTTTTCAATGAACTTTAATACATAGGTACTACTTTTGAAACATTAACACTATAACAAACACTAAACATTAACACAAACAATATAAATATATATATATATATATATATATATATATATATATATATATATAATGAAAATACGTTAAATATCTGGGAATGCATTTCGATCGACGTTTGACATGGAAAAAAACATATAGTTACAAAACGCAAACAATTTGGGCTTAAACTAACCCAAATGTACTGGCTAATAGGACGTAAATCTAAATTATCATTAGATAACAAGGTTTTGCTGTATAAGTCAATACTTAGGCCCATTTGGATCTATAATATTGAACTGTGAGGTGCTACTAGCAAATCTAACATAGATATCCTCCAGAGGTTCCAGAATAAAGTGCTGCGAGTTAACGTCGATGCCCATAACGAGTGTGATTCGGAGTGTTAGTGTTAAGTACTCTGAAAGAGTATTAGTGCATGCCAATGCACTCGCCAAACAGTTAAATGTACGCGATGACAGTGAAGTGCGTAGGCTCAAACGCAAACTGCTATACGAACTGATTAATAGACACATAAAGTGAGATTTAATAATATGTATTATAATCTAGAATAGTTTTTAGAATAAATTAGGATAGACCGTAAAATAACTTAAAATAATATCTATAATAAGATTTAGATTGTAAATTGTACAGTAGATCACCTACTAAAGTGATCTACTACAAGTCAGGATAGTTATATTATGTAACTAAAATCATATAATAGTACTTATTGCCCACGGGAAAATTGGCGTTCTAGGAGTTTAATTAAAAAAAAATGATTATTGGATAATGATTACCTGAAAATTAAATTAATTTTATTTTGAATTGCTTCCTCTTGTTCGTCAAGATCTGATTCCCAGCGAATATTTTTTGTAGGTGTCATAGAAGATTCTTAGGTACGAGTAATCTTTGTACAACAAAGATACCAAATAAAAATTTTATACCTTTGTATGAAGAGATAAAGATTAGCGATAAGTCGAATTTGTAAAAAAATATATTTTTCTCAATTGGACTAATTGACTGATACTTTATTTATGTCATATATAAAAGATATTTAGTCCGGTAAAAAATGGGAACAATTACCATTAATTGGCAGAGCGTTCCGAAAAAATAAACGTCACCATTTTTTCCGACGTCCAAAAATGACATTTTCCAGACAGTGTCGTTTTTCGCCAGCGCCCCAAATCCAACACATCCGCATCAATCATTTTGTCTCCACAATATTGCGGGTGTCATCGGGCCCCATCCAATAAATAAATGACGGCGATTTACATGGGCCAACGGAGGGCACGGGGGCAAGAACTTCCCAGCAATAAATAACGTTGATTAAGAGCGAGAGACATAAAAACAGCGATGGGTTAAATGATTTGGACTTATTTACTTTTGGGGTGGACGACGATTCGTTTGTTTTTGCGGATGGGCGACAGTAGGCGTAGGGCGATATTATTATATTCGTTTTATTCTGTCTATTTTCTTCCGATTGGATGGGCTCGATGCTTCGGTTGTTGCGTGTTGATGGATGTCTCGATGTTTGAGATCAGTGAATCATTCACCATTTTGTTTTATTAATTGCTTCTTGTAAATATATTAAGCTCTATGTATATTTTTATATATACATACATATACATAAATGTTTATTTTAAAGTTTAAAAACTTGAACGTTTTCTACCAGCTAGCTTTTTGAAGTTCTAGTTCTGTTTACTTCATATTTTATATTAAAGTCTTCTTTTCACCAACGACGATTTATATAGACTAGACCTACTGTTTAACTTCAGCTCTGAACCATTAAGACTACCGACTGGCGGGTGACCAACTTAGAAATCGTCCCAGAAGACATCCGGTCTTACCCAGCCTGGTTACTGGCGTGACTGGGATCATTTTCCTTGTCGGATTTTGCACTCTTACGTAGGACAATCACAAATATCAAACAATCACAAACATGAATTTAAGACCATGCCCCAGCAGGATTCGAACCCGCGACTATCGCAACAGTAAGTCGTCCGTCCTATCGCCTTTACCACTGCGCCAACCAAGCCGGCATTAGTTTTTTTTTATTATGTGCTATAAAAGTCTAGAAAATTAACACCAATTTGTTTTTATCGAAGTGCTTGATTCTTTTCTTGGTTAAATCAATATACGCTTTTTTGTTTCAATAGGTGTTTGTAAATAAAATATATTAATACAATTAGAACAAAATATCTACTCAAGCCATAGACAAATAGTCAATTTTATGAGGATACTAATAAACAACTTAATATTTATACATATAAAAAGGTTAAGCAATGAATAATCCAATAAATAATGAACATGCATAGTCACAGATTAGTGAGATAAAATATAACCTTTTCATTAATTGAGTATCTCGGTCTACAGTCTTGAAAATATTATATTTTTGGTTATTCTTAATAAAATATGTAAGAAACCAATAATCTAAGATACTCTCAAACAACCTCAATCACTTAAAATTAATTTAACCAAAGGCAAAATGTAACATATCATTTTAAAAACCTTGTTAATATTCAGGTTTCGATGCAGTTCAGTTTAGCTTAAACCTAATTAAATTCAGTTGATATTTCTTAAATTACAAACTGTACATTTTTACTAAGAAAAAAAATTATGAATGCCATCTCTACTACAAGCAACCAGCTTGTGATGTTTCTAACGAAGCTAAATCCACTCTTAAATCAGAGCAAGTTATTAAAATGTTTATTTTAAAGTCTACAACATTTAGTCTCTTGAAATTCCGATAGAAAAATTTAAAAGTTTTTCTACAAACTAGCTTTTTGAAATTCTGGTTCTATTTTGACGTATTTACTTCATACTTTATATTAATCTTCATTGTATAAATTATTACAGTTTTATCACTATTTAGAAAGTTGGAAAAGAATTACTGGAGCTTTATATTTTATGGCGTTAAAAATGGTGGTTTTGAGACCGTAGACAAAGAGCAATCTGGATAGCCAAAAAAGTTTGATGGTATTACTTGATCGAACAATCAAAAGGGGTTCGCTATCGAGCACTGCGCGAAAAATTGTCGGAATACCATCAAATAAGCAACAAATTTATTTTTCAAAAAAATTATTGTTATTCTTGGATTCCGTGAATAACACGAAATGGTCTAACAAGCACCCCACACTGTAGGCGTCCCAAGTAGATGCCTACATAATGGACTACACTGCTCTGCTGCCTTTCTGGACAACGCTGCTCATGTAATATCCACTCAGCGTAGAAGAACTTGCCCATCAGCGAATATCAATAATTTTCAACTTCCCCAAGCTGAGGATGCTAAATATCTTGCTATGCATCTAGACCGGACAAGCATTTGACAAAGTCTGACATGATGGACTGACATACAAAATAACAAAGACGCTTCTACATTCATATTATCATATTCTCTGATCCTACGTCGATCGAAGGAGTTTCTTGATCAATTATAATGACGACTATTCTACTTCGGGTGTCTTACAGGGCAGCGTACTGGACACAATAATTGCGACCTACGCTGACGACACTACCTTCCTTTTAGTGCATTCTAACCAAAAAACTGTTCTGGTTCAGCCCCAATGCCGTCTGGACAAAATCGAGAAATGGTTTAACCAATGGAGAATAAGGGCAAACCAAACCAAGTCCACTTACGTCACTTATACTCTTCAAACGCACTCAAATGCACTCGCCAAACAGTTAAATGTGCCCGATGACGGTGAAGTGAGTAGGCGCAAACGCAAACTACCATATAAACTGATAAATAGATACATAAAGTGAGATATAATAAATAGTGAAGGGAACTATCGACAGAAATTGACTATCAACTGTTTAGTAATTTACTACTTTTTACCAGTGACTGTTTTACCAGTGTTCAGTTGTAATTTTCGGTCCGACTGATTTTGGTACTATTTACTATCTATTGTTTCAGTCGTACTTTTAGTTGCTATTTTTGGTTCTACTTGTTTCATTCGACTGATTTTTAACGATGGACCTTTAATTAATACCCAATTAATGCTTACATAGATTTATATGTAGTTTTATGATTTTTTTTGTTAGTTTGCTTGTAAATAACAATATATTGTATATTAATATTATAGCATTTTGGTACGATATTCTTCAAGAACGTTAATGTAATAAGGTAAACAGTTTAAAATTGGCAACGATAAATAGTAAAATATTTTGACTGTTTTTATGGCAATAATAGGTAATATTTCGATTATTTCCTCGATTTTTGTTAAAAAATATTTCCGTTCCATAATACTGTATAATAAATAAAGCATTTATATAATTTAATTCAGATTATTTTTAATAATGACCTCTCTCACAATTTATACAGGAAAGGATTCGTACATCTTCGTCTGACAGCACGAATTGAAAAAATAACAGTCGAACCGTGCATTTGACTGAAAATAGTAATTACAATTTTCAGTCGCTAGTTTTTTGACTATCGACTATTTCGACTGTTTTGCAACTATCAACTGTTTCGACTATTCTCGTTCGATAGTTCCCAACACTAATTATAATCTTTAGAATAAGTTAGAATAGTATCTATAATAAGATTTGGATAGTAAGTTTCTACAGTAGATTACTTACTGAAGCGATCTTCTACATGTCTATATATTGTTATATTGTATTACGAAAATAAAAAAATAATACTTATTGTCCACGGGTAGATTGTTAATGTTCTAAGGGATTAATATAATAAAAAAATACAGTAATGAAGCTTAAAATTACTAATAAATAAATATTAAATAAATACCTATATTTCTTCACAAAAACGAATAAATATTTTGTATCCTAATTAACTTTTGTATTACACGAACGAAACGAGTCACATTCAAATAATTCGTCCACATTATCTTAAACTTCGGATCGGTCTCGGTAAATACGTCAGCTCGTCATCGAAAGAAAAAGATTTTTATCTTCGCTAAAAATTCGCCTATAGAAAACGGTTGCAATTTAGATAAGTAACGTTGAATGAATGGAGGTCGAGGTCTGGAAACCTGTACGGCTCTGCTCAAAATTGCAAACACGGCATTTCATTTGCTGAAAGCTGGCGTAAGGGGATTCCTTTTTTTTCCCGTTCCGGAAAAATAAACATCGCCGAGATACCGCTTCGTTCCGTTCCTTGTCGGTTATTTCAATTTTTTTGCCTGACGAATATGGAGGAGGTATTTGATTGAGACAAAGAAGCCATTTCATTTGCAACCGATGAAACGTCAACAAAAGGAAAATAATACGGATGATACGGAGTTATCATTAAGTGTATGAATTAATGTTTACAGTTTTACGTAAGGAGTTTCAAGTTACCAAGTTCCTAAATTGACCATTTCAAATGGACCTACCATATGAAAAATATACAGTCAAAGAAGTTGAACAAACAATAATGAGAGAGATAAATTATAAAAAAGCCCCCGGATATGATCAATAAGTGGAAAAATTTCTAAGAACTATCACAGAAAGGTGTAGGATTATTAACATTATGACATAGCATGGTTCTCAAACCAGAATAAAACCTAACAGGTCAATTGAATAGTCCCCGACCTGACACATAGATGGCGTTACTAGAATTAAATCAATATGTTTTTTAGTTAACCCTAACCCTAAATAGCATTTTCAGTCAAGCAACTTTTGTTATTGTGAAAAGGAAAAAATTGCCCCAGGAAAATCAACCATCAGGGATTGGTTTGCGCTAAGTTTAAACGTGGTGAAATGAGCACCGAATATGGTGAACGCAGTGGACGCCCAAAAGAGCTTGTTACCGACGAAAACATCCGAAGACCAATCGACAGTCATCCGAGTGGACTGCAAACGATGAACCCGCTCCAAAGCCTGAGAAAGCGCAACAGTTGGCTGGCAAGGTTATGGTGTTTGTATTTTGGGATGCACACGAAATAATTTTCATTGACTACCTTGAAAAAGGAAGGACCATTAACGGCGACTATTACATAGCGTTATTGCACCGTAAGGATGAAATCGTCGAAATACGGCCGCATTTGTAGAAGAAAAAGAAAGTGCTGCTTCACCAAGACAATACAATGTGTCACAAGTCAGTGAAAATGATAGCAAGAATCCATGAATTGGGCTTCGAATTGCTTCCTTATCCACCGTATTCTCCAGATCTGCCCCCCAGCGATTATTTCCTGTTCTCAGATCTCAAAAGAATGCTCGCTGGGAATACATTTTCGTCGAATGAAGAGATGATCGCCGAAATTGAGGCCTATTTTGAAGTAACAGACAAATCGTACTACAAAAATGGCATCGAAAAGTTGGAGGGTCGCTATAATCAGTGTATCACCCTTGAAGAGAATTATGTTGAATAAAAAAACTAATTTTGCCAAAAAAATGTGTTTTACTATGGTAGGCCGAGGACCGTTCAATTGATCTGTTAAGGATGACACCTACCGGCCTGTAAGTTGTACTACCGATAATTTTGAAAGTTTCTAGGAATATACATAAAGAGGCTTTCAATTTGGGCTTCCTAATAGGCACGGGATTATAGAACAATTGCATAGACTTGTTAATAAAATAAATATGGACTTAAACACCAAAACATAATGTTCGGCTATATTCCTGGACACATCTCAGGCTTTTGATAAAGTATGGCACACTGAGTTACAGATTAAATTAATGAAACTCCTCCCTCATTCATATTTTCAGTTATCGTCTTTTCACTCTTACCTCACAGATGGACATTTCGAAAAACTAAAACGAAATCTGAAGGTTGAAGTGAATCAAACCAAACGAAATTGTAGAGTGTAAAAGTGTTACCCTCTTAACTCTTGTTTAAGTAGTTTAATTTAATTTTAAATTGGGAAACACATACTAATCTATAATAGTATAAATAAATAGTATAAGGGTTTAACCACTATGTAAGTTTAACAACTATTATTGTAAATGTTACTATTTTATTAGGTTTTTATCACATATCCTTGTGTAGTGCCAAAAAGATGGGAAATATTTCTACTTTATATATAATTTTAAATTCCAAAGAAAATATCTGTAAAGATTAATTCGTACACCTAATATTTATTAAGGCTAATTGAACCTTTGTGACGGAGAACGTGTAATTTCGTAGATTAAGCAATCTCGATCCATCCTCATGACCCCTAAATATATTTTCCGGTTAAAAATTGAGTTTCCCTACTTATTTGTAAAAAAATTGTTACCTGGATACGTGCCTCAGGCAATCCAATTTTCTCGGCTAGCCTTTCTCTGGCGAAGACGTCTGGATAATGGGTGCGTTCAAATTCTGGAAATACAGAGGGAATATTTTAGCAAAAACGAATTTGGGTAATAATGAGCTGTTTTTTTTTTTTGGTTTAATACTCGTATGGTAATTGATTAAATTCAGGATTTGTTGTGATTTATCTGTGGTTTATTCAAATACAGTTTGAATACAAATGGTAAATTTTAATTAAAATACTTTTGTTAAATGAATGATTATATATCTAGTTGAATGATTAAATTGTACTCTCCTGCCTTCCAAACATTTTAACAAGTACTTTTAATTGATATAAATTATGTAAAAGATAGATTGTGGAAGATGTGAGAAATGTTCTACAATGATTTACAATCATTGAGCGACAATTAGGTACCTTGCTGGCATAGCTAATATTATTTATTTGATACAAAAAACACTGAATTGTTTCTACAACTGGTACACATGAAACATTTTATCTCAAACTTCTTACTATAATAACTAAAGAACCGTACATCACACCCATTGTTATGATTTCAACTTACAGAGTGTCAAAAATTTAAGATATTGTAATTTTAATACAACCTAAAAGTTGTTATACCCTGACTAATTTCGAAAAAGGCATATTAATAAACCAAGATGTTATGAATCACTACAAACGCATATGAACTATAAAGGAATATTGAGAATTTTTTGAAAATGTTTGAGTCATTTTTGCGACAAATTGTTTAGATTATTATATTGTAGAGTTCAAAGTAAATTGCTTAGAGCTAGTAGAGCTTTTTATCGTATTTTTATGATATAATTTAATTTTAAAATTGGAAATATACATCAAAAACTGTACGGGTTAGACAGAATATATTCCCAATTTCACCTAAGATGATAAATATTGGTTTATCAGTCTTTTATAAAGCCTATTCGGACTTGTGGAATGCAAATATGGGGTTGCACTAAGACATTAAGCTGACTAATAATTTAGAACTGCCAAAATAAAGTTATTCGATTTATTACCAATATTTATCGCTTTGTAACCAAGAAAGAACTTCACGATGACCCCGAAATCAAATAGGTCTGCAAAGACCTTCAAGATGTCTCTTAAAAACATAAAATAAGGTTACTAGGTCACATCAACGTACAAGCAATACAGCTAATGGAGAACGCGCTGGAAATCAGAAGATTGAAGCGAACCAATCCACACGAACTTATACAAGTGTCACTCTTAGCTTAATCCTAAGTAGTCTAATTTAAATTTTTTTACAACACAAAATTAGTATATAAATTAATTTTTAAATTGTAATTAAATAATATTTTAAAAAATGGAAGTTATTTGTTAGGGCCATCTGTGCGTATATCCAGGAATTGACATATGATATTCATAATTTGATGCATTTTTATTTGAATAATTATATATAGTATTCATAGTATTTATATTATTAATTTTTTATAGTATTCGGATATATATATATATATATATATATATATATATATATATATATACATAATTTATCTCACTCATACATACTACTCTCACAAGATCATTTCATCGATCTATCAAGTCAGAAATAGGTCTATGTTTATGTTTAGGAACTTTTAATATCCTAATTTAGTGCTTTAATACGTGGATATTTCATCATTAGTGATATTGAGGAACAATTTTTTACATCCAATGTTGCTAAATGCACATGATTTCTGGATATAACTAACCTTCAAATGAATGGTACCAAAATTGCATGTCATTAGCTTTATTAGTTTACAAGTTTTAGTAGAACAGGAGATACAAAAAGATGTATATTAATTAAACTTAATGAAGAATGGTGTTAGTGCCTTAGTGAGTATTATAGAAATGCATCAAAGAACCCATTTACAACACGCAACAAACAACGCAACAACGCGCAATGAATCAATTAATTTTTAAAATGTGATTAAATAAAATTAAAAAAATGGAAGTTATTTGTTAGGGCCATCTGTGCGTATATCCAGGAATTGTCGTATGATATTCATAATTTGATGCATTTTTATTTGAATAATTGTTTATAGTATTCGGATATATATATATATATATATATATATATATATATATATATATATATATATGTATATATATATATATATATATATATATATGTATATATATATATATATATATATATATATATATATATATATATATATAATTTATCTCACTCATACATATTACTCTCACAAGATCATTTCATCGATCTATCAACTCAGAAATAGGTCAAAAAAGTGTTAGCGTCAGTTTATTTTGCTTGTTTGACTAATCATCGAGTATCTATAACCAAAAAGCATTTTTACCTTTCTCCAAGCTGTCTATCTGCTCGTTCGTGAAAGACGTCCTGTTTCTCTGTAGTTTCCTTTTCAGTCTTAACCGAAGTTGAGAATCCTCGTCACCTGAAGAGTTGTGTTCCGAGTTGCCGTCGGACGTGTTTTCGTGCATAGCTTCGGCTGAAACAAAACGGGGAATTATTTTATCGTGTCTATTCGATGAAAGCGAGCTTTGAAAATGCGGACGAAATGCAACAAAAAAAAATGCCGAGAGTCAAATACAAAAAAAAGGCCGAAACGACAAAAGTGGCAACGGAAAAATCGATCGACAACAAAATTCGCCGGATAAAACATACGCAAAGGGAGATAAAATAATTTGGTTTATGGGGGGACCGTTGTTTCAAAATGAACATAACTTCCGCAAGGATGAGCTTGCGCTGTCCAATTTAAACTAGTAATTGTGTTAGCGGTAAATTTCATCGAAACAGTCGCAACGTCACGATTCAATGGGAGACAACGAAGATTCTACCTCGATTATTAGACGTGAAAACGCTAACTGGACAATAATCAGTTTGTTGGTTAATGATTTAGTCGATAGTTGTATTTTTTCTTTTTTTCTTTGAATGAGTAAAATTATTAGTTTTGTCAAAGATCATTATTCGAAACAATTTTCAATTTTGTACTTGGTTAGTTTATTACTTCCCTAAATTAACATACAGGAAATTGTATCGAGAATATATTTTGGGAACTTTTAATATCCTAATGTAGTGCTTTAATAAGTGGATATTTCATCATTATTGATACTGAGCAACAATTTTTAACACCCAAGTGGCACCAATGTGGCTAACTGGACAATAATCAGTTTGTTGGTTAATGATTTAGTTGACAGTTGTATTTTTTTCTTTTTTTTTTTTGAATGAATAAAATTATCAATTTTGTCAAAGATCATTATTCGAAACAATTTTCAATTTTATACTTGGTTAGTTTATTACTTCCTTAAATTAACATACAGGAAATTGTATCGAAAATACGTTTTGGGAACTTTTAATATCCTAATTTAGTGCTTTAATAAGTGCATATTCCATCATTAGTGATACTGAGGAACAATTTTTTACATCCAAGTGGCACCAATGTTAATAAATGCACATGATTTCTGATTATAACTAACCTTCAAATGAATGGTACCAACATTGCATGTCATTAGCTTTATTAGTTTACAAGTTTTACGTTAAATAACTATTTATGTTAACCAGAACAGGGGATAAAAAAAAGATGTATGTTAATTAAACGTAATGCAGAATGATGTTAGTGTCTTAGTCAGTATTATAGAGATCCTGCATCAAAGAACCCATTTACTATAGGACTAAAATGTTGAAATAAGGATGGTGTTGAACGCTTTGATCATCCAAAACCTACGGTTGTTCCAATAATGTTTAAAAATCGAGAAAATATTTTAAAGAAACCATATAGGTAGGTTATCTGAGATAGCTGATCTCTTACACATATGAACACGTACTGTGCTGACAATTTAACACAATAAATACGTGTGAAATCAACAACGCGCTAATCATTTTGAGCCATTTTTGAGACCTTTTCAGTCAGAACCAAATGATTTTTGAGGAATATAGATTTACTAGAGCGTAAAACAGACGACTAGAGATATAAGCAGATATTTGTATTTAAAAAGTTTATTCTAATTTAGACCGGAAACTTATTCAGTAATATGACGATTCAATGACCTCGTTCATAATAATGATATTTGTAAAATCAACAACAAAATTCAAGAGTAGTAGTACCTTAAAAACATTTGAAGACCAATAATTTTGTGCATTATTTGTAATTTGCATTTTGGAAACGTTAAGGTCTGTTCCATAATAAATAGGTTTCATACCAACTGTCAAAGTTTTGTGATTTTTATAATTATCTAAATCGAATATTTATCTTTAGAAAATTTCGCTATTTATTAGGAAACTGTAAGATGCAGTTTATTATCAAATTCTCAAACCAACAAAGTAACCTACCAACAAAATTTGGACCAGGTTGAAGCGCATTTATATATATATATATATATATATATATATATATATATATATATATATATATATATATATATATATATATAGATGGTGAAATGCAAAATGTAATTATTCCTTAATTATTACATTTATTATTTTATATATTTCAAAATGGAAAAATAGACAATATCTTCATTCATCCCCAAAAAAACAATAATCCCGAAATGTATAAGGGCCAGCATACAAAAATATAATGGCAAAGACTTAGTTGCTACACTAGCAATTAATTTTTCCAGAATATAAATGTTTAAAATAAAAATGTCCTCTTATTCTAGTATGAGAAAGTCGATTTTTTTATATGTATTAATTCAGTTTTGGATAAATATTACACAATATAAAAATGGTTTTTATATTTCGTAAGAGTTTCTTCATTATCTTTCATTATTATAAAACAATTATCTGGAAAAAGCCAACAAGTTATAAGGATACTTTTCAAACTTTAATGATCCGTAAAGAGCGAGAAATGTTACAATATTTTTTATATTTAATATGCGCAAGAGATGCATAACGACGAAGATAACCGGGGGGAAGTAGCGAAACGATACCACCCAGACTGCGAAAGAGAAATCAGAAGGGACGAATCCCATTTTCGCCACAATGATAACGCGCCGCAATATTCGAAATCTCCCCGAATTGGCGGAAAACAAGGGACCCCCCACCCCCCCGCAACGTGTGCGTCCACCGTCGAAGCAGGCAGTCGGCACCAGAGAACTTGGCATCTCTATATATTTCCCACCCTGTTTTACGCGTCCCTATTTACTTCCGCTTCTGTAAACTCCACCCTATTTCGTATCCACCCTCGCTATTTCATTTTCCTTGTTTTATTTTATCTTCTGATCCTTTTTCCCCGGGCCTCTCCCTACGCCGCCCCCCCCCCTCCCCCGTTTCGTTTCGTTCTCTCCCCCATTTTCCCCTTCGTTTCGGCTCGGCCCCCCTCCGCCGCGTCGCGCCGCACCTTCCACCCCCCACCCCGAAGGCCGTGGGGGATGCCGCTCGCTGCTCGCTGTTTTTATTTTCTGCCGGCTAAATCTCTATTCAGGACTTTGCATAATTTCAGGTTCTTCAAAAATTTTAGCTTATATTGTTTCGTAAGGAAAATGGAATATTTCGTTCTTTTCGCAGTGTGTTTCGAAACTTTTAGTATGACAGCGGTGGGGCTGTCGAATTTACATCTCTGTTTAAGTCGACGAAATCCCTCTACAAGATTTATTAATATAATTTAGATGACTCATGAAATATAATAGTAACGTATAAAACAATCAATTTTAACACTAAGATTTTATCAGGTCACCACCATCAAACCATATAGGGCGCTCTTGTAGAGTATTGTCCTCGTCCAATACACTTGTTGATTCCGCAGGAATATCTTCGATGTAGTGCAAGCCTTTAAGGTCACTCCGAGCTCCTGAAATCTGACATTACACCCAGAATGTTTAGAGTCAAACAAAGGGAAACCTACCACACAATAAAAGAAGCTAAAGCAGGTGTACTGCAAGGAAGTGCATTGGAGTCAATTCTTTACCTACTCTACACATATGATATGCCACAAATGGAAAATATATTGCAGCCACACGAAAATTCCGACAGGCAAGTGACAATTTTAATAAATGAATCTAAACTTGGAAGATAAAAATTAACGAAAATAAATCTGTGCATGTGTAGTTCACGTATAATCAGACCGCACAAATAGCAATAATAATAAATAATATTATCACTCCATATAGCAACAACACTAAGTAACTCGGAATGAATCTTGATGCAAAAACTTTCTGGAAGGAACGTATAAAATAGAAAAGGAAAGAGTTGGAGTTGAAATATAGGAAAATATATTGGTTAATCACACCACATTTTTAAAACCTCGAGCTTACAAATATCAGACCACAACAGCGTCCGAGTTTAAGAAACTTACTAACTTATGATTGGCAAGATAAGCGCTCAAAAGAGGGTTCAAATGACAGATTTTAGTCCTGATTGTAACATTTCCTCCCTTCGTCACTTCCTCCTTCTGCTTCTACATTCTGGCCACTACTACATTCTTCTCCTCTATTATCAATTATAAATGAAAGAAGAATTATTGGATATACCGCTATCATCAGAGAACATCTGATAGGTCAATGATTTTGTAGCATCATAGTGAACGACATGTCTGTTTTTATAACTTTTCGCATAATTGCATCCAAAGCTATATGAAAAAATAGAGAATCTCAATTACTCAAAATCAGTGCAAATGATAAATAACGTTGAATGATGTCTTTGGTTACTGATGTCTTAGAAAGTTTAGTCTAGAGAGTATCCATTGAAATCTATAGAAATCCACTTCTCTGCTCCCTAAGATATGCAGCTCTTTGAGGGATGTAAGTCATCCCTTCATCAATGTTAGGAAATATAGGTTTTAAGTAGTGTAAAGACAACCCCTACGAAGAGATCTAACTAAATGGTTTGCATAACATTAATTATGTCCAAATAATTAATAATACTCGTTAAAAATAAATAAAATTATTAATTGCATTTTACGCAATTTATTTTTATAGAAATATGTCTGAAAAAAATACACAATAGATCAGCTGGCTGAACAATATCATTGCATATTCAATCAAATCGTATTATTATAGGATGTGGTAAAAAACTACCACAGCCGACATGAAGGTCAGGAAAACGAGTCGAAATAACATATATACGAGCAAGAACTATTCGAACATGTGGAAAGAAGGATTCCCCAACATCCTTCGGTTTGGATGAACTCCATCAAACATATAGAAGAAGAAATTGACAAATGGGGAATTGGGATCTAGTGTTTGATTGGAAAGGAACAGCTTAGTTATTAACTTGAATAGTGGCTCAGTATGTGACAGTGACTGAATGAGACTTTGTGAATGTGGGATTAAGATGCAATGCTGGTAATTATTAAGACAGGGTAATAACGAGTAAAGAGTGGAAACAACTAGAGGCAAATGTAGAATTATTGTAGGATAACTGTAGAAAATCGTTAAAGTGATACCTAGATATCTAGTTACCGATAATTTAATATTACAAAACTTATTTTATCTATTTAAAATGATGAAGCAGACAATTGCTGAAACGTATCGAGTTAAATTCTGTTTCCGTGTCACCCCCACGAGAACAAAACGTTCCAAATAGCGAAATATTTAAATTAACGACTCCCATATATTTACCTCCTGCCAGAGCGACACGAAAAAAGTTTCGAAACTCCATTGACGGAACTCTGTATCGTTAAATCATAACACTAATTAAAATGCGAGGCCGAAACGAACTTGAATAAACAAACGGTAAGTACCGTGGAACAAACAAATTTCAATTAACTTCCAGAGTCTACTTTCATTTCCATTCATATATTATTTTAAAGCTCAAATAAAATTGCTACACAGTGTTCGAGCCCGTAATAACATTTTCAGCTGCATTCGCGCCGCGAAAGCAAATTACGAGGATGAAAGCTCATTAATGTACTAAATTATTATTGCAGGATATTACGTTTTAATGCAGTTTAATCATCGCCATGTTTGTTAAGCTTCGTTTTTGCGAGATTGTGAATGTTCGATCTCTTTCTCTCTCTCTGGCATATATATATTTTTACTGAATCTAGCTAGATTGGCTTGAATAATAAATAGAAACTGTGTTTTTTTAATCTACGCTTCATACATCGTTCTTGCAAATGGCTATTTATAATTAGATTTGTTCTAGTTCATACAAAAAGCTTGAGTGGGGCTTTCGGAGGTCGAAATACAGTATAAAATTTAAAATTAATGGTTTTTTACCTATATTTTAATTCAAAAGCCTGTGATATTATAGGCAACCTAATAGTCACAAGCGAGAAGCCAGTATGATATTCTGTCCGATGATGATGATGGTGAATATATATACCTTGTATGTGTTTACCTTTTGTACTACTAAGTGATGTAAATATATACATTACACCTCATTTTACCTTCATTATTTCTCATTTTGTCTTTTAATATACTTTCGAAATATTCATAGCTTATCCATATGCTCATTATTACTTCTAAAAATGCCAAATTCTTTCTTATTTTTTGATCTATCGTCAGTATATCTAACTTAATTTTTTAAATTCGTTAACCACTTATTTTATTTTACTTTGTGAGTTCCACCGTTCGTTTTAACTTTCATTCGTAATATCATTATCTTTTGTTGGCTTCAACACTACGGTCTATTAATCTCTAATTCTCGACATTAAATGATATCTGAACTGTTTGTCCTTTCTATACTATTTGTAAAGTGTAACCAGAAAATTGTATACAACAGAAAATATGTCGAAAGAATTAATAAGAGAACGACAGAAACTGAGAGTAAGAATGAGCCAGTGATGATGATAGTGAATATATATGTACCTTGTGTTTGCGTTTACACCTCATTTTACCTTCATTATTTCTCATTTTGACTCTTAATATACTTTCGAAATATTCATAGCTTACTCATATGCTCATTATTACTTCTAAAAATGCCAAATTCTTTCTTATTTTTTGGTCTATCGCCAGTATATCTAACTTAATTTGTTTAAATTCGTTAACCAGTTCCTTTAGTTTACTTTGTGAGTTTCACCGTTCTTTTTAACTTTCATTCGTAATATCATTATCTTTTGTTGGTTTCAACACTACGGTCTATTAATCTCTAATTCTCGACATTAAATGCTTTCTGAATATCTCCTTTCTCTACTGTTCGTAAAGTATAACCAGAACATTATATACAACAGAAAATATGTCGAAAGAATTAATAAGAGAACGACAGAAACTGAGAGTAAGAATGAGCCGATGATGATGATAGTGAATATATATGTACCTTGTGTTTGCGTTTACACCTCATTTTACCTTCATTATTTCTCATTTTGACTCTTAATTCGAAACTTTCATAATACTTTCGAAATATTCATAGCTTACTCATATGCTCATTATTACTTCTAAAAATGCCAAATTCTTTCTTATATTTTGGTCTATCGCCAGTATATCTAACTTAATTTGTTTAAATTCGTTAACCAGTTCCTTTAGTTTACTTTGTGAGTTTCACCGTTTTTTTAACTTTCATTCGTAATATCATTATCTTTTGTTGGTTTCAACACTACGGTCTATTAATCTCTAATTCTCGACATTAAATGCTTTCTGAATATCTCCTTTCTATACTGTTCATAAAGGATAACCAGAAAATTTTATACAACAGAAAATATGCCGAAAGAATTAATAAGAGAACGACAGAAACTGAGAGTAAGAATGAGCCGATGATGATGATGATAGTGAATATATATGTACCTTATGTGTGTGTTTATCTTTTGTACTACTTAGGTAGGTGAATATATACTTTACACCTCGTTTTACCTTCATTATTGCTCATTTTGACTCTTAATATACTTTCGAAATATTCATAGCTTACTCATATGCTCATTATTACTTCTAAAAATGCCAAATTATTTCTTATTTTTTGGTCTCTCGCCAATATATCTAACTTAATTTGTTTAAATTCGTTAACCAGTTCCTTTATTTTACTTTGTGAGTTCCACCATTCTTTTTAACTTTCATTCGTAATATCATTATCTTTTGTTGGTTTCAACACTACGGTCTATTAATCTCTAATTCTCGACATTAAATGCTTTCCGAATATCTCCTTTCTATAACGAACGATAAAAACTGAGAGTAAGAATGAGCAAATAATAGAAACAATGAAAGTTGAAAACAATAACACAGGAAAAAACGAACAATGGGAAACCTAAAATTAGGAGAGGTAAAAAACTAAGTATCATGGAATTTTGATATTACAAAATTGATACTGGAAGACAGAAATAAAAGACAAAATTAAAAAATAAGCACATATATTTTTTCAGATTACTAATTTTCAAAAAATTAATGGGTTCAATATTGACGTCACTCAATATGTTGAGATAAAAATAGCAGAACGACAAATGTAGAGTTATTCTGAGATCGAATATAAGCGAATGAAAGAATAGAAGATAAAATAAAGCGATATTTAGTATATATACGATTTATAGTATTGGAGTTCGAATAATATGCTGGAAATTAGAGTAAGGGAAGGGAGAAAGTCCAAGAATGGAAAGCGTGAACGACTTTATTAGTTTCTTTAGACACAGCCTTACCATTATTCATGAGATCTTAAGTCATTCATTTATACATCCAATTTAACCACTATAAAAACCCTAATGGTATACAGTTCCTCAACTCATTCATATATGTGTACAGACAGTTTCATATAATGAGTCCCAATTATCCACTTATTTGTATGTTACTTTTTATGCAATATTGAGTTTGTGAATTAAATCTGACTATTTTAAAACTATTTTATGAGGATTTTTCACAGTTCGAACTATCTTAAAATATTTTTATAAGTGGTTAAAATGTTTAGCTATTTGTGACGCATTAATTCATTAGATTACAAATAGATAATTGTACCTCTTTTTTGGAGATCGTCCCTGGTTATTTGGGTAGCCAGTGAAGGGGTTGGAGGCAGTCCAATATGAGGTGCCGTGGGAGTGCCCGGATACCAGGCCCAACCGGGGGCTTGGCCATTGAACATCCGCAATTTATCGTAGACGGATTCGTTTTGTGCATTCGCCTGTTGTTCTTTTTGGCTCGCCAAATTCCGAAGTACCCGATTTATCGAGGAGACCTGAAAAACAAAAGAATTTACTCGATAAATACACTAATAACAAATATGAATTGCATTTCCCTCCATTAGTATAATGACTAAGATATACGCATTACAAGAAAGTTACGTATTACGGTGACAGGTTCCTTGCAAACTTTGTAGACAACTTAATATAAAATTAAGTTATTAAATTAAGTTGTTTGGACGCAGAATATATATTTTTTAACAAATTTGTTTACGTATAATAATAATCAGTGGTACCACATCATTAAAACAGTGGTTTATTGCTAAATGCGTTTGTTTGACATTTCTCTGCATAAAATAACATTTTGGCCGTGACAAAGATGGACCTTTAGGACCAAAACAAGTTCGAAGGCAACGAACTGCAAGAATTATTGGACAAAACACAGCTCACATTCATGGTCACATTCGATGAGAAAGATCTAGAACGAAAAGGACGCAAAGGCAACCCGCTAATATACGAATTGTCGGAAAACGACATTTAGCAAATATAAACTCATAATCTTTCATGACAATGTTCGAACCCACGTTACAGAAGTTGTGAAGAATATACTGTTATTGCTCGAATAGGAAATTCTGCGTCAACCAGCGGGCTCATCACATATAGTACCTTCTTTCGGATCGGACGGTTTGGCTGGCATACTATTTCGAAATGTCGAAAAAGTACCAAACTACCATCTCTCTTTCCCCATGTGGATGTGGAAAAATAGTAGGCGATGATAATAAGAGTAAAATTGTATCAATTTTTCTAAATAAATGCTATACAATGACTTAAATCAAGGGATACATTTAGGAGGAACCATCGGCCCTATCTTAGTCTTTGGTGTCATAATTTGTATGTATTAACAGTACTCTTTTTTATTAAATTAATCTTACTACACCAGACCGATGGTAACATACTAGGTCCAGTTATTTATATTGTCACTTGCCTGTTGTAATTGTCTTGTGGATTCTTCGCTATTGTCTTCGACAACAAAAATCGTATCAGCAATATCTCATCGACAAATGTAGCCATCGTGATATTTTCCATTTGTAGTATATCATTTATGTAAAGTAGGTAAATAATTGGTCCCAATACACTTCCACATGGGGAGAAAGTCACCGTTCAGAATGCACGCAAATACCTAGTATATATGAATAAATTTATAATAATCAATTGTAGAAGATTAGGAGAAAAATAATCATGGAAAAACACTAGAAAGGATAAATCGATTAATTCAAAATACCGCATCGGAAAAAGCGTAGCATCATCCGAACAATAAAGTTCGTTTTCGGAAAAAAGCGCCGGCCGTATAAATTAATACGTATCGAAAAAGTTGTGGGAATATCCAGCGGTCCCACAATAGACGGGCCAGATGCAACGCAGTGCAACTCGCGCGGTATATAACTGGCTTATCCCTATCCCTATGGATGTTATTACGCCTCCATTCTTCGCGACCAACCAAGTGGAAGTAAAACACCTCGTCACTGAACGTCACTAACACGCACGCAGCTACAAAATATTCCCTGTCCTTAGCGTCGCATGAAATCATTTAAATTAGAATGATTCATTTTACGTTTTATTGATGTCCCCATCCGATTTGTTCTAATTGCATTTGCATAGAAAACAATGTACGACGGATATTTTAATGCTTGCATTACACAAATATGATTACGCCTTTTTTTCCTGGCAAAATGCATTTTCTTGCTTTATAGTAGAATATTCTCCGAGTTTTTACCGATCCTTTGATAAATGTTCTAAAGAAAAAATATGAACGAAAACTGAGAGATTAGGACCTTTACGTTTGTTAATATTGTCTATATATAAAAATTATCATAATATGAAGGTATATGCGAGGCAAGGTTAGATTTTGAAACAAAAATCAATTTCCTTATGGAAATGAAATAATTTGGACGGCTTTTTAGGTAAGAAGCCATATCAGAATAAAAGCCATGACTTGGTGTACGGACATTGATTTCTCACCATTGGAACGCAGAGGTCTTTGAGTTCGATTCATTACGAAGGATTGGGTAAATCGGTAGTGACCATCAGCAACCTACTTTATTTTATTTGTAGATCTGTTATTTTTAAAGAAATATCAGTAGAAAAGAAGTTGTTCTTAATGGACTAAAGCTTGTTTTCTTCTACTAGAAAATTCTTCTCAATCTACAAATGAGGAAAGATCTTTGTAGCATAATGTATTTATGACTTGTTGACCAGTTGTGATAGCATCTTTGGTGAGATTATCAGCCAGTTCGTCGCCAAACATGTCACTAATACATATGATGCTAATCTTCTTGGTATCATATCATTCGCTCAAATTTTAACATTTTGAGAGGAAGTTATTCATTCGACAGAGGTGGCTGACTACATACATGATCTGAATACATTGGTGAATACTGAATGACTGAATACATTGATCGTATTAAATGATAATCAAAAAGTCAAGTCAAGTAATGGTTTCAAATAATATACATCACGCATGTTTCCAAATATTCCCTAAGTACTTAACTACGATGATATCGTTTTATAGTAACATAAACCATCTAATGATTAGTACCTCTTTATTTTCATCTTGTTAATAAAAAACATGTACAGCATTGGTGGTCATGGCTCAGGAAAGTAATCAATAAAGACTCCAAAACACTGCTACTTTCGAAACATCATATAGATTTAAGTGAACTTATCTGATTATTAAAAATTATCCAACTGATTCTCAGAGTTGTTTCTAAAATTTTACAATACAATTTTCGATTTTTGGTTGTACAGTACAGTACATATCAGAAAAAATATATATATTAAATTGATATGTTATAACGGATTATTGAATGAAACTTGAAAAATTGACGTATGTATATTTAATAATAAACATAATGATGATGATATAGGAATATAACAAAAATTCAGTTATTATATCGACACCAAATATAATTTACAACATTGTAAGATATGTACATGTGTGTTAAACATAGTAAATTCAGTTTGTTATTGAGTAATTCGTAAAAGTCATATATCTTTTTTGTTGTGAAATTTTCTCGGTTCTATAGAAAATGTTGACGTTTTATAAGCACAGCACAATAACTTTTAGTTAGATTGGTTATGTTCTCGATGAAATACGGCTGCTTTGAATGGACATAATATACTGACCCATGTCCGAGAGTCATGTGTTCAATTCGGTAACATCTTAAGCCCGTCCAGATACGTCATTGTTCATATTGTTATGGCACGGAGCATTTCTGAATTGTACCGATGACATTCCCATATTCTCATACAAAAACCGAATTAATCATCCATTCTTCGTCGTCCTCCTTTTGACGATGTCCGGATCCCGACAAAACGAAAAATTTTTTCGCCCCATCCCCCGATGACCTGCTTCCATCCTGACAAAGTGAATGCAATTTTTGCGACGAAAAGTGGCTTTATAGAAACGCTCCGTCGATAACATAAATCCCCCTTAAAGTGTCGACGAGAACGTTTTGTTGTAATACGTCGTGAAAATAGCCTATTATCGTTCTGAAGTAGCGTTTTGACGAATTCAATGGGACTGCAACGTATCTCTTCGAGCGTCGACTAGTCTACCTGGCGCTCGTTCCCTTCAGCGAGTAAACAAAGGTAACATGTTGTCACTAATAGAGTTTGTTTAACGTTGACATGCGACATGTTAGCCAAACACTAGGAATGAACCTCGGGGTGTGTTTGTAACCAGAGAGATCTTACTTAGCGAATATAAATTACGGGGGACTGTTTACCCTCGGATTTCGACGGAACTGTTTCAAGAGGTGGAAGTCGTGTATTTATACTGAACCAGGTGTCTTTAAAGTATATCAAATACTCTATTTTTCTTGTTGGTAGCACGATCTTGCCTATAGCGATAGTACTTTTTATTTGGTTTTAATTGCAGTTCACATAGAACTTTTTTTAAATGTCCTTGCTTGTATGATTTTTTCACTTTAAAAGCCATTTATTGGGAAAAATGTATTCAACTTTTTTCATTATTTTTGGCAATATAACTTTTTTTAATTTAAAATCATATGGTACATAGATTACAACCAGTTATTAAATTATGTTTTTAATGTCCATATCATCTTTGTGGATGTTGTCTTATCTTCTTATATGCTATGAGGCGTTAATAATATTGCGAAGAATTTTATTTTGGTAAGTTTAGATCATGTTCATATTAAATTTCTTTGTATAATTAATAATAATCATAATGATGATGATATGGGAGTATAACAAAAATTCAGTTATTATATTGACACCAAATACAATTTACAACATTGTAAAATATGTACACGTGTGTTAAACATAATAAAATCAGTTTGTTATTGAGTAATTCGTAAAAGTCATATATCTTTTTTGTTGTGAAATTTTCTTGGTTCTATAGAAATGTTGACGTTTTATAAGCACAGCACAATAACTTTTAGTGAGATTGGTTATGTTCTAGATGAAATACGGCTGCTTTCAATGGACATAATAAACTGACCCATGTCCGAGAGTCATGTGTACAATTCGGTAACATCTTAAGCCCGTCCAGATACGTCATTGTTCATATTGTTATGGCATGGAGCATTTCTGACATTCTCATATTCTCGTACAAAATCATATGGTACATAGATTACAACTAGTTATTACCTATATGTTTTTAATGTCCAGATCATCTTTGTGGATGTTCTCTTATCTTCATATATGCTATGGGGCGTTAATAATATTGCGAAGATTTTATTTTTGTAAGTTTAGATCGAGCATGATTAAATGTCTTTGTTAAACCCCACAATTACACACCGTAGGCCCACACCGGCGTGAAGACTTGCTTGTATGATAACAGTTTATTGTGAAGCGTTAATTCGGATTGTTCAAGCTACCGCTACATTTGTTTGAGCCTCATAGAAATTTCTGCTCGTAATATACTCCTTCAGCACTACGCCAATCCAGTCGTGCTACATCGATCTGAACAAGAGGTAATTGGAAGGCGCTATATCTGATGAATACGCTAGTTGTAACAGTCTTCTGCAGCTTGTGGCCGAGTGGTTTAATGCAATAGGATGACTATTACTGGCTACTGCTGGCCTTTTTTTTGCAACAATGTGTCGTTGAATTTGTTGAAAAGACGTCGACAGGCATCTGCAGTAACAGTCTCATTTAGTTTTAGCAACTCGTAATATACTTAACTTTTGTGATGCTACCACATCACAGTAAGACAGTATGACCATGGATATTCCGCTTCGTTGTCGATGCGGACGTATATCTTACAGTAATCTAAGACTTGCCGTTTAGGAATGTCGTAGTAGATTAATTTTTTATCGCCAGTCAAAATATGCCACAGAAAAATGGTTCTTTTTTACGTGTATTGCTTGTCAATTTTTCTTTGAAAAGCCTTGTTCGAAATGGCATTTTTCAACAATGCCTGCTGTAGTCGTTTTTCCTATTTCTGGATCATTTCCATCGCGGGTAAGCATCTACACATAGTGGATTTTAGTCCAATAAGCCTTATCATTGATTGACTTCAAACTATTTTGATTAAAATCTGCACTTTTAAATTATTGCAATCAAAAGTTACAATTGGAATATGACGAGATGTTCTTGAAATCTAATAACAAAAGTAAGAAATATCGTAAATACGATTTTGACCGTTACATTATTAGCATCTGGATACAATGAACAACACAATAATACTAGATAAAGGACTACTGTTTTATGTAGAGAAGTCTTAAAATAATAGATATTTTCATCAATAAATACCGCCGACCAATATACATGCAAGCAACTAAGGGATTTTCATAATCAAAATTTAATATAGCCGGAAATAGTTGAAACTTAATTCATATTAAAACACTATTGTGTTAACCTAGTATATAATTCAATTATTTCACAAATTAGAGGATAAATATTGTTACAAAACCAAAAATGGGATCGATTTCTTTCGCACCATCCAAATTGTTTGAGTATCTATCCCCTTAGCCCTTAAAATGCCATTTTTTATATAAAAAATGCCGAACTAACTGATACAATACATCGAAAATAAATGTATAAAAGTAGCAAAAAATAATCGAATATATATCACAACAAAGAAAGAACGGATAGCTTTTATGTTAAAACATCGCAAATTAAAACAAAATAAAATATCCCGAATGCCATTCCTGATGCTAATCAGCAATCAACGAACACATTAACATTTATGGCAAGCACAAAAACACAATAGAAATTTCAAATTCAACGTAATTTAACGAAATGCACGTTATAAAATCGACAAATAGTTTATTATAACGATTTATTCGATGGGAATTTATTTATTTGTTATAAACTGAATACAATATATATCATGATTTTTTACTATTGTGCGTGTAGTTATAATTATTTTATAGTTAATATTCGGGTATTATATTCATTAATGAACCTATCAAGACACTTGATTGGGCTTAGGAACAAATACTAAGAATGTGAATTAGTTTTGAATAACTTGTCATAGATATTTTAATTATAGCGATTCCTATCCACTATATTCACTTTTGCTAATATAAATCAATACTTCGGACCATTTGGACCTATGGTATTGAACTGAAACGTAGCTATACTTCAGAGGTTCCAGAATAAAGTATTGCGAGCTACCCTTGGTGCCCCATATTACGTCTCCAACAAACTAATTTAGTGCGATATCCCCTTAGAACTTATAACGAGTATGATTCAAAGTGTTAGTGCAAAGTAATTTGAAAGACTATTGGTGCATCCCAAAACAGTTAAATGTGCGAGATGACAGTGAAGCGCGTATGCTCAAACGCATACTACCATCCGAATTGATTAATAGACATTCATCAGACTTTGCTCCCACTAATTATTATTTAGTCTGAAATCACATATCCGATCCAGCAAAGTGAGAAAAGATAGTAGCTCTACCATATTTACCAATAGAGCGTCGAATTTATTTATAAAACCATTCGAAATGAATTCAGTTTATTAGCGATAACAGCAATTTGATTAAAGTTAATTTCTCTAATGGTCTGTTGCTTTTAACTTTGTGTATAAAATGGTCAAACCCGAATCATCAAAAAAAAACAGTATCTTTTTTTCGGTTACTTATTCAAAGCAAAACAATAAACGTCACTCCCCCAAAACCAACACACATCTAATCTTAATCGAAAATCGCATCAGATTGATTTTGTTTCCCGAACACAAAAGAGTCCCATCGTCGAAAATAGTGGGTCGATCGACAAAGGCAATTACGCTAATGAAATTAATGTAAATGTATGTAGAGCATGTGGTATTGTTAGAGCCGCACATGTCATCGAATCGTCGAGCCCACTGCTTCTGACAACTTGCCAGATCTGGAAAACTGATATATCGAATAGATTTGAGAACTGCTCTGGCATCAAATGGAATTGGGCTCACGTCAACTTAACGTACAGGGGGAGTAGATCAACGAGGCACTTTTTATGGTAATTGAAATGAAAATGTTTTGACAATCTGCTTTGTCCGTACCTATATATATATATATATATATATATATATATATATATATATATATATATATATATATATATATATATATATATATATATATATATATATATATATATATATATATATATATATATATATATATATATATATATATATATATAGACATATCCCCAGAAAATAATTTGATGTTATATTCTATCTCTTCAGAAACAGTTCTTACAACTTCTACAGTCACACATATGAAACATTATTATGAAGCTAAATTTATGGTTAATTGTTTACATTGTTATTTCGCAACTTTCACGAATAAATATCGTTTTGCAAAAGCCTAACAAAGTTGAAATTAATTTATTAATGAAGGACATAATCATTGATGACTTCAGGATATTAGTGAATATAATTATTTATGGTACTTCACCTTGAACTACACGGTTATTTCAACTAACTATTAAATCATATAACTATTTCAAAGACTCAAAAATACCTAAAACGTTATTTGTCTTTAATTTTATATTTTGAGCACATACTCTCTATGATATTTAGGGAAAACTTTACGGATACATTTTTAAAAGCTTGGTGGCTAAACCTTTTTACCACGAAACTTTGGAAACCCTCTTCAGAAACAGTGCTGTGCTGCTAGAATGAACAGACGCCCAATTCTGGCGAGCATAAGTCTGCCCATTACATACAACTTCTACAGTCACACATATGAAACATTATTATGAAGCTAAATTTATGGTTAATTGTTTACATTGTTATTTCGCAACTTTTACGAATAAATATCGTTTTGCAAAAGCCTAACAAAGTTGAAATTAATTTGTTAATGAAGGACATAATCATTGATGACTTCAGGATATTAGTGAATATAATTATTTATGGTACTTCACCTTGAACTACACGGTTATTTCAACTAACTATTAAATCATATAACTATTTCAAAGACTCAAAAATACCTAAAACGTTATTTGTCTTTAATTTTATATTTTGAGCACATACTCACTATGATATTTAGGGAAAACTTTACGGATACATTTTTAAAAGTTTGGTGGCTAAACCTTTTTACCACGAAACTTTGGAAACCCTCTTCAGAAACAGTGCTGTGCTGCTAGAATGAACAGACGCCCAATTCTGGCGAGCATAAGTCTGCCCATTACATACAACTTCTACAGTCACACATATGAAACATTATTATGAAGCTAAATTTATGGTTAATTGTTTACATTGTTATTTCGCGACTTTTACGAATAAATATCGTTTTGCAAAAGCCTAACAAAGTTGAAATTAATTTGTTAATGAAGGACATAATCATTGATGACTTCAGGATATTAGTGAATATAATTATTTATGGTACTTCACCTTGAACTACACGGTTATTTCAACTAACTATTAACTCATATAACCATTTCAAAGGCTCAAAAAAAAACCTAAAACGTTATTTGTCTTTAATTTTATATTTTGAGCACATACTTACTATGATATTTAGGGAAAACATTACGGATACATTTTTAAAAGTTTGGTGGCTAAACCTCTTTACCACGAAACTTTGAAAAACTTTTTATATATATGTATATATATATATATATATATATATATATATATATATATATATATATATATATATATATATATAGATTGAGGTTGTTGTAAATTTATGTGGCAATTTCCATTGGTGAAATCAGATTTACAGCTACATCGGGCTTATAAACAGGAATTATATCTATTATAGATTCCATATCAATCGGTTGGAATACGTTAGCTAGATGTTCTGCGAATAATTCAGTTTTTTCATCGTTGCATCGAACCCATTCATTTTGACCATTTTAATAGGCGCTACTCTGACAATTGGTCTTTTAAATCTCCGAGTTGCTAAACAGAGCGAGTAATCTTTATCATCTTCCGGGTTTAATTCACTTACACTTTTCTCGAAACAGCTCTGTTTATATTCTATAATACTTTGATTCGTCTGATTACTATTTCTATTAAATATTGTTTGGTCATTTCTGTTTCATTATTTAATTTCATTCATATAGCATTTCTGGTTCTGTGCCATACTCTTCTGGTTTTTCGTTCCCTAATTTCAATTTCTTTTTCAGCAAACCGAATTTGTTCAATTATATTTCGACTTTGCAGTTTAAGATTGTCTATACTTTTGAGTATTGCATGTAAACTGATTTGTTTCTACATTACTAGTATCAGAGTCTAAACGTATCCCAGTTAGTACATTTGTTAGTAAGATTAGGCTTCTTTGTTTCTTCAGAACTGTTGCGCCTAGTGTTAACAATACTGGGGTGTATTCTGATAATAGTTCGCACAAACTCTCGATTGGTATTTAATTTGATGCCTTTCGAAATGAAAAAGTCCAGTAGGTCTGACACTTTATTACTGTCGGTGGGTCAGTAAGTGGGTTCGCGCCCTGAATAATAGTTTCAATTAGTAACATTTATTGCTGCGAGTAACTCGTTTCCTTTTCCAGGTGTTATTAATCGTGAACCTGAGGCTGTGATTTTAACATTAAAGTCCCCTCCAATAATAAACCTTGGGCCTAATTTTAGAATAAATATCTGTATTGTTGTTGTGTTATTTTGTATCTTGGTGGACAGTATATATATCTCCTTTTATTTCAGCGCCGTTCTTTTCAATACTAACTATCGTAGCTTTTATTTATTCTTTTTTATCTCGTCTTGTTGGAAATGCTGTATATTTTGTTTTATTATTAAAGCTGTTTCGGAACCGCTAATATATGTATATAATATTATTCTTCCATAACCGCTAGACTGATTTATCTGCAATTAACTATTGAAAAAATCTTCCAAAATATACCTATCCATTCTAGGCGAATTGTAGTAATACTTACTCGTTAAGAATTAACTTCAAAATTAACGTGAAAGTACCATTAGATATTATTTGACAGATCGTTTTAAACTGTCAAATAACTTCATCTCTAAAAACTACGCTGTCATTGATCTCAATAAACGAATAATAAAAGAATTCTGAGAAAAAGTTGTCATGAAATCATTACAACCTACAGCATTAGTAGGCCGAGTGCCAATATCGTCGTCAAGAAGTTAAATCTTCATAATTACAACATTGTTTAAATTCACTTCGCTTATCCACAAGCGTCAGAATTATTACTAGCCAGCTACGTTAGTTGCAAAAGTTATTGGTTGGAAGCATTTCCAAGCATTAGTGAGAACTAAGGTACTAAAATCATACTGTTGCCTTGTTCAAAGAGTCTTGAGAAACCATAACAGCGGCTAAACTAAGGGTATGCGCTCGAAAGGGAAAAATTAACCAGAATTGAGCGTCTGTTCATTCTAGCAGCACAGCACTGTTTCTGAAGAGAGTTTCCAAAGTTTCGTGGTAGAGGTTTAGCCACCAAACTTTTAAAAATGTATCCGTAAAGTTTTCCCTAAATATCATAGTGAGTATGTGCTCAAAATATAAAATTAAAAACAAATAACGTTTTAGTTTTTTTTGAGTATTTGAAATGGTTATATGAGTTAATAGTTAGTTGAAATAACCGTGTAGATCAAGGTGAAGTATCATAAATAATTATATTCATTAGTATCCTGAACTCATCAATGATTATGTCCTTCATTAACAAATCAATTTCAACTTTGTTAGGCTTTTGCAAAACGATATTTATTGGGAAAAGTTGCGAATTAACAATGTAAACAATTAACCATAAATTTAGCTTCATAATAATGTTTCGTATGTGTGACTGTAGAATTTGTATGTACTGGGCAGACTTATGCTCGCCAGAATTGTACGTCTGTTCATTCTGCCAGCACAGCACTGTTTCTGAAGAGGGTTTCCAAAGTTTCGTGGTAGAGGTTTAGCCACCAAACTTTTAAAAATGTATCCGTAAAGTTTTCCCTAAATATCGTAGTGAGTATGAGCTCCAAATATAAAATTAAAGACAAATAACGTTTTAGGTTTTTTCGAGTCTTTGAAATAGTTATATGAGTTAATAGTTAGTTGAAATAACCGTGTAGTTCAAGGTGAAGTATCATAAATAATTATATTCACTAATATCCTGAAGTCATGAATGATTATGTCCTTCAATAACAAATTAATTTCAACTTTTTTAGGCTTTTGCAAAACGATATTTATTGGAAAAAGTTGCGAAGTAACAATATAAACAATTAACCATAAATTTAGCTTCATCATAATGTTTCATATGTGTGACTGTAGAAGTTGTATGTACTGGGCAGACTTATGCTCGCCAGAATTGAGCATCTGTTCATTCTAGCAGCACAGCACTGTTTCTGAAGAGGGTTTCCAAAGTTTCGTGGTAGAGGTTTAGCCACCAAACTTTTAAAAATATATCCGTAAAGTTTTCCCTAAATATCATAGTGAATATGTGCTCAAAATATAAAATTAAAGACAAATAACGTTTCAGGTTTTTTTGAGTCTTTGAAATAATTATATGAGTTAATAGTTAGCTGAAATAACCGTGTAGTTCAAGGTGAAGTACCATAAATAATTATATTCACTAATATCCTGAAGTCATCAATGATTATGTCCTTCATTACCAAATCAATTTCAACTTTTTTAGGCTTTTGCAAAACGATATTTATTGGAAAAAGTTGCGAAGTGAGAATGTAAACAATTAACCATAAATTTAGCTTCATAATAATGTTTCGTATGTGTGACTGTAGAATTTGTATGTACTGGGCAGACTTATGCTCGCCAGAATTGAATCGTCTGTTCGTTCTACCAGCACAACACTGTTTCTGAAAATGGTTTCCAAAGTTTCGTGTTAAAGAGGTTTAGCCACCAAACTTTTAAAAATGTATCCGTAAAGTTTTCCTTAAATATCATAGTGAGTATGTGCTCAAAATATAAAATTAAAGACAAATAACGTTTTAGGTTTTTTCGAGTCTTTGAAATAGTTATATCATTTAATAGTTAGTTGAAATAACCGTGTAGTTCAAGGTGAAGTATCATAAATAATTATATTCACTAATGTCCTGAAGTCATCAATGATTATGTCCTTCATTAACAAATCAATTTCAACTTTGTTAGGCTTTTGCAAAACGATATTTATAGGTAAAATTTGCGAAGTAACAATGTACACAACTAACCAAAATGGTAATTTCGATTTTTTTCATTACTTACTTCAGTTTTTAGTTCCTTTTTTTTTCCATAATCTATCCTAATCATATTTGTGATCGTGATTTTAGAATAACATTTATTTCACATCATTTGGGAGTGTACCTTAAAATAGTGTTCTTGGCCCGATAATCTATTTACTCTATACTAGTGATATTCCTAAATGTAAAGGAGTAACAATGGCCATGTTTGTTGATGATATACACCACTCGGTACAAGTAACAATATTGAGACAACCGTAATTAGTGGGTAGACTATGTCAAAAACTTAGAACTAGATTTTCTAAACAATTTTAAAGAAAAATTGATACTAGATACCTGTAGTTAATGACAAGTTCTGTGTCAAGTGGTAAGTCTGATGTCAAAGACCAAACAAGTTCGAGGTCAAAGAATTTCAAAACATTTTGTCAGAAAAAGTTGTCAGATACTTTAGGAAGTATTTAATTAAAGTTTAGTTAAAGCAACAAAATTATCAGAATACATGCGAGGACTTTATATAAAAAATGATTCTAATGTGAATGCAGAAAAACACAAAGAATTTCACTATTCCCAGACGATTTAGACGACGCTACGTCTCCGGAACATGAATTTTAACGGATTCTAAAAGCCGATCCGACGTCTCATTACACATTTAAACCCCCGGAGTCGACTAAAAAACCCACCGTATTATTACCATTACCGAATCCATTGTCCCCGACCCCCCTGGCCCCTTCCCTCGCCGCGGCCGCAAGATAACACCGACCCACCTAATAGGAAATCACTGTGGTTTTATAAATTGGACAATTTAATACACAATAATTCGGCCGCCGGTGGCCCAGGGGGTCAGGGTGTAGGGAGGGAGCCAGGTCGGGAACGGTTAGAAGAAATTTCTTTTCGAGTTCATTTTGAAATTCGCATTATTGCCGAACTATCTGGGCAAGGGCCTTGCCGGTCGCCTCGGCCCGGCCATTTCACATGTGACCGAACACGAATTGTGACGCACGCTTTGCTGATCCCATTCAAAATTGCTCGGCGGCGGCAGACCCTCCCTCCCATCGTATTTTAAGGCCGCCGTCGGGGGTTCTATAGGCGATCGGGTTTTATCTGGGCAGTTTTGTTGGTTTCGCGGGAAGTAATTTGAAACAGATGCGCATCCTTTTATTTTAGAGCGTCCCAACCGCCATTATGAATATATCATGCGGCATGATTTAAACATGAGGCTAATTAGAGTTTTCGGAATGCACCCAGATATAATCGATCCGAAGACGTGCCGCACCGCGACCAGGTCGTTCTTTTAATAAACCCATCAGATAAGTTGATACTTTGAATATTTCGGAATTTTAAACAATATTAAACTTGTCACTATTTTCTTATCAGGATTTTTGTTGATTATAGTTATTTTTTAATTATTCATTATAGCAATTTAGCAAATTTACACTAATAAGATATTTGTTTTTGTCCTAATATCTCTTATTGAAAATAACAATGAACTGACGTCATCAATATATTTAGTGTATTGCCTGCCGCAATTTCTAAATTTTGTATTTTCCTTCTCATTTTATTCTAGTAAGAAAGAAGCACAATGCTGCCTGATACGTTCGAACATGTAACCGAATTAGTCTGCAAAAGTCGCCCGGATGTCAAACGTCTGCAAAATTCTTGAAAATATTAACTATAATAATTAAAGGTTATAAACCAGCAAACGTTGTTTTAACGCTTTGCTTTGTTTTGATAACATTCAAATCACTGCTTATTATTACTTTACCAGTTATACAGTTACCTCGAACAGAAACGAGATGATCGAGCACCACTCGTGCCAGTAAAAATCGTAATAGAGGTAAGCATTTTTATGGTTAAATACTAACTTGCTGCCGTTTTTATAGAAAAAAATGTTTTAGCGTGTTGCAGCGGCACTGTTAGTCCGAAAAGTATCCACACAAATTTCAGAGATATGCAGCTCTTTGAAGGATGTATAACATTCTTTCATACACTATTGAGTAATATAGGATTTAAAGATAATCCACCAAGAGCTCTCATGGAACTTCCAGATATTGCTTTTAAAATAATACAATTTTTAAAAGCATATGATATTAAGCATATAAATTAAGGAACTTATACCAATTTGTGCAGGAGCTTAGTTATTCACTTGAATGAAACTTTCTGTATATGGCGTTACGATTCAGTGCTGACAATTTACAAGACATGGTGATGCGAGTGGAAACAACTAAAATATATAATTAATATATAATAACTGTAGGAAATTTTATTGTAGAGTATAAAAGATTTATGTACATAGATATGTGTGTGATTTTTCAGAATATACATGACCATTTAGTTAATATGTGTGTGGAGAGAGAACTATCTAATATCCATTATTCTTAAATCTCCTCAATATGTATTTACGTATTGAACTTAACAATCTGATGCACGATAACAAGAGTACTTACAAACGTTATGGAGCTTAACTGAACATTTCTGAGATTTTTAATAGTTTTTTTCTTACTGCTATTAAAGATATGATAACTACTCACAAAATGTAGATTATAAGTTCAGAACCACTGTGCTTTAGCATATCATATATATATATTATTATAACCACTGTACCATTTCACTTTATCCCATTAAACATTATTCCATATTAGGTATTATTTAATACCACACTTATTGGACGTATTGATAGGTACAATTCTCCACAATTATTACACAATTTTGCAGGAAATGTATTAATTGGTAGCGTCTTATATACTTGACTGATGGCAATATTGTTGCACGTAAGATATTTATTTGTACATAATTTCTGCGGTGGGTTGAACAATAATTATAAAATCTTTCGGTTTTTTCATTAAATTATGGACTGTAAAAAATACGTCAATAAGACACCTCAATAATGGATAAAAGTAGCATAATGATAGTTATAAGCGTTGCTATTTGCATGTGATTGAAACTGATCCAAGCCTATAAAAATAATTCTTGAAAAGGATCCAATAATTTTTCACAAAGAGCTTTATAATTCCTCTTGGACAACATATAATCTTATAACATTCAGGTGTTTGCTTCGGCAAATATTGTTGATTCACTTATTTATCACTTTTTTTAATATTTCTTAGTCTCCTTTTTACCAATGAGGGTTTAGCTGGATTAGATCTACTGTTTAACGTGAGGTCCGAACCATGGTCTTCGGCAATAAGCCTACCAACTAGCGAGTGTTTAACTTAGAAATCATCCCAGAAAGCCGGTCTTACCCTTCCTAGTTACTGGCGAGACTGGGATCATTTTTCTTGTCAGTTTTTATACTCTTGTCTAAAACAATCACAAGCACAAATGTACGATCATGCCCCAGCAGGATTCGAACCCGTGACTATCACAACAGTAGGTGAATCATCCTATCGCATTTACCACTGCGCTCGCCAAGCGGGCTAACACCTTTTTAAACATACCATTTTCTAGTCGGAATAATTTTTTTATTTGCCATTGCCATTGTATATATATATATATATATATATATATATATATATATATATATATATATATATATATATATATATATTGAGCAAAATTTAATTAAATACTATAGTTTATATTTAAGTTACCAACAAACAAATAAATTATAATCAGTTATACGCATATTAGTACCATATTTTCCAGCCATTTTCACGTTCTTTTAACCGTCTACAATCTCGTCAAGATAAATTATGCCCTTATTCAGTAAATCCACCCCCCATAACAGTTCAACAAAGTTCCGAATTCCTAATCCCCCGAAGTGAAGCAGTACAATATACACACGCACAGTAGCGGGGGTGACGGTTTTCTGTATTAATCGGTTTACAATTACACCATTCTCATATTAGCTACTGTTATGAGGCACTTATACAGCTTCGAACGGGCCCTACAACTATCCGAACCAGTTGCCTTTCAGAGAGGCACTCAGAACGAGAAGCCTCCCGTATGTTTCAAAACTGTTGTCGTTTTTAAAATGCCCTTAATTTAATATAGTGAGGTTATGTGGTAAATATGTTGTGCTAGCTATAAATTAATGAATCCAAATCGTTTGTTTTGGTTTTCGTTCTTATTGACTTTGTTTTGTTCGTGTCCATATTTATTAATTCACCTCATACTATCACATGATTTGCTCATCATAAGCTCATTTAATAATAATAATAGTGTTTAATGTATTAGTGACAAAATAATAATAATAGTGTTTTAGTATAATTTTTAAGATAAGAATGCCACCATTTTTTTCATCATTTGTTTTATTAATAAGTATGATACACTCCTGTGTCTATTTGAAAATCTCTAATATCTTGTAATATGACGTTATCGGCACAATGATTTTGTGGGATAAAGCAGTAATACCAATTCTTTACTTTTTGAGATTAACTTCAACGCTTTCTAGAGCTTGAACCGATCAAGATAATAGAGATGTTGCGAGAAGTATGGGTTTTACTATATAACGCAAATGCATTATTTATGAAATTATTTTATATTATTTTAATTATCTATGAAGTTATTGTATATTTTCGATATAAGACATGTGCGTCAGAATTGAAATAAATTTATAAACGTGCAGTATTAAACATGGATCATTACACATGCTTTATAACAAAATACATACCATCATAGGATGTATCAGTAGGATGATGATGATGATACAAATTGTCTCTGGATTTTAGTTGGTTATGAATTCTCCCAATTTCCAATTAATTGTAATATATATATATATATATATATATATATATATATATATATATATATATATATATATATACTAAATTACGCGTACCGAGACAATTAATAGAGTCTATACTACACAATTACTATACTTATAAAATATCATCGTGATAACTACATTTGCTGATGCAATTATATGGAAATCAGAAGAACACAAAAGAAGTGTAGTGAAGTGAAGCAGTGACGCAGAACTACTCTATCAGAGGTGTGATGTTTGGTTTATTTTGCTGTTTGCTACTGTTTTTTTTTTGGGCATTTTTGTATGTCATTCGGTTTGTTCACTTAGCATCGATAGACATATGTAGCTATAGATTCATTCGGTTTTAGGAGTTTGTAATGCATTACACTTTGCTGATCCCGTTGTTTTCACAGCAAGACTTTATGTTCATCAGTATTTCGGTTTAGTCCTCCTGGACTAACCCACGACTTTTTGCGTTGACAGATTGTCGTAGTTGATCACATTTCATAGCCAGTCACAATACGTCACGAACTTTTCTTTATATTGATTAACTACTCAGCCGTCCTTTAAAATGTGTGAATTTCCTTTAAAAATTTGAAGTATATTTTCGTCTATTAAGTCTTATAATTATTTGTCTTCTATTATAACATTTTTGGTGCTACAGACTACAGATTACAACGATATCAAAGTCAGGATTGATTTCAGGTTTCCTTAGTAAATGCATTTGTTAACAAAGTACTAACCAAATTCTGCAAGTAATAAATACGTTAATTTGTGCATCAAGAGTGTAATTGACTGTTGCAAAGAATATTAACAATTATAAAATAACTTCATAGAATTTTAATTCTTCATTTGTTAGTGAGTTGTTAGCTACCTTCGTGGAATATAAGATACAGTGGAAGGTAGTAGATAAACGAAAAAAATAGCAAGCAAATTAAAAATGAACTGTCTTAACTATAATAAGTTGAAAATACTGTGAAAGCAAGATTTAAAAACACATCATTTTTAAATAATTCCCTTTACTCTTTTGTGGGAGGAACGTTATTAAATACTTATTAATTAAGTATTACTTATTATTAACTTACTTACTTATTATTACTTATTATTAAGTATTATTAATTAACTTAAGTATTACTTAATAAATTGTTGAATTTCGAACACAGGACTATTACAAGTAATACGAAATGCACAGCAATATGCCAATTAATATCTAGCCTTAGTATTAAGAAATTAATTAATTTAAAGACGTTAAGTCTTACATATATGTGCTAATATTTTATTATATAAAAACAAAAACATCAAACAACTAGACACAGAGAGAGCGACAGAACGAACGAGAGAAAGGGCCAGTCCGAACCATGGCAACCATATAAATAATCGAATAGAGGGTAAAAGATAGTGGAAACAGTCGAGAGTGGGACTATGATAGGTCAAATAATTCGGGTTCAGCCGAATGTGAACAGGAAATGCCAATGTAAGGAGCAAAATGCCTGTAAATGGGGTCGTTCCGACGTTACCCGAATGGGCAGACGCTCTCATCAGATGCTTCCAGAGCGATTGCGAAAAAATCGGAAAAGTTATTTTATATTTTCTTTGTCGGGGCTGAAAGTAGATGGAGTTTTAGATAGAATAGATATTGCCATATTTCCGGTTCGGTTTTGCCTTCGGTGCTTTTGTTAACTTCATCGGTTTCATTAGGGAGAAGCATTATTCTTCTGGGTATCTGGTATAAGTATCTCACGTTAACATGCGGTTTTTTGTAATTTTGTATACACTTTAATTACATGACAAAGGCATATATTTTTCACCTTATGGAATAAATTAGGACAAAAATTAGAAAAAAGATTTTAAATTATTAGGTGTTGGCATGTATTCTGATCATGTTTTCACTTTACAGAGCTGCTAAAAATTTTTGATTAATTTGATTTTGATTTGAAGTGATGTTGGTTTAATATAATTAAGATGTTGATTTTCGCATTTCTTCAGCACATTAAAGTCATAAGCCATGCTGTATCAATCTGAGTAAATGGCAATCAAAAGGTGCTATTATTATTGCTATTTTTCTCCAACTGCTCTTCCGGTCGTCCAACAATATGTCATTGGACTTTTTCATTTAATTGTTTCAATTGGTTTTAGTAGTTCGTGATATATTGCGTGTTACTGATACCACCTAATACAAGATTTTTTGACCATGAATATTTTGCTGCAACATCGATGCGGATATTTCTCCTGTACTAATTCATGAATTTTTCTTTGATTGGAATATTCATAGTATCACAATTTTTCTTCGCCATCTACCATACGCCACAGAAGACCACTCTTCTTTATACTTGGCAAGCAACGAATCCCCGATATTGAAACTGTTCGAAATGGCATTTTCAGTGAATTCAACCGTTGATTTTTGATCATCAAATACGGAGCCGTTTAAAAGCTCTTTGATTGCGGGATCGGAGGTTCCGTTCAATAAGACTTGCAATTCATAGTTTCCTCATATTTTCATATTCAACTATTTTTCATTTCAACATTCAATTAGGAAACACTGCAGGCAGATAATATACAGTACAAAAACAAAAATTAAGTTTATATCCCAAAAACATTTGATTTTTACCTGATGCTGCTTCCAAATAGAAATTCCCCAAGAATAAAAATGACATACCTATTCTTAAGCTTGAAACATTTGTACTGCTGCATAGTGTTATTGTGAATATAAATAAGTTTCGTTGGTTTTCTAGAATCAAGTATTGTAAGTATATTTATTAATTTTGATTCAGATGTGCTTGCTAACCACTGCTTTTTCCACTACGTACGTAAGAACATGTATTCATACAGGTTTTCGACCTTCAGCTATTTTTTTGGTTTTTACATCAGATAATTAAAGCATAATATAATGGTTTCTTTTTATTGAACGCTTGTAACTTATTTGTACACTTAATATAATATGTCATAGCCTTTGTTGATATTCAGACGTTTCAACTACTTCAGCAATTTCACCAAATTTTAACAGTTTATAAAAGAATATACTTTTTTAACCACGATGTTTGGTTGTAGACTCATTCATCCACTTTATTAAAAGAGTATTCTGATCCTTCTAATAAAACTTTCTTAGATCATTTTACAAATATATTGAATATTTATGAAATTTAATCATATCTCATTTGTTATACTTCATAATTTTATGAGTTTTCACGATATTCGTTCAAAAATAGCAATAATTATTGTGTTTAATAATTTTGTCTTCTTGTTGGGTGTATCAAAGATTGTTCTTAAAATTAAAAAGTTTGTAAATAAATTATACCATCAATTTGCATCGTTAGCGTCAGTTTGGTCGAAAAACTTATTGATTTAATTAAATTTTAATAGATTATAATATGATTTTCTAGTCATGCGAATATTCTCTTTTTAATATTACAAAATACTTTTATAATAATGCAAATTTATTGGATATTTATCAAGTTTAGGTCTCATTTGTTTTTGCTCATAAACAAATTCACGCTTCTCTTTGAGAAATAGCAAGGTTTAGTGCGATTAATAATGTTGTCTTCTTGCTGCACGTTGGATATTTGTAGCTTTAGCTTTAGCATTACTATGTCTCCTTTGTTAAAGAAAAACTATTTTGAGATTGTTGACTGACTTAAATGAAGTTTTCTTAGAACATTTTACAAATTTATTAAATATTTATCAAATTTAATCGTATCTCATTTGTTATACTTCATAATTGTATGAGTTTTCATGATATTCTTTCAAAAATATCAGTAATTATTGTGTTTAATAATATTGTTTTCTTGCTGGGTGTATCAAAGATCGTTCTTAAAATTAAAAAGTTCGCAAATGAATTATACCATCAATTTGCATCGTTAGCGTCAGTTTGGTCGAAAAACTTATTGATTTAATTAAATTTTAATAGATTATAATATGATTTTCTAGTCATGCAAATATTCTCTTTTTAATATTACAAAATACTTTTATAACAATGCAAATTTATTGGATATTTATCAAATTTAGGTCTCATTTCTTTTCGCTCATAAATAAATTCACGCTTCTCTTTTAGAAATAGCAAGGTTTAGTGCGATTAATAATGTTGTCTTCTTGCTGCACGTTGGATATTTGTAGCTTTAGCTTTAGCATTACTATGTCTCCTTTGTTGAAAAAAGAACTATTTTGAGACTGTTGACTAACTTTAAAAATCAGACAGAATCAAAAGGAGTTGGGTAACAATTAAACTTCCATTTTCCTCTGCCCTATAAAAGAACTGATAATGAATAGTATTCGAGTCGCTTCATTCATTTTAATATGATTTCACGACTGAATTAATTCCCCATCTCCTAACTCCATTTTGAAAGGATCAGAACCCGACGATTTGCCGCTTCCATGACGAGCCTTCGCACAGAAGTCCATTAACATATTCGGTTTTATTGTCATGCATGAATCGAAAATAAAAAAAAGGAAGAATCGGGCTCGTCCCCCTTTTCATCGCGAAACCCCAAATAATACCGCAACGCACAATGCCCATCACCTGGCGCCCAATTTACGTGATAATAACGCGATTGCATCCCGCCCCGCCGTAACAAAAACAGGGACAGTGTCGGTCTAACGGTCCAATGGCGGAGCGAAATCGGCCGCCATTTTATTATTCATTTGTTCGCCGTCGGAACATCCCTCTGTCTAATACGCGAAGGTCCCCCGCCGACAGGAAAGCCGACTGTTGTCAGTATTGGCAGGCAGTGCGTATCGCACTTCATATCGACGAGCGGATGAGCGCACGCGTAAAATTTCCCGACCGCGCCGAAGAAGTTCAAGTCGCTGGCTGCGATCCCGCCTGGGGTTTTAATTAAAAACTCTAAAATCGCCGAGGTTACTATCTCTAGTAATAAAAGCGAACGTAAAAGAGGCTTAAGGTGCTAATTCGGGTGATTTAAGTTAAAAATCGTATGCAATATACACAGACGGTTATTGAATCTTATCAAGAAGATGAATACTTGTATTAATATCACATTTAGATAACATATATAACATATTTTTTACTATCTAACACTTCATATGAGACCAGGAATAGGCAGAAAGGTTTTTAGACAAAACTACGCCACTTCTTCCATAAACTATCCACAAAACACCTAATAATCAGAACGATCAATGACTGATAGCCACTACCAATACAATAAGTCTTCCTATTTAAACTTGCAAAATCGCCTTTTTCTTGAGTCAATTGATAGTATGATGTCCAAACTGCATTTTTTATCAAATACTTATACCCTGAAATTTTTTGAAACACGTTTTTTGACAATTTGTTTAACTTCAGAGCAATATCTTTCACACATTATATGAAAAAGACATAATTTTAGGCTAAAACTGGGTATTTATTGTCAAAGGACGTCCCTAATTACTCCTATTCTGACTATCCATTCATCATGGATCAAAACAACTAATAATCAAAAGGATCAATGACTTTTTTCTTCAATCAATTCATAATATGATATTCAAACGGCATTTTTTATCAAATCATTATGTCCTAAAACTTTTGAAACAACTTTGGACAATTTGTTTCACTTAAGAGCGAATATTTCACACATCATAACATAGATATTTATTATTAAAAAACAAATATTCTGTTTTACTCAAAAAAGTATTAATCTCTATTCACCCGTTTTCTGATTATCCATGCATCATCGATCAAAATAACAAATAATCAGAACGATAAATGTGTGGTAAACACGACGGATACTATTTTAACGGCTGTCTATTTTAACTTACAATCAAAGTCAATATTTTCTTCAATCAATTCATAGTGAAATGTTCAAATTGCATTTTTTATCAAATGCTTATGTCCATAAACTTTTAGAACATCTTAGGATAATTTGTTGCTTAAGAACAATATGTTTTTTGCTGCAGATTTGTTCAAATTAAAAGTAAACTAATGTATACTTCCAACACTATCTACTGTAAAAATAGCAAATGTAAGAAATATATACAGAATTAAAGATCGCTAGCAATCCTTTCAAATGACCTAATATTAAAACCAACAAAAAGACAAATCATATTTACACTTATACAATAACTATAGAATATTTTTCTATATTCTAAGGATTTGTTTGAACCACTTTAGATACTACAGAAAATATTTTAAAATATTACACAACTAGTTACAAAAATTTTAAAATCACCAATGTTACCACAAAGTTATACATATCAGTCAAAAATCGCAAATAAAGTCTACTTGTGAATGTTATTATATTATATTACCATCAAACTTGTATTGATTATTATATTTAAAATATAGTCACTTATTATATTTGAAATATAGGCAAACCATGTCTTTTACGTATTTTTTAATTTAGTTTTATAAACGTACATACACGAACAAAATTGCCAAAACTAATAACAACATTACAAAATACATACAAAATTAAAGATCACGAAATTCACGAACAAATCAAACATCACAAACGAAATTCGGTCAAAAATCGCCAACAAAGTATACTTATGAATATTTTTATATCGCATTTATATAAATATTTATATCTTATATGTAAATATTCAAAACATATTTTTATGTATTTTTTTAATTTCGTTTATACACGTTCTTATACTAAAGAAATTGCCAAAAAGTATTAAAATAAATACAAGGAAATATTTAAAACACTTAAGTTTCAAATTTAACGCATATAATCTTGTATTTAAAAATATTCAAGCCGGCTTAGTGGCGCAGTAGTGAAGGCGACAGGACGGTCCACCTACTGTTGCGATAGTGGCGGGTTCAAATCATGGTCGTAAGGCACGGTCCTAGGCAAGAGTGCAAAAGCCAATAAGGAAAATGATCCCAGTCACGCCAGTAACCAGGCTGGATAAGACTAGATGTCTTCTGTGATGATTATTTATATTATAGATAAAAAATACCAATAATTATTAACTATTGTCACTAATTCCAACTATATGATCATATATGTATGAACTATATTATAATATATGTATTATAACATCTTATATTTAACAAAAATATGGAAATTAGATGTTTATGTAACTTTAAGAAGATAATTTTTTAAATATTTAAACCTCTTTTGGGCGTAAACTAAATAAAATGTGCATATATATCTTAGTGGATATAACAGTGGACAATACAATAATTAATAATCGGAAATTCCTTCATAAACCTTACAAGAAATAAATTAATTTAGAGTTAAAAAAGACAAATTGATGAATAAAGTGAAAGCAATCCTTGGTGAGTCTATCTACAATCATTATAAATGAAAATTGTATTTTTCCATGTCCTTGTAGAGGCTATATATTTTAGAAAAAAAGTGAACTATTTATTAAAAGTTATTGCATGAAAATTTGTTTAAATAAACAAGTAGCGCCGATACCAAAATGATTGCAATAATTCCTGACTAGTAGTTGATGATAATACATAACAATATACGAGAAATATTTTGTTGCCGTCCCTAATCTCGCCATAAAAATAAAATTCCTTAATCCCGGCCTATTTTTATAATCCCCCCAGCATTCCGTCGCTCTCGCCCTTTTCCTGCCTTCGTCGTTACCACGGCAACCGTTCAGGGTTTCCCCCCAAAGACTCCGACAAGCTGCGATTTACCTTGTAAGCCTTATTTCGCTTTTTGTTTGCAAACAGTTCCTGTTTTTTTCGTCAAAACAACAACATTGACAGTATATTTTGCTTTTTCCTCGGCCCCCTCTACCCCAGTCGAGATCTTTTAATAATCGCTGTAATACGACCGGGATTTATGGGTATTTTTAATATTAATTTTCATCTTATATATAAAAATGAATCGCAAAATGTGATGGTAAGCGCATAACTCAACAACGCCTGGACCAATTTGGCCAAATCTTTTTTTAAAATGTTCGTTGAAGTTCAAGGATGGTTTCTACGGCGAGAAAAATTAGAATTATTGCTGGAAAAACCCTAAAAAAAGCCCTTTTTGTTTGAATTTGTTTCGTGTATCAGTTGACAATTCATCTGTCATCTGTCAAAAGTCATCTGTAACAGACAACTTTTTTTTTAAATTTGATATGACTTGAACTCAAATCCTTTTAAGCCGTACGAATTGTTTTATTTATTTAAAATTTTTTATTTATTTAAAATTTAATTCAAATTTTAAATAAATAAAACAATTCGTACGGCTTAAAAGGATTTGAGTTCAAGTCATATCAAATTTAAAAAAAAAAGTTGTCTGTTACAGATGACTTTTGACAGATGACAGATGAATTGTCAACTGATACACGAAACAAATTCGTATATCGTGTTTTGTGCAGAGTGTTTAGTTAGTTAGTGTTTGTTTAGTTCGTGATTAGTGAAAAAATAATTTATATTTGATATGCCTCCTATAAGACGAAGCAATTTAGGTAGAAGAACCAGAAATGCTATAAACCAAGCTAATTACCGATATAATCGTATTGCAAAAGAACGTGACGACGGAAATGAACGTGAAAGAATTCGGATATCACAAACGCGTGAACCGCGAGCGCGACGTTCAACTAATAATCGCGCAAGTTTGAATCGAGCTGCTTTCAGTTACGATGTGTCAATTGACTACAGTAACTACCAATGTGTTGTTATTGGTTCTATGAACTTGGTTTGCTCACACTGTAAGGCATTAAAATACAAAAACGAAGCCAATGGATTGTGTTGCGCAAATGGTAAAGTGAAATTGATACCATTGGATCCACCACCAGAACCATTGTACTCATTGGTTTCAGGAATAGGAACAGATTCTATACACTTTTTGACACATATCCAACAATATAACAATTGCTTTCAAATGACTTCATTTGGGGCAACAAATGCAGTTCGGGAAAATTTTATGCCAACTTTCAAGGTATGTATTATAGCAGTTAATCATAATTATTTTAGCGAACAAAATTTTCTGTCACCAAAGTTAAGATGTGTTACTAATCTTCAATTTCTTAATCATTACGAAATATATCACTTAGTCATCATATTATATGGTGATTCAGTTTCAGTGACACTTTTATTATATTTTATAATTGATAGATATTAGTTAAAACTAAATATATACTTTTTAAGATCAAATATTATTTAAGTTTGATCACTGACAATCCATTAATTTATACCACACCATAATATTTTTTTTATTTACAGATACAAGGGCAAATATATCACAGAGCAGGTTCACTGTTACCAGTGTCAGATAGCGACAACAAATTCCTGCAAATTTATTTTATGGGCAATTCACCACAAGAAATTGATCTGCGTTGTGCACATAACAATTTAGTAAAAAGGTCTATTGTAGAACAATTACAAAATTTATTTCATCAACGCAATCAATTGATTATATTGTTTAAAACTGCCCTGGATCTGATGCCATCCGATAATCACAAAATTGTAATCAGAGGTGATAAAACACCTGCAGGTCAACATACAAGACGTTTTAATGCACCAACTATTGATGAAGTTGCTATCGTTGTAGTTGGAGAAAACTTGGAATCCCGTGATATTGTTTTACATCGTCGGAATGATCAATTACAACGTATAAAGGAAACACACCGCTCATATGATGCACTGCAATATCCCATTATATTTTGGCAAGGTGAAGATGGCTACGATTTCTCAATAAAAATGATAAATCCCATTACAGGTAACTAAAATATTAGTTTAGCTATGGCGATAATATCTCAGTCACTATATTATGTATTTTAATTTTATATTTGAATGTTATTAAAACAAAATCTGTTTACAGGTTCTGAAACCAACAAAAAAGTCAGTTCAATGAACTATTATTCATACCGCCTAATGATTCGGGAAAATGAAGATAATCACATATTGAAATGTCGCCGATTATATCACAAATATGTTGTTGACATGTATGTTAAAATTGAAACGGAGAGATTAACATTCATCAGGTTGAATCAAACCAAACTCCGATCTGAAGAGTATATTCACCTTCGAGATGCGATTAATACTGATGGAAATGCACAGAATGTCGGTCGGATGACTATTCTTCCAGCAACATACATCGGAAGCCCTCGGCATATGCACGAATATGCTCAAGATGCCATGTCGTATGTTCGTCATTATGGTACAGCAGATTTGTTCATCACATTTACATGCAATCCGCAATGGATAGAAATTAAGCAGGAGTTATTCCCTGGGCAATCACCCATTGATCGTCATGATATTACAGCCAGAGTCTTTAGACAAAAGTTGAAATCTTTAATGAATTTCATCGTAAAACATAATGTGTTTGGTGAGACACGCTGCTGGATGTATTCTGTGGAGTGGCACAAACGAGGATTGCCACATGCACACATTTTGATTTGGTTGGTTGAAAAGATAAGGCCAAATGAAGTTGATGCAGTGATATCAGCTGAAATCCCTAATGTACAAGTAGATCCTGGATTGCATGAGGTAGTTATCAAAAACATGATACATGGTCCCTGTGGAACTCTTAATCAAAATTCACCGTGTATGATGGATGGTAAATGTTCAAAACGATATCCACGGACATTAATATCGGAAACAATTACTGGTAATGACGGTTATCCATTGTATCGTCGCAGATCGACAGCAGACAATGGAAAATCAACAATTGTCAAATTAAATCAACAAGATATTGAAATAGATAATCGTTGGATTGTTCCATATTCACCCATTTTATCAAAGACATTCAAAGCACACATCAACGTTGAATCTTGCCATTCAGTGAAATCGATTAAATACATTTGCAAATATGTAACCAAAGGGAGTGATATGGCTGTGATTGGAATTGGTGCAGAGAATTCTAATGATGAAGTTACCCAATACCAAATGGGCCGCTATGTTAGCAGTAATGAAGCAGTTTGGCGAATATTTTCTTTTCCTATTCATGAGAGACACCCTTCTGTTGTTCACTTAGCTGTACATTTAGAAAATGGACAAAGAGTGTATTTTACAGCACAGAACGCAGTACAAAGAGCTGCTCAGCCACCATCTACTACATTAACCAGTTTTTTTGAGACATGCCAAAACGATGATTTCGCACAAACATTGCTATATTCTGAAATGCCAAAATATTATACCTGGAATCAATCCTCAAGGAGATTTATACGACGGAAACAAGGAAAACCAGTTCCAGGATATACAGATGTATATTCCACCGATGCGATTGGCCGGATTTATTCAGTACATCCAAGCAATGATGAATGTTTTTATTTACGACTGCTATTAGTCAATGTACGTGGCCCAACATCATTCCAACAGTTACGAACTGTTGATGGTGAATTGTGTGGATCCTACAGAGAAGCCTGTCAACGTTTGCAATTGCTTGAAAATGACGCTCATTGGGATCAAACTCTCAATGATGCTGTAATATCATCACACGCTCATCAAATACGAACATTGTTTTCTATAATCATATCTACATGCTTCCCATCAAACCCAATTGATTTGTGGATGAAGTACAAAGATTATATGTGTGATGATATTTTATATCAAATACGGAATAGAATGGGAAATCCAAATATACAAATCAGTGAAGAAATTTACAATGAAGCATTGATTTCAATTGAGGACATGTGCTTGATAATGTCAAACAAACTATTAATTCAATTAGGCCTGACCGCGCCCAATCGTCCAATGCATGACGCTTTTAACCAAGAGTTGCATCGAGAAAGACTGTATGATCTCAACGCTTTGAAAGAATTAATTCAAACAAATCTTCCACTGTTAAATGAACAACAGAAGTATGTATTTGAAACTCTTATGAAAGTAACAAATGATGAAACTGGAGGGATTTACTTCTTAGATGCACCTGGTGGTACAGGAAAAACTTTTTTGATTTCATTAATATTAGCAACAATTCGCTCACAAAATAAAATTGCACTTGCACTCGCTTCGTCGGGAATCGCAGCAACTTTGCTTGAAGGTGGTCGAACAGCCCATTCAGCACTAAAATTGCCATTAAATATGCAAAGCAATGAAACTCCAACCTGCAACGTTTCGAAGAACTCTGCAATGGCAAAGGTTTTGCAGCAATGTAAATTGATTGTTTGGGATGAATGCACGATGGCACATAAAAAATCTTTGGAGGCTTTAGACAGAACCTTAAAAGATCTACGTAGCAATAATAACCGATTTGGTGGTGCAATGCTTTTATTAGCAGGAGATTTTCGTCAAACATTGCCAGTGATTCCACGATCAACGCCAGCTGATGAACTCAATGCATGTCTAAAGTCCTCCAATTTGTGGAAACATGTCAAAGTACTTCATTTAAGCAAGAATATGCGTGTCGAGTTGCAAAATGACCAATCTGGAAACATATTCTCTAAACAACTCATTGACATTGGTAATGGCAAATTTCCTATAGACATGTTGACTGGCTGCATTAACTTTCCTCAAAGTTTTTGTCAGTTAACTCGATCAAAAGATGAACTTATTCAGAAGGTGTTTCCAGATGTTTCTCAAAATTACAGAAACCATGATTGGTTGAGCGAACGAGCTATACTGGCTGCAAAAAACATAGATGTAAATGAATTAAATTTCAAAATTCAAGAACAAATTACAGGCGAATTGAGGATATATAAATCAGTTGATTCGGCTACTAATCAAGATGATGTAGTCAACTATCCACCGGAATTTTTAAACTCGCTGGATTTGCCAGGATTGCCACCTCACAATCTTCAATTAAAGGTTGGATCGGTGGTTATAATGTTGCGAAATATCAACCAACCGCGTCTTTGCAACGGTACACGGTTAGCGATAAAAAAATTACTAAACAATGTGATAGAAGCAACTATACTCAAAGGAAAGTATAAAGGAGAAGATGTTCTCATACCGCGCATCCCAATGATTCCGACTGATGTGCCATTTGAGTTTAAACGACTACAGTTTCCAGTGCGGCTTGCTTTTGCTATGACTATAAACAAGCCCCAGGGGCAAACATTAAGTGTTTGTGGTATTAATCTAGAAAACCCATGTTTCTCACATGGTCAATTGTATGTTGCCTGTTCCCGTGTTGGAAAACCATCAGATTTGTTTATCTATGCGCCAGGTAATCAAACAAAGAACATCGTATACCACAAAGCAATATAATGATAATAATAATAATAATTATGATTCACATGATTAACAATAAAGCGATTACTTACTTTTCAATCCTTATATATGTTTTATTTAATTATTTTTTATTCACAACGCCCTATCACCAGGGTGATGGTTCTGTTCAGGAGAATTTTTTAAAATACGTAGGCACAAAAACTGCCACATTACAAATCTTTTTGACAGGACGAAGTCTGTCGGGTCAGCTAGTATTAGATATTTTTAATAAGAAAAAATGTGATTGCATGATTTACATTTTTACATTTTTAATTTTAAGACATTTTTAATCTCAAAATCGCCATTGCAATTATAAAACATGAAGATACAATTCAAGAACGTTTACAGAAGCAGCTCGATCATGGGGTCAAGTAGTTCAAATTGTGGAGGTTGTAAATCAACCCCCTGAAAACCCATGCCATCACTTTCAGTAAGAAGCGTTACGCACTGCGCCTTTCGAAAGGTCGCCAGGTCTTCACTTCGATCGACGGTTGGCATTCCCAAATCCAGGAAGCAATCCAGAAAGGTTCGGGGATAGCAAACCTGCTACCTTCTCCGATCTGCCTTTCTTGCGGACTCCCCATCTCCATCTAATGCTTATTTTACAACACGTTAATTTGGTCCGTACTCCTCTACGGATCTAATGTCTACTTCAAGTTTGTTGCACCCTACTAGATAAAATAGCTTCAAGTTTTCCAAAATATGCTCCTCAGGAGAATTTTAAACGCTCCTTTATTTGTCAGAAATAATCAAATTTATAGAGAAAATGACACTCCAGAAATCAAGCACTTCGTATTTCAATCATTCCACAAACAACTCAAACCAAGTTCGTCTGAAAACGCGCTTGTTCGCGAGCTGGTCGACATGCTGGGAGCTTAGCACCGCGTCACCGCTAACTTCCCCTGTTTCCATGCTCAAACGACCTCATACGTCGCTGCAATCATAACTTTTGCCCCCATACGACAGTATCCAGTCGTGTGTTAACTCAAGTTCGCGAATCAATAGAGCCGCCGGGTCCTCGTACTCAATAACGGCTACACGATCAGCGGGTCCCATATCCCAACCCGGTGCCACATAATCCGGTCAAACTTGTCACTCCAAGGCAAGTTTCCGCGACCAGGAATGCATCACGCATTCCACAACCTGGTTTTAGGCCAGAACAGAAAACAAAACTAATAAAAAAAAAACATGAATGAGTAATGGGTTCCTTTTTTAACAAATATGACCGATTCGTTTTCGCTTGGCCCTGTTTATATACTATACATTGTTGAATGAATTTTGGTCATCATCTACAGCCGTCACTCAGCGAGAATGTCAGCTTCTTAACCAATATGCTGCTATTGGTGTCACATAGCTTCGATTATTTTTCACTAAACCTCGCCATAGTTGTAAATCGAGTTCGACTGTTCTAGCCCCGGACATTATTAGTATCCTATTTTTCAGAAATCTTTCTATGTTTTTAATCCATGTTTTTCTCAGTAATGGTTCATCGTTTCTCAATAAGGCAAACATTGTCAACAACAAACAATGTGTCAATTTGTTGAAACATTATACTATGTATGATTAGACTTCCAACATTCCAACTATTTAAATTTAGTAATTTAGTACTTTTCAATGGAATCTTAGTAAATATGCATCCTGGCTAATTCGATTGAAGTGCTCTATCGCCCATGAATGTTATTAATTATGTTATTGTATTAGTATTAATATTATTATTAATTATAATGTTATTATATTTATTATATATAATATTATTATATTATTATTAATATTTATTAAAGATTCCATTTATTTGTAAGCAATATTGGTTATACATGAAGAATACTCATAGTTTCAGTATCTGAATCGACAGATCAAAGCACTACTGTCAGTGGCCTAACACATACTGGCTTGAAAATAATATAGTTTCGGTTTGAAAATTTTGAATTTTTGTCATAAATATTTTTGGGACAATCTTCAGTTTATATGTACACAAAAATAAACAATTCAAAAGCAAGAGATACTAAAGAGTTAAACAAGATGCTGAGCCTACATTATTTGGATTATTTTGTTGAAGTATGGAATTATAAAGTTTTGTTGAATAAGGAAGAAGAATGGTGGTCTTTCCATTTCTTAATGTTAATTAAAATTATGCATACTGACTTGCAAAGAATATAGTTTCGGTTTTTAAAATTTTTATTTTATATTTTTAGGGATATCTTCAGTTAATATATGAACAAAATTGATGAATTCAAAATCAAGGTTAAACAAGACACTGATACTAATGTCTGTATTGTTGTATAATTTTTTTGAAATATATTTTTCTTAGTGGATATAGTAGTGGATAATGTAATAATTAAAAAAGTTAAAAAAGAAGAATGACTGTCTTTCTATTTCTTGACCATGATGTAAAATAATTATTTTAATAACTATTGAATGCAAACGGTTTTTAGTATGTTTCGAAGCAAATCTAGTAAGAAATATTAATTATTTAAAACACTATTGTCAAGAAGACAGCAATAATACTTTTGCAGCATGTTACTTTCATTTTGGGGCCTGTTAAACATTTTAACATAAATTTGGTGCAGCAACATTGACGAATAATAAAAATAATTAATTAAATTTTAAACTGAGGGTATAAAAATAGAACAAGTAAATTGAATATAAGTATCTGAAGATGGAAATGAATGCAATAATTGGAAAAACCAACTTTAGTTTTCAGTTGAGAGATGTGGATATTATCAAAGAGAAATAAAGATAAGACGCCAGCATCCGAAATGAAATACCTTGGAAAAAACAGGGGGGTAACTCTGAACAAAGATGGACAAGAGAAAAAAATACAAGAAATAAAAGAAATAAGAATAAACATCAGTGGAAGAATACACAGAGAGTAGACAACTTAGTTTACCCTACTCTAATCTACTTTAGAGCTACGCAACATGTGGGTTTTCTCCATGGAGGAGAAAAACAAGAGGGAGACCTAAACCAACTTGAAATCACAGACTGAAGCAAGAATAATGGGCGGAGATACAAAAAAAGTAATTTATACCTGAAGAAACGAAGAATAAACAATATATAAAACACACCCTAATCGTTAATTAATAATAACGAGACTATTTACTTACACTGGGTATGTTGTCGTTATTGCAAACTCCTTCGCTTAACAACCGGTCTCGGATTTCCCAGGCGAATATCGACGGACACTCCCTCTTGAACTCGGCGATCTTCTGGACCACCGGCTGCGTAGCCACCCTCGGTTTCGAACCGCCGATGGCTCTCGGTTTGATCGACCCCGTCTCGTAGTACCTGAATCCAAATAAACTTTCATCAGCCAAACATAAAGAATAAAATTCCGTTCGGAATATTACCTGCCGAGTATCTTCGACACGCAGCCGTTGGACACCTGCAGGATGCGCGAGATGTCGCAGGGTCTCGCGCCCGAATGGGCCAGCTCCACGATCTTCTGCCTGGTGGAGTCGGGTAGCGGTCGACCGTTCACGTAGACGCCTCCCAGCTGATTGATGCCGCTGTGCCCTGCGGTCGAACATCCGAATATTGTGTTCTGACCCATGGAGTGATGCATTAGATCTTCTTCTGGAAGCAACGAATCAGGTGTTAATAGAGCTAGCTGGGATAAAAAAGGAATTTTATCCTATTTTATTGAATATCCAGAAAACCACCATTTGAGACAAAAAGACACTGCCAGTATATTAAAGATTAAGTTGTTTCAATAGCTGTCCTGATGAAACAAACATGGCTCAACAACCATTTTTAAAGAGAAACCCTATCAAGCTACTTTGCAGCAAGACAACGTTAACGATATTGTATAGAGATACCAAATATTTGTTCTGTTTAGGCATAAACTCCAAAGGCTCTTTCCATCTGATACCCACCACAACCGCCAGAATGAAGGGAATAATAATAGCTAGCTACAAAAACTATTTTAAATATCATTTAATATTCCCTTATTTCACAAATAATTTGATTAACAAACGGGTGAAATATATTTGTATATTGTACCGAAGTTTTATAAATCTATTATAAAGCCAATAAAATATAAAACACGTGAAAATTGAATTCATTTTTATACGACGAATAATGATCCAATTACAATGATTTATAGGCAAACTAAGAAGATATCTTGCTGTCTTATGAACTCCAGGAAAAAAAATCCCGTGCTTTTTCAGAGAGTCGTCAAAAAGTTGGAGAAACTTTGTCGAAACCTTCATATAATCCAGATATATCCTCACGCGACTATTATTTATTTCTTTAAGGACTAAATTAATCTTCTCTTTTTATAATTACTAGAGCAGGTATGGTGTATTTAGAACCTTGACAATAGGGGATTACTTCCTTGGTGTTTGTATTGACGAATTTTGTAATTTTAAAAAAACTAATAATACTACTGCTAGAAAAAGGTTTTCTTTAGCTCTTCTAATTTGAAAAGGAAGAAAATTACTTATCTAGTTATCCAGACAATTAATCTATACTGGACTGGATCAAAAATATATTTAAAGTTGATAAAAATACATTGATATATTTTATTTAAAATTCATATATATACATTCGATATGCTGTGAGAGAAGGGAATGTTTTTCATGGTTTTCAAAACCTATTTATCAATATAGTTCTTAAATACTAATAATTGATATACGTATCTGTACCGTCTTGATCGATTACCTTTTGCCACTATTCTGATAATTCCATCCCAAAAACTCTGAGATTTCATGGAGAATGTGAGGCATGAGGTACCCACAAACCTTTGTTAAGGCCAATTCTATACCATTAAAATAGTTTTACAAATGTTTATGGTTTGTAAATAAGTACTGAAATAACTCAAAATGTCAAGAGTTATTTCCAAAACTTAAAATTAAACAAGAAGTATGATTAAAATCAATTAAATTTAAATTTACTTTGGGGAAATTACAAAACAAAATCTTTTTTTTAATTAATTACATTTTACTTATTAATTTATTACTACTATTCAGTTGTACTTGCATTAATACCATAGGTCCAAATTGGCTTTATGGTTGACCGATATTCATCGATAGTCTTTGATTTTAGGTCAAGTTGAGAGTCTCTTCCGACTAACCAGTACAGATGCTGGACTTTGAGTCTAATCTGCTCTACTTTTTGTCTAACAAAATGTTTCCAGTTTAACCACCATCGACATAATTTCAGAGATATTTGGCTGAATCTGATTGAGGAATCGGGCATGTGTCAAGTGATATAATTAGGTTTTTGTCAATTTGCCGCAAAGCAATATTAACATGGACAGATTTGGAGCTATTTGTATATAACTATTTCCCAGTCTCTACTTCATTTGTAGATATTGTTGGCCGCTACTTGTACTTTTTCTACAGCATTAGACAGAGATACGTATTTTTCCACGATAACTGTGTCGTCGGCAAATGTTCCAAGTACTGTTTCTTTCATTGCTGTTATAACAGCAGTATAGAGCAAATATAAGAGTGGTCGCAAGACACTACACTGTGGAACTACAGCTAAAATAGTTTAAATACTACTTAACAAGCATAAGCATATATATATATATATATATATATATATATATATATATATATATATATATCGTTTCATTAATTGATTTCCTGTCTAAATGTCTACCTTGATCTATACATTACCCTAAAGCCTATATATGTGCCTATACGGTCATATATAAAACGAGAATTCACCATCATTTAATTTATTAACAAACACATTGAGGTAACTTATTATGACTTACTTATTATGACTTACTTATTATGTTTATTTTTACTCCAATATATTTAGTTATTATCAGTACTCATTATACTTTCCAATATATTTAATTATTCTGTTCAAGATTTAAGATTTTTGGTTTCCGTTGTTTAGTTTGATATTTATTTTACGTTGGATTTCGGCTTACTTTCGTCCCTTTTGTGTTGGGTTTGTTAATTTTTAACCCTCATATTTGACTTTCATCATCAATTTCCTTGAGGTCTCCCTCATAGTAGTCTATAATTAGTGCAGTATCATTCGGATATCGCGAGTTGTTATTATTATGGGCGATGTCATTGTAATTTTTAAGTTTTGAGATAGGGAAATGTGATAAAATTAATATATTTGCTGTCAAGCCCAGTTAGACTTGTTCAACTAATTTAGTGTGTTTTACAGAATTAACAGTTTTTCACCGGTTATGAAGCAGATATATATAGAGATATAATTGTGTGTTTAGTCTTATTTTTCATGGTATACCTAGGAGAAAAAAACCTTTTTTATAGCAAATAAACAACCTATAACAAGCTCACTAACTTTATACAAATACACCTAATTAACAATTGTATATCTGAGTAATGTAGTTTACTTTCATTAGAGAACATATTTACCTTTGACGCGTAGTTCTTGTTTCCTTCGATGCAATGTTTCGTTATAAAGTCAATTTGATCTTAATGTATTTCTGCTTAGTTTATTTTGTTACTACCTGTATACATCTTTATTGATAATATATATATATATATATATATATATATATATATATATATATATATATATATATATATCGTTTCATTAATTGATTTCCTGTCTAAAATATCTTGATCTAAACATTACCCTAAAGCCTATATATGTGCCTATACGGTCATATATAAAATGAGAATTCACCATCATTTAATTTATTAACAAACACATTGAGGTAACTTATTATGACTTACGGTAAGCAGCACACGAAACTTGTAATATTAGTTTTTAGTACCTGAAAGTGAGTATGAAGGGAAGTATATCACACTTTATCATAAACCTGCGATATGTTCAGGAATACAACTGAACAACATCATTTGGCATTTGAGTCTATATTTGTTTTGCCCACTAGTCTATACACTTGAAATATACATAGTTTATCTTTATGTATAATTTCTAATAATATATTTTCGATTTTTTCACGGTTTGAGAATCATGATTATATTATCTGATCCGAAAGCTACGAAAATTCATTCGTAATATTATAATTTAATGTTAAATCAGGCACTTCATATATATGAACGTAAAAGTATGTGTGGATACGGTCAGCAAACTTCAAATAAAAACAACGAAATTTGACTGACTGTAAGAAAAAAACAACGAACCGAAAAAAGCTCGGCATTGAGAACCAATTAAGCATCGATCGAATAATGAAGGAATAAAAGGGCCACGGTCCGGACAATTATACAAACGCCCTGATCGAAATCCTTCTCTCCGCAAAACACAATTAACCGAACGATTTTCCTGCTTTTTAAAACCGAGAACTGCTCTTGATCGCGGCGGTAGCCCGAGCGGGAGGAGCCTTGGGCCGCAGCGTAACGGTTGCCACAGACGTCGCTCTCTCCACCGTGAATCGCGGAGACGTGCCCCGCGTATTAAATGGATCATTACAGGCGGCGCTGAATGAGAAAAACTCCAGTTAATTGCTGCTTGATTAAAGACCGCAGATCCATAAAATAATCGAGGGTGCGATTACAACTATGCGATTAAAGGGAGTGAAGGGGGCCGAGGAGTGGGTTGGCAGCTCGACGCCACTCAAAAGGACAAGCGTTTGAACTTGTCGAATCTGCGGGGTTTCGATGGAAATAGGGCGAGCGCACCACCGATCGATTGATGGGTGAGATTGGACCGAAGTGTTTTCATGCTAATTTACTCGTGATATCAGCGATCACGTTCAACAGATGTTGATCCCGATTCATGATCATCATTAGATCGTTTTTTAATGTTTTTCCTATCTGAAGATGTATGTTTCATTTGCAGGAAACGTTACTCCACGGTCATCTCCGGATATGGCGCATGCGCATACTAAGCTCCATTTAATTTTAAAACAGATAATGAATCTAGTGTTTCCCTCCTAGTTCAAGGGTATCTATCATGGAGAAATGAGCCATGACTTGTTTTTGCAAATGGTTTTGAAAATCAACTTTTAATGAACTTGGAGGAATTATCAGTCATTGTTATGGACAATGCACCATTTCATAGTACACCGCTGTATTCAGTCAGACATATTGAAGAATAAATTGACAAATGGTATAATATGGGCCACTATATAATTAATATACTATAACTGTAGAAAATTGTGTTATAGAGTGGTTAAAATTTATTTGGTTAAAATGTCTAAGGAGAGAAATAATACTAACTGTTTTGCAGATATTGCGAATGTATTAAGGAAAATACGTATTTTTTATCAATAAAGATGTATACAGGTAGTAACAGAACAAACAAAGGAGAAATACAGTAATATCAAATTGACTTTATAAGGAAACATTGCATCGAAGGAAACAAGAACTACGCGTAAAAGGTAAATATGTTCTCTAATGAAAGTAAACTGCATTACTCAGATATACAATTGTTAATTAGGTGTATTTGTATAAAGTAAGTGAGCTTGTTATAGGTTGTTTATTTGCTATAAATAAGGTTTTTTTCTCCTAGGTATACCATGAAAAATAAGACTAAACACACAATTATATCTCTATATATATCTGCTTCATAACCGGTGAAAAACTGTTAATTCAGTAAAACACACTAAATTAGTTGAACAAGTCTAACTGGGCTTGACAGCAAATATATTAATTTTATCACATTTCCCTATCTCAAAACTTAAAAATTACAATGACATCGCCCATAATAATAACAACTCGCGATATCCGAATGATACTGCACTAATTATAGACTACTATGAGGGAGACCTCAAGGAAATTGATGATGAAAGTCAAATATGAGGGTTAAAAATTAACAAACCCAACACAAAAGGGACGAAAGTAAGCCGAAATCCAACGTAAAATAAATATCAAACTAAACAACAGAAACCAAAATCTTAAATCTTAAACAGAATAATTAAATATATTGGAAAGTATAATGAGTACTGACAATAACTAAATATATTGGAGTAAAAATAAACAATCAAATAAAACAAGAACTGAAAAAAGATTTGAATATTTTTAGTTATATTTATTGCTCCAAATAGCCTCCATGAAATTGTTTTCGACTTCACACACTTATATATGGACAATCGCTATAATAAACGTAAGCGTATAGCGGACATGTCCAGTTAGGTTTCGAAACTAGGGCTATATCAGCAATTCTAGGATCCTCCCATTGCCAGAACAGCTACCTAGTTTTTATTTTTGCAACCGATATTTTCAAAATCGCTTAAATGTAAGTTTGTGTTTTTGCTGCAATCTATTAAGAAATAATTAAAATAACAAACTAACAATAGGATAATATAACAATAGGTAATATATAATTAACTAATTTGCAGTTATAGATAATATTATATATTCAATAAAAGTCAACTAGTAGTAATATGGATGAAGCAATATGCTACAATACAAAGCAACGATACTAGTTAGTGAACATGTTTTAACAGCAGTAATAATCATGTTCAATTACAATTTAAAAAAAGGCGTCAGACAGAACCGCCCATAATAATAACAACTCGCGATATCCGAACAATACTGCACTAGTTATAGACTACTATGAGGGAGACCTCAAGGAAATTGATGGTGAAAGCCAAATATGAGGGTTAAACATTAACAAACCCAATACAAAAGGGAGGAAAGTAAGCCGAAATCCAACGTAAAATAGATATTAAACTAAACAACAGAAACCAAAATCTTAAATCTTAAACAGAATAATTAAATATATTGGAAAGTATAATGAGTACTGACAATAACTAAATATATTGGAGTAAAAATAAACAATCAAATAAAACAAGAACTGAAAAAAGATTTGAATATTTTTAGTTATATTTATTGCTCCAAATAGCCTCCATGAAATTGTTTTCGACTTCACACACTTATATATGGACAATCGCTATAATAAACGTAAGCGTATAGCGGACATGTCCAGTTAGGATTCGAAACTAGGGCTATATCAGCAATTCTAGGATCCATTGCCAGAACAGCTACCTAGTTTTTATTTTTGCAACCGATATTTTCAAAATCGCTTAAATGTGAGATTGTGTTTTTGCTGCAATCTATTAAGAAATAATTAAAATAAACTAACAATAGGATAATATAACAATAGGTAATATATAATTAACTAATTTGCAGTTATAGATAATATTATATATTCAATAAAAGTCAACTAGTAGTAATACGGATGAAGCAATATGCTACAATATAAAGCAACGATACTAGTTAGTGAACATGTTTTAACAGCAGTAATAATCATGTTCAATTACAATTTAAAAAAAGGCGTCAGACAGAACCGCCCATAATAATAACAACTAGCGATATCCGAACGATACTGCACTAGTTATAGACTACTATGAGGGAGACCTCAAGGAAATTGATGGTGAAAGCCAAATATGAGGGTTAAACATTAACAAACCCAATACAAAAGGGACGAAAGTAAGCCGAAATCCAACGTAAAATAAATATCAAACTAAACAACAGAAACCAAAATCTTAAATCTTAAACAGAATAATTAAATATATTGGAAAGTATAATGAGTACTGACAAAAACTAAATATATTGGAGTACAAATAAACAATCAAATAAAACAAGAACTGAAAAAAGATTTGAATATTTTTAGTTATAGTTATTGCTCCAAATAGGCACCATGAAATTGTTTTCGACTTCACACACTTGTATATGGACAATCGCTATAATAAACGTAAGCGTATAGGGGACATGTCCAGTTAGGATTCGAAACTAGGGCTATATCAGCAATTCTAGGATCCTCCCATTGCCAGAACAGCTACCTAGTTTTTATTTTTGCTACCGATATTTTCAAAATCGCGGAAATGTGAGTTTGTGTTTTTGCTGCAATCTATTAAGAAATAATTAAAATAACAAACTAATAATAGGATAATAGAACAATAATTAACTAATTTGCAGTTATAGATAATATTATATATTCAATAAAAGTCAAATAGTAGTAATACGGAGGAAGCAATATGCTACAATATAAAGCAACGATACTAGTTAGTGAACATATTTTAACAGCAGTAATAATCATGTAATGGTTCATGCTCCGTGCCCGAATTCTAAAACCTTTGTTCAAAATTGATTCGACTTATTCGAAAATGCACATAGATGTTTAAAGCGCATTCTGAGGATTTGGTAAAAGCTAATATTTAGGTGCGTTATAATCCGGTAATGCATTAGGGAAAATGGAAGTTAGCGCGTATTAGGGTTAGTCGGAGAGAGACGGTGTTCAAGGGAGAATAGAATTATGCAGTTAGCTGCGGTCGTATGCCTTGAGCAATACATTGTAAAGGTCGTTAACTGTTTTTTTATCGATATTATTGACTTAACTCGTACAATTTTGCTTTAATATTATATTATGTTTCTAATAAAGTAGTTTTTACTAACTTTATCCTATCATCTTTAATCGAGAATTATCTGGACTGAGACTTCTGTTTAAAAGGGGCATACAAAAAAAAAACATCTGCATTTACCCAGCCTAGTTATTGGAGTGACAAGTATTACTCTATGAACGTTATCTGCCTTAAATGGACCGACTCATTACTTTGACCGCATCACCTGATAAATCTACCTTATTTTTATTGAATTCAACACTTAGAACTGGGAACATTTGCCGACAACACAATTATCATGGCAAAAGATTTATCTCTGTCTAAGGCTGTAGAAAAAGTACAAACAGCTGTCTACAGGATCTATAAATTGACAAGAGAATGAAAAATAGAGTTTAATATCAACAAATTTGTGCATATTAATTTTACGTTGTGTCGAAATGACAATAACCGAATTATATCACTTGATAGATGCCCGATTCCTCAAGCAAAATCAGCCAAATACCTTGGAATATATCTCGATGTTAGGTTATACTCGAACCATCATGTTAGATAGAAAGAAGAGCAGATTAGACACAAAATCAAGCAACTGTATTGGTTAGTCGGAAGATACTCCCAACTTGACCTAAAATTAAAGAGATTGGTTTATCAGTCAGTCATAAAGCCAATATGGGCCTATAGGGTGCAGATATGGAGTTGCGCTAAGACATCAGACACTCTACTAATCCAACGTACCCAAAACAAAATTCTACGATTAATTACCAATGCTTATCGCCATATAACCAACGAAGAACTGCACGATGACCTCGAAATCAAATGGGTACACGAAGTGATCCAAGATTTTGCCTTAAAACATGAAATAATATAAATAAAGTTGAATAAAGTTGCTAAATCGCAGAAACGTGGAAGCACGACAGTTATTGGACAACATACAAGAAATCAGAGGATTGAAGCGAACCAAACCACACGAACTTAGTGTTTAGTGTATAAGTGTATTCCTAACTTTAGTTTCAGTACATTAGTTTTATTTTAATTTGGGATATACATACTAATGTATTAATCCCGTACTCGTCATGCTTGTGTATTAATGCAAGTACAATAGAACAGTAGTAAATTATTTTGAAAATTAAGACTGTACTAAGTATATCTAATGTAAGATGTAATTAATTTAAAAAAAAAGAACTTACTACTAATAACTATATTACTACCTATAAAGTTTTGGTATCTTTACTGATTATCTATTATCTATTAATTAGTTTGAAGCATTAGTTGTTTAATTTTGTGTCTGGTCTTATCTGACGTCTAAAGTTTCCTTCTAATTTTCTGACAATTCCTCAAATGGTTGTAAGGATTTTGTTATTTCGCCGCAGCACAAAATTGACATGGACACAGTTTTATCTGCTAGGCTGTAGGTTCCAATGTCCAGTGTATTTGTGGATCTTGTTGATCGCCACTTCTACATTTTCTATAAGCCTAGGCGAAGATAATTCTTTCGCCATAACGACTGTATCATCGGCAATGTTCCAAGTGCTGTTTTGTTTTGTTTCTGAGATATTGGCAATGTAGAGTCGATACAGAAGTCGTTTCAAGATATTGTAGGGATATTTGAGGGCAGTATCTCCTTTCTTCCTAATCAAGCTAGAAATCTGGTATTTTTCTAGGAGATTTAACGTGTTTTAATAGTAGTCTCTCAAATGTGATTATAAAATATCTAATATATCCAAAACATTCCAGGACAGGCTTCAATCTCAAACATGTATTAAATGTCCACACGATTATTGAACTTCGTGATAGTTCGTTCAATAATCCAAGTGAAGTATCATCAACTTTGGAAGCTTCCTTAGGATCAAGATTGTTATCAAATTCCGTGACAACTTCTATTGAAGAAATCAGCCATTTTTGGTTGATAAACAGGTATTATATCTATTATAGATTTTTCTGATCTCGTTTAAATTAGCAAGTTGCTTTTTGATCTGTAATATATATATATATATATATATATATATTATTGGCAAACATTTAATGATACATATTTTTGGTCTAATATATGGTTAGTAGTACAAACTAAAACTTTTTTTTCCTTTCCTTTGAAGCGTTCAACATCAGGCTGATATCATGAAAACGCTTCATTTTCCTTGATATCTTTTCACCACCCCTTTAATATCTTAGTGTAGTCGTTCACCTTGCCCTTCACTCATATCTCCTAAATTCTAAATTTTCTGGAAGCTGGCGAAAGTAGGAATGATAAAAATATACTTTTGTTCTCATTAAGCAATATAAAGTTGAAAAGCTTTTAACGTTCTGTTAGCGATTTATTTATAGTTAGGGTCTTCATGATTGGTTTAGAATGCCATATGTGACGTCCTTAAAAGCAATCCACCCTTCTCTTTGAATATAGTTGTGATAAAATGTGTCTTTTTGGTATTTGAAGTATCTGTCTAGTATTTAAAGTAATCTCCATTTTTAGCAAATTATTTCACAAATTGTTTCATTAATTATGTGCAGCAGTGGTAAAAGAACTTTATGTGACTCCACCAATTTTTTGGAGGACGTTTTTTCACTGTTTAAGCTCCCTCATTGGCTCCCTTTTATTCAAGTGAAGCAAGAAATTTTGGTAAACCCAGCTTGCTGTCCTCGTCTTCATATTTTAATTTGCGAAGAACCAATTCCAAGTTCTTGTAGGTTTCTCTGGACAATATAGAATTACCTGCTTTAGGGATTTTTTATGAGATTATAGAAAAACTCTATTGTGCTCTATTGTATTGGATCTTAAATGTAGTTGGTTGATGTAAATCTTGGCACAATATTGGTGCCCTGATGGCCTGGATTCTTTTTATTTCATTATTTAATTTATATTTCATTTTCAGCATATTAAAATACATTGGAATCATTAATCAACTACTATTCTTTGTCTGCTTCATGGCGTCAGTCACTAACATATTTTTCAAAACAAGTCTAATGTTGTTGAATCTTTTAAAGTGTCTAATTGTTGATTATGTTAAAAATGGTTTTGAGTAGCGCAATCCTGATTACACGAATCAGGAATTTTAGAATGAAAAAACTTACTTTTAAAACATGTATTGAGACTTTATTTTAGACTCTTATTAATACCATCTTAAATGATTAGGGCCCGGCCTACCATAGTAAAACACATATTTTTGGCAAAATTAGTTTTTTTTATTCAACATAATTCCCTTCAAGGGTGATACACTATTCCATGCGCATCCCAAAATACAGACGCCATAATCTTGCCAGCGGACTGTTGCGTTTTCCCACGTTTTGGAGCGGGTTCATCATGTGCTGTTCACTCTGATGACCGTCGACTGGACTTCAGAGCGAAATGATGGAGACATGTTTCATCCGTTGTTACATATCGATGCAAAAACTCGGGTTTATTATGCTTGATCATCTTCAAATACTGCTCCGAATCATCAACTCGTCGTTGTTTTTGGTCAAAAGTGAGTTCGAGCGACACCCACTTTGTACAGAACTTTCTGATACCCAAATATTCGTGAATGATATGATGTACACGTTCAGTTTATATCTTTAGAGTGTCTGCTATTTCATTCAATTTTAAATTACGTCATTCAAAATCATTTTGTGGATTTTTTTCATGTTTTCGTAGGCAACAACCTTTTTTTGGCGTCCACTGCGTTCACCGTCTTCGGTGCTCATTTCACCACGTCTAAACGTAGCTTACCAATACTTGATGGTTGATTTTCCTGGGGTAGTATCCGGAAACTCGGCATCAAGCCAAGGTTTTTTTCACAATAACAAAAGTTGCTCACAATTTTTTTTTCAATCTTTTGGTTCGCCTGATTTTTTATTGTACTAAAAATATTTTGGTCTGGAGTATTCCTAATTCGTGTATAGGAGATGAATGAAAAAATTTAATTTTAAAGCGATTATTGGGGTTTAATTTTAGATACTTGTTAAGACGATCTTAAATTCCGTTTGATTATGTATTTAGAACAATTATATGGATTATATATAGAAGTGTCGAGTGTTTTTTTTTGTATCAGTATACTGTCGACGCGTTTTCAATGTAAATGGAGAGCCGACGGAGCGAAACAGCCGCGAAAATGGATCCTCTCTGTTGACTCGGTTACGGAGGTCGGCGCGCACCGCCTCCAAATTGCATTAACCTTACCATTACATGGAGAATTGAGAACGTAGCCAGACGTGAAAGTCTGGAAAGGCCGCGGCGACCGGCTTCGGTCTCTTTAAGCGGAAGACGGTGACAGCTTGTGTTGGATTAATGGAGAAATTGAAATAACTCGAACTAATCCCACTACAGATTTCTTGCATAATTTAGCATGTTTAACAAGCCTTATGAATTGGGCGAGCGAAATTAAAGCTCTGATTCGGTTCTGCACGTCTACAGGGACAGCCTTACTTGCCATTGTCTCGCATTTAAATAATTGAAACTTTTTCTATACAATTCTATATTCCTTATGATGGTATCTAGAACTTATCTTCTATCAATTTCTAAATTTCTTTCGTTGTGTTAGCCATTTTCATATTATTATTTAATTTTGTAACCTTCGTACTGCATGAGTCAATGAAGATTTAATTTTTCAATTATATACTCTCCTTTTCAGCTCTTTTTAATTCCTCGAATATTTCCCTCCATGTACTTGTTCTTGATTGATATGCAACAGCCAGTTTTCATTGAGCCTCCTGTTTGTAAATTCCGTTTAGTTTTTATTTCTTTGTTGTCAATATTCTTCTGATCTGGTACCTTTTTTAAGAACTACTTCCATTTTGTTCCAAAAGGCATATTTTATCAATTATTTGTACATTTTATTCTCTAGGTAATAATGTAAATTAATTGAAACCAAAAGTGAACTATCGCTATTTTTAATTTTGCATGTTTAAATTGTATTTGATAGCTGTTTTTCATAATGATGAACATTCAATTTGGGCATCCGTCTTCAATTTTTTTTGTAGGTTTAAGCATTTTTTATAGACAGAATTGATTTTACATAACATACCGATACCTTGTTTTAATATCGACAAATATCGATACTTTCTATTATATATATATATATATATATATATATATATATATATATATATATATATATATATCAAAAACACTCAAAGTGCATTGACACATAAGCAAGTTAATAGCAATATTTGAAAGAATGAATAAGCATGTCAGAATTCAACAGCATTAAAAACAAATATATGGAGAATTATATTTTCTAAAAACCGAACCAAACAGTTTAAACCGGAAAAATTACGATAAATCAAAAATTATACGCTATATTTATTCATGCATGTTAAAACTCATTAATGCTAATAAACTAGTGTGTTGAATGATAACTAACTCCTGATGAATTAACAGACTATTTAGTTATACGTTTCATTTAACAATTAGAGATAATATTGAGAAGTGACTACCAAAGATTAGAAAATCTAATCAAGCGTAATACCTAATTAAAGGTTTCTTAGGATACTTTTATTTTGAAGACATTAAGTTTTTGCTAGCTATTTTTTTAAATAAAATAATGCAGGAAAAAATAGCCACATTACATTTTTTGAACAATACTACAAAATAGAATTGTTGATTGAAAAAAGGCGATCAAGCAAAAATTTACATCTAAGGAAATACTTATCTAAAACATATTATTTCTCATTATTATAAAGCAAAACTGTAATAAATGAAATAATCAGGACAATGTGGTGAAAAAAATTCGATAAATAAATGCACAAATAATGTAAACTTTTATCAGACAAAACAAGGGAACTGAACTAATTTTAAATTTGTTATGGTTGATCAATATATTTATTCGATTATTGACAAGCTTACACTCCATTCAGTGGTGCTATGGTGCTAAGATATATATATATATATATATATATATATATATATATATATATATATATATATATATTGCATGTATATGAAAAAATGTTAAAAAATCGTACTTGATTTTCACATTCCGAAAAAAATATTTAGATTAGTTTTTTAACATAGAAGTTCACATAGAAGAAAAATTAAAAAAAACATTTCCTTTATTTGTTTCAGATGAAAATTGAGACCCCTCAGAATGTATCATACAAATCACCTGCATGAATGATCACTAACAACGCGCGGCAGCCGATATCTTCATTGTGTGATTAAAAAACTTTAGAAACTTTGTTTATAAGCTCTTAAATACATGTACAATGTATCAATGTCTCAAAATATAAACAAAAAAAGTTAAAAAGGCTAAAAAATCATATATATGACCTAAAATACGCCATTCACTTGGTTGGTAAAGTGGCAAAGGAGATAGGACGGTCCACCTACTGTTGCTATAGTCGCGAATTAGAATCCCGATGGGGTATGGCGGTAAATTTATTTTTGTGACTGTCTTAAGAGAGTAAAATCCGATAAGGTAAATGATCCCAGTCACGCCAGTAACCAGGCTGGGTAAGACCGAATATCTTCTGGGTTGATTTCTAAGTTGGTCACTCGTCAGTCGGTAGGCTAAATGCCGAGGACCATGGTTCGGGGCCCACGTTAAACAATAGGTACAGTCCAGATAAACCCCCGTTGGTAAAAAGGAGACTTTAAAATATATGAAAAATTAAAAAAAAAAAACCAATAATTTAGTTAGAAAATATTTAACATGCGATAGATGCTCATACTATATTGATCAATAAATTCCTGGACCGCCACATTCTCACTTTCATTGCTAATTCAGGCGTCATGCCTGCCGAGCATTTAGGACGGCTCTTAATTATAAAAACGAACATTACCTTTGTGGGGCATCTTCCAGAGCGATTCGGCACAGGCTGATTCCCGTAGGGAGAGCGTTTTTGCGGCGGAAATAACCGGAGAAAACCCGCCCGGAGTCGGGACGGGTCCGGAAGTAGCTCCCAGGTTGAGCTTTTGGGAGGACCTGAAACGAAAGGAAAACTTTTAATATTTCGATAGAGGCACCGGAAACGTTTTATTTGCCGTAATTGGGCGGCGTCTTTCTTTTAAAACGCTTAGGCGTTCAAAAGATTTTAAATTGCGCTTTGACGTTCCATTGTTTCGGATGTCCAATGTGGACCATTCAGAATACTACGGGTAGGAAAAAGTTCTTTCCTACCCGTAGTAATTAGGCGGTTTTTAATCATTCCGTGCAAGCAGATATTATCAGCAGATAATTTCGTTCAAAAAAAATGATTATATTTCGAATCAAATGCAAAATTGACGCTAAAAAGCTGAATTTATAATTTCATGAATAGAAAAATGTTAAGCAGAATCATATTTGGTGACTGCATTAGCTAATCAATGGTATTTTTATATTTTTGGTTTGTAAAAATATTTATGTGATTTGAACTCTTAGTATCTAAAATGTTTGCTTGAATTGGTGAAATAATGTCGTATATATAACGACTATTGTTCTTTATTTATTGATTTTTGTCAAGTTTTTCCTCCAATATCTCTTCTTTAGTCGTCAGTTCCTAATTAAGTACGTTCCTATCTTGCTGAATTTAGTCTCGTTTCCTTGTCTTTTGCATCTTTCTTTCACCATATCCTTGACAAATTTTTTATAATTTATTTATTACATTGTTACCAGTTGTTGGCGACTGGAATCATCGGCCCTATCTTAGTCTCTAACGTAATAATGTTTATGTAATAAAATTACATTTTTCTATTAGATGCACCACACTACATTACATTACACAAGATCAAATGGTGTGAATGAGAATGGAGTTTGTAGTCATATCTTCTTGCAATTCTGTTGATTTCCTGGGTGACAGTAGGTATCTCAAGGTCTCGATATAAGTAATCGGTCCTGTATCTCAATAAAACTACAGCACTTCTCAGGACTTTGTTCTGGAAACCTTGTCTTTATAATTGATTTCCATATGTCAATATCGGTATACTTATGTTATAACAATTTATTATGTATTGATTATTGTGATTTTCTTTCTTCTAGTTAACAAATACATTTTCCTATATTTTATCTCCAATTGCATTGCGCACCTGATCATCGAATGTTTATTAACAAACCCAAATTAATGTGTAGGTATTATGTTTTTTTGTCCTTGTAATATATCCTTGACGTGATAAAAATGTGTTGTCCTTGTTACTACATTCTCCCACCCTCCATTTCTCACTGTTAACTGATTTTTAGTGTTCCCCACTTGTCTTCCTTTTCGAAAGATCTCTAATCCATCTATTTTAGTGTCTCATATCGACATATCTCCATTATTCACCAATCTTATATTTATTATCTATATAGCTTGCCCTTGTACCTCTGTTCCTTCATTTACTTTACCCTTATTTGTTCTAGAAAACACATTATTTGGTATTAGGAATATGAGCTAATTTTAAAGGATTTATTGTAAACTCATTTTTTAAAGAAATAAGTCATTAAAAAGCATTATTTTTTTGGGGAAGAGAAAAAACAACCTGCGCAAAAATGGAAATAATTAAAGTAATTTCAAAAACAATTTTCCTTCAATTAAAAAATATCAACCATCAAGTTATTAATTTGTATAATGTATTTTGCTCTGTTTCTTTTTTTTTCCAACTAAACTTCACTATTTCTGGATATTTATAAGTGTGGTTTATTTTATTTTGTTATTATCTTTATTTTGTTTTCAAAAATTATTACACACACTCTTTCACTATATGTGATTAAATAGATTTTACAAACAATATTGTCGATTCTATTCTATTATAATATACAATAAACGTTTAATATAATATTTAGAATATTTCACTTCTCACATGTATATATTTATAGTCAATTCAAAATAGCAGTGACACGAGTGTCAATATATGTCTGTCTAAAGTTGTAAATTCGTTTTACAGTCAGACAGATATTATCCTTGTCATTTTATTCTATTTAAAACGAGATAAAATGCTGTTAGAGAAGTTCGAACGTGTAACGGAATGAGCCTGCAAAAGTTGTCCCTTTGCCAAACTTTTGAAAATTCTTAAAAATATTATAATTACGGGTTGTAAACCGGTAAACGTTGTTTTAACGCTTTGTTTTAATAAATTTGAAATCGCCGATTAGTACGGACACGGTCACTAAAATATCTCAAAAAATAAGAAACAATATAACCTTAAATTCGCCAAATAGAAACCGTGTTTATGCGAAACAGGTGACGAATCAAGATCAATCTTGGTGTTTCAGAGATCAAATATACGAAATGTATAAAACAGTAAGTAATTTTTTCAATCGACACATAATTTAAAACAATTATTTCAGAGAAAATTCTTAGTCTGGAAAGTATCCACAAAGATCGAAAAGATATACAGCTATTTGAGAGATGTAGAGCATCCGTACAAGGATACATTGCATCGAAAGAAACAAGAACTAAGCGTAAGATATAAATATGCTCTCTAATGAAAGTAAAATACATTACTCAGATATACAATTGTTAATTAAGTAGATTAGGTCCTCGGACGATACCACTACATACAAAAAACGCATCTAGAACACTACCGATACTAGCGTGTAAAAAACTCAATGTATATATAATAAAACAATTCTAACCTATAAATTATTGTGGCTGTAAAATTAGTTGTAGTTTTGAGTTCTTCGATAATAAATGCATTTGATGTACTATAATGTTAAAATAAATTATATTTAATAGAATATTTGTTCAATCATTTTATTTATATTAAAATTTTTTATTTTTGTTATGTCAGAGCCTAAATGTTCTGAAACTCAGAGTAGCTGCGGTAACATTGTGACGTTTCCCGTGTCACTGCAATTTTGAATTGACTGTATATTCAAATGGCATTTAGTGCAATAACGTAGCTATTGACTAATCTGTAGGATTCGTCTTACAGACAGATAATGAATTATTATTAAACAAACACCGAGAATAACTAGTTTTACCTTCGTTATACTCGATGATAATTATCATTTTGTTTACCACGTTGAATCACATAAATTAGTAGTCCATTTTGTATTTAATACCTAGCAAAACGAGATGTAAAAAGACTTCCAGCGAGTGAACGTTCATTAATCATATATATATGCCTCATAATTAAATGTTTTTGCCGGCTAAATATGTTGCGAGCACACTATGTGTGTAATTTTGAAAAGTTGCGTTGATGCATAAGCTCCGTCGTATTTTTGATATCCGACCATCCCACTCTAAAATGCATTTTACATATTTCCACATTATGAATGGTAACATTATTAATAAATTATCGTGTTAATAAATACGCGATGGATCGTTCAAAAACACTAATGGCGTCATCCGACTCAGTGGCTAAAGTTAAAAAGTCGTTTATTGCGTTAGTCGTAATTGACTAGGTTTTTTCTAAACCAATTCGGTATAAAAATCGAACGGCTGTAAGTTAATTACTTCATATCAATGTGGAATCGTTTAGAGATTAATGATGTTATATCTGCAGGAATAATTAAGCATAAAAAATATTAATATTTTGTTGTTTAAATCGTAGATCATTTCTGTAATGTATTCAATAAAATCATGTTTTTATTGTTAGGTGATGATCATAAGCATCAGAAGCAATACTAGGAACATTTTTTGTCGACACAGTTATAATGGCAAAAGATGTATCTCTGTCTAAGGCTACAGAACAATTACAAGTAGCGGTCAACAAGATCTACAAATGGACTATAGACTGGAAAATTCAGCATAATGGCGCCAAATCTACCCATGTTAATTTTGCGTTGCCGCGAATGGACAAAAACTTAATTATATCACTTGACGAATGTCCGATTCCTCAAGCAGAATCAGATAAATACTTCGATGGTAGGTTAAACTGGAAACAAAATCAAGCAACTGTACTGGTTAGTCGGAAGATACTCTCACCTTGATCTAAAATCAAAGAGATTAGTTTATCAGTCAATCATAAAGCCTATTTGGACCCATGGGGTGCAAATATTGGGATTGCACTAAAACATGAAACCAACTAGTAATTCAACGCTCTCAAAACAAAGCTCTACGTTTAATTACCAATGCTTATCGCTACGTAACCAACGAAGAGCTGCACCATGTCTTTTTATGGTTCAAGAGTACTTTTCTCGTGAAAAAATTATATTTAGCCAATAAGTGAGTTTCTATCAAATATTTTAATAATTACTTGATAAAACAAGCAAAGCTTCTAAAGTATTGGTTGAAATTACATAATATTTTCATACATAAATATTATTACGATCTGAAAATCATATTGGCTACTTATAATTTATAAATACATAATGATCAGATAATGTTCAGATATTTCGATTTGCGAGCACACATATACGAACGGCATGGGCCAGCAGGATTCGAACCCGCGACTCTCGCAACAGTAGGAGACGAGTTGATTACCACGCCATCCAAACCAATCATTTATAAATTAGTATTAGATTTTAAATTAAAAAAAAAGTTTATTTATCTTATTTCACGCCTGAAAAGCTCTTGATTTTTAAAATTATGTAGAATTAGTTATAACAATTTTTTTAAATTTTGTGTAGCTATGTTGCGAACATATAATAATAATGATGTATTTTATTAAATTTCGAAAATATCGAAGTATATAAAAGGATAGATAAATTGAGAATGTATTTAGATCAATAGAAAAATATCAAAATATAATAAAAACAAAAAGTATAAAGCTATAAAAACAGACAGTTTACATTCAATAAATACGGCAGATTTACAGATTTGATTTATACGAATTGGTTTCTATTTTTCTTCATTTATATAAAATATAAAAAGTTCTCTCGTGTTTATTTGAATCTGTTTCAACTGAAGTTTTTGATCATTTTTAGTCAATATCTCGTTACAATATATATATATATATATATATATATATATATATATATATATATATATATATATATATATATACATATATATATATATATATATATATTTATTTATTCACAGATACTAGTAGGTTTTGTATTAATGCCATTACTTACTGGCCATTGAGGTTCCAAGTGAGTTGTTTTTAGCAATTCATGATGTCAGTCATCAAGATGAATATCTCAGAGGGGTGTTATCTTGCCCAGCCTAAACATTTTTAAAATTAGTTGTAAAAATACAAAAACTTCAACAAATGATTCCCTCAAATGGAACTTAAATAGCGTCTTAGTATAAGAACTTCGAATTGACTTTGAGTGATTTCTAGCTAAAAATTAATTGTGAAAATTCCTAAAACTTTATAATAAAACTTAAACTTATTATTAAATAATTTTATTATTTTTTGGTCTGCCAAAAGGATTTTCGACATTTTTATCAAATGATATGTCAGTTGTAATGTTTTAGCATTACCTTAAGAAAAATAAAGCATCTAGTGTACGACGTTCTGTTTGTTCTTAATTTGAATTCAACTTCTCAGAGCTCAAGAAAAATTTTATATATCAAAACAATGATACACTTGACAAGAATATGATTATTTGAGGTTAGGCAGTATAAATTACGCCATAAAATCAATCCAAATTAGCTAGCACTATTAGCACCATTACATTTATAGTATCAGATCTAATGCAATAGTTATTAACACTATCGTTGTCATTTCTTCATTTATAGGTGGTATCGTTTATTATAACTAATTATTGTCCACAACTATTTAAACATTTGTCTTTATTATTATCCTTAAAATCCAGATGTAATATTTCAGACCTAAGCTTATTTAGCCTTTGATCGATGCACTATCACTAGTGCACTCCACATATACAACGGTCCGTTGACAACAAAAAACTTTGCTTGTATAATAACAATTTATTGTGGATTTTGTGGAATATTTGGACTGTCGTCCAAGCAACCACCAGATTTTTTGAGCATTCAAAGTTCATACGAAGTTTTATTCGTTTTTTATATATATTCTAGAGATGGCATTCTGTCTAATGCCCAAGTATTTTGTTATATTAGTATACTAGTGATGGTCTATTAGTGACTGACAAATATTGATACTCTCTTGGTCTCAATATCGTGATGTATAGCAAGTAGTTCAAGGATTTTACTTTGTGATATACTAAAAATGTGTGTCTTATTCTAAAATGATGATTAGAATAATAAGAATAATTTGTTTAACCAACAATGCTCGACAATATGGCATTCTGATTTATACAAAGAGATCTTTCTCTGGATATTTCTGTTTTTTTTTACTCGATAGTGATTCTCGTCATAACCGTCCAGTAACATTTTTCATGTTTTCAGCTCTTTTGCTACAAGGAATTTGCTGTGAATTTATGTTCTTGAAAATGATTGTATTGGGTAGTTAAAAATTTGAACCTGGTGTTATTGATATAATTGAACGTAAAACAAGAATAATAAAGGTGATGATTCAAAAACAACCGAACGCAGCCCGAGCTAGATTCGCATCGCGCCGTTCACGTGAGAAACGGAATCACAGAAACGATTAATCAAACTCCGGAGAACGTACGCTTAGGAGATCAATATTTATTTTCCCATCAGGCGCGTATCGATACGTTTTGACGTCTTGTTCTAGTCCGAAACGATCGAGGCGACTACCAGCGTCTGGGCCGCGCATTGTTCCGCGCCGACAAAAACGAAGAGAAGTTGAGAATGCGGTGATATATGAACATGAGTAGCCGAGTAGTATGACAGGCAGTCTCCATTGTTCGCCGCGGGCGATCGCTAACCACCGTAACCTAATGAAGACAAATTTTCACCGTTCGTTCTCTTCGTTTTGCTTCTTTTGCCGTACACCGCCACGCTGATTGGGCCTGATTGCGTCCGGACATCTGAATTAGAAACAATCGCGAGGTCACGGCGATCCATCGAGATATCTCCGATCATATCGGCCGTAATTGATTGTTCATTATTCCTCCGCAAAGAAGCGTGTCCGCTTCGGACACCGTTGGACCTATTTCCGTTTTATTTTCGCTATTGTTGCTATTCGGGACGATTGACGAAAATATGTCTCCGCGAATTGTTCGGCTTTATCTCTAATTAAGGAGCATTCCTGCACTACAGTTAGCTTGTGATTGAATTTGGGTGAATCGGTTCGTTTCATTATTCTTCATTAGATCGGAGTTCTTCATTGTTTTAGACTTAGGGAAAGGTTTTCTGTCCTTTATTCTTTATCAATTGTTTTTGTGGCTGTAAACAATTACAATTGAATGACTCTCGTAACTTGCTTGGCAATCGTTCATTATCTGCTCTTGGTTCCTAATATTTCGAAGTCTTACAAATAAAATAAAAGTTATTGATTAATATCGTTGACAAGAATCAAGAGATATTAAAAATTCAGAGGCAAGAACCCCTTCGTAGGTAAGGAAACCGAAAACAAAAAGGCAATAATACATTAACCATTATAACGTTTAGAATTTTAAACTAAATAGATATAATGAATTTTAAAACTTGGCAAAACTTTGTATAGATAAAAGTACATGGTAAAATTAGATTTTTAGATTAAGACCGATTTCTTAATGGAAATCATATAATCTTCAACCTGTTTAATTCTATATGTATATCTTTCTTTTCTAAAAAGATTTTTAACGGCCCAAACCTCCTTTTCCGTTTCCATCAGGTCCTGAAACAGCACACTGAAACTATCTTATGAGCTATAACTATATCTTAACTAATTAACATCTCGAGGGCATCTTTTGGTCAGCGAATATAATATTGAATGGAGTGTTTCCGAAAGCCAACATTTTACGAATATATGACCGTATAAAGGATCGTTATTTCAGTGATATCGTATACCAGCCTTCTTCAGAGCTTGTTTTTACTTCTTGTTATTTAAGTATCTAGGATTATTTTGAAGCAAAAACCATATCTGCATACTATTGTTTTTAAAGGATATTTACATTAAAGTAAAGATAAAAAAGTCATAAAGCATATCAACTTGCTAATATGTTGCTAATAGTAGCAGCATGCTGTTAAACGATTTTCATGGGAGTTGTTACTACGACTTAAGTGTGTGTCCTAGATTGTTTGCTATTAAAAATTTTAGAAGACGTAGTGCACCACTTAATGTTCTACAATGATTTCTTGAATAAATAACTGACGTCAGTGACGTCACGAACTATTACTGACTGACTGATTCAGTCGTAATAGTTCTTTATCAATTGTTGGATAAAATGAACATACGGGAGTGAGTTTATCCTCAGGAAATTTACCGCGATACTCTCTAAAGTATTCCGTAAAGAAACGTGATGCAATTACTAGATACTCTTTAAAATGATATCAATCTTTGCACAATTTACCTCTAAAGCAGAAATTCGGTGATCAAATCTACTGTTGCCTGGACGGTTGCGTTTATTTTATGGTGGCTCGTGACTATATCTACGTGAGGCATCATATGATGGAAAAAAGTTAGCCAAAAATTGATGATCGCATAACTTAATGTAAGACGGATAGAGGCTGCTGCACTACGGACTGTGTTGCTGAAGAACTGATTATCTATTTCATCCATACACTCAGTGAGATGGTTTCTATTGGTATTTGTATACACAACATTAGTTGTCCGTATAAGAAAATTCCAACGGGTTGGAGCGCCGTGGAGGATACTACTATTCACAATTTCGTTCAACACTTCTACTCTGCGGTTGATGTGATTTATTTAAAACTTTAGGAATGTCTTTTCGATTGCCAAAACATACATGTATGACATAATCAAATTTCATTGGTGTGCATAACAGTATACATAGTGAGCAAAGGGATACGTTTATTTAATTAATGCTTGAACGCCTGTAACAGGTCAATTGAAAAGTTCCCGACCTACCTTAGTAAAAGAATTTTTTTGGCAAAATTCTTTTTTTATTCATCATAATTCCCTTCAAGTGTAATAGACTAACTATAGCGACCCTCCAACTTTTCCATACAATTTTTTTAGTGCGATATGTCCTTTACTTCAAAATAAGCCTCGGTTTCGGCGATCACCTCTTTATTCAACGAAAATTTCCTCTCAGCGAGCATTCTTTTGAGATCTGAGAACAGGAAATAGTCAATGAGAGCAAGATCTGGAGAATATGGTGTATGAGGAAGCAACTCGAAGCCCAATTCATGGATTTTTACCATCGTTTTCACTGACTTGTGACACTTTGCATTGTCTTGGTGAAGCAGCATGTTCTTTTTCAACAAACGCGGCCGTTTTTCGGCGATTTCGTCTTTCAAACGCTTCAATAACGCTATGTAATAGTCGCTGTTGAAGGTTCTTCCTTTTTCAAGATAATCAATAAAAACTATTCCATGCGCATCTCAAAATACAGACGCCATAAACTTGCCAGCCGACTGTTGCGTTTTCCCACGTTTTAGAGCGGATTCATTGTGTGCTGTCGGATGACTGTCGATTTGACTTCGGAGTGAAATGATGGAGCCATGTTTCACCCATTGCCACATATCGACGCAAAAACTTGGGTTCATAACGCTTAGTCAACACTGCTCCGAATCATCAACTCATCGTTATTTTTGGTCAAAAGTGAGCTCGCGCGGCACTCACTTTGCAGAGAGCTGTCTCATACCCAAATATTCGTGAATGATACGATGTGCACATTCAGTTGATATCTTTAGAGTGTCTGCCATTTCACTCTGCCATTTATGGTCCTTCAAAATCATTATGTGGATTTTTTAAATGTTTTCGTCGGTAACAACCTCTCTTGGGCGTCCTACTACGTTCACCGTCTGCACTGCTCATTTCACCACGTGTAAACTTAGCATACCTATCGATGGTTGATTTTCCTGGGGCAGTGTCCGGAAAGTCGGCATCAAGCCAAGTTTTTGCTTCAACTGTATTTTTTCCCTTCAAAAAGCAATATTTTATCAAGGCACGAAATTCTTTTTATCCATTTTTTTCTCAATAACAAAAGTTACTTCACTCAAAATGCTATAATTCACAAACTATTGATCCGACAGCTGTCAAATTTATTCACGCATCTTTTCATCATCAAAAAACATACGGATTTAATTCTAGTAACGCCATCTATGTGCCAGGCCGGGGACTTTTCAATTCACCTGTTATGTTGGCCGCTCATCGTTAATAGAATGTTAAATTTTAAATAGTTTGTTTACCTTTGACCCAAAAACAAAACGGTAGCCTATATTTAGCTATGTCACTTTCCTCTATGTTTAAATATTTATTAACAGTAATAACAAAGAAATATTTTTTGTATGACGCGGTCAAACTAATTAAAAACCTGTCAAACCTCGACGACCGCAAAACCACTAAACCCGCGAAAGGTCAAAGAACAAACTCTGACATTTATATCCGACACAGAGCCGCCCCGTCAATGCCGACCGCAATCAAAAGCGAATTCCCCCAAATCGACAATGTCGTCGAGCGTTTCTTTCTCAATAATCAGATCGATTCCAATCTAATTAGACACGAATATTTATACCGGTTCCAAAGAGCAAAGACTGGCTACACACACACAAACGTCACCCGCCTCTTATCCCATTCAGCATCGGAGTCCCACCACGTCAGCCGAAACGGGTATATCAAAGGTCCGCGTCCCATACAAATCGGCAGAGATCACTCACGCACTTGACATATAATTAAAAGTCGACTTTTTTAAAGTGATTTAGGCTTAATGACGTACGTTTATATAATTGTAAGAGGCCCAGGAAGATCAAAGGACTCGTTTTTTTTTATATTTCCTCCCGCTTCCTTTATGCCGCGTTTGGGGAAATGGTGAGTGCCCGCACACGGTCATACGACAAATAGAGATGGAAGAGACGAAAGAGTAAGAAAATGCCGGAGCAGTCGAGTTTGAAAACTCGACGGATTTTTGCTCTCGGTTTTTTCCCCATATTTTTCTAAAGGATTCCTTTAAAAGCGTTACGTATATGGCAACGTAATAACTTTTACTGGAGAATTTCCTTGTAGAAAGGCCGGAAAGGGAAGTCGGAATCTTTAAAGTCATTGAATATGTTTAAATCGGAATAAAGACCTTTATACCGTTCACGTTCAACGGCAAAACTCTTGTCATTCACCGACTCGGACGTTGCTTGAGAGCCTTTTTAGCGAATTATTGTGTAGAATGCTTTACCTCCATAACATATTGTTTAGCCTTTAAAACATTCCTTTGATTTATTCATCATAACGCTTTCGAAAATCTAATAATATTAACATAATTTAGTCATTGCATTAATTAAACATTTCATACGAAACATTCATGTAATATTTTCAATTCAATTTATATTTTCAACATTGTAATTTATTTTATATTTCATAATGCGTAACTTTTACGCATAACAATAATTGTAGAGTAGAATACTTCGAAAAAAAATAGTCATCAAGAAACTTGATATATCAAATTTACATTCTGAATAATGAGCTATCAATTTTAATCAGTTTAAGAGTGGTACTTATTCAACAACAATAATTGATACAGTTGTACAGTAATATTAGCTTTAATTGTACGTATTTTAATTATAACAAAAAGTATCAAGTAATGATTCAAAACAAGCCTAAACTTCTCTCAAAATACCCCCTACTTTCAATCAAATTATAAAAGCCAACAAAAAATAGAAGAGATTTCGTCGAAGATATTCTTTTAATTTTCTGCATTTAATTAAAAAATTATTTCCATCAACTAATACTATTGCTCGATAAAGTATTCTATCGCACTAAAATAAAACTATAAGAAAATTTCGATGTTTACTATTTGTTGGAGCTCGGAACCAACGATTTCAGTTCGCCAAATAATTAACTATGTTTGAATTATTTATGGACTTTATTCACTTTACTCGAGTGAGTAAAGTTCCATTGATTTTAGTCACGTCAACCTCTTGGATTTTTTAGTGACTGGACTACAGCTTAGCGTGAGCTCCGAACCACGGTCCTCGGCAGTAAGCCTACCGACTGGCGAGTGACCAATTTTAGAAATCATCTCAGAAGATATCCGAGCTTACCCAGCTTGGTTACTGGCATGACGGTGGTCATTTTCCTTGTCGGATTTTACACTCTTGCCTAAAACAGTCACAAATATAAATTTTACGGCCATACCCCAGCAGGATTCGAACCCGCGACAGTAGGAGGACCGTTCTATTACATTACATATTACACGACAGACGCTTATTGATGATATGATAATTCGGCGTTTAAATTATGTGTTGAAATAATAACAACTGGTTTTGTGCTCATAAAGCTCGCGGAAACCAAACTGAATACTATGAACTTTTGATTGGACCTATATTTTTCTACGTTCCTATCGATTCTGTACATTCTAACTGAAGCGGTAAAATCCATATGAATATATTTAAAGACTCGTTATTTATCCGACGGAAAATTAAAACATATCAAAGAAATCGTAAAAATATAATGACTAGCTGTAGGAAATGTTATGTTTAAACAAAGAATCAATAATGATACTAAATAATATATACGAGACGAAATTTTTGCAAATTCTTAAATTTTGTAAATTTGTAAATTCTAAAATTTAATCAAAATTTATTTGGCAAGTTGTTAATTTCAACTATCAATTATATTAGACTGCTTTTATCAGATATTAATTTAAATATTTTTCATAATTATTTCAACGCCATCCAATCTGATTAATGTGCATTTATATACTTGCACTTGCACTAGTGCATGTAAATACTATAAAGTAAGATTTAGAATGAGATATTTTGCACAGAAATAACTTAATGGAGTGATTTTTCACATGTCTTGTATTTAATAGTTAACATAAGATATAGTTATTAGATTGTTGAGCCACAGGAAGTAATAATTTTAAAAAAATATATTAAATAGCATTTCTGCTCTAGAATTAATAGTACGCATATGAAAATTCATAGTAATTTCTCACAGTTTTAGAGTTGGATCTTTTGGACAACATAATAATCTAGACGAAGAATTGATTATATTTAATTCAACTTATCAATGCGTTGATAAGATAATCGGTTGGTCAATTAAGGTGAAGAAATGATAAATAAGAAAAAATAAATAAGATACATATACATCTTCAGGCCCATCAGCCTCAAGGCATTTTTAGGATCACCACAAATCATTCACATTATTTTGTTTACCTAAGAATTTTAAAATCACAGCGACGTAACATTAATAGTATACATATCAAAATACGTAATAATTAGTTTTAAAGTTAAGGTACATACTAATTAGTTTAATAATAAACAGTTTTAAGGTTGTGTACGTTGGCATCATATATAAGATACACCAATAATTTTGTATTTAAAATATAGTTTTACTTGTATTATACTATGTTTATGATTCGACAAAAAAAAACCATAGAAGAGAGGACTAGTAATAATAAGATATACTAATTGATACATAATTTTATAACTAAATATGTACTATAATCACTAGAAGTGCCTTGATTAAATTTCGTCGATTTTTGTTTTTTCTCCATTAATTGATTATTTAAAATGTTTTTAAATAAACATATTTAAGTTTAATACTATATTTAAATAAAAACAAAAATTAGAATGTTTTAATATCTTCCATTTATCTCAAATTATAAGCTTCCATTATATATATATATATATATATATATATATATATATATATATATATTAAAATATTTATACAGAATTATACAATATATATATATATATATATATATATATATATATATATATATATATATATTAAAATATATTTTATACAGAAAATCACCCACTGAAGCGATTTTTACATGTCATGTGTACAATAATTATTATAAAAAACAGTTATTGCTTACTGGTCAGATTGTTGAGTTACTAAGAGTAGTAATTTAGAGTAATAAAAAATGTTTCATGAATAAAAGTTCTGCTATAACATTAATAATATGCATATCAAAAGTAATAAAGACTTTAACAGTTTTAAGATAAACAAAGAATTTTTTATTTCTAATTATAGTATCTTCTGATGAATCCAGATAAAAAAAAACAAATAAGTGGCAATTACTATGAAAAATTTTAATTTCGGCAACAATAAAACATAAAAAATCCAGGAAATCCTTATTTTACAAGATAAATCATGATTACTTTTAGTAAACATTGTTTGTCATATAACGTTAGAGATAAAATTAATAATTAATTGTAGATAAGAATAAATAAAATAAGAGACATATATAGTTTACATTATTTTGTTCATAATTTATCAGAGTATAATATACGGGAATTTTAAATATACAGGACAGTAACTAACAGCATAAAATCAAATGTATAGAAATTATATTAAAAGATATTTTATAGAGAAAATCACTTAATGAAGGGATTTTTACATATTATGTGTGTAACAGTTATAATATTTCTTATTAGTTATTGCCTACTGGTAAAATTTCTTTTGTTAATTAATAGTAATTTTAACTCTTTTTAAGTTTTTATATTTCGAATAACAAATATAAACTACAGAAAGACTTTTTTATTTCTATTTATAGTTCAATTTATCGATGTATCTGTCGACGAATCAAGATAAAAAACCAAGGAATAGTCAATTACTACGGCCAATTTTAATTTCTAAACTGATACATAATTGTAAATAAGAATAAATAGAAGAACAGACATATATAGTTTACATTATTTTTTTTATAATTTATCAGAGTATAATATACGGGAATTTTAAATATACAGGACCGTAATTAATAGCATTAAATCAAAAGTATAGAAATTATATTAAAAGATATTTTATACAGAAAATCACTTAATGAAGTGATTTTTACACATTATGTGTGTAATAGTTATCATAAGAAATAGTTATTGCCTACTGGTAAAATTTCTTCTGTTAATTAATAGTAATTTTTAACCGTTTTAAGTTTTTATATTTCGAATAACAAATATAAACTACAGAAATAATTTTTTATTTCTATTTATAGTTCAATTTATCGATGTATCTGTCGACGAATCAAGATATAAAACCAAGGAATAGTCAATTACTACATCCAATTTAAATTTCTAAATTAATAAATAATTGTAAATAAGAATAAATAGAATAACAGACATATATAGTTTACATTATTTTGTTTATAATTTATCAGAGTATAATATACGGGAATTTTAAATATACAGGACCGTAATTAACAGCATTAAATCAAATGTATAGAAATTATATTAAAAGATATTTTATAGAGAAAATCACTTAATGAAGTGATTTTTACACATTATGTGTGTAATAGTTATCATAAGAAATAGTTATTGCCTACTGGTAAAATTTCTTCTGTTAATTAATAGTAATTTTTAACCGTTTTTAGTTTTTATATTTCGAATAACAAATATAAACTACAGAAAGACTTTTTTATTTCTATTTATAGTTCAATTTATCGATGTATCTGTCGACGAATCAAGATAAAAAACCAAGGAATAGTCAATTACTACGGCCAATTTTAATTTCTAAACTGATACATAATTGTAAATAAGAATAAATAGAAGAACAGACATATATAGTTTACATTATTTTTTTTATAATTTATCAGAGTATAATATACGGGAATTTTAAATATACAGGACCGTAATTAATAGCATTAAATCAAAAGTATAGAAATTATATTAAAAGATATTTTATACAGAAAATCACTTAATGAAGTGATTTTTACACATTATGTGTGTAATAGTTATCATAAGAAATAGTTATTGCCTACTGGTAAAATTTCTTCTGTTAATTAATAGTAATTTTTAACCGTTTTAAGTTTTTATATTTCGAATAACAAATATAAACTACAGAAATAATTTTTTATTTCTATTTATAGTTCAATTTATCGATGTATCTGTCGACGAATCAAGATATAAAACCAAGGAATAGTCAATTACTACATCCAATTTAAATTTCTAAATTAATAAATAATTGTAAATAAGAATAAATAGAATAACAGACATATATAGTTTACATTATTTTGTTTATAATTTATCAGAGTATAATATACGGGAATTTTAAATATACAGGACCGTAATTAACAGCATTAAATCAAATGTATAGAAATTATATTAAAAGATATTTTATAGAGAAAATCACTTAATGAAGTGATTTTTACACATTATGTGTGTAATAGTTATCATAAGAAATAGTTATTGCCTACTGGTAAAATTTCTTCTGTTAATTAATAGTAATTTTTAACCGTTTTTAGTTTTTATATTTCGAATAACAAATATAAACTACAGAAAGACTTTTTTATTTCTATTTATAGTTCAATTTATCGATGTATCTGTCGACGAATCAATATAAAAAACCAAGGAATAGTCAATTACTACGGCCAATTTTAATTTCTATACTGATACATAATTGTAAATAAGAATAAATAGAAGAACAGACATATATAGTTTACATTATTTTGTTTATAATTTATCAGAGTATAATATACGGGAATTTTAAATATACAGGACCGTAATTAATAGCATTAAATCAAAAGTATAGAAATTATATTAAAAGATATTTTATACAGAAAATCACTTAATGAAGTGATTTTTACACATTATGTGTGTAATAGTTATCATAAGAAATAGTTATTGCCTACTGGTAAAATTTCTTCTGTTAATTAATAGTAATTTTTAACCGTTTTAAGTTTTTATATTTCGAATAACAAATATAAACTACAGAAATAATTTTTTATTTCTATTTATAGTTCAATTTATCGATGTATGTGTCGACGAATCAAGATAAAAAACCAAGGAATAGTCAATTACTACAGCCAATTTTAATTTCTAAATTGATACATAATTGTAAATAAGAATAAATAAAATAACAGACATATAGTTTACATTATTTTGTTTATAATTTATCAGAGTATAATATACGGGAATTTTAAATATACAGGACCGTAATTAACAGCATTAAATCAAATGTATAGAAATTATATTAAAAGATATTTTATACAGAAAATCACTTAATGAAGTGATTTTTACACATTATGTGTGTAATAGTTATCATAAGAAATAGTTATTGCCTACTGGTAAAATTTCTTCTGTTAATTAATAGTAATTTTTAACCGTTTTAACTTTTTATATTTCGAATAACAAATATAAACTACAGAAATAATTTTTTATTTCTATTTATAGTTCAATTTATCGATGTATCTGTCGACGAATCAAGATATAAAACCAAGGAATAGTCAATTACTACATCCAATTTTAATTTCTAAATTAATAAATAATTGTAAATAAGAATAAATAGAATAACAGACATATATAGTTTACATTATTTTGTTTATAATTTATCAGGGTATAACATACGGGAATTTTAAATATACAGGACCGTAATTAATAGCATTAAATCAAAAGTATAGAAATTATATTAAAAGATATTTTATACAGAAAATCACTTAATGAAGTGATTTTTACACATTATGTGTGTAATAGTTATCATAAGAAATAGTTATTGCCTACTGGTAAAATTTCTTCTGTTAATTAATAGTAATTTTTAACCGTTTTTAGTTTTTATATTTCGAATAACAAATATAAACTACAGAAAGACTTTTTTATTTCTATTTATAGTTCAATTTATCGATGTATCTGTCGACGAATCAAGATAAAAAACCAAGGAATAGTCAATTACTACGGCCAATTTTAATTTCTAAACTGATACATAATTGTAAATAAGAATAAATAGAAGAACAGACATATATAGTTTACATTATTTTGTTTATAATTTATCAGAGTATAATATACGGGAATTTTAAATATACAGGACCGTAATTAATAGCATTAAATCAAAAGTATAGAAATTATATTAAAAGATATTTTATACAGAAAATCACTTAATGAAGTGATTTTTACACATTATGTGTGTAATAGTTATCATAAGAAATAGTTATTGCCTACTGGTAAAATTTCTTCTGTTAATTAATAGTAATTTTTAACCGTTTTAAGTTTTTATATTTCGAATAACAAATATAAACTACAGAAATAATTTTTTATTTCTATTTATAGTTCAATTTATCGATGTATGTGTCGACGAATCAAGATAAAAAACCAAGGAATAGTCAATTACTACGGCCAATTTTAATTTCTAAATTGATACATAATTGTAAATAAGAATAAATAGAATAACAGACATATATAATTTACATTATTTTGTTTATAATTTATCAGGGTATAATATACGGGAATTTTAAATATACAGGACCGTAATTAACAGCATTAAATCAAAAGTATAGAAACTATATTAAAAGATATTTTATACAGAAAATCACTTAATGAAGTGATTTTTACATATTATGTGTGTAATAGTTATCATAAGAAATAGTTATTGCCTACTAGTAAAATTTCTTCTGTTAATTAATAGTAATTTTTAACCTTTTTAAGTTTTTATATTTCGAATAACAAATATAAACTACAGAAAGAATTTTTTATTTCTATTTATAGTTCAATTTATCCATGTATCTGTCGACGAATCAAGATATAAAACCAAGGAATACTCAGTTACTATGTCCAATTTTCATTTCTAAATTAATAAATAATTGTAAATAAGAAGAAATAAAATAAGAGCATATATTGTTTATATTATTTTGTTCATAATTTATCATAGTATATTAATATTATTGTATCAAATTTATTTTTAAAGAGTATTAAATCTTTCCGACGGGTTGAAATTTTGAATTATATACTGATACAATATACGAACTTACCTTGGCGAACAATCCAAATAACAATCAACGCATTCACCAATTCGTACAATTGTCAAATAGACCCGTAAACGTCGGTCATCGATAGCACACCGTCGCTTCCTTGCGATCGAGGGGCCCCTCGCGTATCAACCGGAAAAAAATCACGCGAATCCCGCGGTCCCGACAAAGAAAGATGAAAACAAAAAGATCGTGTGGTCCGTCTCCTCACGCCGACTTGATTAAGTCGCGCGGGCGTGCACCGATTCCACTTGATCGGACGCTAATTACGCGTTAGGTCCTGGTCCAGCGACTCCACCGTCCCCAAACCAAGCACGTGCTCGAGGAATCACCCGCTGAAATCTATGTGCTTTACCACACGAAGTGCACAGAAGACTGGCTTTAGCCTCATGTCACTGTTGTTCAAGGGTGACTTGATCCTAGGTACACAGTGGGCGGAGTTTACGGCGCGCGCCACGCCCCCCGCAACAGTCACTCGACGCTACCGCGTCCGAGAAGACCTGATAATCCGTCTGGTTCGTCTGTTTCCCAAAAATAAATTCGAATTCCACTGAACACGGAGGTCTTCTCCGATTTTAGGTTATCTTGGGGGATGCTTCTCCTCGACACACTCAGAAAATAGTATTTTTATCGTTTCTTGTTCGGTAATACGTAGAGAGTATCGAAAAACAGTGCCCGAAACGTCGAGGAAAACATTCGGGGAAAACTCACCGTCACGGTCGATCGTCCGCGGTGATTTTTTCCGATCTCGAGGTGTTAAAAACTGGTAAAATATAATCCGGAGAGGCGTTACGGTGCTAGAAGCGTTACTTTCGCCTGAATGGTCGCGTAAATCTGGGGATTCGATTGGCCAAGAGGGAGACGCCATTGTTCAACGGTGTAGTGGCGCTGGCGCGTTTCCCCGGGACTCTGGCAGACGATGCGTCGGGACGACATTTGCGTCGAGATGCTTGACATTTCGTAACGCCAACAATAAAATTAGTTTTGTTGATAATTGTGTCACAGACATCATTGTTCTACGTAGACCAGGTAGGTCTTTTCGTGTCGTGTTGTCTATAGTTTTAATTGTCCATTCGTCAAAAATACGCTTTATATTTATTTGTCAACCCGTTAACGTAAAATCCCGTATTGTGTGTGTTAGACAACATTAATATTTAAAATTAAAAGAAACATGACCCACCATCATATTATAACAATTTCTATCAGGTGTAGTGGTCCAAATTTAATTCATAACAACATTTAATTTATCCAAAAACTGTTTGTTCATTAAAAAAATGTTACAGTACTTTTAAACATTTTGTGGTTTGTGTTTATATTATTTTCTTCAGTTATTTTCTAATAGTTTAATTACTTAATTAACCCTACTAAATACGTAAGTTTTATTCGAGCAATTTAGTTTTAAAAACAGGAAAATTAGATAGACTATATTGAAAGAAAATGTTATGAAACATAAAACTGTCGTTAACATTTGTGTTTATTATATTCTTTGATAACTTTTAAGTTTTATGGCACTTTTTTAAATTACTCTTATTTTCCATTAGTTTAGTATACATTTTATTAATCCATTCCATTTTATTAAATATATAGTTTTTTGAGGCATATGAAATAAAAGTGAAGCACTAGTAATTATTTATAACTACAGAACTGTTTAAAAAAATGAAATTGTTGTACTGTTAATTTCTACCTAATAGTAAACTTATCGTAATAATCGTTATAATTGTTTATAATATTGATGATGTAAAAATTATATCATTAAATAATTAATGATAAGATATATTTATTTATTATTTATTTATCCTTAACTTTATAAACTATTCATCTCTAATTAGATACTTGTGATATCTGAAATTTATTTTACACTTTTGCAATGAATGTAAACAGAAAATGATAACTTATCAGTTAAATTTTATATTTTAAATAGATATATACTATTTGTTCTTTATTTTATATTAATTTCTAGTAATTAATTTAATCATACACCAAATTATAATATTTTAATATATAAGTATATATTATATTATGAATTAATAATTATTTATAATTATTTATTAGCTAATTACGACCAAGTTGCATTACTAAAAGGTGTATAAAGTATCTTTACCAGATACTGAAATAACATTAAATTTTACTTAATAATAATTATCATATTAAAGGATATATCATGAGATTTACTATGTAAAGTTTCTTTTTAAGAATTCAACAAAATAGCATAAGTATAACGAAGATCTTCTGTTTCAGAAAGATTAACATCACCTCCATCAACAACAAATGTGTTTCGGCTATAGTGATAATATTGTAGCTAATATTTTATTCCGAGTTTACCAGTTTTGATATTTTTTAGTGTAAAGCAAGTATATGAATTATATATTTAAAATAATCAATATAGTTATGTAACTTCATATCCCTATATATTTGAGCAAAAATGACTCTACACTAAGCTGCAATGTGTGTTTTATATAAATTTCTAAGGTATCGCTATTTTTCTTTGATAATTTGTAATTTCTATTAAGAAGTTTTCCTATTTGGAGGTACTAAAATTGTAATTATATTCATTTTGTACTTATATTGTTGATTTAATTAATTGTAATTCGTAGGAGCTACTACTTAATGATACTTAATGTATAAATGATAATGTTAAAAGTATCAATCAGGTCAGTATCAGTATCAGGTTACAATTGGATACTTAAAGCTTGAATCTATATAACTGTTGACAGCTATTTTACTTATAATAATTTTCTTGTATTTATAAGAAAACTTATTTATACATAGTTTTAAATAAACATTATTTAAAAAAAAACACTGTTTGATTTCACATGACCCTTTAATTTCTCCATATAGTATGTTTAATTGTTTTTACTTTGTTTGCTATTCACCCCTTGTAAATTATAGGGTTGTCAATAAGCAAAAGAAAAGGTTGTTTTTGCAAACTCACCTATTATAAATACCAAAAAGTATTTACCTATACTATTAGAATATATCAGATTGGACATTGGGATAACTGTATTTTATTAACAAATATTTGTTTTTATACAGCATTTTTAAGGATTAGTATTTATTCAGTTACTTTACTTATTATATCTATGTGATTTAGTTTAAGCCCAATGTGTTGGCGTTTTGTAACTATATGTTTTTCCATGTCAAACGTCGACCGAAATGCATTCCGAGATATTTAACCTTGTCTGCTAACGTTCATGATTATTCAATTTTACTGAAAGACATCTACAAAGGAAGGTTCTTCTACAAAGAGTAAATGTCACATGGATAGATTTTGTCTGATTTGCTTCGATACGCCACGATTTCAACCACAATTCGACTTTGTTAAGATGAAGTTGGTGGTTTCTTGTGGCTGATATTGGATTCTAGATATAACAATGGGCCAAGAACACTACCCTGCGGAACACCCGAATATATTGGGTGTAGGTCAGTGTAATCGTCACCCTGTTTGACAATAAAATATCTGTCTTTGAGGTACAATTTCAGCAATTAAAAGTGCGTATGGGGCAAAAGCTTTTCAATTTTTTTCAACATTTCAATTCAACATGCAGTCCAGTGAGCAACACTTTGTCGAAGGTCTAAGAAATAACGAGAAATGCAGCGGAGCACTATTTTTTATGGTTTAAATTTTTGTTAATTTGCTTGACTAATCTATGTATTTGTTCTATTGTTCCGTGTTTATTCCAGAAGCCAAATTGATGGTCCGGAATAATAATTCTCTCGTCGGCGATTATTTTAACTCTCTTAATGTATAATTTTTCGAATAGTTTAGAGATCACAAGTAACAGGCTAATAAGACGATAAGAGGAGACGTCTTCTGATTTTTCGCAGGTTTAAGAATCATAATGATTGCAGACACTTCCCAAGTACTAGGAAAATAATTAAATCTTAGTATGGCATTTAAGTCATCAAAATTTTGATTTAGCCCGCAGCCCTATCTAACATACTTTATCAAAAGTCTCAAATGAATCATATGCAGGAGCTTTTGATGATCTAATTATCTCCTAGATACTTGTTTGAATTCATTAACAGCTGTTTTTCCACGGGGTAGATCTATCTGAATAAGAAATTTCGTAGGTGCTTTTTATTTTCTTCATATCAGAGTAGCTCAGGGTATAAATTTATTTTATCTATTTATTTATTTTTGATATAAATTGGTATATATAATATAATATTTGATATAAATTGGTATATATAATTGATTGGACCAAATTGTGCCCTCTTATTTCTTGTTTATAACCAAGTTATCGTCGTTATTTTTAATCAGGCGGTATTGGTATCTTTTAAGCTTTTTTATTGTAAAGTGTATTAAAGTATTTTAAAGCTTTTTAAAGTATTCTTAAAGTCCTTGGTCATTTTCATTTCGAATCATCACGTCATGAATTATCATGAATTATTTTTTTACTTAATTAATTTTTTTCATGTCTTCCTATTTTTTCAAAACATTCTTTTTCTGATGCTAATACTTTCAGTTGAGTTGAATGAAATATGGTTTTCTTTTCGAGGTGGTGATTCATTGGTACCATAGTACCTCTACCTCCTGTATAATTTTTATTATATTTATAGCTGTTTTTTCTATATTTATCTTGCATGATTCTGTCCTATACATCTTTGTGTCGATATTTTTCTTAATAATTCGTATGAAGAAAGTTTCTCTACATATGGCCAGTACTAATAAGGTTTTTCAATTGCTTCATACGTTATCAATAAACAAGCATGAGTTTAGCTTATTTTCGGTGATTTTTTTATTAGCATTATTAATTTTTTTAATTATTACCGGAAGGACATATTAGACGATAGATCAAACCATAATTCTGTCGTATACATTTTTGTATTGATATTTCGTGTGAGAAAAATTTCTCCACATATGGCCAATGCTAATAAGTTTTTATAATTAAACCATACGCTATCAATAAACAAGCATGAGGTTTTTTGGAATGAGACATATCCTTATTAATAATATCCTTTAATATTTATACCGAAGCGTCAGAAAGAAAGAATAATAATTGCGACATATCAAATCTCTTCATAACCCTTCGCAACACTGGAGATCCGCTCTGATAACGTGGCGGCCGCACAAATGACAACTTAAGCGATATCTCCTTGTCGGTTCTGGACCGTAACGTGAATGTTTTCAATTATATTAATTAAGCAGATGGATCCTTCAGATAGTACCTTGTTTTAAGCGGTTTGTTGTTTGATGCTTCATTCATAAACAAACCTAAATATAATTCTTTTCAGATTGACATCTTCCTCCGGTCGATTATACAGTCCGATATTTTTTATGCTCGTTTAATTGATCGTATCGATCTTGATGTTAAAATTGTTCAAACTTTATGTGATACATCGCCATAAATCACTTCTATGCTACTATGGTACGAAAATAGTAAAACGTAGAGACGATTGTCTTCGAAGTCACCCTATTCGCCTGATTTAATTCTATCAGATTTTTAACTCGATTCGGACGATTAGGAGAAATATTGATATAAAAACTAAGGGAATTCATTTAACGGAAGATATAAAATTGGAAAAAGAACAGGTGTATGACACATAACATTATAATTCGATGTTTTTGATATTTCTCCGTACAAAATAACAGTTTTTCATTTAGTATTACTGACTTGTTCAGTGTAAACCGAAACTATCCATGGAACGCATAAAGTAACATTTTTGCAAATCAGACTTATTAGAAAAAGCCTTGTTGAAATCTTCAAATAACTTTCAGAAAACTTAGCAGTTGATGAATCAACTGTCAGAAGTTAATCAAATATCATTTGGAATGGTTTCAATATAAGGATTTACTGCTTACCGGGCAAAAAAAGCTTTCTGTAGCGTATTGTGACTGGATACACTGTTATAGCTCAAATGTATTTACACCTCCGATTACCATTTGATACGGCTTTGAAATGCTGAAAAAGTGTGATGGAAATGGATTTCTGCCAAACCAACAACCTTCTTTCTACGCAGTGTCGCCATGTTGCCATACAAATTATAAAAAGTTATAGAAAATTATATAAAATATGTGGTTTAACATGCATTGGAGCAATTTTCCTCAATAAATGTCATTTGAATGTAAAAAATGATCACTACTAAAACTAGTTAAAAGTTAAAGCAAACATTATCATGCAAAAAAAGCAAGTATTAAATAGCACTTTATACTGTAAAAGATGGTCTATCTATAGTTTTTTTTTCTAATATTATTATTAAAAGTATATCTTTCAATCTTTAAATTACTTCTGCTTTATTCGAGATAATTTGTTTTAAATAATAGTTGTGTTAGTATTTTTCTTAAGAATATCAATCATCAGTCCTTAACAATGGAAAACTACAAGATATTGAATTGCAATAAAAAGGCATACTTATTGATTTCTCTTTATCCAATACTACATATAAGGAAAATTAACTGATTCGTCTGGCCTTTCATAACCATACAATAATATATTGTTAGTTCTCTCTAATTGCTATATTCCCTTTGGATTACACAATCTAACAGCTCATGATTGTGTGCTATGTGGATATTTAAATGTTGTCTCCATGCTTCTTGATCAGCGAGAGATATTTCCAAAGTGCCTATGTTAGAAAGCTTTGCAGATATACGATGATTGTAAAAGTATTTATGCAGAACATTTTCGTATTTATCAGAAGCTAAACTGACTTAATTTTAGATACCAATTTCGAAAAAACTATGAGTAAATAGGCAAAAAAGCGATATCACTTAAAGATACAATGAGTAAGTATTTGAGGAATTTAAAAGCTGGTAACTAAACTGGGTGTAGTGTGCTGTATATAAAACTTGTATATATTGAACCTTAAATCCCACTTCTTACACAACAATCTTGATCATTTTCTGAAATATTGGGTGATTCGAGAAGAAAGTAGGAGGAATGGTTTCATCAGAAGATAAAAGAAGATGGAGAAACAATACCAGGGACGATGAAATATCAACATGATTACTGTTCAACATGGTCACTTCATAGAGAACAATAACAATAAAACCGATACTAAATATGGATTCAACATCTACATTTTTAGACGTTATTAAAAAAGGCTCTTATTGTTCAGAAAGTTACGTTGATATTGACTGATTGTTATAAAGGAATATTGCATAATTCAGGTAATAGAGACTGGCGTAAAGACAATCATTCAAAAATTCAGCAAGTATCATTAGCCTTTAACTGAATATGAGCCTCTCTAATGACTACGACTACTAAAATAAAATAGAATCTAGTTTTTTATATATTTAGTGAGAAGTCGAAATAAAATATATCTAGAAGAATATTAGAAACCAATCACAAAAATATGATAAAATCATATTATTCGATCAACTATTTTGACCAAGAACTGCTAAAAATTATATTATATGGTATTTGTTTATAGGCCTTTATATATATATATATATATATATATATATATATATATATATATATATATATATATATATATATATATAGTTACGTAGCAATAGGCGTTGGTAATCAATCGATGAACCTTGTTTTGACAGCGTTGCATGACTAGTTGATTTAAATGTTTATAGTTGTTTTATTTTGGTTCTAATGTGTTTTGCTTTTTGTCTAATATGATGTTGTTTCTTTTAATAGAAAAATTATATTATAGCCCTGATTAACTGTTCTTTTATGCAGTTTTATTTTTTATGTTTATTTACTCAATATTCCATATTCATAAGATTCCGTTTCTATTTCATATATGTTATTAAGTTATATATTTTTATCATATTCAAAATTTGCTTGCTATTTCTTTAGTAACAGGAGGATTCTATCCTGTTACCGCAATAAAAGTAGATGACCGTAGTTACACACTACAGGTAAACACTAATTGATAAAAAGAAGACATAGAAGAAATAATCTAACCGACATTAATTTGAACATTTAATAAAATGTTAGAAAAGTTCAATGAATATATATTATTATGTCCCTATGCTATGATATCTATGTCCTATGCTCCATCTTTTTTAGTGGTATTTTATTGCTGTGATTATCATATCATATTTCACATAATACAGCATAACAATTGTATTAAGTAGGTAAACATGCAAACTTGTATACTTAAAAATATCTCCGACGAGATTTACTTGTTACTGATACTAATACAAGAAAAATATGCCCGACAATATATTCATGAATGAGATGCTTTCTTCATGAAGAATGGTGTAACTTGCAATCACAAATACAAAGGCTCCCTTTCTACATCATGACCGTATCCGTCGCCCTTCTAAAAACTTCGATGAAGGTATCGATAGTATATTTAAGTTTACACTGGTCGGTTCGGCTTTGATGCCTATCGGCAGGTTAAAACGGGCCATACGCACGCCATTGTAGTTATTGTGTTAAAAGTAATTGTCGGCGTGTATGAAAGGACTACAAGGAGCTATAACTTGCGGTTTTTGGATTTGATGGTTATTGATACTTATATATTTTAATGGTTAAGCCATAGGGCGAATGATTTTCATTGTGAGAAATGTAAATAAATGTTTTACAAAATAAATAAAGTTTATATAATATAGTTCATGTTTATTATTTATAGTTTATTTTTACAATACCTTAAAATATAATATAATGTAATATTATAAATGATTATAATACATTAAAATATGAAATGATAATGTAAACAGAAATCAAACTCCACAGTTTTCTACATAAAACTATTATTCACTATATATAAACGCTAATCTTGAAACTGCCACATGAGAAATTTACTGTTAAAGAAGTAAAACCAAGAACACTTAAAGAAATCTATGCTAAAAAAGCTCCTGGTTTTGACTTAATTAATGGAACAATCTTAAAAGAGCTTTCAGAAATGTGCATTAAATTAATAATATTCATATTTAATGTCATGCTAGGACTTAATAATTTTCCTAGCACTTGGGAAGTGGCTCAAATCATTATGATTCTTAAACCTGGGAAAAAATCAGAAGACGTCTCCTCTTATCGTCCTATAAGACTATTACCTGAAACCTCTAAACTTTTTAATAAATACCATATATTACTTAAGAGAGTCAAAATAATCGCAAAAGAGAGAAATATTATTCCAGGACATCAATTTGACTTCCGAAATAAACACGGAAGAACAGAGCAAATACATAGATTAGTTAACTAAATTAACAAAAACTTAAACGATAAAAAGTATTGCTCCATTACGTTTCTCGATATATCGCAGGCCTTCAAAGCTTCGGCCAATAAATTGAAAAACCTGTTGCTCCATACGCACATTCAACTGCTGAAATCATACCTCACAGACAGACATTTTAGTGTGAAACAGTGTGTGACGAATACACTGACCTATGGATACCAGGTGGTTTGCAGGGCAGTGTTCTCAAGAAACACTACTGTTACAATATATGCTGACGATACAGCGGTTTTATCATCACACGACTATCCAATATTAGCCACAAGAAACCTCCAACCCCATCTTAACAAAGTCAAATTGTGGTTGAAAACGTGGCGTATCAAAGCAAATCCGAAAATATCTACCAATGTGACATTCACCTTTTGTAGAAGAACTTATCCTTGATTAAAAATAAATAATTACACATTTACACTTCTGCAAGCCGACAACCTTAAAAGATTTTTAAAGGAATGCATTTTGATCGACGTTTGACATGGAAAATACATATAATAACAAAAAGCAAACAGCCTGGGATTAAACTAAACAATATGATATTGGCGTTAATCTAGGAACAGTCTTTAGAATAAGTTAGAATAGTATCTATAAGTTCTACGGCACTTACTGAAGCGACATGTCAGAATAGTTATGTAATATAACGGAAATCACATAATAATACTTATTTCCCACAGGCAGATTGTTGAAGTTCTAAGAGATTAGGTTAAGCAATTGATGAATCAACTGTTTCCAGGCATTCATTTATTAGTTGACTGAAAATGTCTATTAATATTTTGTGCTTATTAATAATATAAATCTTTATCTATTTAAATGGGATAACATTCTGATTCTTTTGAGTCTACGTCTTATTTCAGTAATATCAAAGAGTTGCAATACAATTATATTTCGCCAGTTTTTCCTTTCCCCTTTCCTATAGGTTCCAATAACAAGGATGAAAACTGAAAGAACTATTGAAAGAGAAAAGAGACAAATTGAAGAAAAGGGACAAATTTAAAATTATAGAGTAGATAGAAAGAAGGATGCGCCTAAATGTGAAGAAAATGAGAAGGAAGCAATAGAAGAAACACTAGTAGAAAACAAATAATAATTACATATATTATATATAAAAATAAAAAAAGAGAAATTAATCAATGTTAACGACAAACTCAAAATATTAACTGAAGAGCAACTAACCCACAGGTGTGTCTAAACCTAGTATATATGTTAGTGAATGCGAATGCGAATATATATGTATGTGTGATATACCATTTGATATAGAAGAGCTATTTTGGAGTAGTAATTATACATAAATCATTTCTAATAGATGGTTTTGTTAATGTCAATTAACATTACCAAGTGCAAATGTCAATTGTATTGAATTGTCAATATAAAGCTGAAGTCTGTACTATTACCTACAAGTTTTGGTTCGTAAATTAGAATAAAAGAAATATAAAGACCAATGATTCTTGAAACTGCCAAAAAAACTATCCCATGGATTTCTCTCAATTTAGTCTTATAAGAAACATACAAATATATCAGTGGCTGTTTTGTATCGAATGATTTGTGATAAAATAAATACTAGATCTATTAATGGATCTGTAATATATCAGGTAACATTTCGTAGTGCTACAAGTACACTCTGGACATGTAATTTATCTGCACAGCATATTCAATCTTATGAAGAAGTCGGAAAATGGTTTAAAAATAGTATTATTTCTAATGATTTATTTCTTGTACTGAAATATATCGATCATCAGAAAAACATGAATAAATTAACACTAAATACCACATCTCATATATTATGGAGGGAGAAAGTCTTACGGTCAATAATTAAATATCCATTATATCCCCATCTATATTGCTTTATTTGTACGTACAGTTATTGTATAGAAGACCTAGAGGAACAACCATTTTCATAGACATTAAATTGCATGACTTATTGAACAAAAATACAACTCAAACTCTCAAGGACCTTTCTGACAGCTTAGCACTTAATGTATCTGACTGAAAATGTCCAATAATATTGTCACCTTCCAGTCACTTATGAACACTTTAGTGTTCTTTCTCTATTTAAATATACTTATAGCATATATGCATTATATCTAGGATACAAAAGTGTTAATGCTTAGTTCTAACAATGTAAAGTTAGGATCTATATTATTACCTACAAGTTTTGTTTATTATACTTGGATATTAAAATATGCTAATATGACCAAAGAAAATGAAAGGTTTACTTTGTAATTCAACAAGAAAAAAGGATTCCAAAAATCTGTCTCCCTCAATTTGGTATTTCAGAAGAATAAAAATATATCAGTGGCTGTATAATATCGAATGATTTTTGATAAAACAAATACTAAATCTATTATTGGATCTGCAATATAAAGGCATAGTCAAATAATACCATAGTCAAAAACCACGAGGTTGATGATTATTTTATAAACTGCTAAAGAAAGACTGTCTTATGAAGAAATAGAAAAATTCTTCAAAAATTGTATTACTTCAAAGAATTTTTTTTACTGAAATCTATCGATTGTCAGAAAAATATATTTAAATAAAATAAAATAAATTGATAAGTTTTTCTGATTACCTGGTTATTATTGTTAATTAATTATTTAAATTTTTTAAAAATATTTAACTTGTTTTATTGATTTTATACTATGTTAGGTATGCTTACAATCTTAATTTACAAATTGATTTACAATACAAGTACTTAATTTACAGTGACAGATTCGAATAGATTCACGTGACTTAGGTATGTAGCAAGAAAGAAATGGAAGAGCTCCGTCATAGCTCTTTAACAACTATTCCATGAACTAACATCTTGTTGTTTAACCGGTCAAGTGTCATGTGACTGTATCATCCGAACTAACTGTTTGGTCTAGTTACTGTCCTGGTATAAAATATCCATCTCTTTCAAGCCTTTTAATAGTTCTTCCTTGGTATTTCATCTCGATATCTTTCTATATCATATCTTTACTCTAATTGAAAATGAGCAATGCTACTGCGATCAAAAAATAGTACGACATGTGAGGCTTAAGTTTAAAATATGATCCTAAAAGCGTTTTTTTAGAGTATAAAAATGCCATACATCCGATGCATTTAAACAAAACAAATTACGAGTAATTAAGAAACAATGCGCGTTGAATCTTTGAGGTAAACACTCAAGTAACTTTTCTTGTTTGAATGAACAACTCGGTTTCTACATCCTATTATTTTTTATTGCAATAAAATATTAGGCCTATAAAATAATTTTAAAGGTGATCCTGCTGTGTTTACATCGCATCGTGTACATTGGTAACCGATTTCATGTTGACGTTTCACTTTTCATAAATAGGTAAGCTGGATTATTAGTTGGTTTGTTACTTCAAAGTAACCCCATAAGTCCAAATTGGCTTTATGACTGCCTAAATAAATAATTGAAAATAATAATTTTAACAGTAAAACAAATAAGAATTCTTACTTTTCAATAACTTATTAAATTAAATGAATATATAACTTTAGATTTATATAAAAATAACGGATAAGGATAATAAAAAAATATTGTTAATTGTTAATTATCTGTGATTGTGTGTAATTGTGATTATCTCTTAATATGAATAATTTGTAACATTAAGATACTTATATAGTGTTTTAGTGATTACTTTAATTACTTACTTATTATATTTAATTAATTACATAAGTCTCTAATTCCAATTATAATTAATGTCATTCGCACAATATTGCAAATAATATTTTAAAATAAATTAATTAATAACATTAAAACTAATATTGCTTTTTATACCCGAAATCAAGATTTAAATGTCTAATTCAATTATCCTAGAAATTTCTATATACTTAATTACCGAGATCATTAAACACATACAAAATCGGAGGTTTCTTCTAGGTGGTCCGTCCATTTCGTTACATCCTAACGCCTCGTCTATTAAAACAAACTTAACGTTTTCCGATTGCGTAATAATCGACAATGAGTTCATTCATCGTACGTCGGACAATAACACATGTTCCAATCTGATACCTATAATTCACACCCGACCCGAACGAAAACTACAATTAGAAACAGCACTTTAGATCTCTAACGATCCGTCGTGAATACGCTGATAATTTTCAATGGTGGTGTTGTAATTTGTACGGTACAGAAATGTGAAAAGCAAAAGTCGGTAGCCGAACCTGGTTGATCAAAGGCGGCTGAGGATCGTCAAAGGATGGTGACTGTTCAAATTCTTTCGAGCATTATGATCAGTACTCGTCATTCATATGCACATGGACAGATATTCAATTTATTTAAAAGGAGTTAAATAACCACACAGGCTATCGTTTCATTTTAACAGTCTCTAAATGGTTACAAGTATATATTTTACTTTATGTAGATTGTATGATAATTTAATATAATTCTTAGTAATATAAAAATCAGAAATTTGAAAATCAAAAACAAAATAATTGTCGATGATTACAATTATTTTGTCTTAAAATAATTTAACAATTTTGGTATAACCCTCTTACACAACAGATGTCTTTAAACTGATTACTCCAATATTTTGATTACTCCATTAATTCAAGAATAGATTATAGATTGTTTATATATTTTTTATAACATCTTTATTAGATACGCTTAGTGCAATCTTACTTTACAATTACTTTATTGCTATTTTTCATTTGTACTTGGATTAATTCACAAGCAAGATGAGTGCGAGACTATACATCAACATGTATTCCTCAATTATATAATTATTATAACTTATAGCTATAGTTTACACTAAAAATATACATTTTATATAAGTTCGTATGGTGTGGTTCGCTTCAATCTCCTGATATCCTGCACGCTGTCCAGCAGTTGTATTGCTTCCACGTTAGTATGATTTAGTAATCTTATTTCGTGTTTCAAGGAGAATATCTTGGATAACTTGGCAAAACCATTTAATTTCCAGGTCATCGTGCAGTACTTCGTTAGTTACGTAGCGTTAGGCAATGGTAATCAATCGAGGAACCGTTGTATTGACAGCGTTAGATGACTAGTTGATTTGAATTTTTAGTGGAACCCCATATTTACACCACCTTGGTTCAAATTGGCTTTATAATTGTTTTATAAATCAACCTCATTGATTTCAGATAAAGTTGAGGGTATCTTCCGACTAACCAGTAAAGTTGTTTTATTTTGGTGCTAATGTGTTTTGCTTTATGTCTAACATGATGTTTCCAATTTAATTTACCGTCAAGATGGATTACAAGGTATTTAGCTAATTCTGCTTGAGGATATAATTTGTTGAGTGATATAATTAAGTTTGTATTATTTATTAATTCTATTATATAAGTATTTATTATTTCGCCACCGCAAAGCAAAGCTATTTGAGAAACTAATATTTAAACGTATTAAAAATTTTGTAATAATACCAGATTTTCAGTTTGGTTTTCAAAATCAACATTCAACAATCGATCAAGTTCACAAAGTAACTGCGGCTATTGAAAAAGCGTTTGAGGAAATGAAATACTGCCCTGTAATATTCCTCAATGTCTCACAAGCTTTTGATCGGATTTGGCATTTGGGATTAATCTGTAAGATGAGCAAATTGTTACCGCCTAACTATTGTCAATTGCTGGAGTCATATCTTTTCTGAAGAAAATTTAGAGTATCGCACGAAATGGCGTTCTCGACATTTAAAACTATTTCGGCTGGAGTTCCACAAGATAGCGTCTTAGGACCTCTCCTGTATCTGCTCTACACTGCTGACATTCCAACAACAAAAGAAACACTACTTGGAACCTTTGCTGACGACACAATTATTATGGCAAAGGATATAACTCTGCCTAGAACAATAGAAAAAGTACAAGTTGCAGTAAAAAAAATCTACAAATGGACGCAGGATTGGAAAATTCAACTTAATAGCGCCAAATCTGCCCACGTTAATTTTGCGTTGCGGCGAAATAATAAAAACTTAATTATATCACTCAATGGATGCCCGATTCCTCAAGCAGAACTAAGTAAATAACTTGGAATCAATTTTGACGGTAAATTAAATTGGAAACATCACGTTAGACCAAAAGAAAAACACATTAGAACCAAAATAAAACACCTATACTGATTAGTCGGAAGATACTCTCAACTTGATCTAAAATCAAAGAGACTGACCTATAGCACAATTATAAAGCCAATTTGAACATATCGGGTGTCATACAACGCTGTCAAAACAAGGTTCTTCGATTGCTTATTAATGCCTATCGCTACGTAACCAACGAAGAACTGCACGATGACACGACGATGAAACACGAAAGAAGATTACTAAATCATACTAACGTGGAAGCAATACAACTGTTGGACAGCGCGCAAGATGTCAGGAGATTGAAGCGAACCAAACCATACGAACTTATACAAAATCTATATTTTTAGTGTAAACTATAGCTATAAGTTACTATAATGTTATAATTGAGGAATACGCATTGATGTATACTCTCGCACTCATCTTGCTTGTGAATTAATCCAAGTACAAATGAAACGTAGCAATAAATTAATTGTAAATTAAGATTGTACTAAGCGTATCTATTAAAGCTGTTATAAAAAATATATTTAGTAAAAACGCAAACATAGCATCATCATCGACGAAAAACCGTCCGTTTCTACAAAATATTCTTTGTCCTATTAAACGACCTGACAGCGCTCGATATTATCGTCGCCCATTGATCAAAACTAAATTAGGAATCAGGCAATTATGTTGTATTTAACAATATTTTTCTCATTATCTTAACTTGTCCAAATGTACCGGCGGCTGTCGATCCATTAAAGATGTTTCCTTCTACGAGAATATGATGGATGGGACTGCCTTATCGCGATGGTGGTTTCTTTCTAGGGCCCTCGTGCAATCAAAGAAGGCGCTGGCAGGTTGGTGGTCTCGTCTCTTGTTTGGATTTTTATGGAAATGTCACTACTAAAAAATGTGTTAATTATTTTATGAATAACAATCTTATGAATGTTAATTTAGGTATATTTAAATAAGATGCAAGGGAACATAGAATACATATTTAATGTTAACACTGTTATAATCTACAATACTACATAGCATATTTGTTACAGAGGGTGCAAATATTTTGAGTTGCAAAATTACATATATCCAATCCAAAACAGTAATGACACACGTGACCAATATGAGTTTGTCAAAAGTTGTAAATTCGTTTTACAATCAGATAATACTTACCTTCTCATTTTATTCTATTTAAAAAGAGATAGAATAATGTTAGAGAAGTTCGAATTTGTAACCGAAAGCGCCTGCAAAAGTTGTCCGTTTGTCAAACGTCTATGAAATTCTTCAAAATATTATAATGACTGGTTATAAACCGGCAAACGTTGTTTTAACGCTTTGTTTTCGAAGCATTTTAGAGATCAAATATACGAAATGTATAAAAATAGTAAGTAGTTTTTTCAATCGAAACATATTTTAATACAATTATTTCAGAGAAAATTGTTAGTCTGGAAAGTATCCATAAAAAGCCAAAAGACTACTAATACTGCTATTTGAGGGATGTAGAACATCCGTTCATACATTGTTGGGTAATAAAATAGGTCAAATAAAATGTCCCCGGCCTGACACATAGATGGCGGTACTAGAATTAAATTCATACATTTGTTAGTTAGCCCTAACCCTAAAAAGACGCGTGTATAAATTTAACAGATATTGGATCATTAGTTTGTGTATTATTGTATTGACCAAAACAACGACGAGTTGATAATTCGGAGCAGTGTTTGAAGATGATCAAGCGTAATAAACCCAAGTTTTTGTGTCGAGATGTGACAATGAATGAAACATGTCTCCATCATTTCACTCCAAAGCCCAATCGACAGTCATCCGAGTGGACTGCACACGATGAACCCTCTCAAAAGCGTGGGAAAACGCAACAGTCGACTGGCAAGGTAATGGCGTCTGTATTTTGGGATGCGCATGAAATAATTTTCATTGACTACCTTGAATAAGAAAGGACCATCAACAGCGACTAGTACATAGTGTTATTGGACCGCTTGAAGGACGAGATCGCTGAAAAATGGCCACATTTGAAGAAAAAGAAAGTGCTGATTCACTAAGACAATGCACCGTGTCACAAGTCAGTGAAAACGATGGCAAAGATCCATAAATTGGGCTTCGAATTGCTTCCCTAACCGCCGTATTCTCCAGATATGGCTCCCGGTGACTATTTACTGTTCTCAAATCTCAAAGGAATACTCGCTGGGATGAAATTTTTTGGAGGGTCACTATAATCAGTGTATCACTCTTGAAGGGAATTATGTTGAATAGAAAGAACTAATTTTGTCAAAAAAATTTGTTTTATTATAGTAGGCCGGGGACTTTTCAATTGACCTGTTGGGTTCAAATGGGCCTAAGTATTGACTTATACAGCAAAACCTTGTTATCTAATAATAATTTAGATTTACACCCTATCAGCTGTTTGCGTTTTGTCACCATATGTTTTTTCCACGTCAAACGTCGATCAAAATGCAATTTCGGACAATAACTTTAAAAGGTTTCTAGACAAAACACCCCTTTTAATTCTAATAATATTCATGTTATGGGAAAAATATGCATAAACTATAATCATTTGAAATTTTTATGAATCCCTTAAAATACCGCACCTACTTATCCCCTAACAACATATCCTCCGGCATTTTTTACACCCTTATATCAGAAAATTGCAACAGAGTCAATGCCGGCAGGGTACCCCGCTCATAACAGACAAAAAGCCAAAACCAAAGGGAAAAAAAAGAAAGAAGGAGAATTGGTATCTATGTCGGGGAAGAAACACCGCATAAAGCCGTAGATAAGTCGAGCCAATCTTTCTAAAACCCCCAAGCCACAAGATCGCCCCGGCTCGATACCTGTACCCGCCTAATCCTCATAATGTAAAATCCTAGTCTCTTCTTAAGCCCAGTACGATTTTTATTCTTCTACATGGAACGGGCTAAGACTCAAAAGGTCCCGACGATTATGTAACTCGTACGAGAGATATAACTTTTTTACCGAGCGGACGCATCGGCCGTGGATGTTTATCTTGGTTTTCAAAAGCGCCGACGACTCGATGAACGGCGAACAGAGCAGAGAGAGAGTTTTTTTCTTTCTTTTCGTGAAAGCTTGAGAAAATATTGTGAAAGATGATTTCATATCGGAAACAAAAACCTATTGTTTGGCTGGAAATATTGAAGGTTCGAGAACGGGGTTGGTAGCGTTTATAAAAAAAAATTAGTTCTTTTGTTGACAGTATTCCGTGCCTACTCCCTTCATCGACGACCGATGATTTGAATCCGTGATTATCAGTATTGGTACACGTCTCAAACAAACGGACAGTTCTACAGTAGCTTGCAAAGTGTTATTTATTATTATTTTGATAAAAATTTATGATTAAAAAAATAAAAACAACCCATACGATCTTCATCAGAGGAAAAAATTGTTTCATCTTTCTTTGGGTTTTTTATCAATTAAATTTAAAATTTTATTCTTTTCAATTATTTATTTATCATCAGTATCAGTATGACTAATATAACCCGGTAAACTTCATATCACCTACGTCTATCTTGTAAATTTTCTCCGACAATAACAATAGCAACCATGTGTTTTATCAGGTCTGACGAGAATATTATAGTTATTAGACGGTCTCAGATCAAACGCTGATTTCAATATTTTTACTAAATCATTGTTCTGAAAGAAAGGTTTGTTGATTTGTTTGTCTTTGGCAATAGTTAATTTACAATATGTAATTGTTTAAACTTGTTAACCTATTTCTGATACAAATTTTAATGTCATCAGTGTTTGTAGAATTATTTCCTATCCCATAATGAGCGTAGTGTGTGGTGGAAATTGGTTGGCAATTGTACTTTTCCATCAGCACAACATAACTCAATAGATTAACCGCTGTATTTTAATGCTTTCTATACCATATTTATAAACGATTTTCACTTCCTCAATTGTGACTGATTTCTTGAAACTATAATAAATTCCTGGATCGTAGTGGAAGCTTCCCATTTCTGGACCACAGGAGCACTGCATCTACAGAATCGCTCAATTTAATCATGTCTTGCTGACTTGATGTGTTTACTATGCACGAACTCGTTGATTGTTTTCATTTTCTGTCCCACACTGGTCATCAGTGCTATTAGCATATAAGCCACGGAAGCATCTAAGTGTTCTCTTTGACATTTTTAATAACAGATGCAGAGAAAGTTTCGAATATTTACAAAATATGCTTTTCCACACACACTACATATTTAAATTTTTATTCGACCGTAATTAGAACACGATTCCATTATAACAATAATTCCAACAATAATTTCGGCATGTAGTTTGACATATAGTCTTTCCAATAAAACAGACGATGCACGTCATCAACCATTCAGTTTATAAAAACGCAAAAGCCCTTTTAAACTCGGAACACTTTTCTTTCTCATTTTACTACTCAAATTACTACTTAAATTACTCTATTGAAAAAATACATAATGATATGTCCTAACATGTATCCAAATAGTTCTGTAAAATTTATTTGTGTTGGTTCTGGTCAACAGCGTTGTCATATTTTAATGTAAATATAATAAATTAACTCTTAACTACAAACTACTGTGGCCGTTTAAAACCTTGAATAGATTATTTATTTTTGTTTTATATTTGTTATTTTTATTTCAGTATTTTATTTACATCAATATTATGTTGTCAGAGTCAAAATAAACGAAATCCTAAATTTGTTGCGGCATTTTAGTATATATATATGTCAATTTTTATATATATATGTCACGTCATCGAATCGATGCAATTATTAAAAAAAGTTTTTTTAGTAATGAGTCATGGATATCTATGACGTCTATACATTGCAATGTTGCCGGATCGACTCTGAGTTTTAGTTCAGTTTGGCTTCGACATACAATAAAATTCTAATCTAAATAAAATAATTGAACAAAAATGTTATCAAATATAATTTATTTTAACATTATTGTATAACTAATACATATATTATCGAAGGACTTAAAACTACAATTAAGAACACAGGTTTAATAGTTTGTAGCTTAGATTTGTTTGGTTTAGATTTTGACCAGCTTGTCTTTGTTAACCTTCTGAACTGCTCTGCTTAATCCAAATTTCCATAATATAACAGGTATTAAACGATTTTCCAAGTTTTAATGTTCCCAAATTCTAATAGTCTATTGCTGAGCAACTTCAATCCACTTTTGGTGATGATACACCATGAACTGCAAACTTCTTCCCAAATTTGAATAGACTAGGTTGGTCCTCATTAACTTCAGTCCACCTTCATTGACCTTACACCGTGAACTGCCATGCTTGTGTCAGGAATCTGCGGGTTAGGAATGTTTCCTGAAGCGTGAATAATAATGATATTTCCTAATTATAATAGTTTTTAACTTGAACATTTTGAATCCACCTTTTATGGCATTTCAGGAACATCTCGAATAACTGCGGATCATCGCCAAACCTTAACCAGTCATCTTTTCTTGATAAATTATTTTACTTGATAAAATTATGTATACATTGTTATTATAGTCTTCTTTGCAACTATTTCACTGCTTGGGCAATTATTAAATAGCGCCTTTTCGATACTGAAAGTTCTTAAAATTGTTGTTGACAATTTCCTTTAGATAACTTTGGACTTATTAAATTTATAACTTATCTTTCCAATTTTGAATGGCCGCTAGCACGGTGTGATTGGGAAATATTTGCTAAGTAGGTTCTCAATCACGTAAATAATCTCCATTCTTAATATTCGACCATTCCCCATTGTCTTTACGAATATTTTAAACAAATATTAAAAACAATAAACGAACAGTTTAAACATGAACTAGCGGACTTTTTCTTCGCAAATTTGCGCTGACTTTATCATTACCATCATGATCATATTTCTATGAAAAATGTTATAACATGTTGTATTTTATTATTAATATATTATTCTAGAAGGTGGACAATTTATTATTTATATGACTTTCTCATACTCACTTTCTAATACCTCACATAAATTTAAATAATTTTAAATGATTGTTGCTTTATTCAAGAAAATACATTCATTAATGTTAAATAAATGTTTCGCGATAAACAATTATCCTTACTTAAAAATGTTGGATGACTGTGGAATCGCAGCTGCGTGCTGGCTAGTGAACATATCCAAAACCACAAAACACTTTCACACCTTCATAATACAATTACCGTTTTACCTCTACATGTGGGTCTGAGGGACCCTAAATACCCTATACGTACTTCTCATTGTGTTATATTTCACGAACAAAACGATGCCTCTCTTATATCGGGAGAAAAAACCAACATGTCAATGTTAAACATGTGTTAATGTTAAACAAGAGTGTTGTCAATATCAAAGTAACACTCGCTATAAAAATAAACTAATAAATAGATTAATATTTTATGAGTTTTGAAACAAGTAGAATTTAAAAATGAAAACTGTTATTTTACTTGAAAATAACTTTAATTTAATCGACTGCTTACTAATATTTTATTCAGTGTCAATCCAATCATATTCCGGCATAAATTAAACCATCATAATGTAAACGTCCATAATATGATAACGTTTTTCAATCGATAACATTTGTATGTACATGACCAAATATATGCAGCAGTCAAATTGACGTTAAATTTATTAATATTCATTACTAATTTCGAAGTAATTGTTTAGTAACGATTCAATGATATTTAAATAAATATAACAAAACCCAATTCACAAACACAACAATATATAGAGTATGGAAAAATTAATTCTGTTACTGATATAATATTTTATAAATTGTAACACTTTCTCGAAAATATGTTGGTTTAGAAGGCATTTTACATTGTTAAATATAGTATACGAGTATGCTATATTGTTGATATTGTAGATATTTTTACTGCTCGAAAAAGATTAGTAGCATACAGAAATTTAGGATACCACAGAATGCAGCCATTTTGTTTTATAAATGACCAGACCAATCAATGTGGTCAATCAGAAAAACGCTGCTTGTATCCATTCATAGGTATCTTCGGCGGGTCCATCCTAACGTATTGAAATATTAACAGTACAAAACCTTGTACTTATACCGTAGCATCATCAGCAACTATGCCTGAAGGCCTATTCTATAATTTAATCAGTTATAGTTGATCAAGATTCATAAATGTTTTAAAATATTTGAAATGTTATTAAAAATTGTTGGAACTTCCTTTTCGCCCTGTATATGAAATTCACACCACTCAGAACCAATTACTTTCCATTAGTTTGAAAGTTAATATATAAATATTAAAAGCACAACTGACAACGGGCCAAATAAAATGTTTAGAACATTATTATATAATTGAGAGGACAATTAAAATATATTGAAATAATATTCAAATATTCGAAAATATTTATTAATTAAAATAGTACCGTTAATTTAAAATTATTAATAAACAAGCCTTCGCGTTTTATTTAAATTAATCAATTTAACAATTAAATACATATATAGATGCAAGTAGTATGTTTTAAGATTAAATATGTGATAACTAATAACTAAATTTATAAACTTCCATTGATATAAATAAAAAAATATCTCAAATATTAACTCTATTAATACATTTGGCTGTAGACTTAAATGAAGATAGTTGTTATTGATAACGATTAGTTTGATATAATTTTGGGGAGTTAATTACACTTATGCATCATACGAATAAATACCCAAGCTAACTCCAATATTGTCTACATTAACACCACACGTGCCTGAATATCAATTCAATTTCCTTTATGATACATCTTATTTATTCTCATCATATATAAACTTTGTAGATACACAGATAAATACAGGTTAAATATAATAATAAGATATGAACTCGAAGCTGTTGCATAACTGACTTTATTTAATATATAAAGTTAAAGACAATAGAAAATTGAAAAGAAATTGTGATAAATTTATTGAAAAATATTAATCTCCCTAGTTGTCATTTGTGTATAAAATGTATATCACGAATGTGTGATAATATTACACAACAACAATACGCAACGTAACAATTTATAGCCGAATATAAAACCAAAAACGCAATAAATATCATGAATTACATCATGTGAAAGCCAAGATTACTACCCTAGAATATATAATTTAAGTTGATCTATTGAAATCACTAAACAAGGATGTAGATCAAAATGATAACTACAATTAAATACCACAAAAAATCTTTGATCTATATATCTTGCAATATCATTTAAAAAGCATATTTTGGAAGATAAATAAAAATTGATTATAATATAATGTTCCTTTATAATCATAGTATTCCTAGAATACATTTCATATCGTTCAATTGATACTGACATTGTTCCTTAAAATTGGCGTTTTTATGTCTGGTTTGAATTGTGACAAGTGAAATGTTTAGAATTAAGGGTTTCTTAACTGATCATAGGCCTAACATATAAATAATATTTAATTAAAATTAAAGTAGCTCAACCAAGGTCTATTGGCTAGTCAGATAGTTATATAAAAAAATTCATAGTAAACGTATCGCTCATTGAAAATATTGTTAAGATTATTATTACTAACTCTCTTATGATCCATGATTTAATACAATATCTAAATACACCCTACGAAAAAATTGAAGAAAATATAAAATATAAATAAGATTACGTGTTTTAAATTCGAATTCCTTATTCGTTTCCTTAATCCATTGTTAAGAACTTTGTCTATTAATATGGTTGTCTAACACATCACGTTCTTACACTCATGTAATTTGGTAGTAGCAGGAATATTATTTACGTCTAAAATCGGCATTACTCCACAATAGCAGACGATATCCTTCCATACCTATTTCATATGTAGTGATTTTAAAAGAAAAGTATAAAAAACTGTAGCTAATTTTATACTAAGTCAAATACAAATAATACAACTAAAGAGTTTGTGTTGATTGCTATATTGTTTGGACCACAGCGAGGTTTCACAAAATATTGTTGTTTTCTCTGTTTGTGGGACAGTAAAGAAACCAAAAATCGCTATTAGATTAAAGATTGGCCGAGAATAATTGACTTTATTTATAGTAAATCAAGCGTTAAATGTAAACCTGTTATTCTACAAGAAAATGTGATTCTTCCACCCCTACATGTGACATGGTTTAATGAAAAGTGTTGTCAAGGCCGTGCATAAAAACGGTCAAAGATTTTTGTATTTCAAAATTGTTTTCTCTAAATTAATATTATATAATCTATAATAATAAAACTTTAAAAACCAATAAATTTATACACAATAAACTTATTACCCATTCAAAATATAGTTAAAATTCTTATTATTAACTATTTTATGATCTATGATTTAGTAAAACATCTAATTACACTGTATGATAAAATTAAATATAAATAAAATATAAATAAGATTACGTGTTTTAAATTCGACTTCCTTATTCGTTTCCTTAATCCATTGTTAAGAACATTGTCTATTTAAATGGTTGTCTAACACGTCACGTTCTTACACTCACGTAACTTGGTAGTAGCAGGAATATTATTTACGCCTAAAAGCTGCATTACTCCACAATGGCAGACGATATCCTTCCATACCTATTTCATATTTAGTGATTTTAAAAGAAGCGTATAAAAAACTGTAGCTAATTTTAGACTAATTCAAATACAAATAATACAACTAAAAAGTTTGTGTTGATTTAAAAGTTATTACTATATTGTTAGGAACATAGTGAGGTTTCACAAAATATTGTTGTTTTCTCTGTTTGTGGGACAGTAGAGAAACCAAAAACCACTATCAGGTTAAAGATTCGCCAAGAATAATTGACTTTGTTTATAGTAAATCAAGCCTTAAATATAAACCCGTTATTCTACAAGAAAATGTGATTCTTCCACCCCTACATATAAGACATGGTTTACTGAAAAATGTTGTCAAGGCCATGCATAAAAACAGTAAAAGATTTTTGTATTTCAAAATTGTTTTCCCTAAATTAAGTGATACTAAATTAAAAGAAGGAATTTTTGTTGACCCACAAATAATAAAACTTTAAAAACCAATAAATCTGATGAAAACCTTACCGCCAAAGAGTTAGAGGCTCGGTTGTGTTTAAAGAAGGTTTGCTGGATTTCTAGATATAGAGATTTTAGTGAATAACCTGTTACAGAAATTTAAAACCATGGGGTACAGAATGTCTTTAAAAATACATTTCTTGCACTCCCATTTCGATTTTCACTCCCTAATCTTGGAATGATGAGGATATAAAACAGATAGAAGAGCGCTATCAAGGAAGATGGAATGCTGAAATGTTAGCAGATTACTGCTGGTTTGTAATGAAAGACGATAATGTTCACAAGAGAAACAGTTAATATTTCGTCAATTTTTTTTCAGGATATATGACCCATTTTTTCTATTGACCACTTAAACGTGAGCTATGTTGATTCACTGTTCATTTGTGAATATATATATTATTATTTTTTAATAAAAGTGATAATATAAATATTCATAGTACTTTAATTTAATATAACTTTAAAACGGTACGTGTTACAAAAAAAATCTGTTTAACTTTTTGTATTCAGAAGGTACAATTTGACAAAAAAGCCGTTTTATTTAATGTTATACAACCAAAATTGTCACATACTGTTATTAAACATGAAGAATTACCAACAAAATAATTCGAATTGATTAAACTGTCCTTTACGACAACATAAAACATAAACAAATATAAATTATCCGTCACAAGTTTTATGTTCAATCCTTTCAGTCGTACAAACGCGATTAAGTGTAACAGCCTTAGTAGAGTATTAAAATTTGCCTCCCGATACTTAGGCGAGAGATAAAATCGTCCCCCACCCCCATTCATTACGCCGATAGAAAATGATTCGTTGCGAATAATGTCAACACAAAGCGTCCCCTCGAGAGTTAGGGGTGCGGGACCTCGTCGAACGCAGTTAGGTCCGATCTTGATTACGCAACAAATAAGGGGCAAACCGTTGGGGCCCGTGCAATTTTGTTCGGCACACTAGATGGTCGATATTAACAAGATCTATTACACTGTCATTATTGAATCGGTAAATAAACATGTGGACATTGGGAAACTTGGAGATTGTTAAATGGATTATTGTCGGCAAACATTGGCCGCGTTCAATTGGGTGCTAAACAGTTTGTTGAATCGTTATGCAATAGAATATATTTTTCGGTAATTCTAACGTTGACTCAATTAATATTTCAATTTGTCACTGTCAGTAATCATTGCTTACATCAACATACATCTATAGTCAGTTCAATGAAATAGTGTAATAATAGTGTCGCAATATTCATTTTCACTTTTACATATAACAAAATTCTATTCTAAATATAATATTTTTTTATTATTTAATTATTATATAGTTACTAGTCGTTTCCGATTAACCTATAATTTGTCTTTATGATAACTTAAATCTAGGTATATAAATAGGAGGGCCCATCGGTCCTATCTCAGTCTCTGGTGAAATAATGTTTATACATGTCACTGCTGTATTTTTTATTATATGCACCTCACAACATAACACTACACAAGATCAGATGGTTTGATTGTTTTGAGTCTGTTTCCTGCTCTGGTGGTATCCAAAAGTTGCAATACTTGCAATACTTCAATATTCTCATGAGAATGAAGTCGTTCCTCATGCCCCCTTGCAATTATCTTGATTTCTTTACTCACTGTGGAATCTCGATGTAAGTAGTCCTATAGTATTTGGGTGCACCCATAATATTTCCCAGGATTTATGTTCTGAAAATTTTATATTTTGTTTATGTTACTCTTTGCAGAACATCCCGATAATTTAACTCCGTATGTCCATATAGGTTTCAGTATTTGCTTATATAATAGCATTTTATTATGTACTGATAATTGTGATTTTCATCCTCTTAGCCAATATATTTTATTATATTTCAAATCCAGTTCTTTTCTTTTCTTCTTCATATGTTCCTTCCAGCGAAGTTTTACATCGATTCATTCCGAGATGTTTGGCGTGGTTGCTATATAGAGTGATAGTATTATTTAATATTATTGGTGCTTTACGGTCTGATTGGAAGTGAACTGCATATGCACAGATTTACTTTAGTTAATTTTTATTTTTCAAGCTTGTGTCCAATTATTTATATTGTCACTTGCCTGTTGTAATTTTCGTGAGGCTTCTTCACTATTGTCTCCGACAGCTATAAACGCAGTATCATCAGCAAATGTAGCCATCATAATATTCTCCATTTGTGGTATATCACAAGTATAGAGTAGATAAAATATTGGCCGCAGCACATTTCCTTGTGGTTCATCTGATTTAGCTTCTTTTGTTGTAGAGTAAGCTTCTTCTTGCTTAAGTTCGGTGTGATATTTTCTGAGGTTTATAAACAAGGCCTTCATGCCAAACCTTATCAAATGTTTGTACTGCATCCAAGAATATCTGTGGACCTGGTCAATTGTTGAATGCTGTTAATAAACCCAAACTGGTGTGCTGGTATTATGATTTTTCCTTCTAAAATATAATAATGAAATAAAAACAATGTTATCAAATAATATCTATTTTAACCTCATAGTACTTCTATATCCAAGAACATAAACTATACGGTCACAATAGATTGTAAGTAAGATTGTTTTTTTAAAATTATATTTAGATTAAACTTTTTTCCACGCCACCTATGAGTTAGAGTTCTAGGAACATTTTTTAATGTAGCGTAAGGCGTGTATATCCAAGTAATATATTATTCTTTCATTAGATAGCATATAAAGCTTTAAGTTTAGTTCTTGTTTCCTTCAATAGAGTGTTTCCTTATCAATTCATTTTGATATCACTGTATTACCCCTTAATTTCTTCTGTTACTACCTATATGCATCCTATTTGATAAAACTAGATTTAAATACTGTATTCTCTCTAATATATTTGCCATATCAGCTAACGGTTAGTATTTCTTCTCTACTCATACCTTCCTATCAAATGTTCATGTATATTCTGAACAACTACACACATATCTATGCACAGAATTATCATATTGATCCTATATTAATAATATTTTCCTAATTCCTCTCTCTTTGTCCTATTAACATACCAAGTGAATAACTAAGGCCAATTTTCAATCTATTCAACATATTTCCATGATTCCACCATTTGTGAATTTCTTCTCAATCGAGTTAATGCAAACCGAAGGTGTAATTATAACACAATACTTCTTTCCATATATCCAGACAGTCATTTTGTATCCTTCTCGACCGACATTTAGACCGAATTGCAATAATTCTGTGCTTCAGCTCGATTCGATATTGAATATACAATGATAGTGAGGAAGACATATTGTTCAGCTCTCTGGTCGACCATGTATCTTTTTACAGGCTTATATCTAAAAACGTAAATTATATAAAACACAATTAAATATTTCGTTAATATTTACTGAGTAATAATTTGAAATAAATTACACCTTTAGTTTGGGTTCATCAAACGTATTCAACATATGTTAGATTGGCTGACATGGTTTTTATACAATGAAGTGAGGGAATGGATGGATAATTGGGATGTTGTAGGAAATAACGGGAAATATTTTGATTTATATATATTGTATTAATATAACCCAATAAATACAATAACGTGAAAAAAATTATTACAATAACAGGTCAATTGAAAAGTGCCCGGCCTGATACATAGATGGTGCTACTAGAATTAAATCCATATGTTTTTTAGTTAGCCCTAATCCTCAAAAGATGCGTGTATAAATTTGACAGCTGTCGAATCGTTAGTTTGTGAATTATAGCATTTTGAGTGAAACAACTTTTGTTATTATGAGAAAAATGGATAAAAAGAAATTTCGCGTGTTGATAGAATATTGGTTTTTGAAGGAAAAAAATACAGTTGAAGCAAAAATTTGAATCTTGATGCCGAGTTTCCGGGCACTGCCCCAGGAAAATCATCCATAAAGGTAAATATATGCTAAATTTAGACGTAGTGAAATGAGCACCGAAGACGGTGAACGCAGTGGACGCCGAAAAGAGGTGGTTACCGACCAAAACATTAAAAAAATCCACAAAATGATTTTGAATGACCGTAAATTGAAATTGAATGAAATAGCAGACACTCTGAAGATATCAACTGAACGTGTACATCATATCATTCACGAATATTTGGGTATGAGAATGCACTGTGCAAAGTGGGAGCCGCGCGAGCTCACTTTTGATTATAAACAACGACGAGTTGATGATTCGGAGCAGTGTTTGAAGATGATCAAGCCTAATAAACCCGAGTTTTTGCGTCGATATGTGACAATGGATGAAACATGGCTCCATCATTTCATTCCGATGTCCAGTCGAATGTCATCCATATGGACTGCACATAATGAGCACGCTCCAAAGCGTGAGAAGACGCAAGAGTCGGCTTGCAAACTGAGGCCTATTTTGAAGCAAAGGACAAATCTTACTACAAAAATGGTATCGAAAAGTTGCAGGGTCGCTATAATCAGTGTATCACCTTTGAAGGGAATTATGTTGAATAAAAAAAAATAATTTTGCCAAAAATATATGTTTTACTATGGTAGGCCGGGGACTTCAGTTAACCTGTTAAATGAAGTATCTAATATTAAATACATAAATATATTGTCAGTTTCTAAAAAATATACTTACCAACCAACGTAATCACCGACTAAGAGGAGTTAACATCAACTTGCTGCAGGATATGATCAAATAATTGACAAATTGTCCAAATTCCAACAGAGAATGGTTTAAAATTAATAACAATTATAATAGATCACCTCATACTAGCCTATTAATTCATTAACCATGACATCCATAAATTTCGGGAAACTCTAAATTAAGGGATATACATTTCAAGAAATATCATTACAGAACATTAATTTGGTTTTAGCAATAAGCTCTAGTTTAAAAAAAAACAATAACAATTTAAATCTAAAAAGGAAGAAATAATACTTGCACATCAATCCCGCTTTATAAACAATTAACAATTGACCAGGTGTATAGAATCACATAATTGAAAAAACCTACAAATGCAAAAAAAAGTCTGTTCTGTATTAGACATAGCCCAAACCTTCGACAAGGTTTGGCATGCAGAACCCATCCACAAACTTCACAAAATGTTACAAAGCAACACACTGAACTATCAAACTCTTGTATTTGAGCCTCTTGAATATTTAGAGTAAAGCAAAGCTCTTTATTATAAGAAGCCGAAGCATATGTATCACAATATGTGTATAGGGGCCAATTGTTTATATATTTTATGCATGTGATGTATCAAAAATAACACAAACTTATAAGAATCAAACCATTAAATACTGTAATGCGGTCGCTTAAGTGTATTTAACAAAAAAGCTGCAAGCGAACTAAGTATAAAGTAAGAACCAAAACCTAGTTTCTAACTTACAGAAAAAAAGAAAAGTCTGAAAAAAAATCTATATCTGAATATAATATGTAAATACTAAAACATGCTCGCATGCTTATTGAAATATAACAATACATTACAGAATATGTCAGATTTAAATGTGTATAATGTAAATGTAAACATTTGAAAGTTATTCAAGAAAAAGTAGGATAAATACGGTATGATTTCCGATGAAAAAAGTACGAAAGGACTTTCAGACAACAATTAATCACATTCGCTTAGGGGCTTTTCAGGCTCTTTGCTGTAATATTCTCCCTCACCCCACTTCGTCAGTTCATACTCCTATGACCTATTTCAGTCGGTAATATAAAGCTTCCTACTTTCAGCACTTTCAATCTTAGAAAAGAAAAATGAAAATTGAAATGTTTAAAAGCATATCTATAACCTTTCTTCTTTCTGGAATGGAAATAAATTATAAACTGTACTAAAATAAATTAATTGTAACAAAGTTTATCCAGAACAATGAAAAAATATTAGTCTCATAAACATATTTTAATAAAGATTTATTTTCAAGCCACATATTGTTTTGTTGTATTTACTGGTTGGACCCTTTTCAACTAATTTATATCTTATTAATATTGCATCCTAACGTACAATACAAAATACAATTCGCCAAAAATTTCGCAAAGTTAATTGTAATTAAAACATGTTTCCTCGCTGTTTACTTTTCGGCATTCAAATGAGTATGATCTGGTTTTGTTAGTTCTTATAATTAAAATTAAATATAGTTTTGTGTTTGGGTTCGGGATTGCGTTTAATTCTTAATGGATAAACCGACAAAAAGTGGTCATTATCAAAAGGTAATGCTACCGCAGTGTCTAAAACACATATTCAATTGTTGCTGTTTTGTTTCATTTTAATTGCTTGTTTTGTATTTATAGAAAAATATTTCAGTTTACTATCAAACAGTCATTAAAAACAATCAGTGTTATAGTATAGAATACTGTATGGGGTTGGGTAAAAGTAAATTATATTGTTCATGTTTTTCGAGGTGAATTTATACGTGTATATATCATATATTTCGATGGGGATCGTTACTTTTTCTGATAAATCCAAATTTCAGTCAAGATTTCTATACATAAATTGAACGAAATAATTTCCATATGACTCTTTTACCTGTTGTGATTGATCTCCTGAGTCCAACGGACATTGTTCCTCGCTATTTCTTAAACAAGATACGAATAGTATAAGGTCAGTATGGACACAAACATCCGTGATGGAGAGGGGAGATGAAGCTGCTGAATTAGCCTCACTCATTTCCCAGTATACCAACGTGAGAAGGGATTCACAGTAAACTTGACAATGAGTCAATGACCAGGGGATGGTTGAACTTCTGTTTCAGGAATTAATCGCGGACATTTCGGGAGTCATTCAGGATTACCCATTCTTTGAAGGTTTGTGTTGAGATGTACGATAATGCTTTGAATATCGCGAAGAGTTCAGTGGCCAATACTGAACCCTGTTCAGGGAGCTTGAAACGGAATGCTCGGTTGTCCATCACAAATGCATCGCCAAGCGAGATTTGGAGCCATCGGTATATATGTGCCTGCGGCCAGGGTAAGAATGGAGAAGTTCATAGAACTTGGACCGAATAAAGTATGGACAATGTTCTTTTTTATAAAATTGACATAATGATATATTTGTGAAGGGGATAGTGTAGCTCCAAGGGGGAAAATTGGAGTAGTGGACAAGGAGGGGATGCAACAAACTAATTCCAGTCCTGGATAGAAGATCTGCAATTATGTGAGAAGTACGAGTAGAGTAGCTTGGGATAAGATGTTCCAGGACGGGTGGATGGCTCCAAGTGGAGATCAGGTTTATGGAAGACGGCAGAGCAAGCGATCTCCCAGCGAACTTCAGTGAAAATAAATCCCTATGATAAGAAAGTGGTCGGGTGGATGTAAGATTGCACAAGTTACTTGTAGGGGACCATCGAAAAGGACCCAGCGATATTCTGAGTGTAGTATTTTGAATGGCTTCTAGGGATTTAAGGTAAATTAGAGCAGCAGCGGCATGTAGGGAGCCATAATCTAGCTTAGGAAGGATTATAATATTGCTATTAAACATACACACAGCCAAAAAGGTTCATTCAGGTTCAGTCAAGTATTAGAATATCATCAAACATCTTCCTTGGTCAGAACAATCGCAAGACCTCCACATAATTGAATCGTCATGGGACAAAAGAGAGAATGAGGATATATAGGAGAGGAGATATCTATCTCGAAAAGCATTGAAGCTATTCGCGGATGATTTGGATGCCTTGAAAACTATTTAGGCACTATTATGCTAAGAATTACATTTTGTTTTAAAAGCAAATGGTGACTTAACCGCTTATTAAAAAATTAATATTTTGTACGCCAGTTGTTCATATAATTTTGTGAATGTCCCCTCCTCTATACACATAAATGTAATATTGAATCAATATTATAGAATAATAATATATATAATATAGATTAATAATCAATATCTTTATGGCGTTTCAACAACACGGAAATTATTATTACGAATCACCACTTATGGCTTTGAAACAAAAGAGAATCATTATTTACATCTCTGGTCTTTTATACAATTTTGAACATCCTCGATATAAATTGCAGCGCCCTCTGCTAATTCTTCTTCTTCTTCTTTTCTACACTAGCTCTTGTATCGACATAAGTAACGTATTTAACAACCCATCTAAATTTAAATGTACCTAACAACTTAACCTAATTAGGATTATAAACAAAGATTACAAAAAACATTTGAATTGCCAGAACAAAACTATATACAGATATACATGTATATATTCTACTTACAGATTTGTTTGAATTTAGTACTATTTTATCTTTGACTTGTATGAATTTAATTTGACCTAATGATTTAATAGAATAAGTATATTGCTGTCGAATAATGTGATAAGCAAACATAACAATTAATTTTCTCCTTTAGACATAATTCTCCCTTTAAACACTTTAAACAATCAGAGAAATAGCTGCCAAAATAGCTGTCCATTTTTAATGTAAATTATTTACTTCGTTCTTGTGTTGCCAAACATACATATGAAACATATTTGTCTTCAAATAAATATATTCCATGCTATTGGGTTGCCTTTATAAAATGGTATGAATCTATTGAAACTTTTCCTGGTTGATTACCATCCCAGTCTTCATAACCTACTCCTTCAAGTCCACTATCGCCTTACATTAGTCAATAGTCCTTCGTACCACTGAGGTATCGTAGTACTCTTTTTTGAACTTTTCAAGCGTTTTGGTTGGTCTATCTAAATCACTTTTAAACAGTACATCTTTCATTATTTCTTCACTATCAACCATATTACTTTCAATCAGAGTTACAATCTTCCAAGTTTCCTCAAGGAGTTGTTAAATGATGAGACATTAAACAGTTTTTATGTCTGTCCTGTTTCCATTAAGAGAAAACTTTCTACTTTTATGCCCCATAAAGACTTTCTATTAAGTCCACCGTTTGCTCTTCGTATCCTTTTATTAACGCATAAACATTGAATATTACCGAATAATTACTACTTTGTAAATAAACAATAGTAATAATCTGATCGCTCTAACTGCAACTCGTTTTTCATTTCATTGAATCTTATGTCCCAACATTTTCATGAATCTTTAATCCTTCTTCTGTCAACTCTATTTCCATTCCAAGAAATCGTTGACTTCAATAATCTTCCTGGACTCGAATATTTTATACAGATATTGCATAAGGTTTGCTGTCTGCTCTTCAGGTCCTGTCATTAACGATTCATCAATGAGATGAACATTATGTTCCGAGCACAAGAAATAGTAATAATCTGATCTTTTAAAATTGAGCTTGTTCATTACCTCATTACGTGTTCCAACATTTAGGGGCATTTCTTAATCCATACGATGCTCAATTTAATTTATGGTATCTTGTTTCAGTCAATACATCCTCCAGTTTCCTGATATAGATATCTATTGCTTCATTTATAATATGATCGAACGTCAATTTGATTTATGTTCCACTTTAGATCCAATTGAATTTATATCAAAATTCTAATACTTTGTAACAAAGCTCTTCTTCATTCGTCTCAATGACATTTTACCTTAACTCTAACTCTGTTGGACCCCAGGTATATAGTTATCTAATGCTTCACTAGTCCTTGCATTGCCCTTCTCCATTGATTGCAATGTTTCTCTTTATCCTACCGATAATTCTGTTGCTTCCCATATTTTTAATTTTTGTTAGAAAAATCTTGTAAACTATACATGGCTGCGTTACTAAATCCTTGATTACTCCATTGATTACAATGTTTCTTTCTATCCTAACCATAACTCAAGTTCACATGTTTCTAGTTTTCTGGTGTTTCATTATTCTCTAGTGCTCCAAAACTTAATTCCGTCTGTTGCATACAGTCGTGTTCCTACTTCCTTTTCCTTCGTGTATATATATATTTATATTATTACCGAACTCGATCTTTACGTAACCTCTATTCTCCTGCACTCTCTGTCGTCATCCTTCATATTTATACCGAGAAATCTGGGCCCATAACTTGTTACGAATCACTTATGCTTAGGGATGGGAGGGAATTAATAACACCACTTATGATTTTGGAACAAAAGAGAAACTTTATTTACATGTCTGGTCTTTTATGACTACTAATTCTAATTCTAATTCTTCTTATTCTTTTCTACACTGGTTCTTGTATCTACATAAATCATATATTTAACAACTATTATTTATAAACCTGTCTTATATTATATATAGGATAAAAAATTAAATTAAAAAAAACAGCAAATTACAAGCAGTGTTCGAATTGCATCACTGACATCTATCGATGTATATACAAACTCAATTAAAGCGCAATTTCTCCGCTAACTCCAATTTTCCCATAACATATGCGCGGTGGATTAAAACGAGTAAATTAAAACCCAACATGCTTCGTTTAGTTTTAACCTCATGTATCTGATGTAGCGAGTGATCTTTTATTTTCACAAACTAACTAGCGTTAGTAGCAATAATGAATAACAGATTTAATAAAACATCTATTAGTACTAAAATTATTACTTAACAAGGACATATTTTTAAATATATAGTCCTTCCGAAAAAACAGCCTATGTACGTCACAGATGACGTTAAATATGATGCAGATTTTAAAAATGAAATATTCGTTTCAAACTTGGAGAGGATTGGCCTCTCTCATTTTACATTAGTTAAATAGAGACAGAATGCTGTTTAATGCATCGGAACATGTAACTGAAACAGTCTGTAAAATTCTAGTGCTGGTACTGGTCGATACTATGGTCAAACTTCCACAAAATTCTGCAAAAAATCAGTCAATAATCAGATAATAATTAAAGGTTACAAACAGGCAAACATTGTAAACCAAAATTCTAAATTAGTGCAGAAACATTGGGACGTGCTGACATCATAAATTTTGATGACAAGCACTGGCTATATTATTGGATTTACTAGTATCTAATTAGTATACCTAACAAATTTGTTCAAATTTTTTTTCCAGTTCTTTTTCCTTAATAGCCAATCCTCGCATGTTCCACATTGCCATTCCCCATAATTTTCTAATATTTCCAGTTTGACAATTCCTCTGTGCTTTATCCCGTTTACCTTGTTGAATATATTTTGTCTTTTTTAAGTTTTTATTCAATTTTATTCGTCATGTTCTTACCTTGTTTCATCCTCGATTGCACATCTTCCTACTCTCTCCTGTTTTGTCCCATTCCAACATCTTCCACATCCACATTTCTCCCTCTATTATCAGTTCCGATTTTCTATCTTTACAGTTTTGCCCTTCTACTTCTATTCCTTCGCTTTATTATTATTATTCCTTGTATCGGCTTTTGTCCCTTACACATATTCTAGCTAACATATGTTCCTTTATTCAATTTAACTAGTTCATTTGTATTCTTCATAAGTTCTTCTTCTTCTTCTTCTCACAGTTTTCTGTTTTTTTACTAGTACTTTGTTAAGTATGCTACGTTGCACGTAACTGTTCATGTCATTTTTCAATCTTTCCTCATTTTCCGTATTCGCATTCAGTTTTTGAATAACCTCACTGCATCTCCATTTCTCTTCATTTATATAATCATCATAATCTTAATTTGTCACTTTTATATCTTAGTTGTCTTATTGTCACCGCTCGGTCTCTTTATAGATCTTCCAAGATGAGCCAAATGCGGCAAGAGTTATTTTGTCGGATTTTGTCCGCGAAAGCATTTCGAACCAAGTGATAGCCTATTTCTTTGGAATAACTGGACATAGGCAACCGTACTATTAGAGCAACTTTGGCAACGAAGAAACATTCTTTATCATGACAATGAAAGCTCTCACACATCAGCTGAAACAAGCACCTGTGTGATCGGCCAAATGGTTGAATTAATAGAGCATTCCTCAGTATAGTCCTGATTTCGCACCAGTTGACTTCTTTTATTTCCATATGTCAAATATATATTGCGTGGTCAACGATTTTCGACGACTCAAGAAGCTCTAGATGCCTTCAAATATTATATTCTGGAGGTATTTCAATAAAAGTGAAAAAGTGTTACGAATATTGATTCCAAATCTATATCAATCATCATGTGGAATACCTCGAAAACAATAAAGCTATTTTCATTAATAAATTACTGTATTTTCATTATTAGGATCCATAATATAAATAGCAACGCTCGTGCATACATTTCCACGTAGCCAGTTGGTAAAATTCCGTTAGAAGTTCCACAATCTTCAGTTAATCGAACTAACTAACTGTGAAGCTAATTAACACTGTCAACGATGATGACATTTCCTTATCAAAACGAACAGTTAAGAACTTTTGTTAACTATTCTTCGAAAAACTACTAAAGGAATTATTTTCCTAACACCACTTACCAATATTTTCTCAACAACTATTAATGTGAGCCTATTGATAATGCGTAATTCCAGTAGCTTAATATACTTGAATATTTATAAATCGTTATTCAAAATCTTAACCCGATAATGTTGTAAATTAGAAAGCTACACCAACAACTACCTTTATGAATCTATTCTATAAGCACAAATAGAAAATATAAATATTAGATTTGTAATATAATTAAAATTAGGTATGTATTAATTGAATTTTAGAAATTGGGTAATCAAGTCTATACTGTGAAAATATATCGGTATACGTCAACGGGGAAAGAGTAATGATTTTTTTTTCAATTATTTAAGTACTAGTTTATTAACAGAACTTGGAGACACTAATCAATGATATATATATATATATAATTTCCATCGATCACACTTAACACTACCAAGAACTTTTTTAGAATTTCCGCAAAATATTATCAACAAAATATAATATCAACAAAATTATTACTAACAACGCTGAACACAAAACCGTTTGTTTGCTTCTTGCATCTCCTGAAACAAGCACCTATGTGGCCGACCAGAGGATTGAATTAATAGAGCATCCTCATTATAGCCCTGCTTTGGCACTAATTGACTTCTTTTATTCCCATATATCAAGTATAAATGGCGTAGCCAACAATTTGTGAGGACTGAAGAAGCTCTAGGTGCTTTCAAATACTATGTTTTGGTCATGTGGAATACCTCGGAAACAATAAAGCTATTTCCTTTAATAAATTACTGTATTTTTATTATAAGGATACGTAATATAAATAGCGACCCTCGTGCATACATTTCTACAAAGTTAGTTGGATTCAAAATTCCGTCAAAAGTTCCACAATTTTCAGTTAATTGAATTAATTAACTCTGAAGCTAATTAACACTGTCAACAATGGTCACATCTCCTTATCAAAACGAAGAGTTTAACACTTCTACTAGTTAACTACTCTTCGAAAAACTACTAAACAAATTATCTTAACACCACTTACCAATATTTTCAACAAGAATTAAATGGAGCCTATTGATAATGCGATAAAGCTTACAAATATCTTAATAAATATTGCGGTTTCCGTGAAAATATAAATATAATCCTTTTTAAAAATTCCAGTAGCTAAATATACTTGTATATTTATAAATCCGTATTGAAAATCTTAACCTCATAATCTGTTGTAAATTAGAAAGCCACGTCAACAACTACCTAACACCTTTATGAGTCTATTGTGTAAGCATAAATAGAAAATATAAATATTAGTTTTGTAATATAATTAAAATTAGGTATTTATTAATTGAATTTTAGAAAATGTGTAATCAAGTCTATACTGTGAAAATATATCGGTGTACATCAATGAGGAGAGAGTAATATTATTAAATATTATCAACAAAATATAGTATCAACAAAATTATTACTAACAACGCTAAACGCAAAACCGTTTGTTTGCTTCTTGCATCTCCTGAAACAAGCACCTATGTGGCCCGCCAGAGGATTGAATTAATAGAGCATCCTCATTATAGCCCTGCTTTGGCACTAATTGACTTCTTTTATTCCCATATATCAAGTATAAATTGCATACCCAACGATTTGTGAGGACTGAAGAAGCTCTAGGTGCTTTCAAATACCATGTTTTGGTCATATGGAATACCTCGGAAACCATACAGCTATTTCCTTTAATAAATTACTGTATTTTTATTATAAGGATCCGTAATATAAATAGCGACCCTCGTGCATACATTTCTACAAAGTCAGTTGGCTTCAAAATTGCGTCAAAAGTTCCAGAATTTTCAGTTAATTGAATTAATTAACTCTGAAGTTAATTAACACTGTCAAATATGGTCACATCTCCTTATCAAAACGAAGAGTTTAACACTTCTACTAGTTAACTACTCTTCGAAAAACTACTAAACAAATTATCTTAACACCTCTTACCAATATTTTCAAAAACAATTAAAGGGAGCCTATTGATTATGCGATAAAGCTTACAAATATCTTAATAAATATTGCGGTTTCCGTGAAAATATAAATATAATCCTGTTTAAAAATTCCAGTAGCTAAATACACTTGTATATTTATAAATCCGTATTGAGAATCTTAACCTGATAATCTGTTGTAAATTAGAAAGCCACATCAACAACTACCTAACACCTTTATGAGTCTATTGTGTAAGCATAAATAGAAAAATGTAAATATTAGTTTTGTAATATAATTAAAATTAGGTATTTATTAATTGAATATTAGAAATTGTGTAATCAAATCTATACTATGAAAATATATCGGAATACATCAATGGGGAGAGAGTAATGTTTTTTAACAGAATTTGGAGACACTAATCAATGATATATATACCATTTCCATCGATCACACTTAACACTACCAAGAACTTTTTTAGAATTTCCGCAAAATATTATCAACAAAATATAATATCAACAAAATTATTACTAACAACGCTGAACACAAAACCGTTTGTTTGCTTCTTGCATCTCCTGAAACAAGCACCTATGTGGCCCGCCAGAGGATTGAATTAATAGAGCATCCTCATTATAGCCCTGATTTGGCACCAATTGACTTCTTTTATTCCCATATATCAAGTATAAATTGCGTAGCCAACGATTTGTGAGGACTGAAGAAGCTCTAGGTGCTTTCAAATACCATGTTTTGGTCATGTGGAATACCTCGGAAACAATACAGCTATTTCCTTTAATAAATTACTGTATTTTTATTATAAGGATCCGTAATATAAATAGCGACCCTCGTGCATACATTTCTACAAAGTTAGTTGGCTTCAAAATTGCGTCAAAAGTTCCAGAATTTTCAGTTAATTGAATTAATTAACTCTGAAGTTAATTAACACTGTCAAATATGGTCACATCTCCTTATCAAAACGAAGAGTTTAACACTTCTACTAGTTATCTACTCTTCGAAAAACTACTAAACGAATTATCTTAACACCACTTACCAATATTTTCAATAACAATTAAAGGGAGCCTATTGATAATGCGATAAAGCTTACAAATATCTTAATAAATATTGCGGTTTCCGTGAAAATATAAATATAATCCTTTTTAAAAGTTCCAGTAGCTAAATATACTGGTATATTTATAAATCCGTATTGAAAATCTTAATCTGATAATCTGTTGTAAATTAGAAAGTCACATCAACAACTACCTAACACCTTTATGAGTCTAATGTGTAAGCATAAATAGAAAATATAAATATTAATTTTGTAATATAATTAAAATTAGGCATTTATTAATTGAATTCTAGAAATTCATTCTATACTGTGAAGATATATCGGTATGTTTTTTTTAATTTCTTTTAAAGCTAATTTCTTAACAGAAGCTAGGGGTATTAATCAACGATATATATGCCATTTCCATCGATGACCCTTTACACTACCAAGAACTTCTGTCGAATTTCCGCAAAATATTCAGATGGCAGGTAGTGTTGTAATGTAGGGTATAACAACTGTTATTTATTTTTATTAAAATTATATTGTATTATAAAATTAACCTTCGTCCTGAAGATTTGAATGAAAACTAGAGGTTAACTTTACTTTTATAAAGGAATTTAGCCACGAAGATGATTACAATTGAAAAGAATCACAAATGAAGTTAAATGATAATACTAAAGGATGTTACTACTTATTTCAAGGCTATAGCAAAGGTAAATATGCGAAGGGATTATGTGATAGTATAGTTATATTCAGATATTACTGTATATGCAAACATTCATTTAGATCAACATTTAACTTTTTTTTAAATTATTTAATTAATACATTGTTACTAGTCATTTCCGTCTAACCTACAATTTCTCTTTCAAACATGTAACTGCTGTATTTTTTAATAGATGCGCCTCACTAAACAACACCACAAAAGATCAGATGGTTTGATTCTTTTGAGTCTGTGTCCTGTTCTGGTGGTATCCAAAAGCTGCTTTCAATATGCTCATGAGAATGGAATCCTTCCTCATGCCCCCTTGCAATTCTCTTAATTTCTTGACTGACTGTGGGTATCTGAAGGTCTCGATGTAGGTCATCAGTACTATAGTATTTGGGTGCGCCGACAATACCTCTCAGGACTTTGTTTTGAAAAATTAGTATTCTATTTATGTTACTCTTTATATATATAAGATTTATATAAGAGCAATTTATTATGTACTTATAACTGTGATTTTCTTCCAATTAGTCAGTACATTTTCCTATATTTCAATTCCAGTGATTTTCTTTTCTTCTTTATATGTTCCTTCCAGTGAAATTTTGCATCAATATTCATTCCGAGATATTTAGCGTTGTTTCTATAGGGAATGATAGTATTAATTAATGCTATTGGTACTTGTACGGTCTATTTATAGGTGAACTGCACATGTCTGTACATGAAAGTAAATCTGTATTTACTTTCATTAATTCTTATTTTCCTAGCTTGTGTCCAATTATTTATATTATCACTTGCCTGTTCTAATTTTCGTGAGGCTTCTTCACTGTTGTCTCCGACATCTATAATCAGAGTATCATCAGAAAATGTAGCCATCGGAATATTCTCCACTTGTGGTATATCACAAGTGTAGAGTAGATAAAGCATTGGTCCCAATACACTTCCTTGTGGTACACCTGCTTTAGCTTCTTTTATTGTAGAGTAAACTTCTTCTTGGTTGAATCAAAACTTTCTGGTTGTAACGTACGTTTTAATAGTTCGGTGTGCTGTTTTGGTAGCATTTTCTGTAGTTTATGAACAAGGCCTTCATGCCAAACCTTATCGAAGGCTTGTGCTATATCTAAGAATATAGCTGAGCACAATTTTTTGCTTTCTTAGCCTTTTTCATTAACATCTGTTATTATGTGAACCTGGTCAATTGTTAAATGCTTGTTAATAAACCCAAACTGGTGTGTTGGTATTAGGTTTTTTCTCTCTGTGATTGGTTTTATTGTTTTCAACAGGAGTTTTTCAAAAACCTTAGATATTACTGGCAGCAGTAATATAGGTCCATATTTTATTTCGTTTGGTGACTTCCCACGTTTTGGGATTATTATAATTTCCTCCATCTTCCAAATGCCTGGAACATGTTTTAATCTAAATGCTGTATTGATCAAGTTAGTGAGTTTTATATTTTCCCTTCTTGATACTATATAACTACCCTTCTTGGTAGTTCTTGTAGTTATTCTCCTGTTATTTGGTTAGCTGTTTCGGCGTGCCCAATTTCCATACACGTATCTTATTGGTGGACTGTATAGACATGAGTTCTTTAGATATTTGGGGCTTTCCAGAGTGAGTAAGCAGTTTCTTTATCATCTGTTAAATTTCTCAAATAGTCATTTATGGTTTTGTTTTTTATTTCCAGTGTTTCTCTTTTCAGTCTTTGGGTTATATTGTTTAAACTATTCTTATTTTTAGTTGTTCTGTTTTGTTGCCATTTTTTTCGTAATTTTAATTTTTCAGCTACCATTTCTTTCACTACTTTTGGATAATTAATTCCTTTAATTTTACTCTTCATTTCTGAAGTATTATTCCAAACAGTTTGTTGAATATCTACTACGAATTTTTCTGCTTCAAAATTTAATTGTTCAGTTGTCTTGAGGGGTACATTTATTTGAATTCGTTAGTTCAATTCTTCAGCAAATCCTTCCCAGTCTGTTCTCTTGTTTGTTAACACTGGGTTTCTTTATTTTCTTATTATATATTTGCTCAACGTCAGAATCACTGGCATATGATCAGAACTTAGCTAAAAATTTTCTTCTACTTTAATATAGTTGGATGTTATGTTTCTTACTATGAAGAAATCTAACAGGTCTGGGATTTTATCTTGGTCAGTCGGGCAGTAAGTTGGCTGTTGACATGTAACTACATCTTAGTTCAGCAACTTCTTTATGCATTTCATTGCCTTTAGTTGTCATCATTCTCAATCCTCATCTTGTATTGTTTGCATTGAAATCACCACCAATTTTAAATTTTAACCCAGTTTGCACAGGACATTCAAATAATTTTCCTTTTTAATTGTACCTTGGAGGACAAAGATTTAATATAAGAAAGGAAAAACCACTGCTTGGTAATAATTGACAAAGCCTTAATAATAATTTAATTTAATAGTAATAGATAAAATATTTAATAGTAGAAATCGTATAATTTGGTAAATACATCTCTTAGGGATAATTAATACAAGAGTCCAAATAGTATTACATATATTGTAGGAAATTGTAAACAATAAAATTTGAGAAACTTTTAGGGCCGCAGAAGAGTCGAATGCTAATAATTATTATTAGTTACCCAGTGGTCATAATTAGACCAAAATTTATTAAGTTAGACAGGTTTCTCTCAAAGCAGTGTAAACAGATATTACTAAAAAATGTTTTTCTAATATATTCAGTATAATATCAGGAATGTGTTGCATATATAACATCAATATATTAAAATTATACATATCTGTATATTAAAACATATTAAAATAACTATCGCAAGAAGTAACACACGCTAGTTTTGTTCACTATCACGTCGCATATTTAGATAATTGGCGAGTACATTGGGATGCACTGACACTCTTTCGAACTACTTCACACAAACACGTTGAATTACACTCGTTATAGGTTCCAGAGGTATATCGCGTTGTATCGCTTTATTTTAAATATAGTACGGAGCATCAACAATGGCACGCAATACCTTATTTTCGAACCGTTGAATGATTGATATATTAGATTTGCTAGCAGTATCCCATAGTTAGATTTCATATGCCCAAATGGGCTTAAGTATAGACTCATACAGCAATAACTTGTTATCTAATGATAATTTGAATTTGCGCCCGATGAGCCGATACATTTGATATAATTTTAGTCCCAGTTGTTTCCGTTTAGAGAGTATGTGCTTCTTCCAGGTTAGGCGTTGATCTAAGTCCATACTAAGATATTTAACACGCTCTGCTTGGGGGAGTTGACGATGATTGATATTCACTGGTGGACATGTTCTTCTACGCAGGGTAAACGTCATATGCGTGGTGACACACATTGGCTTTAATGCGCCATGTCTTCAACCGTAATTGTATTTGCTCCAGGTGGGTTTGTAGGTTTATTGATGCTGTGCCTGGATCTTCATGGGAGGAATATTAAATGGAGCGATACATGTTTCTATATGAAAACATAGTATATATGAATAAAACCATTTTGAAATTAATACTTGACTTTTGCATCTATATTAAAACAACAACGAGAACAATAAATAATTTATTCTTTGCAATTTAGAAATGTATATTTAAGTTTGTATATATTTTAATAACTTTTAATATACATGCATGTGTTAATTCAATTAATATTATATATATATATATATCCGATCTAATCTTGGAAATATTGTCAAAACAAGTGAAGGTATTATATCATATCATTTGAAATTATCCCCTTTATTCTATTACGTAAGAAACAATATAAAGACAAGGTTAACGACATATTATCAATCGAAACTTTTTCCATCTTTAAAATTCAATAAGACAAATACTAAATTGATAATAAAATTTATTTTTAATAAAATTTATCATACATCATATAAAACAGTATCGCCTGGCAAACTACAGCATCGCCAGTCATTTGAAGTTGAGTATTTTTTAAATATCATAAAAAATAGTCGGACAGAGCCAAATCCGCGCTATACGGCGGACGCATCCCAGCCAATATCTCTTAATTTTTGCCGAGCCACTAAAAAGGTGGGTGGTCTATCATCGTCGTGTAAGAAGATCACCTATAAACATGCGGTTCATCTTATATTTTTTAGAAATTTTTCTAATTCTTCTCATATTCAAGAACACAAATCTTCATAAGATCAACAATGAACAATGAAAAACACACGATTTCATTAGAACAAGTGGTGATAAGATATTGATTATAGGCAACACACCATTTACAAATATTTTGAATGACTTTTAAAACGAACTCGTTGATATTTAATACGACACAGCTTACAAATATTTTACATTGCAGTTTCCGTGAAAATATAAATATAATCCTCTTTCCAATTGACCGATAACTAAATACATTTGTATATTTATAAATCCGAATTCGAGATCTTTACCCGATAATCTGTTGTAAATTAGAAAGCCACACCAACAACTACCTAGCACCCTCTGAATCCTTTGTGTACAACCTCGGCAACAATGAATAATGGTATCGATAACAACCAACAAAAATTCAAGGAGTTATTATCCTTTTATGGGGATATTTTACGGATATTGGATGGTTTTAAAATTGAAAAATTAAGTGCTCATAAACTTTAAAATAAGTTGTCGGTTTTTATTTAGGATGTTTTTAAAGCACGTTTTAAAAAGAAATATTATATCAAGAGTTCGATAGACAATTTACATAAATAGAAACAAACAGGTAGTCGACTTTAGTCACAGAACAATCTATATATTCAATGATAGATTATAAAGTACATTCCTTCTTTTTTGTTGTGTAGAATACATACATGTACATATACATGACCGACATATGGTATATTAGTTACTAACTTAAGTGAAGGTGGTATGAAGTTATATAACTGTTAAAAATTGAAACGGACCCTTTAAAACTCAATATATCGTGAACAAATTTCTACATTAAATATAACGTCAGCTCAAAATAATTAAACCATGATATTAACAGGTCATATGAAAAGTCCCCGACTTATCATAGTAAAACACATTTTTTTGGCAAAATTAGTTTTTTTATCCCTTAAAGGGTGATACACAGATTATAGCGACTCTCCAACTTTTTAATACCTTTTTTGTGTTGCGATTTGTCCTTTGCTTCAAAATAGGCGTCAGTTTAGGCGATCACCTCTTCATTCGACGAAAATTTCGTCCCAGCGAGCATTCTTTTGAGATCTGAGAACAGTCCAAGTCATGGATGTTTGCCCTTGTTTTCACTTACTTGTAACACGGTGCATTGTCTTGGTGAAGCAGCACTTTCTTTTCCTTCAAGTACTCCCTTTTTCGGCCATTTCTTCCTTCAAACGGTCGAATAACGCTGTGTAATAGTCGCTGTTGATGGTCCTTTTTCAAGGTAGTCAATAAAAATTATTCCATGCGCATTCCAGAATACAGACACCATAACCTTGTCAGCCGACTGTTGCGTTTTCCCACCCTTTGGAGCGGGTTCATCGTGTGCTGTCAACACGGATGACTGTCGATTGGACTTCTTGGATTGGAGTGAAACGATGGAGCCATATTTCATCCATTGTCACATATCGACGCAAAAACTCGGGTTTATTACGCTTGATCATCTTCAAACACTGCTCCGAATCATCAACTCGTCGTTGTTTGGGCAGCGCTTTCTCATTCCCAAATATTCGTGAATGATATGATGTACACGTTCAGTTGATATATTTGGAGTGTCTTCTTTTTCAGTCAATTTCAATTTACGGTCATTCAAAATCATTTTTTTTTAATGTTTTCGTCCATAACAACCTCTTTCGGACGTCCACTGCGTTCACCGTATTCGGTTCTCATTTCACCACGTCTAAACTTAGCAGGCCAATCCTTGATGGTTGATTTTCCTGGGGCAGTGTCCGAAAACTCGGCATCAAACCAAGTTTTTGCTTCAACTGAATTTTTTTGTCTTCAAAAAGCAATATTTTATCAACACGCAAAGTTCCTTTTTCTCCATCCAACAGATTTCAGTCCTTCGTTGGTTACGTTTTTTTGTTTCGTATTAATTTCTTTTAGTAACGTTGGAGTATTAGTTGGTTTGATGATTTAATGCAAGCACATATTTGAAACTTGTAAGTCCAAATAGGCTATCATCGATGTAGGTGCCGAGGTATTTTGCTGATTCTGCTTCAGGAATCTGCAAAATATGGACAGATTTCAAAAGGTGCCTTAATAATTAAGCTGTGCCTCTAAGTACTTTTTCAATAGCTCTAGTAAGAGAGTATTCTGCTATAATAACTATGTGGCCAGCAATTCTACCAAGTACTGTTTCCTTTGTTATTGAGATATCATCAGTGTATATAAATAAAATAATAAACAAATGCCCATGAACATTTCAGGGCAATATTTATTTTCTTTGTATACCATAAAAAGTATAACGTTTTAATAGGGTTTTAACCGGATTGGTTGGCGCAGTGGTAAAGGAGACAGAACGGTCACCTTATTGTTGCGCTAGTCGCGGCTTCTAATCCTGCTGGGACACGGCCGTCAATTCATGTTTGTGACTGTTTAACATTTGTGATTGTCCTTAGGCAAAAATACAAAATCCGACAAGGAAAATAATCCCAGTCATGTCAGTAAATGTTGGTCACTCGGCAGTCGGTAGGCTCAATACCGAGGACCGTGGCCCTCGTTAAAGTGTGGGTCCACTCCGGATAAACCATCGTTGGTGTATAGGAGACTTTAAATTATTTTAAAAAATGGGTTTAAGACCCGACTTTTTCTATCGGTTTGTTATGTTCCTAAGAATTAATTGTTTATGTCATCTTAATATATACCAAAAATACAATTATTTGTATATTTTATCGTATAATTATAATAAAATTCAACGGTTTACACTGAATTTAACTAAAAATATTATCAAAACTAGTATTTATCCGTCCATTCTATTCATAGGTATAAGTTACATCCGACAAATGAAAATCGTCAACAAAGATGGCGATTAAGGAAGTAAGCTTCCCGACAATATTGTAATGTGAATGTTGGTTAAAATTGTTGATGCTAAAGCCAAACCTCTGCATCCGAAAACGATAATCCTCTGTCAATTGTAAGGACACCGTTAATATTTACCCACCACCCCTGCCAAATTATTAGGAACTACTTAACCATTAAGAAAGAAACAACAACCCGTTTAATCCCATACAATGGTCCCGATGACCACCGGCTCGAATCGAAAGAGACACTACCCTTTTGTGAGAATATTTCATAGCAATTATGGTCGGACCTCCTCGGGTTCGCCTCGTAGCCGGTTTGCCAGCTTATTCTTCGGCTGCGAACGACTAGTAGTAGTACCTGCGGTACGCCTCCCGCCGCGAATGCCAGCGCGGTACTTTTGATTGACAGTGAAGCCGGTCAGGCATGAGATTGCCGGAGCTAAATAGTATAAAACTTCTGGCCAAGCAGTGCTACCGTTTTTACGATGATACTACCTTTTGTGTTTTATTTACAGTTTTCATCATTTACGTATCGTTTGCTTTAATTACATACATAGATTCAAACTGATATAATATATATATATATATATATATATATATATATATATATATATATATATATATATATATATATATATATATTAATTATTAAATATTATTAATTATTAATTATTTAACAATTTAATTTATTTTAACATTACAGTATTGTAGATGTATATCTAATATAAGTATTATCAAAGGACTTAAGCGTAAAATTAATTTTAATTATTATTAGTTCAGAGAAGAAGGCGTGCTTTCGATAATACCTATGAGTTAGAGTTACAGGCACCTTTTTTTATGTAATAGTATATCCTGGAGGCCTAATGCGTCTAATTAACAAGTATATATCCAAGTACTATGTTTTACTTTCATTAAACAGCATATTTACCTTTTACGCTTAATTCTTATTTCCATTCATTCCAGTCACTGCATTCTCCCTAACGCATTTGCCATATCTGCAGAACAGTTAGTAATCTTTCTCTCGTCACACATTTCTACCAAACGCTCATGTATATTCTGAGCAATTACACATATCTGTACACATAAAACTTTCACACTCTACAATAAGATTTCCTACAGTTAACTTATATTAATGATATACCACCTTTAGTTATTTCCACTCTCATAACTCTCACTTGGAAGTTTTCATCAGCATTAAATCATAATCCCATATTTAGAAAATGTCATTAAAGTGATACTGTTAATTTCCACTCTATCTAAGATTTGTTCAATCATTTGTCAATATCACGCTACCCTACAAGTATTCCTAGATATGCAAAAAATAGATATTTACCTAATATCAGAAACCCATTTAACAAAAGAATCCTTTATAAAATTTAGAGGATATACATCATACCATACATCCAGCTAACACCGCAAGAGGAGGAAGTACAGCAAGGAAGAGGAGCAATAATTATTGAAGAAAAGAGAAAATTATTTGAATGTCCTAAGCAACCTGGGAGAAAAATTTATAATTGGAGGTGGTTGCAATGCAAAAAATACAAGTTGGGGATCCAGAATGACAACACCTAAAGGCATTATATTTTTACAAGTCGAAACACATGTTGTTTAAAACATATGTTAAAGTACCAAGGATAACAATAATACCAATGCGCTCTTTGTTTACAAGGAATGTAGATTTTGGCAAGCAGTGATTGATTTAATTTGATGTTTGGTGCACTAAATGAATGAACATGATGAATGAATGAATGAAAATGAACTAATGACTGTGAAGGTTATTGAGCTGTCGATGGTGTTAACTTCCAATTCATTTCAACTTTCATTAATATATATATTTTCTAACAAACCGAATATTGCAGGTAAAATATACGTCAGATTGTGAATCAAGAGTTAGAATAAATTTTGCAAGGAATGTTAATAACCATAAATATCTTCATAGAATTTTAATTTCTTATTTGAGTGAGTTAATATTTCCAAAGTGGGACAATAAAGAAACCATAGAAAACAAATTCAAAATTAAAGAAATAATTATTTTAATCAGCCTGGTGTATTTACCGTTTTTCAATATATATATTAGGTGAGAGATATGGATAAAAGATAAATATTATATAAATACATAAATGAAGTAATGAAAATATGTAGCAGATTACATTACATTACATAGCATTATTACATTATTATAGATACAAAACTTATTAATGCAATAAAATATGAAATCAGGCCCATCCATCCATCCACAAACTCATATATAATCTAAATATCGAGCTTTGACTTTTTTTATATATGACGAAAATAACCTTCTGAAATGTTCAAGGCTCATTAACTTAATAATTAGGAAATAATGATATTACCTTTCATCCGGCTTTATATATTGATGTGTCCTTTAGAGGTACTATAACTTTTACATATTGGTGCCTTTTTATAAAAAAATGATGAATGAAAATGAAAAAAGACTGAAAATGCACAATTTTAACTATAACTATCATTACACATATATTTCTATACATTCTATCATTTACACTCCTATATATCACATCCTTTATTTTTAACAAATCTCCTTAACTTGTTCTTCTATATCTAGTAATATCTAGTCCATTGCTATCATCCAAATTTTAAGTTATAATTTTTTTTAAATTTAGATTGTAACACTTAAGGATTAGAAAGAATATTGCTGTGGATCATCGAAACCATAGAGTAGTTAAAAAATAATTGAAAAAACAGTCCCTTTTCATTAACATACAATTTTAAAGAATTTACATTGCATTATATACCTAACAACCTGTATTATTTTTTAAAAATATATGTTAAAGTCTCCTTTTACCAACTAGGTTTATCTGGATTAGATATACAGTTTAACGTGGGCTCCGAACCACGGTCCTCGGCATTGAGGCTACCGACTGGCGAGTGACCAACTATAGAAATTATCCCAGAAGACATCCGATCTTACCCAGCCTGGTTACTGGCGTGACAGGAATAATTTTCCTTATTGGATTTTACACCCTTGCCTGGAACAACCAAGAATATTAAACAAATCACAAAAATAAGTTTACGACCATCCCCCAGCAGGATTCGAACTCGCAGCTATAGCAACAATAGGAGGACCGTCCTATTGCCTTTATCACTGCACCACTAAGCTGGCAACCTGTATTAATTGAATTAATTCTGCTTCATCTTACATCAAAATGTATTATCTATTGTTTTCCAATTGATCTGGAAAAAACATATTTCTTGAAAAATTCTAAACTTTTCAATAAATCTTCAAAAACGTATGAATTTCTTTATGGTTATAATTAATTAATTACTAATACAAAATGATTGCAAATTAATTGGTAATATTAATTCATAATAATAAAGAATAACAATTTATGACACATGACAATAGGTATTAAAATATTAACTTGTTTTATATTTAGAAAATATACAATAAACTACTTATATTTAGAAATTAGAAAATTCACAATAAAAATATTTTACTACATGTTATATTAAGTGATCTTACTACAATCTTATTTTACAATTTAAATTATTACTATTGTTTTATTGTTCTGATTTCCAGCGCGTTTTCATGTAGCTGTATTGCTTATTGCTGTGATTTAGCAACTTTTTTTTGATAAGACAACCAATTTCTTTAATTTTGTGTCAAGTTTTGAGTCACGCCGATTAACTGATACAGTTTTTTAATTTTGAATCGGATACTTATTTCTTTACATAACGTAATACCATAGCAAATTAAATATATAAAATTCTAACAAAACTTCATACATGTTTTGTGACATCTCAACGTGATTAGTTAAAAGAACCAAACTATATAATAATGATCGAAAATCCATATAATTCGAACATTTATTATATTTATATTATAAAATTTAATCCATCCATTAACATTATTAACTATAATATGAAATTTGTTCGAAATTTTTTATTTCAATTTTTTTGTAACTGTTATGTCTAGAAATATTTACCAAGAATCATTTACTAATCCCATGTTAAACCTGGCCAATATTATTTTAAGTCTCAAAAGGCTTATATGATTTTATTCCCCGAACATTGCTATTTTTAAGAGTTCCTTTAAGTTATCCTAAATATTTAAGTACCAAATTGTAGTTTTAATTATGTGCTAATATTTACAGATCTTTACAGATTTATAGATCTTTAATATAAATTGTAAACAGAAATCACCAATAAAAATGTCCCTGACTATAATAAAAGTTGTATAAAGTGCAATTAAACATTTCATCAACATAATAAATGGTAGAGATACAAAAGGTATACGAAATAAAAAGGGTTTCTTTCATGGGTATCTACGTTCACACAAAAATATTGTCAGTCGAATAGCCGGAAAAAAAATTCAAAGAAACAAAAGCTCGGGTCTCTTGTACACTTACTATTATTACTATTATTGTTGTAAAAATATAAATAATTTTATATTGGTAGCCGAGTGTAAAATTAATTTTATATCTTAGTTATATATTAGTTTTTAAAAAAATATTTTAAAGTCTCCTTTTTACCAGACCAGACTTTATCTAGACTACGAACCACGTTTCTTTCCATTAAGCCTACCGACTGGCGAGTGACCAACTTAGAAATCATCCCAGAAGATATCCGGTTTTACCCAGCCTGGTTACTGGCGTGACTGGGATTATTTTCCTTGTCGAATTTTACACTTTTGTCTAGAACAATCACAAATATTAAAAATCACAAACATACATTTACGACCATGTCCAAGCAGGATTCGAACCCGCGACTATCGCAACAGTAGTTCTCTCGTCTTTACCACTACGCCAGCCAAAGAGGCTATTTTAGATGTATATTATTAATAACCATTCATTATTACCATTTCCATCAATTTTATGTTTATAAATAATTCTTGTTTATTCTGACCATGCCATAATAAGACAGAGATGTACGTACATATTTCGAGCTTAAGAGAGAAAAGGAAAGAGATAATTGCTGAGTTTTACCGTATTGCAGAATAGTATCCTTCTTCATGTTGTATTTTAGTTTTTGTTTTAGAGTTTTTTATTAATATAATATAATAAATACAATAAATTACAGGTAAAATAATAAACCGTAAAAAGTATATATCAAAATTTTACTAAAGTACTAAAAACAAATTAACGCCCAACTAATCTAAGACTAACTATCAATATCAATGTTTATCAAATAATTAACTACCGTATCATCTTTAAATCAAACAACAATTATATGTATCGTAAATCGATATATTAAAATTACTTTTCGCTAAAAATCTAACTTCTATGAAGTTTTACCATGTGTTGACATTTAATTAAAATGTATGGGTTCTTTTAAATATCTCTCAACATAAGTGATATGTTATTAATAATGCAAGGTATAATGCATTGATGATGAACACTTTAAATGATTTTTCAGATATACTAGCTGAAGGATATATATTTCTGACTCCATCTATTCTAATAGATCCAAAAAGAATGTCTAAAAAATATTGGTTAGTTGTTTCAACATATATTTGTTAATACTTACATTACAGTTAGTTGGAAACTCAGGCAAAATTGATCTGTTTGAGAAAATAAATCCCTTTAAAGTAACAATTACATTTCTAATTGATGACTTGTAATCTTAATTAACTTTTACCTTTTACATATTAACTATCACATCTTTCGAACCAATCGCATTTTTTGAGCCAAATTAATATTTTCACCAGTATCGCTTATGTCTTTTAAAAACAAGTAGGTGACTTTGTGTAGAAAAACAATATATACATGTAATAAGCATATAATATATAGATAAATGTATATGTATCTGGTAAAATCTGTTGGATCTGTTAAAGATCGCCTATATAGTCGAATTTCTATTTTTATATGCTGTCAATGAAAATATTTCAAAATATGACCATATATTGGAAATGCTGTTTTTATTACTCAATATATTACTGTAGATTAACACGCACTGTATAATACAATAAACACTATATCTTAAAGGACTAGATGAGCAAGTATCTATGAGACCGGATGAATACATTAGTGTCAAAGTCAGTACTTTTATTATTAATAATTTAGTATCAAACTGAAAACAAATGAAACATTCGATAGTCCCTTTCATTCGTTGTCGAATAATAAATTAGCGAATAAGAAGAATAAATACTGTAATAGAGGCATCTTAATCACTATATGAGATATAAATCAAAATAAAAAAATATTTTCCATTCAATTAAATACTAATTAACACGTCAACAATCATCAAGCCTCAAGAAAACGGTTCCAACATAATCGTATCCGTCCGAAAATGACCCAAAGTCTCTTTCCCCTTTTCAGAACCTCGGACCCGCCTAATTTCAACATAGATATAAAAAATATGTCTTCTTCTCGAAAAGAAATCGACACTCGCTCCAGATATCTCGATAGCTTTGTACCCCCTTCATACGACCTGACAATGGACAGGTGAAATCGAATCTTTTTGTATCTCGGCTTTGATACGAAAGCCAGGTAATTTTATATTTTGTTATCTAGTGTTAAAATCTGCTGGCTTCGTAAAATATCAACAACCCGATGGCTTTTCACCGGTAACAGGTCGACGAGGAACGCCCCGAACCTACACCCTCGCTCGAGAAGAAATTAAACGTATCAAATATTTACGTTTAATTGTTCGGGATTCTAAAGGAGTTTGGACAGGTTCTGATTTGGGAATGTTTAATTTTGCATAGACTCTTTTAGTTATAGATAAGTTAACTCGGAACGTGTCTGTTCCACGACAAAACTTTAGCACACTTTCCTGTTTCACTTACGAATTTTTCATTTTCATTACGACACTTAATAAAAATTAATTTAAAATTAAAAATTAACCCAACCAGGTTACTGGCGCAACTGGGATGGTTATTGCTTATCGAATTTTCCACTGTTGCCTATAAAAACATTTGCATTACAACCACAAACATAAAGCACTTCCATGTCCCAGCAATATTCGAACCCACGACTATCCTGTCGCTTTAACTGCAGCGCCACCAAGCCAGCGAATGATATTTCAAAATTTAGTTAAAGAAATTATTCTTTTAATGCGCCTGGTAACTTTCTTTGCAATGCAAAGAAGTACTGAAAATATGCAGCAGTTAAAATGAAACTAAATACATAATTTACATAGATGTTACATATTAATAATATTGACAATAACATAAATAAAAACATTGATAAATATTAAGGTATTAACGATTAATGTAATAAGATATTATTAAAACATTTTATTTATTGATTGAACATTGTATCAATTATTTTGATTATTTACTTTCTTGACCTAAGTGATGACATTTTAATGAAATAAAATTAAAAGGTGTAGAATAGAATGTGGTCTTTATTTTTGTACCACAATTTTTATATATATTTTTTTGTATATTTTAAAGTCTCCTTTTGACAACTGGTGGTTTATCTGGACCAGGCCTACAGTTTAATGTCGGCTCCGAACCACAGTCCTCGGCATTAAGCCTACCGACTAGCAAATGATCAACTTAGAAATCATCCCAGAAGATATCCAGTCTTGCCCATCCTGGTTACTGGCGTGACTAGGATCATTTCCCTTATATCATGTCGGATTTTACACTCTTGTCTAGGACAATCACAAATATTAAAGAATCACAAACATACATTTACGACCATGCCCCAGCAGGATTCGAACCCGCAACTATCGCAACAGTAGGTGGATCGTCCTATCCGCCTTTACCACTGCGCCAACCAAGCCGGCAATTTTTATATTTGACCATTTGAAATCGAAATATATCCAACTGAATAAAATATATTATATATTTGAATTTTAATTTCTGAAAATTGTATATGACTACATTATATTTATAACCAACAATGTAAAGCATTCGTCACTCGAAAAAAATTATTTTTGACTGTTTGCTATATTTTGTGGTCTTTGCCAAAAGACTGCAAGAATTTACTGACAAAAAATAAATAAGAATATTTTATAATATTAAAAAGCTCATTCGTTAATATTAAAAAATCATTATTTGACTGTTAGTCTTGATTCATTAAAATATAGGCCATCCAAAAACTACATCAATATCGGAAACCGTTTCAAATTACATAATGGATTTACAAGATCGTCTGTTAACTGAAATATATTTAAGATAAATCTTTCACTAGACACACTGAGCATCATCTTAAGTTAAGTTTTGTACTGAAATTAGCCGTAGCAACATTAAATGTGTCAATGTCTAATAATAAAATGCACACATAAATCTTTCATATTCCTATAGCTTGCAAGGTCATAGGTCACATTTAAGGAAAGGAAACTATTGCTATACATACATATTAACCATGTAGCAACATCGAAATATCAAAAGTCTCTAGCTCTTAAGCAGTAAATTATTTTCAGTTACTATCTGCTTACTAATAATAAGCATGATTCGATAATATATAGTTTCTATGGATCTAGGTTTTCACCTAAAATTAAAGATAATGGCCCACAAGACTTTTATAACCATTTAACAGGATTAATTCTTCGAAAGACGATATTACATAAAAACAACGACTAATAAGACTATCTATATACCTCCTACCGAATTGAATATTTCATACAGTTCGATAATTTTGTTCAGTAAGGTTCCATTTGATGATAATCTGATTCATATAAGTTCTTCAAAATTAATTTACTCATCATAGGACAATAAATTAAGTGATAAAATATTGTTGGCATATAGAAAACATACTCAAATAAATAGAAACCATATAAATCCCCATATTTTCTAAAAACAAAAAAGGAAGTATATCATATATAATAAATCCTCATTTTATCAAACATATAATAATGTATTTAACATAATTATCATTAACGTGACCTTCGTAATGGAAATTATGGATATAATATAACACCAATACAGGCAAAAATGTAATATCTCCCAATTATTTAAAAAAAGAACTAAATCGTTTACAACAGAATAATATTCGATTAAATTGCAATTAATTTTAATATATTTTAAAGTATTGTCTATATTAAAAAATAATTATTAAATGTAATAATTATTATAAAATAAGGTAGTAACCCCCATCTATGAATTCGTGAGTGTATTTTATATTTTTATTTCAAGATCACATTAATATTAAATAGAACATTATAATTTTATACAACACAGAAAACTATAAAATCAAAAATTGTAAAACAGAAATCCTCCAAGAAATAGATTCCTACAGATTTTTTAATCATATAACGATTACCATTCAACCGATTCAGCAATAGATGGCGCCCGGGTCTGACAGCTGTATAAAGTATAATAGAGTTCTTTTTTCTATGAAAGTTTTACCTCAAACTATTCGGATCATTAACAGGGGTTGTTAGACTGACGTTTTATTTGGGGTTGAAATTCAGTCACGAATAGAATGCACTTGCACAAAGGGTAAATATAAGAAATTATTGGTATAACTATTATTTCTTGTTTTGTTTTATTTTTAAGTTGATATAATTACGTAGAAAAATACAGCGTTCCGGTCAATTTTCAAATTGCATTAGTTGTTTTGTCAAGAAATTTGAATTTTCAAAATGTGTAATGAAGAATTCTTATACGTGTATATGATTTTGGGGTAAGTATCATGTTTAATTATGTTAATTAATCCTGATTAATGTCACGGTTATTTTTTATAAAGAAATTGTTTTAAAAAGTCAGATAGTATTAACATATTTAATTCATTTTATTATCTTATTTTCTTTATTAGTATTTTGATAGTTTAAAATTGATTATAACTGAATTCGTTATTATGCCAGCTATACTTATTTTAATAATATATGAATTAATGTTAGATTTTCAAGTTTCTGTATTATTATATTATCTCTATCTTATTATATTTAATCTCAATTAAAGAAGATTTTAAAGGCTAGATCACAAGTGTTTTGCAGGACTACTTTGAAGGAAAAAATAAATAATGCAAGAATTTTTTATTTCAAAATTATTTGATCATAATAGTATATTCTTTGAATCGAGTTTAAAACGTTGTCTATGCATATTTACATGTTCTTAAGCACAATCACAGTACAATAACAAGTTTCAAATGATGTCTAATTCAACGTCGTCAGCAGTGTTATAACGCATGGGCTGAAAAGTCCCGGGCCTAACACACATATGGCGTTAATTTTATTACATTCATCGCTTTTGTAGTTAGCACCAACTTTCAAAAGAAAGCTGTTAAAATTTCATAATGATATACTCACAACTTTGTGAATTATTGTGCTAAAAGTGACATTACTTTTTACTACTAGTGATACTACTTATTTTCAAAACAATGGATCAAAAACAGTTTCGTGTCTTAATTTTACACTGCTTCTTCTTGCGTCTTCTCTGCTTGAAAAGTGTTAAAATATATCATATATAAGGACTCCGTTAAATCAGAAACAATAATAAAACGTTGGTTTGCTGACTTCAAACGTGGTCGTAGAGATACTGATGATGCAGAACGCAGTGGACCAAATGGACAGTGGGTCCAAATGAATTGGTAGCGCCAGAAAACATCAAAAAAACCATAAAATCGTTTTGAATGATCGAAGAGTGAAGTTGCGCGAGTTAGCTAAGATCGTAGAGAAATCAAAAGATCGTGCTGGTTTTATATTGCATTAGCATTTGACTATGAGAATGCTGTGTTCAAATTGGGTGCTGTGTTTGATCACTGTTGACCAAAAACAAGAAGATGTTTGGCCATATTTAATGGAGTTCTTGCGTCAATATGTGGCAATGGAAGAAACATGGATCCCTCACTTCACTCCGGAATCGAAGCGATCGTCATCTGAGTGGACCTCAACTGGGGAACCTCGTCCAAAACGCCCGAAAGTACAACAATCGGCTGGAGAGGTTATGGCCTCGGTATTTTGGGATGTCCGTGGTGTAATGTTCATCGTCTATCTTGAGAAAATGTTATTGGAGCGTTTGAAGACCGAAATTGCAAAGAAACGACCGAATATGGCAAAGAAAAAAATTGTGTTTAATCAAGACATTGCATCGTCTCACAAGTCAATCAAAACGATGACAACACTACATGAATTGAACTTCAAATTGCTCCCACATCCACCGTATTCGCCAAATTTGGCTCCCAGCGACTACTGGCTCTTGGCAGACCTGAAAAAATGTTCACCGGTAAGTAATTTTGCTCGAATGAAGACAAATTGTTCTACAAATATATCTATATCTGGAATAATTGTGTGGCTCTTGATGGAGGCGTTCATAAATAAAGCCAATTTGGAATAAAAAAATGCATTTTCATTGTTACACCCAAGATTTTTCAGTCCACATTTGAAGAGCACAGTGCTGCCACCATGCACAAATTCGAAAACTAGAATCAACCTTAACATCACGAAATAATGTTAAGAATCCTTCTCATCTACTCGGATCGAAAAGTTGACCAGAATTTATAAACTTATTGCTTGTTATTTTAATTTATATCTATAATATTACTATTAATTACTAATAATGTATCAACATGGACATTACAGCTTTGTTTATTTGGTGACCGCATATATAAACAACATTTTCCTTTTCATTAATATTATGAATCAAGTTCGGATATATCGACAGTCGGAGCCCACTTATACGCGATACGATATGATCGATGTAGTAAAATTGAAAGTGACACTGACCCAGAATGGATCGCGGTTTATTTTGGCACCAACAACATCGATCAGTATTACCATTGACACCCAATTATTTACGGTGTACGAATTCAGTGACGGCGTCATGCACACTTGCAAGGCACAAACCGATTATTTATCTTTTTTGACGCCGATCTCTTCACGCTTTATAGACAAACTCAGTCTCTGGATTCGGGACAGCGTGAACGTTACGTTCGAAAAATGTCGTATTATTAACGAAAGAGCTAAAAGTCTCGTTTCGTTGCAATTTAGGGTTAAAGTTCATTGTATCCAGTAGGGATGCCGAAAATATATTAATATATCGCCGGTTCGATTTCCGATGGATACAATTACTTTTTGTTCTAGTTTAGTTAGAACATTTGTCAAATCATCTAGGCTAGATATCGGACCCTTTGGCCTGAAGCGCTCCTTATTTTCAATCATTGTTTCTTTATTAATATTCTTCCTCTTTCGGGCTGCCCTTTTATTCTACTATGTACACACAATTTAACTTAATACCTACCTAAACCTATTTATCTATTTACAATATTATTTTAACTACTACCAAGTGATATTATAGCATTTTGAGTGAAGCAAATTTTGTTATTGTGAAAAAAAATGGATAAAAAGGAATTTCGCGTGCTGATAAAATATTGCTTTTTGAGGGGAAAAAATACAGTTGAAGCAAAAATTTGGCTTGATGCCGAGTTTTGCGGACACTGCACTAGGACGCCCAAAAGACGTTGTTATCGACAAAAACATTTTAAAAATCCACAAAATGATTTTGAATGGCCGTAAATTGAAATTGAATGAAATAGCAGACACTCTAAAGATATCAACTGAACGTGTACATCATATCATTCACGAATATTTAGGTATTAGAAAGCTCTGTGCAAAGTGGGTGCCGCGCGAGCTCACTTTTGACCCAAAACAACGACGAGTTGATGCTTCGGAGCAATGTTTGAACATGATCAAGCGTAATAAACCCGAGTTTTTGCATCCATATATGACAATGAATGAAACATGGCTCCATCGTTTCTTTCCGAAGTCCCATCGACGGTCATCCGAGTGGACTGCACACGATAAACCTGCTCCAAAGCGTGGGAAAACGCAACAGTCGTCTGGCAAGGTTATGGTGTCTGTATTTTGGGATGTGCATGGAATAATTTTCATTAACTACCTAGAAAAAGGTAGGATCATCAACAGCGACTATTACATAGCGTTTTTGGACCGTTTGAAGGACGAAATCCCTTAAAAACGGCCGCAAGAAAATGAAAATGCTGCTGACAATGTACCGTGTCACCAGTCAGTGAAAACGATAACAATAATGCATCCATCCACCGTATTCTCCAGATCTGGCCCCCAGCGACTATTTCCTGTTCTCAGATCTCAAAAAAATGCTCTCTGATAAGAAATTTCCGTCGAATGAAGAAGTGATCGATAACACTGAGACAAAGGTATTTTGAAGCAAAGGACACATCGTACTACAAAAAAAAATTGTTTTACTATGGTAGGCCGGGGACTTTTCAAATGACCTGTTATATTTTTTTAGGTTAATATTACACTATTTTTATTTTTTCTCAAAAATAGCAATATTTTTTATACTTGTTGCAAGAAATATATCGATTTTTTTTTCTCCGATATATCGATATATCAATATTTTTGTTAATTTCGAAAACGATATATCGTTGTTTTTTTAAAATGTCAATATATCGAAATATCTATATTTTTTCGATGGCCAACACTCTTAGTATCGCGGATGCATCATGGTATTTTGATTTGTTATCCGAGTTTTTGCCGTGTTGCTTCTCTTTGACCGCGGCTGACTTCCTCTGTTAGATAACTTTCACTCATACATGTAAAATGTCGTTAAATTAACATAATGGGGCAACATAATCAAAATTATGTCGACTGATATTACGTAAAAATGTTTAAAAATAACATGAATATTAATTTTTAAACTATACCATCAAATCTTTAACAAAATCTTAAACAAAATAGTTTTATAATTCGTTGTATTAGTATAACTGCGAATCTGGTAAATTAAATAACATAATCCACTAGTAATTTATGTGTATTTTACAAGATTTTTTATGACATATTGTGTTAAATATTTAATATTTAACATCAATTATGCTTCGATCTATCATCTGATCACTCGCCAAAAATCTTAACCATTCATTTAAGTATTTTATATTAAATATTTATTTAATTAATATCACTAAATTTGGCCCCCAAAACTGAGATAGATACGGAAACAGCAGCAATAACTATAACAAAACACGTAGAAAACGCATAATAGTATATAACTCCAAGTAGTGCAGGTTAAAACAAAGTTAACTTCCACAGTTAAACGGAAAATCGCAGAAGAAAAGGAAACTCCGAAAAACCCGGCAACAAACAGAAGAAAACAAAAAAAACACTCAACAAGACTTCAAAGTACACACATAGTGAACAAAATCAAGGAAGGTTTAGTTTAACCCCAAGCTGTTTGCGTTTTGTCACTATATGTTTTTTCCATATCAAACGTGGATCGAAATTCATTCCCAGCTATTTAACATTGTGTGCTTACGGAAGTTCATGATTATTCAATTTTACTGAGGGACATGTTCTTCTACAAATGGTGAATGTCACATGGGTAGATTTTCTCTCATTCGCTTTGATATGCCATGTTTTCAACCACAAGACGATTTTGTTAAGATGAAGTTGGAGGTTTATTGTGGTTGATATTAGATCCTCGTGTGATGATAAAACCGCTGTATCGTCAGCATATGTTGAAATAGTAGTGTTTCATGAGGTTGGTAGGTCAGCTGTATACAATAAATATAAAAATGGGCGAGGAACACTGCCATGCGGAACATCCGAATATATTGGGTGTAGGTCAGTGTATTCGTCACCCTGTTTGACAATAACATGTCTGTCTGTGAGGTACGATTTCAGCACTTGAAAGTGCGTATGAGGCAAAAGCTTTTTCAATTTAACATGCAGTCCAGTGTGCCACACCTTGTCGAGCAATATTTTTATCATTTAACTTTTTGTTAATTTGGCTGACTATTTTATGTATTTGTTCTATTGTTCCATGTTTATTACGGAAGCCAAATTTGCTTTGCGATTATTTTGAGTCTCTTAATGTATAATTTTTCGAATAGATTAGAGATCACAGGTAACAGGCTCGTATGACGATAAGAGGAGACGTCTTCTGATGTTTTCCCAGGTTTAAGAATCACAATGATTTGAGCCACTTTCCAAGTGCTAGGAAAGTAATTAAGTCTTAGCATGGCATTAAATATGAATGTTATTAATTTTATGCACTTTCCAGACAGCCATTTTAAGATTCCAGTTATTAAGTTTAATTTCTTTATGTATTGTTTTGTTTTACTTCCCTGACAGTAAATTTATCATGTGACAGATCCATTTGAACCGGAGTGTTAAGAAATATTAGTTTATATTAGTTTCTTCTGTTGCGGATCTTTCAGACGGGTACGGATTAAATACTGCTTTTAAATATTTAAAGAAATTCCCTTCCCTTCCCTTTTATCTTTATCATTCCTAACCCAGGTATTGTTGTCAATTTTATTGGGTGGATTATGTTGTTGTGTTTTATTAGTTTTTGCTGTTACATTCCAGAGAGAATATTCCGTTGCATCAGTTGGCGTTAAGTTTTCTAAATAGTTTTTAATTCTGCTATATCTTAATAATCATAAACTTCCGCAAGCAGATAACGTTAAATATCTGGGCATAAGCGTAACATAACAACTTGGGCTTAAACTGAACCAGATGAATTGGCTCATAGAGCCTAAATCCAAAATATCTGTGGATAAAGAGATATTGCTGTATAAGTCAATTCTTAGGCCCATGTGGACGTATGGTATCGAATTGAATAGTACTACTAGTAAATTGAACTTTGTCTCAATAGTAACATTTGATTTAGAGGTCATCGTGTACCTCCTCATTGGTTACGTAACATAAGCATTGATAATTAATCGAAGAACTTTGTTCTCTTTACTTGAATGAATTCCAGGCACCTTGTGTAGGACCAGAAACCAATGATGTACTTCATCTAGATTTAATTGCGTACTGCCATTACAAAACAGTTGCTAGTCCTAACAGTCTTATGATTAAACATACAAAACAATGTATTAAAAAAATTAGAAATTGTTTAATATTTACTTATCTATTATCTTCAAATACAATGAAACGTTAAAACACCTTCCAAGATGTACAAAAGCAAACTGAAAAACTAACATTGAAGCCTAGGACATCCTTTCACTTTTCAAAAAAATCTCTGTCGTATATTTTAGGGTCCATTAAGATTTCTATCACCAATTAGAATCGATGAATGATGATGACGCTATTGTTTTAAAATCACTTCCAGTTACATAACTCTTCTTTTCAGGTTTACGTCACATTTCGTGGTTTTGCGATAGTGTACCACATTTTTCAATTGCTATAATTTATAACAAGGACTATAGATTTAAATGAATTATCGTCTATTGTCATTGCATTGGTTTTAGTATTGCAGTCTCATTGTTGTTTATTTGATAAGTTGATGTAAATTAATTCGTATACTAAACATATTTTACTATTACTAAACATATGTTAATTTTTACTAAATATTAATGTTATTACAACTTTTTAAAAACCCTCATGTATTTCTTAATGGGTATGTTGTTATAATGTTGTAGTTGATAGTATGTCTTCTATCATAATTTGAATATTCACATATAACCAAAAGGTAATAGAATATGAAGAAGGTCCTCTACCGTAAATTTACATTATTGCATAAGGAATATTGATTATTAGGTTGCGCAAAAACAGTTGCAATACCTAAAACATTCCAAACATAAACAGAGCCCCATTCATTTGCTACATCAAAAGTTGTGCTTTGAAAATGGTGATTTGAGATGATGATTTTCTTCACTAAGTTAACGCCATTGTCAAAAATAGTTTGCCCCTTTTCAAGCCATATCTCGTTTACCAAACCCTTAATTCAAATGACTACTATCAACAATCATAAGCATCAAAAGCAGGCGATTTTTAAGAATTGTCAGAATTGATCAACAGGAAAAGTTTTGTTGTGATGGACCACACACATCTTTAGTTACTCAGCAAATTTGAGAGTGATTGGTGGGAAAGTTTTTGATGCATCCACCTTAATAGTGTAAAAACAAAATAAGTACCGAAATCACTTTTCTCCAGCCTATTTTTACCCAGTGAATGAATCCTTAATATACTTTTAATCAATTTCAGCCAGTTTATTACCAACCATTATTTTTTTCTAACCAATTTGCCTTGAACAATGTCAATTCTTGTTATTGGAGGAATAACAAACCTGTAAAAGTAAAATATCATTAAACAGTTCTCCTGACTGACACATAGATGGCTGCAATATTGACAGATCCATGTAATATTAGGATAACAGTTTCATTTATCGCATTTTATGTTGACAATCAACTGTTTCCAGACGTTCTCATTTGATGGAAAAGGTTCAAGAATAAGCAAAACTTTTATCACAGGAATGCACTAACAATGTCATTCAATAAATCTCACCTGCCCTCACGGTTTCATTGCTTCAGTATTCTGGCGTAGTGCAATTGAAAATGAAAAGTGGATATACTACGACAATTACAAGCTTAAAAATCCATTTCCCATGAAGATCCAGTCACAGCATCAAAAAACCTACACACCCACCTGGAGCAAATATAATTAAGATATGGCGCATTAAAGCCAATGAAACAAAATCCACGTATGTAACGTTTACCATGCGTAGAAGATCATGCCCACCACTGAATATCAATGATCTTATCTTTAGATCATCATTAGATCGACGCCTAATCTGGAAGAAGCACATACTCTCTAGACGAAAACAACTTGTACTCAAATTATATCAAATGTATTGGCTCATCGGGTGCAAATTCAAGTTATCATTAGATAACAAGTTATTGCTGCATGAGTCTATACTCAAGCCAATTTGGACATATGGAATCCAACTATGGGGTACCGCTAGCAAATCTAATATAGCCATCATTCAACGGTTCCAAAATAAGGTGTTGCGTGCCATTGTTGATGCTCCGTACTATATTTCAAATAAAATGATACAACGCGATATTCCTCTAGAACCTATAACGAGTATAATTCAACGTGTTTGTGTGAAGTACTTCGAAAGAGTGTCAGTGTATCCCTATGTACTCGCTAATCAGCTAAATATGCGACGTGATATTGAAGTGCGTAGACTAAAACGTTTAACACCACCTGATCTGATTACTGGACATATGTAGACTTTAGAATAAGACTAATTAATTAAGATAATATTTTATACAGACGATTGCTTAATGAAGTGATTTTCTACACGTATGTATAATATAGACATAAGAAATCCTTGTTACCAATAGGACAGATTGTGGAATCACGAAAAGTAATTAAAAACATCCATTGGTTAATCAAGGGAAGTAACGACCACTTATGGAGGTCTTCGTGTACTTTATTGAATGAAACTATGTTTCCCTTAACACTTTCTTAATATCACTAACTATTATACAACTAATTAACTAATGAAAATATATGAATGTTTGATTATTGAATGGATAATTGTTGATTGAATGTAAGATACTTGGACGTCGAAAGATAAATGAATTTGCTGTCTATTTTTCTGCTTGCTACTTGATCGTTTTTGGTCAATCTTATTCTGTGGCCAGTTCACGATAAGAAGAAAGGACCTGACGTCACCACAGTGCACCCCCCCCCCCTAGCGAGCTGCTCGATTCTTTTCCATTTTTATCAATTTTGAAATACTTTTTTGTGTAAGACTCTGAAGGGCCCTTCGTATTATGGGCTTAGGGGTGTTTTTGCTTGGTCTCTTCTTACGAAAACAAATGGTATTTCCTGAAGGTCTGCATTGACATACGGCTTCTCTTTAGCATGGTTGGTCGCTTCTACTGGTTTTAATTGTCTCATGGTTGACTTCAGTTTCCTTACGAACTCTGCTTCATCAATTTTACTCTCTGTTGCCCGGAACATCTCTCCTGGTATTCTGTATTCTCTACTGTTTTTCCTCCTTGAAAACACAACGAATGCTCAAAAGAATGAGTGGTAGGCTTTCTGTCCATTTTATATTGTTTGTGGCGTATTATTACCAGTGCGTTCTTTATGGTCCGATGGGAGTCTTTGTGGGTAATACGCTGTAGTTCGTAAATGATCAATTCCTAGAGCGTTCGTGAGGTGTCTGAATAGATGTAAATTGAACAAATGTAAATGTTGTGAAAGGTGTTAAGGATACAGCTCAAATGGGTGGTTCTTTTGGGCCCAGCTTACACACTAGTCATAACTCGTGATTAATACTTACTCACATCGGTCATGGCTTCCCTGTTATATGATTTCTAAAGGCTGAAGAAGTGCCAAAATTAAACGATTATTAGATCGCTGCCAATCTTTCTATCAACCGTAACACCAGTTACTTGAAAGGCGCAAATAGCACGTCAATAGAAAAGTCCCCGGTTTGACACATAGGTGGCGCTACCAGAATTAAATCCATATATTTTTTAGTAATCTCTACCTCTCAAAAGATGCGTGTATAAACTTGACAGCTGTCAGTTCATTAGTTTGTGAATTATAAAATTTTGATCGAAGTAACTTTTATTATTCTGAAAAAAAATGGATAAAAAAGAATTTCGCGTGTTGATAAAATATTGCTTTTCGAAGGGAAAACATACAATTGAAGCAAAAACTTGGCTTGATGCCGAGTTTCTGCCCCAGGAAAATCAACCATCAAGCATTGGTATGCTAAGTTAAGACGTGGTGAAATGAGCACCGAAGACGGTGAACGCAATGGACGCCCGAAAGACGTTGTTACCAACGAAAACATTTAAAAAATCCACAAAATCATTTTTAGATAACCGTAAATTGAAGCTGAATGAAACAGCAGACACTCATATCATTCACGAATATTTGGGTATGAGAAAGTTCTGTGCAAAGCACGCCGCAAGCTCACTTTTATCCAAAAACAACAACGAGTTGATGATTCGGAGCAGTGTTTGAAAAGGATCAAGAGTAATAAACCCAAGTTTTTGCGTCGATATGTGACAATAGGTGAATCATGGCTCCATTATTTCACTCCGAAGATCAATCGACAGTAATCTCAGTGGACTGCACACGATGAACCCGCTCGAAAACGTGGAAAAGAGCAACAGTAGGCTGACAAGTTTATGGCGTCTGTATTTTAGGATGCGCAAGGAATAATTTTCATTGACTACCTTGAAAAAGGGTGGACCATCAATAGCAACTATTACATAGCGTTATTGGACCGTTTGAAGGACGACTTCGGCAGAAAACTGCCACATTTGAAGAAAAATAAAACTCTGCTTCACCAAGACAATGCACCTTTCCTTATCCACTGAATTGCTTCCTCATCCACTGTATTCTCCAGACCAGTCCTCAGCGACTACTTGCTTTCTCAGATCTCAAAAGAATCCTCGCTGGAAAGAAATGTTCGTCGATTGAAAAGGTGATCGCCGAAACTGACGCCTATTTTGAAGCAAAGGACAAATCGTACTACAAAAATGGTATCGAAAAGTTGGAGGGCCGCTTAATCATTGTATCACCCTTGAATGGAATTATGTTGAATAAAAAAAAACTAATTTTGCAAGAAAAAATGTGTTTACTATGGTAGACCGGGGACTTTTCAGTTGACCAGTTAAGTTATATGGAATGATGGATAATATTTTGATTAATGTATATTGCAACGTTTCTTCTCAATAAATAACTTAAACTTTAAATTGAAAAAAAAATTATCAGAATACATGCAAGCGTTGGACTGTTCGTATCACTTGTGTTGTTCTTAACTGAGTTAGATAGTTGTTTTTGAAATAACAATTCAGATTGCTCAAATCGTTTAATTAAAATACTAGTTAACATTCATGGAGCAAAACGAAGAAATCACGTAAAACTCTTCATTTTAACCGGTTGACTAGGATTGATAATTGAGAGATCAAATGTTCAATATTCAATGTCATTAACAAAATTAACCTTCCCCAAGGTCAATCGCCGTGCTTCAAACCATAATTTAACATTACAAGTAGTGTTTAACAAACCTCGTAGACCTTGTGGCTTTTTTTTTGGTCGTTCAGATAAATCCAACGAACATAAACTTTCTTTAACTTAATTATATTAGGTAAATAATTGATTAAAACAACAATGTGAAAAAAAATCGCTGGTCACTAATATATAATAACCTGCTATCGAAATGCAATTAAAGTTAATGTTTAATGTTAAACAACCCACGACAAAACGGACAAATGTTTACCTTACCTTTTACTTTTTTCAGAGAGACTCTTAATCACCCTGTGTGTATTTATTATTTGAATGTTTTTAAGGCATCCGCAAATGTTTTTCTTTTGCAATTATCGTTTTCGATTAAATTAGAAAACTAATTAAAGTTGGACGACAAGTTTTGTCGAAATTTTATTTGGTAGCTGAAATACGACTCCGGAATATTAATATGTTTGTGTACAGTGAAATTTTACAATCAATATTTTTTATTTCTGTACAATTAATTGAATTTATCAATCATATTTATTATAACAAGTGATCGTACTGTGGTCGAAATTCGATCACAATTTATTAAGCTAATAATGTTTTCCTTTCTCTCATAAAGTAATTTAAGTAAGTAAATTAAGTAAGTGCAGTAATTTAAAAATGATAGATTACTATAAATTGTTTTCACAGTATTCTCAATATAAGATCAGAAATATCTGCATATTAAAACATATTAAAATATATGCAAAATATCTCAAGATACCACTCCATTCACTAATATTTTTTAAACTACATTTAATTTCTATGAACTTTATAACTCTATATTTTTTTATTAGAACAAAATATCATCAAGTAAGATTATTTTTAGACCTGTAACAACTTCAGAGCACCAAATATAAGTATACGTGATCTTCCATGATCATCTTCCCGATGATTTTTTTATGTTATAAACACAAGAATTGAACAGTAAATAAAGTAATACATGTTTGTATATTAAAACAGAGAATATATGATTAAAATATTTTTGAATATGATGTTTGACTTTAGCATGCATATTAAAACAATAAGGAACCCAATTAGGTAAACTGTTTTTACAATTTGGAAATGTATATTAAAAAAAGTGTTCATTCATCATATTAGTGATAAAAAAATTTAAAATGGCGTTTATTTAAATATCTAGGATATGTGTATTGATGTATTAATCCCGTACTCGCTTTATACTTTATACTTATCACTGAATATTATAACAAGACTGAAATGTAAGCATACATGAACTTTCCTTACTTTTACATTATAAATATAAACATGGAATAAAAAATAAAGTAATCCATGTTGACATGTTAAAATAGAGAATATAATTTCTTATGTCCATATTATATATACATGGCATGTAGAAAATCACTTCATTAAGGGATCTCCTGTATAAAATATTATCTTAATTAATTAGTCTTATTCTAAAGTCTATATATGTCCAGTAATCAGATCAGGTGATATTAAACGTTTTAGTCTACACACTTCACTATCATGTCGCATATTTAGCTGGTTAGCGGCTATGTTGGGATGCACTGACACTCTTTCGAAGTACTTCACATAAACACGTTGAATTACACTCGTTATAGCTTCTAGAGGAACATCGCGTTGTATCACTTTATTCGAAATATAGTACGGAGCATCAACAATGGCACGCAGCACTTTATTTTGGAACCGTTGAATGATGGATATATTAGATTTGCTAGCGACAGCCCATAGTTGGATTCCATATGACCAAATAGGCTTGAGTATAAACTCATACAGCAATATCTTGTTATCTAATGATAACTTGAATTTGCGCCCGATGAGCCAATATATTTGATATAATTTAAGTCCAAGTTGTTTTCGTTTAGAGAGTATGTGCTTCTTCCAGTTAGGCGTCGATCTAAGTGTTGATCTAAGTGAAGGGGGTTGACGATGATTAATATTCACGGGTGGACATGTTTTTCTACGCAGGGTAAACGTTACATGGGTGGATTTTGTTTCATTGACCTTAATGCGCCATGTCTTCAACCATAATTGTATTTACTCCTGGTGGATTTGTAGGTTTATTGATATTGTGACTAGATCGTCATGGGATGCTAAGATTGCTATGTCGTCTGCGTATATTGCCACAGTAGTTATTTTTGTGGTAGGCAGATCGGCTGTGTAAGAAGATATACTGGGCCCAGTACACTACCATGCGGAACTCCTGAATATATGGGATTTCATTCGGCATGTTGATCGCCTTGATTTACAATAAAATGTCTATGAATGAGCTACGATATTAATAACTGATAATCCGGATGAGAACAGGTCAATTGAACACATTTTTGGCAATTTTTTTTTATTCAACATAATTCCCTTCAAGGGTGATACACTGATTATAGCGACCCTCCAACTTTTCTATACCATTTCAGTAGAACGATATGTCCCTTGCTTCATAATAGGCCCCAGATTCGTCGATCACCTCTTCATTCGACGAAAATTTCTTCGCAGCGAGCATTCTTTCATCGTGTGCAGTCCACTCGGATGACTTTCGATTGAACTACGGAGTGAAACGATGGAGCCATGTTTCATCCATTGTCACATATCGATGCAATTCTCGAGTTGATCTCGGGTTTGTTGCGCTTGATCATCTTCAAACACCGCTCCGAATCATCAACTCGTCGTTGTTTTTGGTCAAAACTGAGGTCGCGCGGCACCCACTTTGCAAATGATATTTGTGAATGATATGATATGCACGTTCAGTTGATATCTTTAGAATGTCTGCTATTTCATTCAATTTGAATTTACGGTCATTCAAAATCATTTTGTGGATTTTTTAAAAGTCCATATCAACATTTATTATATTCTAATATTATATACATAATAAAACAACAACAGCTTATTATATACGGATTGTTGATATTTTCTTCTATTTAACCAATTTTGTGTTTCAAATTCAATTCATTTGTTTTCATTTTAATGTGTTCCTTCGAGTGATTTCTTCTCTGTTTGATGATCCAATAGCTCCATTTTCTTCTAGAAGAGTGGCTACAAAAATCAGTTGAAATGTTCTAAGCTTGGAACAGGGATAGCGTTCAAATCAATTAAAATGTGTGTTTCCTGCCTGAACAAATAGTTTACAGAGGCTCTACTCATTTCATATCAGCCATGAACAAGCAATATGCTAAACATTCAAGTAGGCATACGTTGTATGCCATGTAAAGGTGGCTGATATAACTAAGGCTGTAGTGATATCAGAAGAAAGGGTGCCAAATTTCTTGTATAAAGAATTAGGAATTAGAAAGCAAATGTGTATACCATTTTCGTAACAGGACTATCATCCAAGAAATCATATCAAACAACGTTTAGATCGATCCAATAAATGTTCGACTAATTTTATGTGGCGATTTTTCATCATAAAAGAGCAGCCAAAGTAGTGACTGGAATTAGTTACCTTGAAAAAGACGAAATTACATGTGAATATTACTTCATTAGAACAATATTTTAAATCTCTGAAGTTATCACATACCTTTAGCCACAGCAACAGCCATCATAGAGTCTTTGTATTTTCGAACAGACTTAATGTTCACTGTAAATATCTAAACATTTGAGGATTTTTTAAAACAATTTTGTTTGAATTAGACATGTTCTCTTGATAATATGTCTTACAAATTACGGTATTATAATTATTAATAATGCTTGGCCATAAAATGCCTATACGCCATTGTGTCATAACGGTAAGGTCATTATGGAAAAATAACTCCATAATTTTAAAGTGCCCATCATATATTTTCTCGCAGAATGACGCTCATTATAAGGGCTTTAACCTCGAAATAAATGCCCGAAACCTCACCTTACGTAATAAAAAATATCCCGTTAAATAACTTGGATTTTTTGTATCAAACAAGATGTCGTGACTTATATTTTTTAAACTGACAATACTGTGATCAAAAAGTAGTGTAATTTTAACAAAACAGGAACGTTATATGAACCAATATAATAGCATTATCCTAAGGAAAAAACCTACAGTTATAGACCCATAATTCGAACCCTCTTGAGACGAATATCCATTACTTTGAGAGAGTTCTACTTTTATATATATTTAAGTAACTAAAATCAATTTAACAACTATAAAAAATGCGTCTTTTTAATTAAATAATCTTTATTTCATTTTAACTGTATCATTTTCACGAGTTTATCCGAATTGGTGATATCGCGATACAAACTACAAGGGCTTTAACCTCAAAAGTAAAGTACATGGTCACTCTGAAATGGGAATAGCACCGTTAGGTTATTATAGAAGCGTTTTACGCTTGAAAAATTCATAACATACCTACCAAAAAATCGACTTTAAAACTGTATCAAAATTACGAGTCAATATTCGTAGCTGTGTTTAACTGAATGAATTGTTTGTAAATAAAGCCACAAAAAATAACACTATAAATTATACATATATTGCTTTACAAATATAAATATGTTAAGAAGTTTTAGCAGAGTTTTTCAGAAAGTTAATGATTAAAAACTACCTTAAAACTAAATATAAATTACCAATGTAGATACTACTACATTATCTTCAACTACCGGGTTTCAATGATCAGACAGGACATAAGCACATCTAAAACATGCCAGAAGATGTGATTATAAGAAAACTATTGCTGACCCAATCTAAAAGTACTTTATATGATAGTACGTATTCAATGAAGAAAAAGTTAACTGGAGGGAAGAGTCCCTTGGTCTCTCTGAATATAGAAAAAATTGTTAGTGGTAATATGAGAAGGATCAGTGAAAGTATTGACTTCTTCCAATATTCGAAAATAAAAATTATATAAATTCCTATACCATTTCTTTCAAATTATATATGCTTTATAAATTAAATAATTTCCTATATAAATAGTTCATTGACTCCTGTTTTGTTAAAAAAAACAATCTGTCTAAAGGATATACGTATTTGATAGTTTAATTGCTTTTTTGTTTTTCATTGGTTTTTAATGAACACTCATTACTACTATTCATAATTCAATTTAACTAACTAGCAGAGATAATGATAAATTAATTTTTAAACTAAGATGAAACACTTTGTTATATATAGTAATATATGGCATAATCTTAATAAAATTAAATTAATTAATAAAATTAATTTAATTAATTAATCTTAAAAAATAAAAGGTATTTTAGGATAATTAGGTTATTACAATAAATATTTACAATCTTAATTCACAATTTCTATTTAACATTGTTTCACAACATCTAGTATCACATCCATCTATAAGCTATCTTAGGTGTGTTTTATTGTAGTTTATTTTTTCTTATTTTATTTAAACAAGATATGTAATTGCAATTAACCATTATTAAAAAGATTAGATACAAATTAATACAAAACAAAATCTACAATAAGGTTATATATAACACGTAATAACACAAAAACATAACATGAATATATTATTATGTATATGTAAGTTATTTTTTTATTGAAAATGTGGTTTTATTTGAATACCATGAATCTTCCTAATGTAACATAACCTATAAAATAGAAAAATAAATGGTACTGTTTAACGAAAAATGTATTATAAGCAAAGCCATTTGTTGTCAATAAATGTATTCCTAAAGCATGATATGAGGTTGCTAAATCACAGCAACGTAGAAGCAATACAGCTACTGGACAACACGCAGCAAATCAGAAGATTGAAGCGAACGAAACTACACTAACTGGTTTAGTGTATAAGTGTATTCTTAACTTTAGCTTGAGTAGATTTATTTTAATTTGGAAAATACGTACTGATGTATTAATACTCTACTAGCCTTCCTCGTGTATTAATGTAAGTACAGACAAACAGTAATAATAAACTAATTTATAAATTACAATTGTACTAAGCATATCTAATATAATATGTAATTAATAAGAAGAGAACAATTATATTACGTTTTTTCACAATGAGAAGTTCAGTTGTATTTGAAATAATTATTACATATTGTGCATTGTTGAACTGGTTGAAAGTTGTCAATAATACCATATCAAAATTGAGGTTAAGATATAAAAATTAATAATAAAATAAATAAAATAAATCATTCATCTATCCTAATGAATTTAACGAGAAATTATCCTTAGAAACTCAGTAAAAATAACTCATACATCTCAGCCAGGATGTTTAAAGTTAAAAAAAGTTTGCTCAATAATAGAAAAAACAAACGCAAATATCAAGGCAGTGTTTTGGATTATGTTCTTACTGTATACATGCCATAAATAGAAAATGTTACTTTGGCTATATTTATTGATGACACTGCGATAACTATTAAAATCTGACATTACAGCCAGAATGTTTCAAGTGAAACAAGAGAAAGCCTACTCTACAATAAAAGAAGCTAAAGCAGGTGTACCACAAAAACGTGTATTGGGGCCAATACTTTACCTACTCTATACATGTGATATACCACAAATGGAAAATATTATGATAGCTACATTTGCTGATGTTATTGTAATTCTTGCTGTTGGAGACAATAGAGAAACCACACGAAAATTACAACGGGCCAATGACGATATAAATATTGGGCCCAAGCCCAATGGAAAATAAAAATCAACGAAAGTAAATCTGTGCATGTATAGTTAATATAATAAGACCTTGGAAGCACCAATAACAATCTTGATACAAAACTTAAATAAGAATAACACATAACAAAAGAAAGGAATTAGGTATAGGAAAATGTATTGGTTAATTGGAAGAAAATCATAATTATTATTATTAGTTAAATAAATTGCTATTATACTAGCAAGTGTTGAAACCTATAGGAACATACGGAATTGAATTATGGGGGTGTTCTGCGAGGACTAACAACATACATACAACACAAGCTTTCCAGAACAAAGTTGTGAAACGTGTTGTAGCTCCACCAATGTTCTTGACTGATTACCTACACCAAGAGGTCACCACCGACTATCACTCAGGAAATCAAGTGAGTTAGAATGTGAGACATGAGGAGAGACTCCATTCTCATATCAACATTAATGTGTTGAACGGATCAATTAACGACTGACACAGACTGACGACCGGCCTGACACATAGATGGCGCTACTAGAATTAAATCCATATGTTTTTAGTTAGCCCTAACCCTCAAAATATGTGTGTATAAATTTGACAGCTGTAGGATCATTAGTTTGTGAATTATAGTTATTATTCAATTTTTTAGCAACTTTTGTTATTCTGAAAAAATGGATAAAAAGGAATTTCGCGTGTTGATAAAATATGCTTTTTGAAGGGAAAAATACAGTTGAACCAAGAACTTGGCTTGATGCCGAATTTCCGGACACTGCCTCAGAAAAATCAAACATCAAGGATTGCTATGCTAAGTTTAGACGTGGTGAAATGAGCACCGAAGACGATGAACGCAGTGGACGCCCAAAATATGTTGTTACCGACGAAAATATTTAAAAATCCACAAAATGATTTTGACTGAATGTAAATTGAAATTGAATGAAATAGCAGACACTCTGAAGATATCAACTGAATGTGTACATCATATCATTCACGAATATAGTATGAGAAAGCTCTGTGCAAAGTGGGTGCCGCGCGAGCTCACTCTTGACCAAAAACAACGACGAGTTGATGATTCGGAGCAGTGTTTGAAGATGATTAAGCGTAAGATACCGGAGTTTTTGCGTCAATATGTGACAATGGATGAAACATGGCTCCATCCGAGTGGACTGAGCACGATGAACCCGCTCCAAAGCCTGGGAAAGCGCAACAGTCGGCTGGCAAGGTTATGGCGTCTGTATTTTGCGATGCGCATGGAATAATTTTCATTGACTACCTTGAAAAAGGAAGGATCATCAACAGCGACTATTACGTAGCGTTATTATATCGTTTGAAGGACGAAATCGCCTAAAAACAGCCGCATTTGAAGAAAAGAAACTGCTGCGTCACCAAGACAATTCACCGTGTCACAAGTCAGTGAAACGATAGCAAAATCCATGAATTGGGCTAGGAATTGCTTCCTCATCCACCGTATTCCCCAGATCTGGCCCCTAGCGACTATTGCCTGTTCTCAGATCTCAAAAGAGCGCTCGCTGGGAAGAAATTTTCGTCGAGTGAAGAGGTGATCGTCGAAACTGAGGCCTATTTTGAAGCAAAGGACAAATCGTACTACAAAAATGGTATCGAAAAGTTGGAGGGTCGCTATAATCAATGTAGTCACCCTTGAAGGGAATTAAGTTGAATAAAAAAAAATTTTAGCAAAAAAAATGTGTTTTACTATGGTAGGTCGGGGACTTGTCAATTGACTTGTCAATTGACCTGTTACAACTCTTCGATAACTCCAGAACAGGACACAGGCTCCAAAGAATAAAATCATTTGATCTTGTGTAGTGTAGCGGATTGAAGGCATTTAATAAACAAATCAACATTATATTAACAAACATTATTATACCAGATACTGCAATTTATATTTTAAAGACTAATTGTAGGTTAGTCGGTAACAGAGTAGGAACAAAATAATAAATAAATAATTAAGAAGTATTTGTCCTTCTCAACTCGAAATGTATCAAAATTTATTCAGTGATTTTTGTGTGTGTTTAATTAATATTGCAGTGTACTTAATTATCAGTGCTCTTATTTTATTCCATAATATAATCAAAATATAATATTTTTAATTATTGTATACGTCTATTGATTTAAAATAACCTATTTACTTTTCGAACGAAACAACAATATTTCGAACTGTCCCCGTAGATAGGGAAACCTAGACGAGGGCGCGAGCCCAACCGAGTTAACTAGATATCGTTATCAGTACCGTCGTGTCGGATGTGGTACGGTCGTTTCAAGGCCTTTTCTTACCTTGGTCCGACTTCTGACTCGTGGTTTTCGATTTCAGCAGGAACGGGCACCAGTCGTTTGGAGAATGTGGGGCCGCGAGCAGCTTGTCGCGCTGCTGCTGATCGCGGTCTTCGGTTGTGGCAGCGGCGAAGCCGAAGACAGCCAACTGAAGGTCGGCCGGTCCATCGACATCTTCACCAGGTTAGAACACCCCTTTATTTACATTTATTTTTACAGTATGGCGTGGAAATCACGTATTAATCGATGTTGTCGATTGTGCAACGATTATATTACCTCTTCGGCTAATATTATCTGTTTGAAATTGTTTAGAAATAATGTTTACCTTTACCTTTTGCGTTAGTATATTGTGCAACGTGATTCAGTGAGAATATCAGTTATATGTGTTTTATTTGCTTAATATCAGAAATATGCTGAGGTGGATCTGCGATTGTTACCAAAATTAGTCGTAGCGTTTCAGAGAACTGATCATTCGAGACGTATTTAATATCACTGTAAGTTATTCAGTCTAAATTAGTTGCATTGTTGAATTAAAATCACGAAATCTCGTACAATTTGTACCAAAAAAAAGTAAATATCATTGACGTAGTTTATACTACCAACAATTACTGAAAGACCGTTTGTTGGTATAATTATTATATCAGAGAACAATTGGAAAGGCGTTCGTATTCTTATCTGAGTTATTATAACATAAAGTTTCAGATATTATTATATATCATATACCTAATGCTGCAATATTTCTTCATATCGTTCATGACGAAGGTTCTAAAACCGAACTTTAATAATATATGTTCGACAAATATAACCTAATAATGTTAATGTTGAACCATAATATTATTTAAGAGAATGATGAATTTAATATTAATACATTTTAACAGGTACAATAATTTTATTACTTTTTTATTATCTAGTGCCTAAATATATGTAAATGAATTTCGTACAATTTGAACCAAGAAAAATATTTAAATATCATTGAAATAGTTGATACTATTATATTAACAATTACTGAAAGAACACAATTATTGTATCAAAGAACAATTTGAAAGTATTTTTATCTGGGTGTTAATAATATAATATTCCAGATGTTTTATGTCAGCTAATACTGCAAGATTTCTTCTTACCGTACATAACGAAGGTTTTAAAACTGAACTTTAAATTTTAAAAATCAACTAATGTATCTTTGACTATAAACTGATGCTACTAGTGAAGAAAACCTTTCTAGTAGTGTTAATAATAATAATTCTGATCGTTATGTAATACATATAAAATAGATTGTTCCATAAGTACAACCTCAGAATGTTAATATCTGACAACATTATTATTTAATAGTTCTAAATAAAACTAATTGAATGTAATATGAATAAATTTTTTATTTTCAATATTCTGTATTATCTGGTGCCTAAATATTTCTTTCTGTTTAATTAATATCGAAGGAAATGTACTAAATAAATACTGTAATTTATTTTTTAGTTACTAATTAATTTTTTAATAAATCGTATACTATTTTTAATAACGAAATAAGAATTAATGATGTTTTTTTTATTTAAAAAGCTCACAACACATATGTTACAACTAGTTATTAACTCTGACTGTCTAGTAAGGTTTCCTTCATGTTATTCTTAATATACAGGTCTAAGATTTCATACCTAAACATAATAAATTAGCATTTGATTGATATATCCCTACTGGTGCACTTGGCGTAGTTTTAAAACAGTGCAGTTTTCACATATATTTTAGCTATATTACTTCAAACGATTTTGGTGTCTTCAACCGCCGGTTAAATCCACTACTGTCCAGCAATTATAGTACTTCAATTCGTACTTGAATTCAATAAATGATTAATAATTGTTATCAATTAATACCTTTTGATCTTAACTTTCCATTAACAACCTAGGTATTACATTTAAGCAGATCGTCGTTATGATTTTTAATAATTTAATAATTTGCTTTATATGGCTATATCTATTTCTCAAGTGTCAGATCGGATTTTTGAATAGATCACAGTTTCTATAGGGAAAATGGTTTACAATAAAGGGACTTAAGAGGTTGTTTATATATAATCAATGTTCTTTTTATCGAAAAATTGGCATAAGGTTATCATTGAATAGATTTCTAGTAAAACAACTCAAGAAATACCATTGAACAACCGCTGCATTTACCGGATTTGGTCTCGGTTTACTCGGATTTCTATTTCAGAAACACAAATTATCACTTTAGTCCACCGTTTCTTTTTTATTATCTTTGTGTAATTTCTTTAAGTTAATTTTAATATACTTTTACTTACTTTTCAGTACTTTTCAATGCATCAACAATATCTGATGAAAATATATTAGCGAACGATTGGGTTAAAAACAAAAATATTTCAAGTTTATTTTAAAACCATATTATTTTTCGGAAACAAGTAGCGACTTATTAGCATGATTGAACCAGCAATATTCCGATATAAACAAACTAACTATTATTGGTGGCTCTAAATTAGTTGAGTGTTGAGTAACTGAGCTACTTCAATCCACATTTCGTGGCTTTATACACTGAACTGCGATGCGTGTGTCAGTAATATACAGAATATGTTTTTTTTTTCAAGGCACAATTGTATTACTTCACTTCAATCCAGCTTTTTTGATTCAATGATTGACAGATTCAACATTACAACTCAATTTTCACTTAATTGATTTCCAGTCAATGAGTAAACCCAATTTGTGACTGTTACTAATCATTATGCCTGTTATTTTAATTGATCTTTGTGGAGTAATTACTACTTTGTTACAGTAGTCTTACCTTTTAATACCCCTGTATGAATGACTTCCTATTTATGTTAAAAGTTCGTTGTAAAACGATTCTTTGTGATAGTTGTTAATATTAATGACTCGTCAATATTCGTATTTAATTTAAGATTTTTTCAAATATGTTTTCTCCTATATCATAAGTGAAATTTATTAACCATATTATTCTCGTTGACCATTAAATGAAAAAATAAACTTCCTATTAAAACAACAAATATTAATAAACCCATGTCATTTTTGGACATAATTTTGGGGAAAACGTAATTACATTATCAGTTTACTAAAAAAGGAGCATTTAAAAACGCCATATACTAATATTCTATTACCATAATTGACGTAACTATTCCATTTCAGATCCGTTTTGTTTCATTTTAAACGGTCATACAACGATTTACAATTATTGGGACTCCAAATAAATGTTTTTAATCGATAGTGTAAATTTTTTTGTTATATAATGAACGTAATTCGAAAAAAAATAACTTCAATTTTGTGTATGTACAAGTATATTAACAAATGTAACAGTCCTTTTGCAATATAATATTATTACAGTGTTACTTAACTTAAAAATTCATCTGTACTTGATTTGATGTTGGATATTTAATGTTGAAAAAACACGGAAATTTTATAATGGTTTTAAAAGTATTAAATAGTTTCAATAATAGTATAATATAATAATATGAAGCAAATATTCTCATTACATGTTAGACTAGATATATTAATTTCTTTCTATGTCATACCTAATGAAAAATTTAATGCAATACCTGCAATATTTAAATTAATAATGTGATGACATAAATATGATGATATATTTCTAAATATTGCAAACCATTTTTTGGCACTGGTAAAAAGCTATACGCGCGATTACTCACACATGACCATGTAATATCTTGAAGAAGGTGCTTGGCGATGTTCGGCTGCAATTCTAACGAGTTTCTGTACCATTTCGAGACATGAATACATTGCAAAACACCAGAGATCAAGAAACAATCAAAACAGTGGATTTCTCCCGATGAATGTGCACCAAGGAGGGTCAAGTTGTGCCTGTAACTCGGTCAAGCCAGCGTTATTCTGGACGCGGTGTTATTCATACCGATTTGTATTCATTTATATTTAATTCATAGTCATTCATACGATTATCTTACCGAAAAAGGGTAAAATGATCACCGGTTAATGTTATTCAAGGCATTTGTGTAGTCATCACGGCAAAACACATAAATTGAACTACAAATTGGTACCCCATCCAACATATTATCTAGAGTTAGCTCACAGCGACTATATCCTGTTTTCAAACCCGAAGAAATGACTGCGTGGTTAGAAATTTGGGTTGAATGAAGAGACCATCACTGAAACAATCCCCTATTTTGAGAGTTTTGAGAAAACCTATAATTTAGAAGGAATACAAAAATTAGAAAACCCTAGAAAACAAGATAATGTAGAAAAATTAAATATATTTCATTCAAAAATTTACTGACTTACTATATAAACAATATCTCTTTTTTATTATAAACAATTATACTCAGCTTGACGAAAAATATAGCTATATTTTCATTAGTTTTCGATTGATTTTTTCGAGAGTTACAATAATGATCTAGTGGATAAACCAGTAATATATATTAATATATATAATTATCTTAATAAGCTTCGTAAGATCTTCGCAGCTAATTTCATCGTAGTAGTCGACAAGTAATTTCAACGAAAATTCAAATATTGTTGAAACATTTTCTCCAAAATTCAAATCCAAAAAAGATTATAACGTTTACTATTTTTTATTTCTTATGTTTTAAAGTAATTATATAAAACACAATAGGTCAAATGTATGCAAGAAATCACGCCCACGGTCTTGAGCTACTTTATTATTAGTTTAGAATGCGAGGGAAACAGTAAATAATAAGATAAATATTTTTCAGTAAAATGATTTCTGTTTGCGGAATTTTTTATAGCTTTTTGAAACACGCTTGCCCAAAATTTGTTACTTTTCACTAGATCCAGTTCTATAAATGCATAATATTTGTAAGAAAATATCTCCTTTATGTGGAATTGAGATAGCTTCTTCATCCTTCATCATCCATTTTGAAATCTTACATTCTGAAGATCGGATAGAAACTGCTGCAATGTATCTTTCGGAGTTATTTTTTATGTTCAAGAAATAATTAGAAAGTGAATAAATTCTTGGCTTTTTTCAAAGATATCTAGGATTTTCCAACGAAAGGAAGACAGTTGTTTCTAGCAGATTTCAGTGGCCTTGTAACTCTATAATGAGCACGTTTAAATACTCAGAACATCTTTCTATGAACTTCCTTCCGTATTCAAGTTTTGCAAGAAAAAGTTCATTTATTCTTTTATTAACACCTTCGGTAACTTGAGTTTTACTTAGTCGACGAATAAGCTCTTTGAATCGTTGAACACAAAGACATTTTAGGACATAACTGAATTGAATGTCTACAAAATGCACTAGAAATAAGGCTTATTTGAGCCTTATTTGATTGGGTTAGGATATTACGCTTAATTCTACTGAATGTACAACAGATTTTTGGTTTTTTTTTTTTTGGAAACTTGAGAAACAAATTGAGAGTTCGTCTTAAATTTCAACAAACTTTCTGTATAGAATTTTTCTTAGCTCTTTTTTACCGCATCAGCTATCTTCTTAATTGTTCGGATTATTCGAATTCTAAATGTATTTGCACTGTTCGTACAAGACCTAACATTTTATTCATGCTAACTTAACTCGGCTATTAATTATTTGAAGAGTAAATAAAAGTATTATAGATCTACCCTCAGACGTAACAACGATTACCATGGCAACTTAACTCCATGACAAGTAAAACTAAAACGATTAGAACGTTCTATTTTCGCTACGACTTCGAAATAAACAGTATACAGAAGCATTCTTCTGTTACAATGCAATGTTGTGCAAAGCTTTTGAATCAGTCGATTATTTTCTCGAGCTTTGTGGACACAAACACACGGTTATATAAAAATATTATATATATTACAAAAATTCACCTCTTGAATGCTATTCATCAAGCTAATGTGATATTTCACGATTTTTACCATTAACCAAGTTTCATATTCCACTCGGCTATTTCGTCAAATATTCAAATCGGTTCAGAAATATATTCTTGCAATGTAGATTAGCGACGATACCGGTTCGACCTACTAATTGCTACGTAAACTGGTTTTTTAGAAACATATTCTGATTTAGTTCTATGTCAGAGTGTCCAAACAAATGCAAGTAGTTTATATATTAAATGTACAGCTTTAACAGAACAGCAACAATAAATTAAAATGTATGATATATCATAATACATCATGAGAGACTGTCCTGTCTATAAAATTAGTCTCAAAATTTTGGTATAATACAAACAAAAAAGCATTAAGTTTTCTTTTTTAAACATACTTGTTAGTGTATGACTCCATGCGATAGATCCAATAAAAATCAATAAAATAAAAATCCAAAAAAATCCCACCTATCTCGGTTGTAGCCTTATGCCAAAATATTGATTCGTTATATCTTAACCAAAACACATTTCACATATTTTCTTTGATTAAATGGGCCCCTTCAAAATAATTAAGTTTTTAATTGATAGAACTTTACAAACATATTTTTAAAGGGAAATAAAATTGGCACTATATATATTGAAAGCCTTTGCACTAAAACTTTTCATGTGGTATAGTCACATTTATTTTCAATGTAATTGTGTTATCACACCATTTGGACACATTTTGGGTTTAAACTCTGATGATTTCTTCTGTTGTTACATGTTGTGTTTCTCTACAAAAAAATTAACTATATATATATATATATACATGTATATATATATATATATATATATATATATATAGTTAATTTTTATGAATAATTAAATTTATATGAATACATCCATATGAATAATTGTATACATACTAAGTAAAAATAATGCTAAGTCTGGGGATCAACTTGGGCTGTTTGGCTTGATTAATACATTTTTGAAATAGAACTGGAAATATCTCATAAGAAAAACAACGTTCGTTACGTAAAGCTTTTGAGACTAGAGATTTATTATAGTCAAATAATAGTTATTATAACTAAGTCACAAAAACTCAGAAACATACTTATCGTGCTGTACATCATTCACACAAATTTGGCGACATAAACAAACTGAAACAACAGCCTGTAGAAAATATCCAATCAAATGCCTTCGTGGGATAATTTAAATGAACCAATCAAACGCCCAGAAAAAGTGATCTCAGAGACTGTATTTGGTGGGACTACTCAAAACAATTCCCCCACTTCGCCTATATAAGTTAATGCTCTATATAATATTATATGTAACAAATCTTCCCCTAAAACACACAGCTTTCCCTTCACTGTTGTTCTACAGATTAGTATCAGTTAGTTACATGTTTCATAAGACGCACTACAACCTAATGGCACTAACAACACTACAAATAGATTTCCGCACTTTAGACACCTTTTTTCATTGTTGGAATTCATATAGAAAGTATCAGTTCCCATTGTGAAATCTGATATTAGGAGCTATGTCACTCTCACAGGCTTCGGTGCTTTAAAAGACTGAAACTAAAAAATCATCCACTTATCTCGAAACCCGTTAAAATATTTTTACATTAAATATAACTTTAAAATCGAAAGAAATTTGGTACACACAGTTATATCTACTACTTACCAATATAACATTTTTGCGATAAAAACAGAAAACATATCGAAAAAATATCTATTGCTCAAGAAATGAGTACTAAGCAACATGAAAGTTCTACATTTTGGTCATGCTATTACAAGGAAGACACAAGTACGTTGATGTTATATTGATACGCAGTGGTATACATGTGTATCGTGCTTATTAGCAAGTTAAATGCTGATTTACAATAACTTTTCCTACGGATCATACATATTTCCTAATTTGTAAAAAATTATAATAAATTAACTCGATCATTCTGAACGTCTGACGTAATCGACAGGTCGGCAATCAGTTGGTCAACACGATTTGTAAACTCTTGAAAATACTTTCTTTAAGTGTAACAACTTTTTAATTGATGTTTTGCCCTTGAGCATTGAAGAAGGTTTGTACAACTTAAGATTGAAAATCAGTCGGAAATGCTAGGCATACAATCTGATATTTTTTTTTACTTTAGTTGTGTTGTTCATTACAATGAATGGTGGACTTTTAGAATTAGTCTGGGATGAATCAAGGAACCCACGCAACGGTATTTCTATACCGAACACTTATTCTCGTACAGGATGAAAAGTCGTCTTCTCCCCTGAAGATTAATTCGTTAAAAATAGCAAGACTTCTTCCACATTTCCGTTTCTTAGGCTAAAATAAATGAAATTTGTATTAAGGTAATCTTGTTTTGATATATCTGTTCAGTAAGTACTGACAAATTACAGATGTCTGCTGTAAAACAATATCTGTGTTTCTTTACTTATGTTGTACATACGTAACGACAGTCTGCATAAGGCCATAAATGTAGAAACTGTCGATAACGTTATCAAGGACCCTGCCCAAAGACATAAAAACATGAGGTTCCATCAGCACATCAATGTGGATGTTATCCAGCTCCTAGATAATGATAGCTTAGTCAGAAGATGAAAAGAGAGTAACTGCATTTGATTTGGTTCAGTGAAGTTGCTAGTAATACTCACTCAGTGCACATTAAAGACAGTGATGCAAATGTTAAGCCCATTTGTGTATCGTAAAATAAGTACTTTGAAATTTCCAAACCGTTGCAAATTAAGATAAAAACAAATAACTTATTAGTGTTAATTTATTAGACCGCTATAATAAATAATTTAAAAAAAATAAGATATTTTTAATAATTTTGATCTTCTGAACATTTTAAATATTGAAAATTATTAAATTGTTTTAACATTCATTTAGTATCATGCTTATAATTAACGTTGGGAACTATCGACTGAAAACAGTCGAAACAGTCGCTGGTCAAAAAACTAGCGACTGAAAATAGTAATTACTATAGTATAAGCGAGACATGCCAAAAAAGAAAAGGAAAAAAAAATTAAATGTTCTGTGAAAATAATGTTCTGTGGTTCTGTAAAAAGGAATGGAATTTTTGTATGGAATGGAATAATATTCCACAAATGTTTTATCGTATTTTCATATGTTAATTGCTCTTTTAAAATAATATACCATAATAAATATAGACAATACAATAGAACTTAAAACCTAAAAAATAAAGATGTACAATAACCATAAATACCAAATAAAAATTAAACATATAGCTAATCATAAAAAAAATCCATGACATAATTAAAAATGATCGCACAATAACTACTAGAGCTTTTTTAAATAAAGTAAATGCTTTATTTATTATTGAGCGGAAATATTTTTTAACAAAAATCGAGAGAGTAATTGAAATATTACTTATTGCCATAAAAACAGTCAAAAGTATTTTACTATTTATCATTCACAATTTTAATCTTTTTACCTTATTACATTAACAATTTTGAAAAATATCGTTCCAAAATATTAATATACAATATTAATATACAATATATCGTTATTTACAAGAAAATTACCAAAAAAATCATAAAACTATATATATTACATATAAATCTATGTAAGCATAAATTGGGTACATTTTTGTCAAGGTCGCGGCTAGGGCGACAGAGCCAGAACGTTAAAAATCAATCGAATAAAACTAGTAAAACCAAAAATAGTAATTTAAAGTACATAACTGAAACAGTCGATAGTAAATAATACCAAAATCAGTCGCATCGATATTAGCGACTGAAAATAGTCGACTGAAACAGTGACTGATAAAAAATAGTAAAGTCAGTCGAACCAAAAATAGCGACTGAAGCAATCGATAGTAAAAAGTAGTCAATTACTAAACAGTCGATAGTCATTTTCAGTTGATAGTTCCCAACGCTACTTATAATGCTATAATTCCAAACAAACAAGAAGTATCATTGTGACAGCAGGCTCTCAATGTTTCTAAACTGTCCAACAATTAAATTCCTACGATTTCAATAGTTCTCAGATTTTAATTGAGTTACTCAGAACTGAATTTTGCCACCTGCGAGCATCGTTCGTTGTCTTGCAAATCAAAATCACCACTTTTAAATTACTAGCCACACGTTTATTCAGCTGAAAGTGTGACTGACATTAAATGATGCAAGATGTAAGTAAAACTTCACAAAAATAATTTATTTGTCAGAAAATACTACTTATTTGGAAAAGATTATTTTTATTTACTGTTTTGATACAGATAAATGCACTAAAATTATCTATCATGTGGATAATTGGTAAAAAAAAATCTATATGTCATAGTTTATAAAACAATATGAATTAACACCATGCCCAGAACAATTGAATAAAGGCATTATTTATTTCATCTTATTAAACCAAACATCATTGAAAGAGAAAAATATACTGAGACTTTTTCAGATATATTTACCTAAAGAAACTTAAAATACTTTCTTTTTGTTAAGAACACCAAAAACGTTGCCTTTTTCCTCTTAATTTTAATTAACTCTACATTCATAAACAAAGTTACGTATGCTTTACACGTAATTTAATTCAGGTTTATCAATGTTTGATTTAAAAATCAGTAGTAAACGTCATTTTTTTATAAAACATCGCATTTTAATAAATTTTTTTCCCTTCGAAGAGAACTGGATTTTTACGGATTTATTAATTTCAACAAATTATCATAAGAGCCTCGCTAAAAATCTTGAGACCAAGGCCAAGCCATCCATTAACCAAAACGACATTTTTTGTTTAAATGAAAACAATCTTTTCATTACATCTATTTACGTAGACGTTTTTTAAATTGTTTGAGGACACACACACAAGTGCATTCCAAATAGTTTGACACGAATCGTATGAATATGCCATTTCATGAAGTCTGTGCTATTTGCACATGTAAATTTCGGTCGTTAAATCGGCATTGTCTTTGTTACTATTCAATTATATTCCGCGAAAAAATCATTAAAATTTATTATGTGTGGGAAAACGTTTTCGGCCGTTTATTTTTTACAGGAAAAAAGTTTTTTATATATAATTTAAATATTGTAACTATTATTACAATCCGATCAGATTGGGATTCAGCATCGTGCACATAACGATTGGGGTTTCCACTGATAAAGGAAGGTTAATTATTAGGACCACTAACTTACAGGGAATTCACAAAAATTATCATACGCCATCAGTGCGTATTCACTAAATTAAAATTGAATTAGTGTTACTTTATTAATTTGAACCATTATTGTGATAAATCGGTATGATCCAGTCATTTTTTGGTATATTTATAAGAAGTGAAGCGCTTCTCAGATAAGTTACACCTCATATGTCGGAACAAGCAGTAATCAAGGAGCAAGGTCTGGAAAATACGGCAGGTGGGATGGCCCTTCCCAGTTTAATGATTCCAAGTATGTTTTCACCGATTTTGCAACAAGTGGTCAAGCGTTTTCATGCCGAAGAATAACATTGTTCGGCCTTGTCTTACTTGTATTTCGGTCGTTACTCGCGCGGTGCTTTACTGATTTTATTAGATTTCAAACAGCAGCACAGTTCATAATATACTACACCAAGCTGATCCCACCAAATACAGAGGAATCATGGATATTCGGCTTTGTCGGCATGTTCCCCATGTTATTTGTCGCTTTAGATTATCGTAATGGATACCCTTTTGATCCCCAGTAACAACACGATGCCAAAAATCCTTCCGATTTTGCCGTTAAAGCAGCCTTTCAGACATGACCAAACGCAATCCATTGTATCTTGACTTCAATTCATACTGCATAAAATATCCAAGCTTTTGGGTCATACCCATGTTCTTCAAGCGAATGGAAATGGTTCTTGTGTTACCTCCAACAATTCTGGATATTTTTCTTGCGTTCTGTACAGATTATCAGTAAGTAATGCTTTCAAGTATTCGTTTGTTTAAGCTCTCGAATGTTTTTGGCTGTCCAGAAAGCTCTTTATTTTCGGTATCAAAATCATCAAATTTAAATTGTCGACATGACGATTTCGAGGACATCGTGCAGGTTTTTGTTGGGTACGTAACGATAAGCATTGGTAACGTAAGTCAAAAATAGGCGTGTCGTCTGTGTAGTCCCCAAGGTGGAAGTACCTTCCGACTAACCACTAGAGTTGTTCAATTTTCAGTCTGATCTGCACAGTTTTTTGTATAATATGGATTATAACAGGTCAATTGAAAAGTCCCCGGCCTACCATAGTAAAACACATTTTTTTGGCAAAATTAGTTTTTTTATTCAACATAATTCCCTTCAAGGGTGATACACTGATTATAGCGACCCTCCAACTTTTCGATACCATTTTTGTAGTGTAGTTCATTTTGTCTTTTGCTTCAAAATAGGCCTCAGTTTCGGCGATCACTTCTTCATTCGACGAAAATTTCTTCCCAGCGAGCATTCTTTTCATTTGGAGAAAACGGTGGATGAGGAAGCAATTCATGGATTTTTGCCACTGTTTTCACCGACTTGTAATACGATGCATTGTCTTGGTGAAGCAGCACTTTTTCGGCGATTTCGACCTTCAAACGGTTCAATAATGCTGTGTAATAGTCGCTGTTGATGGTCCCTACTTTTTCAAGGTAATCAATGAAAATTATTCCATGCGCATCCCAAAATAAAAATGTCATAACCTTACCAGCCCACTGTTGCGTTTTCCCACGCTTTGGAGCGGGTTCATCGTGTGCAGTCCACTCAGATGACTGTCGATTGGACTTCGAAGAGAAATGATGGAGCCATGTTTCATCCATTGTTACATATAGACGCAAAAACTCGGGTTTATTACGTTTGATCATCTTCAAACACTTCTCATACCCAAATATTCCTGAATGATATGATGTACACGTTCAGTTGATATCTTAAGAGTCTCTGCTATTTCATTCAATTTCAATTTACGATAATTCAAAATTATTTTGTGGATTTTTTAAATGTTTTCATCGGTAACAACCTCTTTTGGGCGTCCACTGCGTTCACCGCCTTCGGTGCTCATTTCATCACGTCTAAATTTAGCATACCAATCCTTGATGGTTGATTTTCCTGGGGCAGTGTCCGGAAAGTCAGCATCAAGCCAAGTTTTAGCTTCAACTGTATTTTTCCCTTCAAAAAGCAATATTTTATCAACACGCGAAATTCCTTTTTATCCTTTTTTTTCACAATAACAAAAGTTGCTTCACTAAAAATTCTATAATTCACAAACTAAGGATCCGACAGCTGTCAAATTTATACACGCATCTTTAGGCTTGGGGCTAACTAACACTAGGCTAACTATGGATTTATTTCTAGTAGTGCAATCTATGTGTCAGGCCGGGGACTTTTCAATTGACAAGTTATTGAGCATCCCAAAATTTGCATAGACAGATTACAAGCTATTAAGCTGATTTATCAGTCTTTAGTACATTTGAGAACCTTGACTTAACGTCCGCCGTGTATAGTTTTTCTATACTTCTATGAAGATAAGACATTTTTCAGAGGACACTCAATATTTTTCAGAAAAGATACATCCAATAATTGACAATAGTTTTGCGGTAATAACTTCGTTTTTATAGCACTTGATGTCTTCAAAGGCAATTTTCATTATAGTTTTCCTAGCAAAAATAATATTTGTTTTATTTTATTTTGAAGTTGCCTTGAGCAATTCAATTTTTGAAATTAGTATATTCGACAAAAGACAATGCGTGTGATACAAATAATTGTTGAAAGTGTAGGTGAACGTATATTGTAACCTTAAGATAAATGGTTGCCAAACCGCACTTATATATTTTACCGGCTTTTATTTTACAATGCCTGTAAATTGTTATTGTTTTTACCAGTCACATGACAAACGTTTATTTTATTTCAGTTCAGAACCGTTTACGTAGTTCTTTCACCTTTCTATTTTGCCAACCGTAATCGGTTTATAAGGTCGAGGTTTTCAATGACCTCTCTCGTTCTTCAACCAAATCTGTTATTGCCTCCGGGCCGCCGTTATTACCTTTAGATAAACGATTACTATCGTCTTCATCTTCCAGGCTTCGGAATGCAGTCAGGTATTTTTAATTTAACTGCACTAGCACTAGGCTAGGTTTATTCGATGGTTATTTTTTATTGTATTTTGTATCTGGGATATGTAAATGCTTCTTATGACTCACTAGTCACATATTGGGTATGGATTACTTAATCTGAAAACATAAAAGATAAAAACTTCTAGAATGGGAGGGGGAAGCTGTAGTTATTTAAGTTATGTTTGACATTTATTATCTCGCATTGTGGTGTGTTGAACATCGATTTTTGGACATGAATTGTTGTTTATAAGCAATATAAATCTAACATAAAGAATTACAATAGACTAGGCAAGCCCTAGTGACTTTAGAACGCCAGGAATTTAAACTACCATAAGATATGTTTAATATACTGGAGATAATCGTTAACTTTCAGAATTAGGTGCCAAACTGAAGTGAATGTTGTCAAACCAAAACGGAAAGAGTATATCGATACCTATCTTAAAACCATTGTGGAAATAAAGTGTAATCTTTGCTCGTCAGTCTTCGTATGTTCTATGTAATCATTTTCCATATTTTTCTTATTTTTTTCAATATATGGTGCTTTCCTTTCATTCCTCTATTCACCGTTTTTGTGTTTCATGTCACCACCTGCCCATCACTTATTAATTTCTGATATCTTTTCAGTATTTGTGTCTGTTCTTTAGACTGTTGGGGATCTTAACACACCATTTTGGTTCTTCAAATATTTAAGTATACAGATATTAGCACATGCACAAAACTCGAAGGACCAATTTCCTTTTAATATGCTATTCAGCTTTAACAAATAACAAACAGTGTTCTTAACCGTTTATAGATTTTATTGGCTATTTGTAATTCTACATATTATATTAAATTACCTATTCTATAATACCACATTTCTTAATACTATATTTATATGTCAAACCATTATATCTTATTATGTCGAGGGCATCTGAACTACCTTTAAGCCATAGACAGAAGAAATACTGTTCATCGACGTATAAACCACAAATAATAAGAGCATCTTTAACTATAAAGACGCAACATAGGCATATACTCATTAATATATACCCGGTCTCTTAATTTGGCCAGTTTATTTTTATATTTTATGATTAATTATTTATATATTTTATGATTAATTATTTATCGTTGTTATTTTCTAATTATTTTATTTTCTCCCAATTTACTACCATTTTTAATGGTACTTCTATGTCCTGATCCTGTGCTAGCTAATCCGAGTAAAGCCGCATTGCACTCTTTTTTCTCTATCCATGGTATCGATTATATTCTCATTCGCTGCATTTTCAACAATATTTTTGAGATATAATTGATAAATACTATGGTAAAAGCATAAACATCATCGTCCATGATGCCTAGTTCAGCTTGACTTGGCCTTTTATTATTGGACATGCTTTAACTCATCCTGAATTGTATAGACTTCAGGCTGTAATATAAGTTATGTTTGACATTTATTATTTGACGTTATGATATATATCTGTTTAGAAATAATAATGTAGTTTTGAATTACATATTTCCCAAAAGTTCATAAAAATCTTAAACATGTCAAGATAAAATCATAGAGGCATAAGGTAATCCAATATAAATGTGATAAATAAGTGTTTGATGGGATTGGACAAGATTTGTTCATCATTAGCTGCTTGAAACAATGACACATAATAATACTTACTGCTGTTTGGTTGGTCGATTTGTAATTGGATTCGGATTTTCATTCAATGATTCACTCATAATACATCTGCAACATTGAACTGACAACTTCTACATATTTTGAATCAATTTTCATAAGATTATAGACAATAATGTAAATTTAACATAAAGGATGCCAAAAGACTGTGTATAAGTTACGTAACCGATTTAAAATAATTTATGACAATTATTGTATCTCAAAAACGTCAGTAGAAACATTAAAAATGAAAGATCACCAATTTTTCACCCATACTATGTTCTGTAAATCCAATTCAAAAACATGTTTATTATTAGGTAGTGGATAAATAAGGTTAAATGCTAACGCACCTCTATCTAAATAGTTTACTTTTGATAACCAAGTCTCCTAGATGATAATGAATGTTTACATGTACTACTTTACTGTCCCAAAAAACCTAAGATACTGCTATCAAATCCTGAAAAAATATACTGTTTAATAAAACTCCATTACTGTGGTGTTTGAATTGTTAAATTAAGTACAATATGACACCATCTCACGAGGATCCAATTTCAGCTATAAGAAACCTTCAACTTCATCTCAACAACTTGGGCTTAATCCTAACCAGATGTATTGGCGCAAATCCAAATTATCTTTAGATATAAGTCAATTCTAAGGTCCATATGGACGAACGGTATCGAACTGTGGGGTACTACTAGCAAATCCAACAAATCCATCCTTCTGATATTCCAAAATGAAGTGCTAAGTGCTATCGTTGACGCACCATATTATGCCAATAACACACTAATTCAACGCATTATCCCTCTGGAAACTATAACGATTGTGAAGTGCCTCTGAAAAGTAGTCAGTGCACCCAAATACACTTGCCAAACAAATAAATCTGCGCGATGTCAGTGAAGTGCGTAGGTTAAAACGTTTACTACCACCTGACTTGATTAATAGACATAAAATAGTTTTTTGGAATATAGAATAGTTATTAAATTAAGTATAATAGCAATTACTTATTACCCATAGGGCAGATTGTGGTAAGCTAAGAGTATAACAAAAACCTACTAAACTATGTGGTACAATACGATGAAAGTTATCAAGACAGGTAATGAAATTAGTTGTAATGAATTGTTGGTCTTAATAAACTAATTAATAAATTAATTTAATCTCTATTAATAGACTAATTAAATATTACGAAACTAACTTCTGCAACTGAACATTGAAACTCAATAAACAATTTCTACAACACAACACTTCAAACTTCCAAAACAAAAACAATTTCTGCTACAGGGATAAAATTGATATAAATCAGCTAGCATTTATTAACGTAAATTTCTATCCAATTTTTCAGTGTCACACACGTTCGACTTCCGATAGAACTTCACAATCAACTTATTTACATACGCACTGCCTTAATATCTCTTGAAAAACAGCGATACTTTGTTCAGAGACCCAATATTATACGAGGGTCACTATTTATATTTCGGGAATAGGAAAAAAATTTATAGTTAAGCTGCGAATATATTTTTATTGTTTTTCAAAGTACTCGCCACGATGATCGATACACTTTTGCATACGCTGAAACTAATTGTCAAAGCATTTATTCCATTCCGAATGAGGTATCTTCAAAACATGATTTTTGAGTGCTTCGATAGCTTCTTCGGGCGATGAAAATCGTTGACCACCCAGTTTATTCTTCACGGATGGGAACAAAAAGAATCCATTGGGTGCCAAATCAGGGCTGTCTCTTGTTTGTTTTCCTTATTTCACCAAAGACTTCTAGCAAACAAATGGTTGTGTACCAATCAGAATTTACAATTCTACGATCCTCTTGAGACACTGTTGCAATTTTCTTTGAAGTGCTTCGTGCGCGAACAAATTTTGTTGGATTTGGTTCATCTTGGAACACCCATACAGTCGACTACTGCTTACTTTCAGGCTCATACGAATATATCCATGATTCGTCACCTGTCACGATTTTATAAACGTCTTTCGAAGCACCGCGATTGAATTTCTTAAACATTTCTTTGCACCAATCGACACGAGCTTTTTTTAAAGCAATTTTCAAATTGTGTAGGATCTAATGCAAACATAACTTTCGCACAGCTAAGTGTTCATGTAAAATCGCATATATGCTGGTGGAACTAATGATTAGGGATGCCTCAATCTCACAATACATGACGATCTTGCTTAATCATTTCGCACACAGCATCAGTTTTTTGACATAACACCCGATTTTCGCCGACCTTTATGAAACTCGTCGGTCAGCGAACTACGACCACGATTGAATTCACTAAGCCAGCGATACACGGTGGTTTTTGATGGAGATTGATCGCCGAAAGTCAAATTAAGTTGATTGATGCACTCTTGTGATAATCCACGTCGAAAATTGTAAAAAATCATCGCGAGATCAAGACGAAACTTTCAACTAAATATGGAATAAACAACTAGCGGTCGTGGGACAAAATGTTCTGAGTACGTATATCGTTAAAAATGTCAAATTTTATGATAGAACCGTCAGATGGACTCAGGCAGGACGTTAGGATGACAACCGTGTGTTGCCAATTCCCGAAATATAAATAGTGACCCTCGTAACATATCTATTAGTTCATCGATCTTCTAACACATACCCCTGATAACCTCCAGATGGTAATCAAGCGTTCGACCGGTCATTAGGCAATTAGCAATTAGTCAATCATCTTAATTGTTCGAGATGCAAGGAAATGATTATCCGACTCTGTTAGACATTGAATAATCGGTTTCGTATGACTTAATCGAATTCTCTTTCAATTTGGTATTTAAATAGTGTCAATTGGAGGTCACAAAACGCGACAGAGCCGGTAATTGTCGATACAGAACGAATTTCTAAAAGGGGACTTCGGGATAATTAAATGAGGAAAAAACGCGAAGCAGACGCACGTGTTCGCGAGATATTCAAATTTTTAATCAAAACAAATCGACCGGTGGCCTTGGAGGTTTCATTACGACTGGTTGTGACATCCAACGTCGAATTTTGACTGTAAACGTAAATTATACGAATTGTTACAACATCTAATAATTAATGATAATTCAATACTAATAATTTTGCATTTACATCCGAAACTGATATTGCATTGAAACGAAATACATTGAATGGGTCCATTAATTAGTATTGTCCCCAATTTCGGTGACCGCTTCTTAATTTTTTCAAAGTTTCTGCCTCTTACCTTCGATTACTGTATTCGTATTCGTATCTCATAATGGAATATTTTAATTATTTATTTGTGAAAATTACAAGTCTCTGTTACTCGTAAATCATGAGAGACTGTTTTGTAATTGAAGGCTTCACTAGGTTGTTCAGTAAACTAAGACTTCAACACCATTTCAATAGTTCATCTTTCTTAAGAACATAATCAAACTTTCTTAATTCCGAGTAAATTTTTTGTTGTTGTCTTGAATCTATTTTTAACGAATTTCTCCTTTCATTTGATCCAAAAAGTTATGGTAATGTTTTAAATATATCGTTTTTGCCAATATGTTACTCAAAAGTAAAATTCCGAGTTCCGAAAAACTGAGCATAACACATTCTTTGGCAACTTATAAATATGAGCCCATCACTTACTACTCACTTACGATAATAGCACACCACAAACCCCAGATTCTTCTTGTCAAATTTACAACATTTACCTCATGAGATATTGGTTTATTCAAGCTTCTACTCATACTCCAGAATATAATTCTAGAGCTCGAATACTATAGTACAATAATATTTATTGTGGTCTCTTATACCATATCCTTCAAATTTACAAAAAAAATTCATCGAAATTTGATGGTTTGTAGACTTTGACCTAAAAACAAAAATATAGTTGCTACACTATTTAAACGATATTTTAATAATTTATATTTTTTTAAATAGTAATTATTAGTTGTTCAATAAAAAAATATTTTAATATACTAGTATATATTGTTTTATAAGTTATTCCGAAATGTGTAACATAAATAACATATTATAAGTACATTAATACGACATTACCACATATTGCAATCCTGTTATCTGCAAAAACAAATCATTAATACTCTGCTAATTCTTAAAAATGTTTACCGAATACAAACGTATAATAAATCCTTTAAATTTGTTACTAAAAAAAACCATAGTTATTTTAAATTAAATATAAAAAATAATATAATTAAATATAATAAATAATTACATGGGTTCTTCACATAGTTATAGAAAAACTCAGTATCCTTTCTGTTATTAGTTCCTTCTTTGGAGCAGAGAAGATTATTTTTAAGGCACCGTAAGGTCTTCCAAACACTTTACGAAATAATTACGTTCAATGAAACGTGATGGCCAAGGTGATTTACTTGTAGTTCCTTTGCAAAGATAATACGTGTAATTTTGATATTTCAATCTCACTTATAATTGCACAACTTTTTTAAGATTCAAACGCCTGGTTTCAACTTTGCAACTCTTATTTTATATACTCCTTAATTAGCTACAGCGAGTTCAATATATAACAGGTGGGGCAAAAGTCCTGCTACCATTTTGATTACACGCCATCTGGGTTATATGACGTTTAGCTCAGTTTCGCTTTAACTATTGTGTTACGTAGACATCCAAAACAAATATATATAGCAGGTCAATTGAAAAGTCCCCGGCCTACCATAGTAAGACACATTTTTGTGCAAAATTAGTTTTAACAGAAAATAGTCACTGGGGGCCGGATCTGGAGAATACGGTGGATGAGGAAGCAATTAGAAGCCCAATTCATGGATTTTTGCCATCGTTTTTACCGACTTGTAACACGGTGCATTGCCTTGGTGAAGCAGCACTTTCTTTTTCTTCAAATGCGGCCGTTTTTCGGCAATTTCGTCCTTCAAACGGCCCAATAACGCTATGCAATAGTCGCTGTTGATGGTCTTTCTTTTTTCAAAGTAGTCAACGAAAATTATTCCATTCGCATCCCAAAATACAGACTCCATAACCTTGCCAGCCGACTGCTCCGAATCATCAACTCGTCATTGTTTTTGATCAAAAGTGAACTCGCGCGGCACCCACTTTTCACAGAGCTTTCTCATATCCAAATATTCGTGAATTACATGATGTACACTTTCAGTTCATATCTATAGAGTGTCTGCTATTTCATTTAATTTCAATTTACGGTCATTCAAAATCATTTTGTGGATGTTTAAAATGTTTTCGACGGTAACAGCCTCTTTTGGGCGTCCATTGCGTTCACCGCCTTCGGTGCTCATTTCACCACGTCTAAACTTAGCATACCAATCGTTGATGGTTGATTTTCCTGGGGCAGTGACCGGAAAGTCAGCATCAAGCCAAGTTTTTGCTTTAACTGTATTTTTTCGCTTCAAAAAACAATATTTTATCAACACGCGAAATTCCTTTTTATCAATTTTTTTCACAATAACAAAAGTTGCTTCAATCAAAATGCTATAATTCACAAACTAATGATACGACAGCTGTCAAATTTATACATGCATCTTTTGAGGGTTAACTAAAAAACAAAAAAACATATGGATTTAATTCTAGTAGCGCCATCTATGTGTCAGGCCGGGGATTTTTCAATTGACCTGTTGACACAATAATACATAGCATACCACTATATACACAACACATTAATACATATCATTTGTTTTTAACTTCAAACGTATTATGATAAAAGTTATCTTATTGCGTATTAAAAATATAAATCCATAAATATTGATTGCTGTAAATTAATGATAACGTATTTTTTATCACTTTTTTAATTAATTTAGGATGAAAAAATTATTATTATGTTTATCTTCTGCTTCTTTAATAAATATGTCTTTTAACATCAATGATTAGCTTATTTTTAGTATATTTAATAAAAACCGATCATCCGCTCAGCTGGACCATTCTGAGACATATTCTAATCTAGGAATAAATATCGATTTTTAACGTATTTTCAAAGCTAGGAATGTGCCTAAAACAGAACAAACCTATTTAGAAAACAGATTTACACCTCGCCTATCTTCTTCACCTAGTCGCTTAAAATCATACTACGACAAAATGTGTATTATATAATTGTTAACCGCAAGGTATTTCTATTTTATAATTCTAAAGTCAAGCGCTTTTCGGTGTACAAAGAAAGTAACCCGAAGAAAGACAAGGAAATATGTAATCTCAACCTAAATAATGATTTATTTGTTTTGGTCGGTACAGGATATCCAAAAGCAATTTCTCTAAAACGTGATAGGTCTCTAGCGAACGCATTACATTCGTCTTGCATAATTGCTAAATAAGACGTCACCTATTTTTGTCACTTTTCCATTATAAACCCGAACACATGCTTAGAACTAATTATACGGAACTGGTGTCATAACGAACTAGAACATTTTACGTAATTATCGGAGCAGTTTTACTTTAAAATTATGTATTTAGTCGATGTTTTTTATCTGACGCCGATATAATTGTGATTTTATTTAATTTTACTTCTGTGAAGTTAATTAATATGTTCAAGGTTTTTTTCATTTTCGTTCGAAAAACATTCGGATTGAATAATTGAATTTCGTTGTTTGGTCAATGTACAGTCGGCCGATATTAATGTCAGATACGAATAGTTAACTATATCAGTAGGTTAGAGAAAAAGTAATTTCGGTCTTTTAAATATTTTTATCTTCTTCATCTCTGCTTCTTCTTCTTCTTCTTCTTCGAACGTTGTTTAAGACAACACATGCCTTCGAAATAACTTACTAACGAGTCTTCTTAAACAAATTATACCACTTGATACAAGTTGAAACAGCACCAAAATTCCATATAAAATACAAAAATGTTTCTCATGGTAAAACCAGCCAGTAAAATGGTGCTGAAATGGTCTTATTTAACTAGCTAGTTTAATACATCAAGTAAATTAACTACTACCATATATCAGGTCAATTGAAAAGTCCCCTGCCTACCATAGTAAAACACGTTTTTTTGGCACAATTAGTTTTTTTTTATTCAATGAACCAATATGTATGATTATAGCGACCCTCCAACTTTTCGTTACCATTTTTATACTACAATGTGTCCTTTGCTTCAATCTAGCCTCAGTTTCGGCGCTCACCTCTTCATTCGACCAAAATTTCTTCCCAGCGAGCATTCCTTTGAGATCTGAGAACAGGAAATAGTCACTGGGGGCCAAATCTGGAAAATACAGCGGATGAGGAAGCAATTCGACGGCCAATTCATGGACTTTTGTCATCGTTTTCACTGACTTGTGACATGGTGTGCAGTCGTTTTTCGGCGATTTCGTGCTTCAAACGGTCTAATAACGCTATGTAATAGTCGCTGTTGATGGTCCTTCCTTTTTCAAGATAGTCAATGAAAATTATTCCATACGCATCTCAAAATACAGACGCCATCTACTCGGATGACTGTAGATTGGACTTTGTAGTGAAATGATAGAGCCATGTTGCATCCATTGTCACATATCGATGCAAAAACTCGGGTTTATTGCGTTTGATCATATTCAAACACTGCTCCAAGTCATCAATTCGTCGTTGTTTTTGGTCAAAAGTGAGCTCGCGCGGCACAAGTTCAGTTAATATCTTTAGAGTATCTGCTATTTTATTCAATTTCAATTTACGGTCATTCAAAATCATTTTGTGGATTTTTAAAATGTTTTCGTCGATAACAACCTCTTTTGGGCGTCCACTGTGTTCACCGTACTTTGCAAGTTTTTGCTTCAACTGTATTTTTCCCTTCAAAAAGCAATATTTTATCAACACGCCAAATTCATTTTTATCCTTTTTTTTTCACAGTAACAAAAGTTGCTTTACTCAAAATGCTATAATTCACAAACTAATGACCGCTGTCAAATTTATATGTGCATCTTTTGAGGGTTACGGCTTACTAAAAAACATATGGATTTAATTCTAGTAGTGCCATCTATGTGCCAGGCCGGGGACTTTTCAATTGACTTGTTACTAGAGACAAAGTAAAGTTTATTATTTCGAAACCTGAGGCCGGGTGGTAAGAGATTTTATTTGGATGAAATAGAAAGATGGAAAACCGTTGGACTAAGCGTAGTGAGTTAAAAGCAAATTAGGTTGAAAATTAAGTGCTTCAAACAAGTGAAATAAATGTATTTCATTCAAAAGGTAAGTGACTGAACAAACTGAGCCTTGCAGTTGCCACACAGGGGATCACTTATTGGCTTAAGAAACAAATGCATTTGACCAAAAAATAATAAAACAAATTTGAGGGCTTATTATTATGTAGATACCAATAATAAATACTTAAGATACCAATAAAAGTTTAAATAGTAAAGCAAATCATGGTTTAAGTACTACGACAAGAATTTTAAATTACCTTAGACTAAGGCACATCGTGTCGTCATGACCAACAACACAGAATTCTATAAATTTATTTTATGCGCGATGTACACCAACCGCAAATGTTTATAGCATTATTTTGACTCCATAACACTGACGCCCATTTTACTTTACATTATTATATTGTAAATTATGTTTGTATCATTACATTATTCAAACTGGTTAGTTACACAATTTCCATTGAAATGGAATCTTTAAAAATATAAAAATAAAACCACACTTAACTGTACACCCGATAACAAGTGTAAATTACAGTGGCAAGATTTATTAACCCGTTTGAAATTTGTTATATTTTTATTTTACAGCTTGCAGGTTTGTACTGCAATTTCGCAAAATATTTTTATGATATTCTTCCCACTAAAAAAAACCGATCCGTACTATTTAGAATGAAAATGTCATGGTCTGTACGATTTCAGCAACACCTTAGAATTCATGACCTTTTTATCCATGTGATAGATTGGTCGTGACAAAATTTAGATGTAAATCGATTAACTGATGATGATACTGTATGGTTTGAACAATGAAACTATATTTCGAAATATTTTCCGTAAATAAAAATGGATATTGGTGAATTCATTAAGTTTTATTTATATTTTGTAAATATTAAAATTAGGAGTAATGAATACCCGTTGTTCATTATTATGTACTTGCATGTATTTTAATCAGCGATATCTATTAGTGAACTGCGGAATATCAGTGTAAAAAATTATTAAATAACCTAACTTAAGTATTGAATTAAATGCTTTTGATATTTTTCTACATAAAATATCTGTTTACCATTTAGCGTTATCCTTCTCCATCATATCCCAGTTGTCCTGTTTGACTGCAATGACCCGAAAATAGAGGAATACGGTAAGCCCGATTCTATCTATCTAACTACTGTCGTGAAATATGCAAGCTGTAAAACTATTACTTGAATACTTTTCTCCTGATACGCAGGCCATTTTCATTCCAATACTCGTTCACTTTGAGCTTCTAATTTCACGTATTCATATACGTTCGACATTATGCTAATTTTTGCCAATACGTAGATTTCTTCATAATGAAATGGATAATTAAAACCTAAAAATTACGAGAATTTGGCTCTGATATTTCGTAAAATTGTTATAGGGTTATATTATTAAATTCGCAAGTATATAGTATATTGTATTTAAAATTATAAAAGTGGTAATTTCACTAAAAGAGATAAACCAAATATATAATAGATAATAATAAAATTTGAGAGAGCAAAAATTCTTCTAGCAGTTGAAATATACCAAAAACGATCAAGTAATAAAGAAGTTATAGAGGTATATAAAAATGTATACAATAAATAAATATTTATTACCAATAAAAATGTTTAAAACCCAACAAAATACTATTTACAAAAATGTCATAAAACCTAGGTAGTCTTTACTTGAAATATATTCATTTTTATATCTTGAAATTTCTATGCTCTGTGAGATACCCTAAATGCCTTTTATTATTATTTTTTTAAGTATCAATTCAGGTATCATATATAAATATATAACGTTATTGACATTCTCTGATAATAGCGCTATGTTAGCTAATAAAAATTTTGAGTATTCGAGGATTCTTCACAAGAGCCCTATGCCTTGGGAATGTATGAAGAAAAGCCAAAGTATTGATAACTGACGAATCGCCCATTAATCTACACTGCATCTGATTGGAGCAAGTACCTGGGATCAGTTAGATTAGAGAAAAAATTAATTAAACATCGATCAAAATTGGAAAAAAAATCAAGACCGATCTGAAAAATAGGAGACCAAGAATACAAGAGGCCAGAATGGTTGATTAATTTTACATCATTTGAAAATGGAAGTTCTATTTTGAAGTAATAGGATCCAGCAATTATCTTTTTCCTTTTCTTTGTCAAAGAAAGTTTGAAAAGAAATAGAAATAAACCAATTACTACTATTATATTATATCATTGTTAATTTCCAAATATTAAAACACGATGAAACATATTTGGGATCATTATTTCATTTGTTTTTTCACACTGCCATTTCCTACAATTAAGAATGAACTTATCTATACAGCATAGAGAATCAAACAATTATCTCTGATCTTTTCTCTATTAAAAGTAACACGGGAAGGAATTCGTACATCCCCGTCTGTTATCACGAATAGAAAGGTAGGCGTAGCCTGCATTTGAATGAAATAGTAATTACTATTTTCAGTCGCTAGTTTTTTGACTATCGACTAGATCGGCTATTTTTCGACCATTTCGCTAGACTAAAAAAGAAACTCTAAAATATAACAAAAAAAAAACTTCAATTATAAATTTTTTTCTAGATTCTATACGACAGTTCCTTCTTAAAAGCTGAACTCTTGAATAAGAATTATAAAATAACTTTATACTGAAAAGGTGATATCTAATTAAATCTAATTGATCAACTGCAATCAGTATCAACTAAATGCACTAAATAATTAACTCAGATTAATTAAATGACATAAAAGTAGGATAGGCATTAAACTGTTATATAAAAATAGTTAATCATATAACAACAAATCTGCAATTAACCTATAAAATGTAGTTTATTTGTAACTATTTATTTTTATTTTCGTTCACATAGCACCACTAGACTGTTTATTTAACCATACCGTTTTAAATGCCTCACATTTTATACAGCTATCATGGTATCTGTACTTGTAAGGTAATTAATTTCGTTCAATTACCTAGCTCCGTTATGATAAAGATTCTTTCAGGCCGGATTCTTAACTATTTTATCAAGTTTTCTAGACACTAATGAAACTGGCCAATCAATTAGCTACGCTTAATCAAAGTTTTATTATATAAATATTTTAAAGCATATAATTTGCAGAATTACCTGGTATATTTTAAATTAGCCAACAATGCAATATTCATCGTGAATGTCTTAAAGATGCCCAGAGAAAATAACGAACTAAACATCAATTTCACAGTTGCAAGTAACGTTCTTTTGTTCTGCTCTATCGTTGTGTTATGCAGTAAAATGGCAAGTAACAAAGGGGCATTGATAGATCTGTAATTCCCCATTTTTGATTAGATATGATATTTAACTATAATTTATCAATATGTTCTTAAATAATTTTTTTGATAATTCCAACGCCTATATCGAACATATGGGTAGCGTAATCGCATGTTCGAATCCCGATAAGGGCATCCATATTTTTATTAGACTTATAATAATAAACGATATATATATAATCTATATATATAAATCTGAGGCATTATTGTGAAAAATCGGTACCATGTATTTTATTCAAAGTATTTTTCTATCGATAGCCACTACTTTTGCCTCCCTTCCAGACAATTTACAGACTTCATCTCGAAAGAACGGTTTTTGTTTTGAGGCTATCTGCGAAACGACACACTTTTTGATATTTTCATACGAACTGAAGCATTGCTCCGGCAGATTACGAATTATATGTCGGAACAAGTAGTAATCGGAAGAAGTAAAGTCTGGAAAATACGGCAGGTGTGGTAGCACTTACGGCCATTTTTCGCACAGTGGTCACCTCAAACGCATCAATTGTAGTCGATAGCGATTCCCATTGATGGTTTCATCAAGGTTTAGCAACTCATAGTATACCACGCGAAGCTGATCCCACCAAATACGGAACATTAGCCATGGATATTCGCCGTTAATATTGATGTTGATCAGTAACAATACGGTGCAAAAAACCTTTCCACTTTTGAAGTTGAAACAGCATTTCACAAATTTCGCAATGTCTCTTAACTTATATAGCTTTTGAATCATTACCGTATCCTTGGAAATGGTTTCTTGTGTTACTCCCAACAATTCTACATATTCTTCTTGCGTTTTATACAGATCATCATCGAATAATACCTTCAAATCTTCGTCTTCAATTTTTTTTGGCTGTCCAGGACGCTATTTGTGTCCAGTGTCAAAATCACCATTTTTAAATAGTCGAAATCAGCTGTCACATGTTGACATCGATGGAAGACGGTTGCTATAAGTTTCAGAATTCGATAACCTTCGGCCTCTTAATTCTTAAAAATTGAAGTAAAAAATATAACTTCATCTATTCGGTACAAATTCAGACATTTTCAACGCACTGAAAAAGTGCGTCCTCGAAATGACACACACTGAACAGTGATTCTTTAACATGAATTTGATTACAAATGTACCCGGTGCTTTAAAATTAATTTATAGGCCTGATAATTGTTTATGGTTATCGTATAAAAAGTCATTCCATAGATTTAACTGTAGTTCAAGGCCCATATTACTAAAATTGTTAAAATTAAATGGCCCATTAGACTCGAGGGCTGTTTAGGACCTATGCACTATATACATTTTAATATTACAGATCAAACAATATAAAGAACAAAACTAAAAGAGCTTATAGTTAATTTATCATACGTATGAGAATATGGAGTGAACAGTTTTTAAAAGTCATGAATTAACAGCGGTAGTATCATAGTCCATTACATATTTTGGAGTACTCCGATGGCAGCCGAATAGTTCATCAGTTGTTTAAGGTTCTTCAATTGTAGAAGTTGTTTCATAGATCCCTTCAGGCGAGAGAGTCGTCTTTGGTGGACGTGCCCTTGGTATTCAACTAGGATATGTTTGATGCTCAGCGAGGATCTACATCTATCACAAGTGGACAGACAGAGAGTTCTCCTTTGAGTAGAAACTCGTGAGTCAGCTTATTCTGCTTATTTATGGCTTATTCTGAGTCTGGAAAAAATATCCAATTTACGCCTGCTAAAGTTCAAAAATCGTTACCTTCCCTTTAACTGCTCTTTCATCTCGCACAATTTGTTATTGATCATTCAGTCCCAGTTTAGTTGATCCAGTTTTTTATAAAGTACGGTATGATATGTATTCAGATCCCTTCTTCAGTACATATGGTTTTTTAAAAGTGATCCCTCCCTTCTCATATCTGGACTGTCTTGAACGCATTTAAGAGCCTTGTATATGGCCAGCAATTCAGCAATAAAAACACTTGTCAAAGAGGGTTATTTGTAATGTTCTTCCTTCAATGTTGATGTATATTCGTCGTTTTTAGATCCGTCAATGTAAATCTAATGGTGATCAAGGTATTTTTAATAGACTAATTGCTTGAAAAGGGAGCGTACACTATAAGAGTCAAGATCATTCTTAGGAAGGAAACTCATTGAAAGATGAATGGCAATAGATATGTTCTGCCAGGGAGGTATTTTATTCGTGAATTTACAGATGGTAGGTATTTCCAATGACAAGCGATTACAGATTTTCTGGAAGCAATAGCCAGACCCTTTGTATCTTTGCCCTTCTATTTTAATACTGCGGTTGATGGGGGAAACCCACACTGAGATAACCCCGGCCTGAATTTTAATGAGCCTATTTACCTTAGTAGCCAAAGTTCTCGTCAAGAGTCTAGGGAAGAAATTCCCGCCTCACAGAGTAGACTATCTATTCGACTTGTGCTCTAGAGCTATGACTATGCTCCTAGAGGAATCCTTAGTGCTGTATTCTGGATTGGATTTAGTCTCTTTATCGAATTAGGCTAATATCAGTCAGGTATCTTTTTTGTATGTTTGATGTGTGGAAGCCTGCTGAGACGTGAGTCGAATAAAATTCCCAGGAATTTATGCTCAGGTTTGTTGTTTATGTCACTGCCATCAACAGACAAACAGATAAAGCGTCATTCGGGGACAATTGCTTATTCTGCAGTAGTGCATGCTATTCGATTTATCAGGTGAGAATCAAAGGCCATTTGTTTTTGTCCGAAATGGGTGAGTATAGAGGCATTTTTGCAGAATTTCCTGACTTCTTTTGTGATCCTGATGAGCATGATAAATGACAATGTCATCAGCGAAAAAATATTTAGAACGCTTCACGATTTTGTGTGTCATCCTTGCGCAGGGACCATGCTAATCTTCTCTGTATCGTTCCAATTTTATTATATGTACTACCGAAGCAAGTACTGAATATGTAAAGATATAATTCCTTTTTTTTGTATTGAAGGATAACTTCTTTTGTGAATATTTTCTTATTTTGTTTAACTGCTAGTGACAATATCAATAACATAGAACTAATATTTTTGTGAAGGTGAAGGTGAAACTTTCTATTTTGATTTTACGTAACAGTATTACGTTTGCATCTCTGGGTTTCAAGATCGAAGGTATTTGATGTTTATGTTGAATTTTTATCAAGCTAATGCAAGATATTTCCTAATGGTGAATTTCCACTGATTTAAGCCATTATATTGATTAATTAAATAAGGCTAATTAGATTTAACTAGGTTGTTTGTTTATTAATACGTTGAGTAATACTTTGAATTATATTCGTACATTTTTATATCAATATTCCTTTTATCATTTCAGTATCAATTTCGTCATTTAGTATCAATTCCTATTTAAATAACGTTTTAATTACAGAAAAAAATTGGAAATTATTGTTACTTGTATGTATTTTAACTGACACGGTTGCATTTCAATGCATTATCTCTATTGTCTATCATAACAGTTCAATTGAAAAGTCCCCGGCCTGACCCATAGATGACGCCACTATAATTAAATCCATATGTTTTTTAGTTAGCCCTGACGCTCAAAAGATTCCTGTATAAATTTGACAGCTGTCGAATCATTAGTTTGTGAATTATAGCATTTTGAGTGAAGCAACTTTTGTTATTGTGAAATAAATGGATAAAAATGAATTTCGCAGCAATGAATAATCTAGAAAAAATAACCTCAGATCTAGAAAGTTTCATTCCCTCACTGTCACTTTCTGAGCTACTATTCCAGTCATTAACTAGGCTGTTAATTTCCAATCTAACACTAGTTCCTAATTCTACTATTTATCAGTTTTTTCTTTTATGTATCTGGAGTTTGTCCAAACATATACAAAAACCTTTCCACGTATGTATATTAAAATAACAAGTCTCCCTTAAATTTATAGTACGTTGTTAAAAATTGTATTCTTTTAAAAGTAATGTCTGAAAGTTGCATTGAATCTCTTCATGGGTAATCTTTATACTATTTAAAGTCTCTATTTCTCGACATTATTTGAATAAGTGCAGCACTGAAATCAGACAGCATTGTATCTCTTTTCAACTAAAATAAATTAAGAAGGAAAATATTGTTTAATCTTAAAACGAATTTGCAAATTGCAATAGGCTACAGTATACGTCTTGATGACATAAATTCATTGCTACTTTGAATATACAATATTACGCCCACTTTACCCGTATTAAGATACTTATTATTTTCAGATTTGGTTACCTAAGCCTCAGCATGAGAGTAATTCCCCGCAATGACTCGAAATGGATATTTCGGGAACCCACCATCGACATATTCAGCGACGCCGATCGATACGCCCTCCGACCAGAGAGATCCGGCAGGAGGCAGCGGAAGGTCTTCGAGGGGGACTTCCACATGGAATTCTGCGACAACATAAAGCAGCTGGTCCAGGCCTACTTCCGAGACTTCTCGTTCGAGTCGCTGGACCAGCCGTGGAAGGCGTTCACATCCAGCTGGAGCCTGGAGACGCTGGCCCGGAACCTCGGCATCAACTCCTCCTACATCGCCAAAGAACACTGTTACGTGCTGGTGCGTTTGTCTCGGTTCAGGAACAGATCGATGCTGTCGAGGACGCCGTCGAATATGAGAGTGGTCGATTCGGTTCAGCAGGAGATCGACGACATTAAAGTTGGTGATGTGGCCGGTGTGCTCATGTTCATAAAGAAGTTCGGTTCGCATTATATTCAGTCGTACGTTACCGGAAATTCGTTGTATCAGGTGAGGAAATGATTCATTTCATTATTATTTTTACGGCCGTGTATTAAACATGATGATTTTTCTATACAAAAGTCGCATTCTTATTTGACTAGGTAGTTTTTTTAATCACTGCCATAAATATTTTTTAATATTAGTTTTTACTATTTTTACACGCCTCGACAAAACTTTAGCACACCATAAATTTTTCAATATAACTTTTTCATAATAAACATTTTTAGCTTTTAGATTTTTTTTTTTACGGAATAGGCACTTGATCATCGTAGTCAAGGAAACGTTATATCACTTTTTTTTTGGTTATTAACTAGCTTTAAAAAAGGAATAAGTTCTTTTTTTATGTTCGCCGATTTCTCCGCCATTTATGTACCGATTTTCAAAATTATTTTTTTATTCGAAAGAGTGCGCTTCCGAGGTTGTCCACTTGGAGCCAACTCAGGATCTGATGGGGGGGAAGGGGAGATATAGAGGGAATACTCAAATTTCAAAGGCACGTACAAAGTTTGACCAATTTTTTTATCTAAAATAATCAGATATTTGGGTATAATGTTATTCCTGAAATGATGTGACAAAAAATTTGAAGTAGTTCAGTGTAAAAGCCATTCAGGTAGCTTCTTAAGCACTAATGATATCATATGAGAAGTCATAGAAATATTGCACCCAATTTTTTGTTCTAGTTTGCTTCGAACATTTATCAAATCACCTAGACTAGGTGGTGGACCCCGAGGACTGAAGCGTTCCTTATTTTCAATCATTGTTTCCTTATTCTTATTTTTCCTCATACGGGCTGCACTTGGGCTATCCATTGTAATACTTAATAAAATAACTGCAATTTGTAACAAAAAATTGAACCGCTTTCAAAAAATATATAAGGAACTCACGAAAAAGTAAAAAATAATTAAACTTATGCTTTTATCAAAGAAAAAAGTTTTAAAAAAATGTACATAATAATCGTTGTAATAACAAACTAAACAATAAACTTATTTAAGCTATCTATTACACGTATTTTATATTCTACTATATACACACAATTTAGCTTAATACCCGCCTAAACCTATTTATCTATTTATTATTATTATTATTTTAACTACTACTAACTAATCAGTTTGACGTCGCATCCTCTAAATAACCCATAAATAAATAGAGGCTCTTTTGTGATACGGGATCTAAAAAATAAAAATTTATTTTTATTAATGTAATGAAAAATGTTTAGTATGCTTAAATTTTGTCGCAGTGTAATATAAAAATACAAACATTTTACTTAATAAAAAAAATCTATAAGACAAATGAAGAAATGTTTTGTTGTTGAATTGTTTTATGATATTTTTTCAAATACACTTCATTTTTAATGTCCACCTCCTGAAATTTTTCTAAAGAAATATTAATTTGTACATGAAATAATATAAATGAGCTTATAAAAAATGTTTCCATTAATAAATATTTTTCTATGAGATTATAGTCATTATAATCAATATTTATAATTGTTAATATATTGATGATTGATTAATACCTCAATTAAACAGTAAAACAATAAAAATAGCCAATGATTATATCAAGCTTTTTACTACATAACAAACACTAAGACTTCTTCAATCTGATATAAATACTTGAGTGTTGATGTTGGTAACCCATACAGTGCATATAATTTCCACTTTTATAATACATTACAAAATACAAAAGGATTATATATTGTATATGTTGTATCAGCTGCTGCGTCAAAATTATATCATGTGCTTCATCATGTATTCCAATTAATTATTAGTATACCTTGGGTTTACTAACTCTTATATTTAAGAATATCCGATGTTTTGTATCAAGAGAGAATTGTTGATACAAACAAGGAAATCCGTAGAACAGCACTCTTTAATTTAATGTCTCATAATAAAAGAGTCATTGACAATCATCAAAAGAGGTAAATGATTTTATATCGATATTGCCACAAATTGTATTGTGGTTTGGTGTAAAGTGTAGTAAAGACGTAATATCGTTCATATGACCATTTTTACAACTCTACAGGTCTTGTTTCAGAATATTTGAAATAAAAAAACAAATTTTAAAGTCTCCTTTCTACCAACGAGGGTTTATCTGGACTTGACATACAATTTAACGGGGGCTCCGAACCTCGGTTCTCGTCATTAACCAGAACCTGGTTACTTCCATGTCGGATGTTCCACTGTAGTCTACAAAGATATACAATTACAATCACAAACAGAAGGTGCATCTTTGCCCCAGCGGGATTCGACTATCACAACAGTAGGAGGGTCGTCCTGTCGCCTTGACTACTGCACCAACGAAGCTGGTATATTTGATTATTGTTTCCTTCAACAAATAATTCAGAAAACCCCTGAGACTTCAAATAACCCACCAAATCTTAATTTACAATTAATTTATTATTACTTTTCATTTGTACTTGGATTAATGCACCAGCAAGACGAGTGCGAGAAAAAACATCAATATGTACCCCTCAATTATAAAATTATAATACCCTATAGCTATAGTTTACACTAAAAATATACATTTTATATAAGTTCGTATGGTTTGATTCGCTTCAACCTCCTGATATCCTGTGCGCTGTCCAGCAGTTGTATTGCTTCCACGTTAGTATGATTTAGTAATCTTCTTTCGTGTTTCAAGGTGAAATCTTGGGTCAGTCATTTGACAACTATCAAATAACCCACCAAAATGCAGCTTGCTCCGAATATCCTGACACACTTCAAACTGGTGTAAAAACACGACTCCGCTTGAGAAAATCTTTATTTTAATCTCCATTCAACCTAAGAAAAACATTTTTTTAGACATTTGATTACATAAAAAGTGTGAATTCAGTGAGTCCTCCGTTATTACTTTAATAATTAAGTTTATGAAGGAAATCTGAAATCTAATTGAGATTCTGATGTATTTATAAATTCATATTATAATATTCATTATATTTTTTAATATCTATTATTATAAGGCCGAAAATCTTTTAGAACTATTGCAGATGGTACACCTGAAAATAGAAAGCCATTATGAAGAAACATATTAAAACACAACATTAATATTTGTTTAAAACAAAATGTTATCGAAAGCGAATTTCTTCACCAATTTGCTTTTAGAATCATTAAAATTGTTCATTTATTCAAACGTTTGGCATTCTTTATTACCACAAACCAAGATTTTTTTATTACCACCATTGCACAAGAAACAGTGAGCTACTTTTATTTTCATTCGTGGGCTATGAGTTTTGTATAAACCTGCCCATCTATACAAAGTTGCATCGTTCATTTTGGGTATACGAGGGTAGTTTTAAAAATACTGACCCTAATTATTTCTCAACATGATAGTTACGGTTTATATTACTACATATCACTACAACCCTTGGGACTCATTCATTACTTTTTTCTAATATCATCACTAAAGTAGTTCTAAATTCTTCCAAATAAGTTGACGTTTATCGATTTTTCTTTTAAGATAGTTCAGGGTAAATTAGATGGCTCGGTGAATGGAGGTAAAACGAAATGAAACAGCGGTGTTTACATTATGTGACCGTTATTTGGTGGCAATATAAAAAAATGTAGAAAACACAAAATAGATAAAACGGATGGCAGCGGTGTTACCTGGAGACCAGGCTTGGGCATTCGATGGTAGCACGTCTAAACCTAACGAGGGTTGAGCACTGAATCAATCGCAATACCCTTCAATAACATCCTAGATAAATGTATCAAGGTTGCCGTCAGCTATTCGTTATCAGGTTCTAGTTGGCGCTGCTGGCACCCCGTCCGTGTTCAACATCTGGGATTATATTTCTGGGAACTTTGTTAACAATATTACATATAATTGCTACAATAGTAAAACTTGAGTTCTTGTTTTCAACTAGGTCTTTCGTTGTGGTGTCAGTCTTCGGTAGGAAGAATAGATCCAAATTTTGATTCATCATACTTAAACAAGAACCATATCTTGGATACAGCTAGATCAACATAGCTACTAAACTATCAAACTAAACCAAACCAAACTTTTCCAGACTTGAACTAGCTCTGTTTTGGTATTAACTGAGGTGATACTTTTTGATAAACGACGCCCGCATCTATAATTACAAATTTTCAACGAATTTAGTTTTAAGTCACATTACTCAAGAATGTTAACACGTCCACAACTAGAATGCATTCAATTTTTTCAACACAAGCTTCTCAAGCGTATCCTGAACGTTCCTCTAATCCTCTTGGTTCCTCTGGTTCATCACAAAACTCACAAATTTATTAGTTCAAATATTCATTTACTAACTACTCGCCTATTCTAATTGAAATCAATTTCCTCTAAAAACAAATTTATCAGGGATCTCTTTCTTTCGTTGTTGAGTGTTTCCTCATCAGGGCTTTCTGCCTGGACAGTATTCTGCTACATTATTTCTCATTTGCCCTTCCTCATATTCTTCTTCAGCCATTTTATATTTAAATAATAATTAATATCTAAGCACCATGCACTATCAAATACCCACCCTATTTAACCTAGCCCAATTCATTTAGCCAGATCAAGATATAATACCCAAATCTTAAAATAGTTATATAATAATTACTAAACAATACGGATTTAATAGGAATAGCATGAGAAAAGTAAATACGTAAAGAGAAACCGGTTTTCAGATTTGGATTAACTATGATTGGATAACTAATGTATTACCTCGTAAACCCTATACTCAGGGAATTCATCGAAATAAGTAAATAAACTTTACAGATAAGCAACCAATAAACAAATAAAGTGACAGCAGTAAGCACTAATTTTTTTAAAATGATGTGATCAATTAATCATTGATACATAATAGTTTATATAAATATATCATGGATATGTCAATATACATTTAGATAACACAGCCGTTCGTACGATGCTAATAAGTAAATTGAACTCTAAATTTAGTCAACTATAGTTCTGCCTTTAAATATATTTTTTATAACATCTCTATTACATATGCTTAGTAAAATCTTAATTTACAATTAATTTATTACTACTTTTCATTTGTACTTGGATTAATTCACGTGTTTCGAGGTGAAATCTTGGATCAGTCATTTGACAACTATTCTACGCAAAATAAAAGAGTGAGAAGTTATAATTAAATCTGAACCTGGAAATGACAATAAGGCAATAAAGATCTCCTTATTGTCGCTAGTTTTCAAATTATTTGAAAGGTTTCCTCTTAAAACACTGAAGCCACTAATAAAGGATAATATCGGTTTACATGATGTGGCATAGGCTTTTGATAAGGTATGACAAGGAAATTAATTATAAAATAAAAAAATGTTGCCCGGATAACAAGTCAATTGAAAAGTCCCCGGTCTACCATAGTAAAACACATTTTTTGGCAAAATTAGTTTTTTTTATTCAACATAATTCCCTGCTACAGCGACCCTCCAACTTTTCGATAACATTTTTGTAGTACGATTTGTCCATTGCTTCAAAATAGGCCTCAGTTTCGGCGATCACCTCTTCGGTCGACGAAATTTTTTTCCCAGAGAGCATTCTTTTGAGAACAGGAAATATGATTGGGGGCAGATCTTGAGAGTACGGTGGATGAGGAAGCAATTCGAAGCCCAATTCATGGATTTTTGCCATCGTTTTCACTGACTTGTAACACGGTGCATTGTCTTGGTGAAGCAGCACTTTCTTTTTCTTCAAATGCGGCCGTTTTTCGGCACCCACTTTGCACAGAGCTTTCTCATACCCTAATATTCGTAAATGATATGATATACACGTTCAGTTGATATCTTTAGAGTGTCTGCTGTTTCATACAATTTCAATTCACGGTCGCTCAAAATCATTTTGTGGATTTTTAAAATTTTTTCGTCGGTAACAACCTATTTTGGGCGTCCACTGCCTTCACCGTCTTCGCTGCTCATTTCACCACATCTAAACTTAACATACCTATCCTTGGTGATTGGTTTTCCTGGGGCAGTGTCCAGAAACTCGACATCAAGCCAAGTTTTTCCTTCAACTGTATTTTTGCCCTTCAAAATGCAATATTTTGTCAACACGCGAAATTCTTTTTATCCATTTTTTTCACAATAACAAAAATTGCTTCACTCAAATTGAATAATAACTATAATTCACAAACTAATAATCCTACAGCTGTCAAATTTATACACGCATCATTTGACGGTTGGGGCTGACTAATAAACATATGGATTTAATTCTAGTAGTGCCATATATCAGGCCGGGGACTTTTCAATTGTCTTGTTAGTTTGCAGTATTCCTAAAATCTTAAAGTTGGGATAGAGCATTCAAAGTTAAGCGTGAGGGTATCTGTTTGGAATTGAAAGAAATAAAGGCGAGAGTGCCACTGGGGTGTGTGTTGGAACCGATCTTTTAGTTATACACCGATTCCTGTTCCTGAATGGCAACATAATACAATATAGCTAAATTTTCCGAAGTTAATGGCTGTAATGGCTGTAGCTAAAGAGCAGAAGAAAGCAGCAATGATATTGAAAACGACAGCAGAGAATCAATTTGAATAATACCATCCTGGAATAAATAATATCCAAGCTCCATATGCCAACAGCGCAAAAAAAGGCATGACATTTGAAATGAAACAATTCGGGAACGCTCATATGAAGAAGAATAATGAATTTTAAAGGATGTAGTAGTTCTGCTCTGACAACATGCAAGAAATTACCAAGAAATGTACCAAAAAATTCCACGAAGAACAACCTTGAGTTAATTTAGCTATTTCAGTACAGTATCACTACTTAAAATAATGATCACCGTAGATATTTAGAAATGGACACCATTAATCAGGCTGTTAAAAAAGCGTGCCAAGAGTCATATATAAAAACTTTGTCACCACATCAATGTTGAGGCAATCCGGCTGGAAAAAAAGCGGGTTAGAAAAGATACCTCACATGTAACATTTTTGAACAGACATAGCGTGCTGTTACTTCAAGAGCAGAGCAGCATAGTGTTAGTGTAAAGAAGTTGGCAGGACCTAAGAGGCCTTAATACGAGATTCGTTAATTATTTTTAACTGCAGTTATTTAAGACTGACATATAATAGAGAAATTATTTAATAAAAATAAATAAATAAATAAGACACATTTACAGGTTTGATTAAACAGAACTAACCAAATATTTCGATGTTGTTACAATGAACTATAATCATATTTTTTAAAGACTGCCTGATTTCTCATCAGAATACTTTTATTAGTGCTGAATTCTGAAACATTATTTCTACTTTCATTGTCAGTATGATCAGTGCTGATTGATTATGACCGTCTTCCAATAATATATTAAGTAATGGTTGAGAGTATATTAAATATGATGGTATAGTATATATTAGTTCAGTCAAAATTGTTCTGATGGTTTAATTTAGCATGGGGAACTATCGACTGTTTAGTAATTTACTACTTTATACTATCGACTGTTTCAATTACTATTTACGGACATACTAGTTTCATTCGATTGTTTTTTTTTTCGATCTGGCTTTGTTATCCTAGCCACGATCTTGAAAATAATGTGCTGTAATTATACAAAAGAGATATTATCAAAAACCCATATTTCAATTGATAAATAGTAAAATATATAATTTTGGCTGCAGTTATGTTGTCTTAACAACTATTTATTTTGTATTGACTTTTTCGATTTTCTAAGTCTCTCGATATTTGTTCAAGCCTTTTGAATGTTAAAACTTCTTTCATTCAAATTTCATCGAATAATAATCTTAAAATATTCCTAATTACCGTTAAATGAAGTTAGTATTGTATTAAATAAAAGTGCGATAGTTAAATAGTTGATAAAGATTGATTGCTAATATACGATACGAATATTTAGCGGTCATTACTCCATTCTTCTTTACAATCAAGTCAAATATATGAAATATAAAAGTAATTTTACATCATTCAAGATGACACTGTTATTTTGAACTTAATAGATTCCAACAATTATAACTTTACTTTTCTTTCCCAACGAAAATTTGAAAAGAAATACGTACATCTCTGCCTCACTTATGACACGATTAAAAAAACATTCGTAAATACACATTGGAATGAAATAAAAATAAACCAATTACTTTTATTATATTATGTCATTGTTCCTTTCCAAATATTAAAATACGATGAAACATATTTCGGATCATTATTCCATTCGTTTATTCACACTGCCACTTGTCAATTTAAAATTATTTAAATTGAACTGCTCTATACAGTACAGAGATTGAAACAATTATCTGCGTCTATTATCCGGAATAGAAAAACAGTCGAAGCCTGCATTTAAAATGGAACAGTGATTACTATTTTCAATCGCTTTTTTTTACTATCGACTAGTTCAACTGTTTTGCGACTATCGACTGTTCGAATGTCGATAGTTCCCAACGCTACTTGTAATATTTATAAAATTGTCAAAGAATGCTTTGATCACTTTTAAAAACTACCAAATCTGAAGCAAGTGGTGCCAGAACAATCCCACAACCTACATTTATAGTTTTATTATAGTATAAAAACATAATAATATAATATCTTCTGTGTATTGATCCTAGTTAGAACTACCATTGTATAGTCTGTAGAAAAGTCGCACCTCTAACCGGTTATATTTCTTGCTTAAAATTGTCAGTGTTTTCACCGACACACACACCTATAACAGACAAACAAAATCGTTTTCCGACTCTAACATTTAAAAACCAACCTTGATGTGATAACTAGTTTTTAATTTAAATGTTTCTTTTTTCCTTGGACCGACCGTTATTGATATTCCGTTGACGATAAATTTGTCAATGCCTCAAAATACTTTCCGCAATAATTTCACACTAACAACGATCTAATTCTGTGGGGCTTCGAATATAAAATGGAATAAATTAGTTTATGCTATAGTTGCTTCAATAGCTCGTTATACACCCGATGATTTTTGTTTTCTATTCATTATTATAAATAAAATGAAAAATATATAACTATTTTTTTAATTTTTAGAATTTCTATTTTCGGAAGGATTTTTTTACTTCGAGGACTTACTTCTTTAGATGCACCTAAATAACACTAAATAGTGAAATATATTCTTGGACTCAACATTAGTTTTACAAGAACCGGCAACATCGTAAAATTGAATTTAGAGATATATATTTTTGTTAATTTATAATTAATTATTGTTTTTTTATTATTATTATTATTTAATTATTACATTGTTACTAGTCGTTTCCGTCTAAACTACAATTTGTCTTTATGGTAACTGAAATCTAGGTATAACTAAGAGGACCCATCGGCCCTATCTCAGTCTCTGACGAAATAACGTTTATACATGTCACTGCTGTATTTTTTATTATATGCACCTCATTACACAACACTACACAAGATTAGATGATTTGATTCTTTTAAGTCTGTGTCCTGCTCTGGTGGTATCCAAAAATATGCTGCAATATTTGAATATTCTCATGAGAATGGAGCCTTTCCTCATGCCCCCTTGCAATTCTCTTGATTTCCTCGATATAGGTAATCAGTCCTATAGTATTTGGATGCGCCTACAATACCTCTCAGGACTTTGTTCTGAAAAATTTGTATTTTATTTATGTTACTCTTTGCAGAACATCCCCATATTTGAACTTCGTATGTCCAAATAGGTTTCAGTATTTGCTTATATAATAGCAATTTATAATTATTGTACAGATAATTGCGATTTTCTTCCATTTATCCCGTACATTTTCTTATATTTCAATTCTTGTTCTTTTTTTTTCTTCTTTATATGTTCCTTCCAGCGAAGTTTTGCATCTAGATTCATTCCGAGATATTTAGCGTTGTTGCTATATGGAATGATTGCCTGTTGTAATTTTCGTGAGACTTCTTCACTATTGTCTCCAACAGCTATAATCGCAGTATCATAAGCAAATGTAGCCGTCATAATATTCTCCATTTTTGGAATATCACAAGTGTAGAGTAGATAAAGTATTGGTCCCAGTACACTTCCTTGTGGTACACCTACTTTAGCTTACTATAAAATGATGGTTCCGGTAATGGAATAAATTAGTTTATGCTATAGTTGCTTCAATAGCTCGTTATACGCCTGATGATTTTTATTTTTCATTCATTATTATAAATAAAATGAAAAATATATAATAATTTTTTTTACTTTTAGAATTTTTATTTTGGGAAGGATTTTTTTACTTTGGGGACATATTTAGATTCATCTAAAAAACACTAAATAGGTGGTGAAATATATTCTTGGAGTTAACATTAATTTTACAAGAACCGGCAACATCGTAAAATTGAATTTAGAGATATATTTTTTTATTTATAATTAATTATTGCAATAAATTTATTTTAAATTCATCTATCTCAAAAAAGAAACAATTCCATAAGCACTTAAAAGTTTTAAACTAAATTAATTCCTTGTTTATAAACGGCTGATATAATTATAATTAGCCGAATCATCTCTACTCTTTACTAGTATCATGTCTTTTACATGACTGGTTGTTTTTAAATTATTATGTTTGTCACTACATGATTTGACTTATAGGTTAATTTATATTGACATCCTTGAACACTTTCCTCAACCTTCAACGACTTCCTAGCTCACGGCTCATGATTAATTCAAATCCGTTTACTATCTTACGTTAGGTTTTGTCATTTTTAACAGTATTTTATTGGGCATTTCGTCAATTATATAATTAAGTCGTTATTATGTGTCCGTTATAAAATACATATTCAAATTATTCTAGTTTATTTTAAGAACGTATCATGATGGATTTACCATACTAATTGACGTATGTATATGATAATTTTTAGTTAATAATAACGAAAAAAATATTGAGACAGAGATTTTGTCAGTTATTTTTAGCTTTGGGAACTATCGACTGAAAACAGTCGACACAATCGATAGTCGAAAAACAGTCGAAACAGTCGATAGCGAAAAACAAGCGAAATAGTCAAAAAACAGTCAAATGCACGGTTCGACTGTTTTTTTCAATTCGTGATGTCAGACGAAGATGTACGAACCCTTTCCTGTATAAATTGTGAGAGAGGAAAGGACGGAGATAATTGTTTGGACCAGTTAATTTTATATGTGTTTATATTTTCCTACAGTAGTCTAAACGAGACGGAGATGTGCATATTCCTTCACGTACTAACTTTAAAAAAGAAAAGAAAAAAAATAATTGCTGAATACTATTAACATGCAATTATTAATTTCATTTTAAACAAAGTAGAATTACTTTTATATTTGAATGGTCTGTGGATCTGTAAAAAGAATGGAATTTTTCCATGTAATCGAACAATACCCCACAAATGTTTTATCGTATTTTAATATGTTAATTGCTACTTTGATATAATATACTATAATAAATATAGACAATACAATAGAACTTAAATAAAACCTAAAGATGTACAATAACCATAAATACTAAATAAAAATTAAACATATACCTAATCATACAAAAAAAAACTAATTCATGACATATTTAAAAATGATCGCACAATAACTACTAGAGATTTTTTAAATAAAGTAAATTCTTTATTTATTATTGAACGGAAATATTTCTTAACAAAAATCGAGAGAGTAATAGAAGTAATACCATTATTGCCATAAAAACAGTCAAAAGTATTTTACTATTTATCATTCACAATTTGAATCCTTTTACCCTGTTACATTAACAATCTTGAAAAATATCGTTCCAAAATGCTGCTATATTAATATACAATATATTTTTATTTACAAGCAAACTACCAGAAAAATCATAAAGCTATATATATTCCATATAAATATTCTATATAAGCCTAAGTTCGGCATATTTTTGTCAATATCGTGGCTAGGACCACAGAGCCAGAACGTAAAAAATCAGTCGAATGAAACTATTAGTACCAAAAATAGTAACTAAAAGCACACGACTGAAACAGTCGATGGTAAATAGTAACTGAAAACAGTCACTGGTAAAAAGTAGTAAAATCAGTCTAACCAAAAATAGCAACTGAAACAGTGTAAAGTAAAAAGTAGTCAAGACTGTTTAGTACAGTCGATAGCCAGTTTCAGTTGATAGTTCCCAACACTAGTTATTATAGTTAATATTTAAAGTATTAGGTGCAGACAAGCACTGTGTTCTGATTACTTTTTTACATTAAAAAGGCATTTATTCAGAAAAATTGGTAACATAATATGGTTAACAAAGAAATAAAAGAGGCAACGATCATAAAACCTAGATATTGGATTATTGGAAGCATGGGAAAGATCCGTTTTGATATAGGTGGAAATATCGTGATATTCAGCTGATCATCTCATTCACACCACTGGCTGAATTGTTGCAAAGGAATATCTCGAAATCCTCAATTATCAATGAAGTTCTGACTACGACTAGGATATTATTGTCGAACACTGTCGTATTCCAAGGATAATGCTCCCATGTATACCACCAGTGTTCAGTCTTCTTTTAAGTAGCATCGAAATCGTATCAATCATCTTCCCCGAACAACACTCATTATAGGGAGTTTGAATGCAAAGAGTGATGAGTAGTTCCATCTCAGACATCATTGACGCAATTCATGGATGTTTTGCTACAAGAATGGGACATTATTCCAACGAAAACTATTCAGACACTCTACGAATCTATTACGCGAAGAATTGCAACTATTTTAAAAGCAAATGGTACCTAAACACTTTATTATAAATAAATATTGTGTATATATCAGGCCTGCATATTATTTTATCTATCCTTATTTTATCTTTCATAAGTAGTATATTATATATACTACTTATGAAATAATTAATTTTTAAAGATGTGGTTTTCGTGTTGCTAAATACAAGGTCCTATACTTGCTGATTATATATCACGAAGACTGGGAGATGAAACAAAGGTGAATTGTAAAAACCATTATTTGATCACTCGTTAACGATTTAGCTGGCCTTCCCAAGAATCATATTATATAACAAATAGTGGATTAATTAAACATATTTTGTTTTGTGTGTTTTTTCAATTCATACAGCATCAAATGATTAGATCACTTTTAAATATAATCCTAATGTTTTTGTCGGCATTGTACGTGTCGGAAATAATAATAGTGCATAATAATACATGGGTAATCTATGTCTTTATTTATGTACCAAAGTTAGAAATATGTTTGAAGATATTTCTAAAACATGTATGTTTTTTAAACAGGATGATATAATGTCTATTGAAAATGAAACTCACACAGTATCATATCATATACTTTTTTTGTGAAGTTTCTTATTTAGATTTTTTCCAATGTGATGCATTTTTATGTTCTCTGTGAAGTGATCAATGTAATCACCAATCATGCTGATATTCCATCATTTGGATTTGCCAGGATGAAACTCTTTCCCTCGCTTTTATTTACCTACTTCTGAAGCTAAGATGGAACATTGTTCAAGAAAATCAAAGAATTTCAAATTTGTCCATCTTGTACTTATCATAACTTCTTTAAATTCTACTCAACCGTCATTCTATGTACTCATATTTGGCTCGAACTTCGAATTGAGCATCGAATAAGATGGACAACCCCAATCCCCTTTTTGAAGAAGGGTTTTAAGAAGTTTAGCTTTTGATAAATAATAATCATCATTAGGCAGAGCTTATTACAAATTGTTTCATTGAGTCCAACTTTATATGTAATTACAGTAGGAGATCTACTATAGTTGTTGCTATGCTAAATTAAGATTTTCCTTCAATAGACTATTATTCAAAGTTACAGAGGACTCACGTCAGCACCATATCAAATGCATTGCCTATCGCTATTTGTAAATTCGTTTCAAAATTAGACAGATTTTCTTTCAGATTTTATTCTAGTTAAAAAAAAATACAATGCTATCTAATAAGTTCGAACATATAACCGAATCTACCTAAAAGTCGCCCGGTTGCCAAACGTCTGCAAAATTCTTCAAAATATCAGTATAGTGTATGTAGTATTAACCGTCAAACGTTGTTTGGGTACTTTGCATGTTTTGAATGAAATAATATATGCATTTGATGTACTATAATGTTAAAATTATATTTTATTATTTTTGTTTAGTTTAAAATATTGTTACACATCAAAGTTGGCTTTGAGTCTAATAAAACTCAATGTTGATGCAGCAACACTACGAGTTTACTGTTTTATTGAACGGGATATATATATATATATATATATATATATATATATATATATATATATATATATATATATATATATATATATATATATATATATATATATATATATATATATATATATATCTATATATATATTTATTTATTTATTTTCGGAATCTAAATACTAAATAACACAGAAATTATTGAAGAAGCTTGTGCATCGTTCGCCTATGTAATAATAATAACAACAGATAACATAATGTGCTATAAAATTAAAAAAATTCAAACTATATAAATTCAAATAATGTTTTATTGCGTACCAAATATAATTAATTAAGAGCCCATCCAAATATAAACAAAGTAAACTTAATTGCCACATTTTATTTTACTTCCTCGATTGTTTCTGTTACAACATATCAATATATAACATTTTTTTACTAAAGCAATCAGGGTATTTTTGCTGTCTTTATATTCCTTTCGATTATATCTCATTATAAAAAGTTTTTCGCATTTGTGTTAATCATGACAAATGACTAATCTTTCTATCTTTTATAACTGAACATGTCTATTGTACAATAACACTTAAATAAGCGTTGAACCAGAAAATTTAAACTCTCTGGCAATTTTAATTGATTAACAGAGAACAAAAGAGTATAGTTCAGAACTATACTATTTAATGCTGTCGTTTTTTGTTATATACGTGAAACATTATTTACATTATTCTTGTTTCAAGTGTCACCTAATCAATCTGCTCACCTCTCATTTTAATTTAATGAAATTGGTCAATCACCAATCGAGACAAGAGATTATATAAACAGAGAATGTCTCGTGAATATAGTAAACGCAAAAGTATATCCTATTTGGTTGTATCGTGTTGAAAAACCATTTTATCACGCCTCTCTTGGTATAAAGACAATCTTACCATCATCTCCTATAATCCTTGGCTTCAGTTCTTCCACTTGAGCCTCAACTTCCTCATTTTCAAACGTTATAGATGGATGAGTCCAAATTTCAGATTTTTGACCTGGTGGACGTCTTTTTTGCGCTGATCAAATGGCGAAAGGACTTCAGAAGCGTGCGCCGTGGAGACTGCAAGGCATGGTAGTGATGGTATAATGATTTGGGGATGCTTTGATGCCAATAAATACGGTCATCTGATTGAAATTGATGGGAAACTATATAGAGAAAGCTATTTGAAAATAATATTCCTTCTAGATCGGCCGAAATTTTCTTTTTCAACAAGACAATAACACCAAACATTCGTAAAAATTATGTCAGGGTTCCTAGAGCTAAAACGAAGCGAAGCAATTTTGTAAATAATGAAATGGTCATCACAATCATCAGACCTGTATCTTGTCGAGTTTGTATGGGATTAACATGATAGAATAATGAAGAATGGATGCCCATCAAGCTCAGCACACTTATGGAAATTCTTACAAAACGAATGGAAGACACCCAACTCCGAATACCTACTTATAAATAAGTTAATATAATGACTGAGTTATAAACAAGTAATTACGATTAATTTAATGAAAAATTTATAATTTTTTTTTAATTTGTACTAATTATATTTAACCTTAACTAAAAGTTTAATTAATATTTGAGTGTAATAAATCATTACCTATCTATTTCTTATCTATTGAACAGCAGTGTATATTCAATAAATACAAATTTACCTTTTTGAACGATTATATCTTCGAGCTAGAGGGTCTTGATATTTTTTCTTGATATTTTTCTATAATCTCCCCATCTCACCAGACGTCAAATCGATCTTAAACAACATTCACCAACATATATTATACAAAATTGTGTACAAGCTGGCATAGCGGCGCAGTGGTAAAGGCAACAGGATGGTCCTCCTGCTGCAATAGTCACTAGTTCGAATCCTGCTTTGTGATTGTTTAACATTTAAGTCCAGTTCATATAAACCCTAGTAGGTAAAAAGAAAACTCCAAAATATAAAAAATGTGTATAATAATTTCATATATTTAAAGTCAATATTAGAAAAGCACTGTAAGGCGAATAATATTTGTTGCAGCAGTATTTTTTAAAACCACCATGTAGTTTACAAGTAATTCTATAGCCAAGGGAATGCATCTGCTTACATTCCATTGTGTGATAATTATTATAACGTTTCCACTTTTGTCAGGTACAAAATCCGAGTAAAAATTCTAAATTACTTTACTCCGTCATTGTTTTCTACCGGATGCATTATTTACCTTTCGAACTAGACACGTCTCCCGTGACCGTTTGAACATTATGGGCCAAGACAGTAGCATGACCTTCCACCTAATATCAAACGTACAGTTAGCCATTGTTAATAGCGCGAAACAAAGTACTGTGGAGCATGAAATAAGCTAATAAGCAGTAGAAACCTACAACAGAAATACACAAAGATACGTCGAATTACCAAATAAGAATACAGCATAATTGTAATAATTTTTTACTAGGTCACTAGACTATGATATCGCGTTGAACGATCTTTAAGTTTAGCATTTTTATTTCTATTATGTAACTGCAGTTGCAACAAAATGGTGTTTTGTTAATGTTCGTTATGTTACTTAAATAAGAATACGACTCCTGTTACTAAGAAGCTCTCTGTTAAATACAAAGGATTGACAAAATAATATGAACAACATAGTGCATCTTGTTGTATATTTGCAGTACTGCTTGGTAAATAAAGCGACGCGTATGTATTACACAGTTTACATGCCAAGACTTGTAAGTTATATTTCAAGGTTAAATGTGTGCAAGCAACAGGATTGTTTAACATTTTAAAACCTTTATAACTTAATTTTAGCGTTGGGATCTATCGACTGAAAACAGTCAAGAATCGCAAAACAATCGAGATAGTCGATGTTCTGTGGATCTGTAAAAAGGAAGGGAATAATAACCCCACAAATGTTTTATCGTATTTTAATATGTTAATTGATATTTTTAAATAACATATAATAAATATAGATAATACAATAGAACTTAAGCAAAAATTTAAAAACTAAAGATGTACAATAACCATAAATATTAAATCAAAATTAAACATAACTAAAAGACATAATTAAAAATGATCGCACAATAACTACTATAGTTTTTTAAATAAAATAAATGCTTATTTATTATTGAACGGAAATATGTTTTAATCACTATTCAAAAATATACATGTTCAACTTTTCTCTCGAGATTAGATTTCTTCGATTGTTAATAATTTGGCCAGATTTTGAAAAAACCTATTCGGAGGGGATAGATGTTGCAGGTATAGCAGAATAGTTTAAAAGTAACTGATACAGTTCAAGTAATATCGTTTTATGAGCATGCCAAAAAGCTAATGGGTTTTCTAAACGCCCAATAAGTGGCATTTCTAAATACTGTTAAATTTATAAAGTTGTTGTATGTTAGCACCTGGAGTAATTATTTCATTCATTCTAGCTAATTTTTTATCCAAATGTCTTGAGAAGAAATACATTGCTCGTCAGTATTTGTGTCTTGAATTTCATAATTTGTGATAATTTCTTGTCTCGCCTCGGCATTATTTGTAATGCCGAATACTTCTTTAAATCAGGGTTTGCAGATATCAGAAGTTTATGATTCTTTTTCAAAATATTCTCAAACCATAGAACGTTTAGCTGAATGCATCATTCTACTGAAAAGTTATAAAATAATAAAAATATATTGTAAAAAAGATTTATCTGCCTTACCTGCTGATAAAATAAATCTTAACTAAAAAGTGTCGTGACCATCATTATTTTCTTGTATTTTTTAATAGCCAAGAAAATAAATTGTTTAATACTAAAGACGTTTTCCTATCAAAAATATTTAGTATAAATATTGAATATAGCTTGTCACCTCTTTACGGTTAATATTTTTTACGAAATTTAACTGTTACTGTAAATCTTCAAACCTTTTCGAATCAGTTTAATTCTGGAACCTTTCGAATCTTTGAAACTTTGTTTTTAAGATTTTAAGAAAGAATTTTGACAATCAAAAAGTCAATAAGAAAATTACCTAATATTGCCATAAAACCGTTAATACATTAACAATCTTGAAAAATAGTGTTCCAAAATGCTGCTATATTAATATACAATATATTGTTATTTACAAGCAAACTACCAAAAAAATCATAAAACTGTATATATTAAACATAAATCTATATAAGCCTATATTCAGCATATTTTTCTCAAGGTCGCGGCTAGGATGACAGCCAGAATGTTAAAAATCAGTTGAATGAAACTAGTAGAACCGAAAATAGTAACTAAAAGTACACGACTGAAACAGTCGATAGTAAAAAATATTCAATTACTAAACAGTCGATAGTCAATTTCATTTGGAAGTTCCCAACGCTACTTAATTTGTGTTATAAAGTTAACGCTAAGTTGCGAAAGAAGTTCGTTCATAAAAGACGTTCAGCTTCCTACTTCCTCCCTAAAAAGATTCTGTCTTGATTGAAGGAGTATCAGAATATCATCACACTTCTTCCTTGGTCAGTACAGTTGCCAGATCTTAATATCATTGAACCCTACTGGAGCAACATTAATTAAGAAATTATGATGATGTTTCGGTACCAGAATGGAACGTTACATTGGAAATAATTCAGAGACTATTCCGCGAAGAAATGCAACTGTTTTAAAAGAGAATGGTGGCTTTCAACATCTTATTACTAAATAAATATTGTGTTTATGTCAAGTATTCATATTATTTTGTCCATCCCGTGTAGAAGCTTTTTTTTCTAAAATATTCTGATATATTCTGCGTAAGGTAACACTTCACTGACAGAACGGCATTATATAATTAAAAATTGGATCTATTCATTTTGTAAAATCCGTTGAATATCTAGATGAATATGTTTAAATGAAAAACCTTATTAACTGTCTAATTTCATAAACTTGAATCCTTCTGATTATTAAAATTTCATAAAAAAAAGCATTCTCTTGATGGGTACAATAAATACCAATATACGAATTAACTGAACAAAAAGGCAATTCAGGTAACAACGTTTCTCAACGTTAAAAACTTATTATAATAACATAATTTATTTTATTATCCTTGTATTCAATTTTGAAGATTCCGGGTTAATTGCTGTGATGGTCCTATGATGTTTTTTTTATATTTTTTAACTTGTTGGAATTGTACTAGGGAACCCGAAAAATAAGTGAAGGACATTAATTCATTTACGAACAGGAATTACTTGGAAAAACTGTAAGAATATTTCTTAATTGCCAATCTGTATACTCTTTAATATAGTTGGAGATGGCATTGCGGTAACAAAGTGGGAACATATCAAATTAAACTGTTTATTTTATGAATTTTCGGGGGTTGTATTTATGAACTCAGATACTAATCACTAATTTCAAGATACATTTGATTATTTCTCTCTTCAATCTTCGCATTGGCTTACTGGATTTGATCTGGCTATAATATATGTCAATGAAAATGAAGGCTACGGTATTTAACTTTTTATAATCACGGAATGGAAACCAATAAGTTGGTTTCAGTAAGAGATCGTTTACGATGGATGTTGGATTTGCTTTTTTTATGGATTTATTTGCTACTTCCAGAATGTATGCTATTAAACAGTTATATTTAGCTGCTCTTGGAATGGCCCTTCATCAGAGTGACTTTCATAATAATGAGTACAATCGACATGTTCTCTGATAAATCCACTTCTTTGGTCTTTTTCTCAGATACTTTGGATTTCTTGCTCGTAGTAGATAAAAGTTACACCCGGTAACGTAAAGCTAGTAAACAACTTTAAAACAATAGAGAGAAACTCCTTCGAGGACAGCAAAAAGAATTTAATTAAAAGAAACTCCCAAATGGTAAATACTTTGTCTTGTTATTTATGTAGAAGTCAGCTTAAGATTAAAACCGCAAACATTTAATGACTTTATATTTTTCAAACGAACATTTAATTCATATCGATGCTATTTTTTATTTTATTTACTTGCCATTGTTTTTTGTGTGCTTTTTCCACACAGGGTTTTTCTTAAACTGAACCACTATTTATGTGAAGCTTTGAATAAGTTACCAACTTCAAGACATTCGGTCTTTTTTATCCGAGTTACTGGCGTGATTGGGATGGTTGTATCCGTATTCTTAGTGGGATTCGAACAAAATTCACTAATATCAGATCGTCTTGATTGTTGAGATTGCCCATGCTCATTTCTCCAACATCAATTGGCAGTTTTGTAGAAATCCCTGAAAAAACAGAGGTTGGAGTATAGTTGTGGTATGTTTATGAAAAAAAAAATCTTTTTTTTTAGTATTTTGGAAGATTTATTGTCGTACATACTCAGTATGTCAAAACACTATTTATCTTGTATGTTACTGCTTTGTAATCGTAGTATTATCGTAATATCATAGTAATATCAGTGTACTTCTTTCGTCAAAATCAATCATTATATGGGTAGATATAAAACTAATTAAGGATGAAAAAAAATCCGGGTTTCCACTTGCATTTTTTACAAATTAAAAAAAAAGCTTTTAATTCAATATATTATGAACCATAATGATTCAAATTATTTTAATGTGTGCGCAAAAGCCATGGGAACCATAAGTAGACAACAGTAAAAGACCTCGCCATCCATGCTATAAAGTTTCTATTGGCTAATACTGCACATGCGGACTTGTTCTAATCTAACCTGACAGTTTTCACAACTCGCGTCGTTTTCTACTACGTTTTTCGTACCACAGTCTTAGTTGTGGTTAGATGTCATTTTTAGGTTAATTTTGTATTTACATTTTGTTGAGGTAATATTTCATAGGCAAAATTAGCAGCATATAATGCGAAAATAAGTATATAAGGTATGAATTATTAATAAAATATTATCATTAAACACTAATTTTGTAGATTGTTATGGAACAAAGGATATATTTTTATATTAAATAATATGGAAACAGAACTTATTTGAAGATTATAGTAAAGGTAAGAATGAAATATGGTCATGTTTTTATAGGTTTTCTGCCTATTTTTTATTATACTTATATCTTTCTGATTTTACAAATATTTTAAAAGAAGAAAAAAGCTATAACGAAGCTAAAAGTTAACCAAGTTTCATGAGTTTTCAGCATAGTGTAAATATAAGGTGTATTTAATAGAAATGGTTGGAATAGATTGATAACATAGTATTTGAAGCTTTGTGATTTATTATTTCTTTTGGTTTAAGTAGCTCCTTGGAGCAGATAAATAATGACAAAATATTACAAAAGGAAGAATATATTTTAAAGGAACCATGACAAAAAAGAGAGCAGGTTATTCGTTTGTATACTTCTTTATTATATTTAGATTGAACTTTTCTCCACACCACCTATGAGATAGAATCCAGGCGCGTTTTTTTTTATTTTGTGGTAGTGTCGCCTGTAGTCCTAATCCACCTTTCCTAAGTATTCATTAATATTCCTGACTGATATTTACTGTTAAAAGTAAGAAAAACAATGAAATAATACATTGCACTTTTAGTAAAACATATATACTTCTTTACGTTTGTGTGCTGGAAAGTATTGCTGTTTCCTTCTTTCGTTTTCCTTTTAAATCACTTTTTTGTTGAAATATCTGAAGCGTAACCTCTATGTTCTTAAGTATTTGGCTTTGTGATTGTTGATCGATTGATTTCAAAGTGTTAATGATACTGAAAATTCTGGTCTCAAAGTCATTTTCTGTTATTGGTCCTTCCGCTTCTGCCTGTATATATTTTTCTTGCAAGATTCTTCTAGTTTCTTCTTTGTCCCGCGATTTAATCACAGACCGCTCTCCTAGAGCACTTGCTACATTATCTGCAAGAGAATAAGTACCCATTTTCTCCTCATATATACCTATCAAATGCGCATGCTTGCACAGAGTATTCTTTATCGTATACTCTGGACAGCTACAGAGTCCAGCTCTGGACAGCTGGACCTATGCATTTCAATTTTGCTTCCATTACTTTATTCATAAAACCAACAAAAATCTTCTTTTTTTAGAATACTATGCATTTCACCTATAACAAAAAACATACTCACATACTTTTATTTTTAAATCAACAGTGATCATTTTATTAGGACTTCTAACTGAATTGATGTTGTGTTTTTTCATAAAATAGGATAGATCATCTTTATTAATGATATTTATCCTTTGCATTTGTGGGGTATCTATCTGTCTTACGTCTCACAAAAGTCTATCTCTTATTACACCAGATTTTAATTTTTCAATTATAATATTTTTCTCAGATTTCAGAAGATACCTTCACAATAATCGTTTGTTCTATAACAATCTAACAAATTAATGTTATAAAATGATAATATTTTACTAATAATTCATACCTTATACACTTATTTTCGCATTAACTGCTGCTAATTTTGCCTGTGAAATAATTATATTACCTCAACAAAATGTAAATATAAAATTAACCTAAAAATGACATCTAATCACAACTAAGACGTACGAAGGACGTGGTAGAAAAGGACGCGAGTTGTGAAAACAGATGTCAGGTTAGATTAGAACAAGTGCGCATGTGCAGTCGTAATCAATAGAAACTTGTATCGGCATGGATGGCGAGGTCTTTTGCTGTCGTTTACCATAAGTGATTATGATATCACTTCAATCAGTCACAAGAAATTGGAGGAACTGAATTTTAAAATTTATACATTTATCATTAATAGCATTGAGTAAAGATGAAGAGAATTTTGAACAAACCATCTATGAATATTTTGTAATATTTCTTGTGTGGTGTCATCAATGCCTTTCATATCATATCAACGTCTTCGATTATAGAATTACAGATTATTAATTTAAACTCAGTAACAAAATGTGATCAACAAATTAGTAATAGATCGTTAATAAAATCCGAAAGAATTACATAAGGCGCTCTTTGATATGAGCTATAATATCAGTCAGTTGAATAACTAAAATGTTGAAAATGATGATTAATTATTCCCAGTATAGAACCAAATCAACTACATTGTCACAATTTAACAACATTTGCTAATAGATTTCCCAAATTTGTTTCCAATCATCAAAGAAACAAATTGCCAATCCCCCATTATATTGTTTTTTTTTAATTTATATTAAATCGTTTACATAAGACTCAAATCGAAACCACCAGAAAATTAATGTTTACACAAACAAGAATTGACATTAAAATCCTTGGTACCGTTGGATTTTGTTTAATATTCAATAAAGACGTGTTCCTCACGTCCAACTAATTTAAAATGTAATTATTTAAAGATAAATTAACAACGTTGAGGGTGGTTAAAGCGTTACAATATGAAATTATCGACCGTATTTTTTGGATTACGAAATGTTTCGAAGCATTCAGGGTCACAATAGTATTGTCATTTAAATGTGGAATATAAATATTCGTTTTACGACTCTTTTATGGGCTCAAAAGAAAAACTCAGAAGGTCCTTTTGTGGTCTCTTGTCGAGATTACGTAACGGTTTCAAAAACTAATCGTTTGAAAAGATTATCCGAAGAAACAAATGTAATTAATATGGGTATCAAGGTAATAATGGTTTTTAATATTTATATTGATTCATTATAGTATAAGAAAACATTTGAAATCAAAAATGGGAACCTATGGAAAGACAGTATCAATATCATTTTATTTTTTGTTTGAACTATACATTCTGTAAAAAAAATACATATAAAAACTATTTTTTCTTTTAAATTTAAATGTATTTAATCAATTTTAAACCAGCTTAGTTAACGCGGTAGTCAACTTACTGTTGCGATAGTCACGGGTTCGAATCCTGTTGGGGCATGGTCGTAAATTTTTGTTGACCAGATGTCTGGGATGATTACTAAGCGGACCGTGGTTCGGAGCCCACGCTAAGCAGTAGCTCTCGTTTCAGATAAACTCTAGTTCGTATAAAGAAAAAAGGCAAATAAATACCTTTTAAGTGAATTGTGTTTAGAAGATAACAACTATAATTCCATTTTATCACATTGGTTGAGTGCTATTGATGTCAGTTATTACTAAAAAATGTATTTATTGCATTGTTGTTTCTTTATTCAACATAATTCCTTTCTAGGGTGATACTCAGTGTATCACGCGACCCTCCAACTTTTCGATACCATTTTTGTAGTACGATTTGTCCTTTGCTGCAAAATAGGCTTCAGTTTCGTCGATTCGACTCTTCATTCGACGAATATATATTTCTCCCAGTATACATATATATTTCTCCCAGTATACATATTTCTTCCCAGCGAGCATACTTTGGAGATCTGAGAACAGGAAATAATCGCTGAAGGCGAGATCTGGAGAATACGGTGGATGAGGAAGCAATTCGAAACCTAATTCATGGATTTCGACACGGTGCGCAGTCTTGGTGAAGCAGCACTTTCTTTTTTTTTCAAATGCGGCCGTTTTTCAGGGATTTTGTCCTTCAAACGGTCCAAAAACGCTATGTAATAGTCTTTGTTGATGATGAAAATTATTCCATACGTATCCCAATATACAGACGGCATAATCTTGCCAGCCGAATGTTGCGTTTTGCCACGCTTTGGAGTGGGTTCATCGTTTGCAGTCCACTCGGATGACTGTCGATTGAACTTCGGAGTGAAATGATGGAGCCATGTTTCATCCATTGTCACATATCGGCGCAAAAACTCGGGTTTATTACGCCTGATCATCTTCAAACACTGCTCTCCGAGTCATCAACTCCTCGTTGTTTTTGGTCAAAAGTGAGCTCGCGCGGCACCCACTTTGCACAGAGCTTTCTCATACCCAAATATTCGTGAATGGTATGATGTACACGTTCAGTTGATATCTTTGGAGTGTCTGCTGTTTCATTCAGTTTCAATTTACTGCCATTCAAAATCATTTTAGGGATTTTTTAAAGAAAATTTTGAAAACATAAAATAATGTGTTCACGCGAAATTCCTTTTTATCCATTTTTTTTTTTCATTTTTTTTCATTAAATTCACTAAAAATTCTATAATTCAGAAATGATTTGACAGCTGTCAAATTTATACATGCATCTTTTGAGGGTTAGAGCTAACTAAAAAACATATGGATTTAATTCTAGTAGCGCCATCTATGTGTCATGCCGGGGACTTTTCAATTGACCTGCTATTCCTTCGATATTGGCATAAGAGTAGAGTCTTAGTCTCCTTGCAATTCTCTTAATTTCCTTAGTGACAGTCGGTATCTGAAGCTCTCGGTGTAAGTACTCACTCCTGTAATATCTGGATGCACCTACAATAATTCCTGAGGCTTTGTTCTTGAAAAACTGTATTCTATTTCTATTAGTTTTCTCCGAACCGCCCCACAATTGTATTCCGTATGTCCATACAGGTTTCAATATTTGCTTATATAATAGCAATTTATTATGTACTGATAATTTTGATTTTCTTCCAATTAATCAATACATTTTCTTATATTTTAACTCCAGTTCTTTCCTTTTATTACTAAAAATGATTGTAACTAAATACCGAGCTCAGTTAGCAAAACTTTTTTTAATTAAAATTATTGTTATGAATTTACTTTGTTTTAAACCAACTATATTTTATTATTATGGTATAAAGTTATCAAAATCCTTAATAATTTTCGATTTATAAATATTTGAAATAAATTACACCAACGTTAAACCAAAATTATTTATAAATGAAAAGAATGAGACAATATTTCTTTGAAAAATGTTAAATGGCTTTTAAACTGAACTGTTTTTAGACGGTATGCCATAATTGTATTTCATCACTATTTAATTTTTTGTTTAAATAAATACCAACGCTAATCCGGTTGGTTTGATCATTGATATTACCGTGATTTATTTACAAATAGATATATGGTGATTAATTTAAATTATACAACAAATTTTGAGATTTTCAGATATCGACAAAGTACATTATATTTAGTTTATAACAAATATTTTGGAATTATTAAAATCATACAAATGTAAATTATTTAATTCAGACGTTGTTTTATATTTTTCATATTATTTTATACAAAAAAAATTACTTAAATCACAATTGTGGTAATTATTAGTTAAAAAACTAGATGATTTTTTTGTACTTTTTGTACCTTATCTTACAATAAAATAACAAACGTACAATAATTTTTTTTATTCATTTGACAGTTTAATATGGGGAACCTATTCTTTCAGCCAAGCATTTTGAATGATTCGTGTAATTCAATTTAATATAATACCTTAAATAACTACTTCATATAATAGTTATAATCAACGAGAAATAAGATAAATTACAAATGTTTTGGGTTTGGTGGTCCTAACGCGCTTTCACACTTTGGACTTGGCCCAGCTATCTAATTATATATTAATAGCCAGCTATATTAATTACCGAATAATGGCCTTTGCCAATTGGTTATTACAATTTGTCTGTTTATTTATGTCAACATTAATTATCAAGTAAGGTCCAGATACCCAAACTCCACTTAATTAATTGTTTATACCTTTACCGACTCTTAGCCTGTCTGTGATGTATCTGCCTCAGTGTCGACAGTTATTGATCATGTCTATATCTGCACTGTTATTATTCCCTTGTGGATCTCTAAATTGGCAGGACCCGACCGCCCTTCCAAGCAGGTTTCTGGCCTCTTTGTTCTTTCGTCCAGGGTGCATTCGTTTGCTTGGTGTCCTCCACACCATTACCACATTCACACAGACCTTCACTCTCACTTAATATAAAACTGCTGATGTATGCAGCCATATTTCCGTGTCGTGTTGTTATTTGTACCGTCTTTCTGCTTAAGCTCAATCTCTCGCATCTACCATTTCGCAGAAGTTATGGAGAGTTCTGCCATCGCTTGAGTTGTTCCATGCCAGCTGCCATCTGTCGATTGTTTCGCTTGTTTTCTCGCATTTAATCTGTCATTACTTATCCATCCCTGGTTATCCATGGCTACTATCGCCTTTCTTGTTGCCTCCTTTGCCAATGTGTCTACCCTTGTTATTTCTCGTGTGGACAGGCCCCTTGCCCATTGTATGTTTATATTAATATAAATTTCGGCGAATATATATATATATATAATAAATATATATAATAAATAAAGGCGAAAAGCTAGAAGAGTATGGCACAGGACCAGAAATGCTGCTGACAAAACCACGTTTAATAGAATTAGTAATCAGACGAATCAAAAGATCAAAGAATATAAACAGAATTGCTTTCAAAAGTATTTAAGTGAATTAAGCCCACAAGCAGACAAAAATTATTCGCTATGGAAAGCAACTCGAAGATTTAAAAGACCAATTATTCGAGTACCGCCAATGATCGAAATGAATGGGTTCGACGCGACAATGAAAAAGCTGAATTGTTCGCACAATACTTAGCTAACATTTTTCGGCCTAGTAATATAGAATCTACCATGGATACATCTCCTATTTATCAACCCGATGTAGATCTAAATCTAATTTCTCCACTGGAAGTTGCCACTGAAATTGATAACCTCAATCCTAAAAAGGCACCTGGTATAGATGACAATTCACCTGGATTATTGAAAGAACTGCCACGAAAAGCAATCATCATGTTGACATATATATTTAATGCCTGTTTAAGGCTGAAGCATGTTCCGGAATGCTTTAAAGTTACACAAATAATTATGCTCAAAAAACCTGACAAAGCTGCAGAACAAGTCGAATCTTACAGGCCTATTTCGCTACTACCTGCAATATCAAAGCTATTTGAGAAGCTGATATATAAACGTGTTAAACATTTGGTAAGAATACCAGATTTTCAGTTTGGTTTTCGAAATCACCATTCAACTATCGATCAAGTGCACAGAGTAACTACGGCTATTGAAAGAGCGTTTGAAGAAAAGAAATACTGCCCTGCAATATTCCTGGATGTCTCACAAGCTTTTGATCGGGTTTGGCATTTGGGATTAATCTGTAAGATGAGCAAATTGCTACCGCGTAACTATTGTCAATTGCTGGAGTCATATTTATTCGGAAGAAAATTTAGAGTATCGCACGAAATGGCGTTCTCGACATTTAAAAATATCTCGGCTGGAGTTCCACAAGGTAGCGTCTTAGGACCTCTCCTGTATCTGCTTTACACTGCTGACATTCCAACAACAAAAGAAACACTTCTTGGAACCTTTGCTAATGACACAGTTATTATGGCAAAAGATATATCTCTTCCTAGGGCAATAGAAAAAGTGCAAGTGGCAGTCAACAAAATCTACAAATGGACAAAAGATTGGAAAATTCAACTTAATAGCTGTAAATCTGTCCACGTTAATTTTGCATTAAGGCGAAATAATAAAAACTTAATTATATCACTCAATGGATGCCCGATTCTTCAATCAGAATACCTTGGAATCCATCTTGACGGTAGATTAAATTGGAAGCATCACGTTAGACAAAAAGCAAAACACATTAGAACTAAAATAAAACAACCATACTGGTTAGTCGGAATATACTCTCAACTTGATCTAAAATCAAAGAGGTTGATCTATAGTACAATTATAAGGCCAATTTGGACCTATGGGGTGCAAATATGGGGTTGCACTAAAAATTCAAATCGTGTGTATTATTAGTGTAAACTATAGCTATAAGTTAATAATTAATAAATAATTATAATTTTATAATTGAGGAATACATACTGATGTATTTTCTCGCACTCGTCTTGCTTGTTAATTAATCCAAGCACATAGGAAAAGTAGTAATAAATTAATTGTAATAATAATAATAATTAAGATTGTACTAAGCGTATCTAATAAAGATGTTATAAAAAAAATTATTTTATTTTTGTTAACAATGTTCGCCGCTACCGTCAAGACGACGAATTCCGACACCCTCGCGTTAATGCTACCATTTAGCTCAATGCTATATGCTGTTTCCTATCCAATCTTATCGAACGTTGTTTTATATTTCTTATATTATTTTAAGCAAATACAATTTTACGTAAATCACAGTTCTGATAATTATTAATCAAAAAAACCTATTTAATTTTTCCTACTTAAAAATCATATTATTTTGTTAATTTTATTGTTTGACAGTTCTTGTACCGAGAATCCGTACTTTTAACTGAACATTATGTTAAACTAAGTGGAACGGTAGAGGTCAGCATGATCCTGCCGTTCGATTATCAATTACAAAATATAATTTTACAATTACAATGCACAAAATATTGGTAATATAGAGCAACAGATCTGAAAAAAAACTGTTTATGCTGACTAAGAGCATACACCCGGTTTATTATTCATATCACAATAGTGAATTGTTATTACTATATCCAATATAGTACTACTATTTTTTACTTTCTTTTACCATAAGCGGTGCTTTACTATCACTTATAGAATAACGTAATAGTTACATGCAAATTCGAGCGATGAATTGAATATTTAAGCGTTACTTTTTTAAGAGAAAAGTGAAAATATTGGCTTGAAAGAAGTTTTAATGTACAAGGACTGTACTCAAAATATTGTTTATCACTACCTAATATTTATACCCATCTTTCTGACCAGTTTGTAATTTCCATGTTAAAAACACGTCTTTTGAGGAAGCCCAAGATGAGGTGTCTGAAGAATTTTGCTTAAATCTACATAAGATTTTTTTTATTTTACAACAAATCGCTTTCTCGTTTATTATGATGATCAGTTTTATTTAAATGCCGAGTCCAAACGGTCTTCCTTTTAGTATCCTTAAGTTGTTCACTTTATAATGACGCTAGTTATGGAACACTATATGTTTGATTTGAATAAATTTGCTACTGAAGCCCATTAAAAACTTCCGGTAATGCTGCTCGGTTTTCTGTGGCATACTGTGATGAAAATTGGATGTGCGACGACAATTTCAATATCAAGAACATATTTTGCTGTGTATATGGTGGTATTGCCAAGGGGTACTATGTTACAGAATGAAACTGTTACTGTTGATGCCTACCGACGTTAACCGAATTAGTCAACAAATTTAACGGTAACACTGCGAAAACAATACAGCAATAGCCAATAACAGACATAAAGTGCAAGACAAGTCAGCTTGGTTGGCGCGTTGGTCTGATTCCAAAATGAATTTACCAATTGCGACAGGCAATACATCAAACATCTTTATGACGCAAGTACAAAAAAAACTTTGAATAGACTATAAAATACATTATACCAATTTGTCTAAATAAACCTTCAAGGGTACACCCTATAATTTAACTATAGTTTTGTTTCTACTCCTTATAAGCTACTTGATATCAGATTATGGTCAAGGTTTTATCTCACACCCAATTCGTCAACTCAAGTATTTTTTATGCGAAATTCGAATTAGAATGCCCTGGACATATAATGAAGCAAAATATATTTTTTGCAAATGTCTCAGCTTTTAGACAGCTTTTATTTCCGACATCATAGCTTCAGGCCTATCCCTAATCTACTATAAATTACTTTTGATACCTAACCCTATCTAAGGCCAAGTTTTAGGCTAGCCCAAAAATATTGTTAATCATAATTGAAATGGTTAGCATAACACGCAATGCCGAATAAACATGATTCGTTTAAATAAAGGACATTTCATTCCATTGTCTGAATTCCACGGTTAGGAATTGACAACGCCCAGTGGATGTCAATGCCTTATCAGAAGCGGTGGCCTTGCCCGGATTATTAAAACTACACCAGAACAGGAAACAAAAGAGCAATTAGCGATTAATTATTAGGCGGTACTTGAGCACTTTTTACTGTTAATTGAGATTGTATAAATGTAGAATCACGAAAACTTATTATATAAAAATATTTGAACAAAAATATTGAACCGACTCAACCGAAATAAATAAGGAGCGCACTAAAAATTAAAAAATAATCAAACTTAGATTTTTAACACAAAAAGCATTTTATATAAAATATGTACATAATAATTGTTATAATAACCATATAAAATAAACTAAAACCTTATCCACTGCATATATTTTATATTCTACTATATACACACAATTTAGCCTAATATCTACGTAAACGTATTTATCCATTTACAGTATTATTTAAGTACTACCAACTATTTTAAGTCGTTACTAAACTCAAACAGTTATATTAATTTTGATTTGTTTTGTTGGTAATTTAATTTTTGTATGTCAAAAATTATTATTTTATCATAAAATATAAGTATTATAACAGAGCAACCATTAAACAATCTTCCTAACTTATCACTTTATAAATATTTAATCTAATTAAAAATTGTGTAAAGAAATTCCGCCATATGTACCATTACACACTTCTTTTTTCAATTTTTCAATTTCTGTGAATGGTCAACACGTTATTTTTAGCCACTGTTTGACTGCCACGGTATTTGTGCCCATCAAAAACAATGTTTATGGAATCAGTACACGAAATTTATTTTATACATTAATTTTTAAATAAGAAAAGTCGTCCACTGTATCAGTTAGAATCACATGTATCATTGGAAGGTTAGTACTATCCAGGAATCATATGCTAACATCATCGAAGTATCAAATCTGAGGCTTATTGGTCAATAATAAGACAGGGGATGTTTTCCATATATTGAACAGAGCTATAACGAGATAGGACCGTCAATTTTAATGTTTGTGTGAATAAAACACTCTCCGGTGGATGTAATATGCAAATATGGGCGGTGGAGATATGGAAATTAAATCTGTTTCTTCAATTGATCAAATATTAAAAGAAATAAGTAGAAAAAAAACCAAAGAAGTTGAATAAGAAAATATATTCAAAATATTTTTATACATACGTCATCAAGATGTTTAATATATTGCCTGCCACAATTTGTAAATTAGTTTTAGAACCAGACAATATTTTCCTTCTCATTTTATTCTAGCCAAAAAAAGACACAATGCAGTCTGATTAGTTCAAACGCGTAAACGAACGAGCAATCAATGTCGTACGGTTGTCAGACGTATGCAAAATTCTTGAAAACACTAGGAATAGATTTTAACTCTAACCTATATACTATTGCCACTGTATAATTAGCTGTAATTTTAAGATCTACTATAATGTTAAAATATAAATTATATTTGATAACATTTTTGTTGAATTATTTTATTTTGATTATAATTTTCTTGTATGTCAAAGTCAAACTGAGCTAAAATTCAGAGTTGATGCGGCAACATTGCGACGTTTTGATGTCACAAATTTCGATAACGTATGCACAAAATAACTTTATATAAATAATAAAATATTTTAAAATTAATAAAATATAATAAAATTGTAATAACTTCCAAAGGCTCATCAGGTAAACATTTGCAATATATGCACCATAATGTGACCCTGTAATTATTTTAAATTTTAAATAAAAGAGACAAAGCATTGAAACAATTACCTTACCAAATTGGTTACACTTCTGCAAAAAAACTCGTTATTACGCGTACTGTTTACCCTGACGACGACTACAAGCTGACATTGACCAGGTTTCTCTAAAATCGTTTTTTTTTATTGTCCTCAGGTGTTCGTTTTCACGAAGAGCCGCTACCAGCAGATCAAGGACAGGCTGAAGAATCAGGGCATCGCTAACATCACCGAAACGGAACTGAACCAGTACTTCAGTCCGTGGTACGCCGAGCATTTGGGACTCATTAAGGTGGCCAGCGGCAACAAAACCGTGGAGAGTTGGGCGTCGACGAGACTACGTCAAAGTTACTTCCTGTTTACCTTTCCGAGCCTGCTCAAGACAAAGGGCGACTCCCGATTGTTGGGGAGGTTGAATAACTTGCTCCAGAACGAGGCGATCTTGGAGATGGAGATGAAATCCTTAGCCGGCGCGATCAAGAACCCCGCGAAGCGACAGTGGTTCGAGGAGGTGCTCGATAACTTTCTGAAACTCTGGGAGAGCAACTTGTGAACGGTTTCAAGTACAAAATAAAATAAAAACGGTCATATTGACAATAAAGTATTTAATTTATATGATTAGTTTGTGTTGAAGTTTAATTGATACAAAATTAGCTTTACTATAATTTACATTGATATCACAAAATAGATTTCCGTACAGCACATTCTCTTAATCAGCTCTGCATCGTGCCCTTTAAAATCAAGCAACTCTGTTCCAAACAAAATAAAATCGATCATGCGCCTTCACTATCATTGCACATGCATTGGAGACGTTAGATTTTAAGCAGAGTTCCATATTTTAAACGCTATATATCGGAAACACACTTATCTATTAAAAGTGAATTCCTGTTTAAATGTGATAAACATGTTGTGATATATTTATACTCCTACATAGGTTTAATGTCCAGTATTTTGTAGTAAATATTTAATAAATGTATATATACTTCTTGTAGTTGACTTTTACGCCATTTCTTTTACATTTCATTTACCTTGTCTAATAAAAAGTTGCCATGACAACAGTCGAATACGAGTCATCTGATTGGTTATCATTGTATGTACAGTGTCAAATTTTGTGACATTTGTCTTAATCCTTTTTTTCCTGTTATCACAATAATTTTAAATTAAGATATTAAAAAGTGTTCATAAAACATACAAGTTCTGAGTTTTGATTTAAACTAGTATAAATGAAATGTGAGTAAACTATAACATTATTTTATTTTATATTATACTGTGTATATGTCCCTTCATGCAATGTTATTTCTATTTTAAAATTATAACTTTGACGGGTTTTTAAATGTTATACTTATTTGGGTGCTGTTGTAACAAATTAGAAATTATATACGGGAACCTAGGTCCTATTAGTTATGTACGCATATATCCAGCATCTAATATAAAGACTAATTTACGTTATACCAATTATCAAACACAGACTGCTTGATATATGCCTTTTGGCTCCTAAAGCCCAGCTCCTGTTTTAAACGAAATGATATATCTTAAGCCGTGTTTTAGTCCCCTCTCTAAAATGTATCCAATTAAATGTGTTTATATTTTAAGTTGGATTGACATTAATTTATTTATTTTATAATGTAGATATATTTAAATAAAAACGTACGTGATTATAGATGTTTTATTAGAAATTAATTAATTTTGTTTCACGTTCTAACAAAATAGAAGAATGGTTAATCAAATAGTTCTCAGAATAATTATAATGTCAATATACATACTCCATTTGAATCAGATCCCGCTAGAAACCCTATCGTACAAAGATTTAATAGTTCTGCCATATTTCTAGTAATTGGACTCAATTAATTGTATTAATAATGGGTATGTCTATAAAGAGAAAATAAAAGAAATATTAGGCGATCACGACCTCTCTTTAAAAAGAGTTGACTATAAATGAAACCATATTTGATTAGAAATGTTTTATTATAAATAAAATATTGGTGAGGGATGTAACAAAAAAAGAAAAACACTTATAAATATATTAAAGGTGAGAAATTGTTATTAAAAAATGTTAATTTTCGAATTTGTTGTTTAGTATGACTGTCAGTCAAATTTTCTGGATATAGACATTTGAACGCCAGCTTGCAAATTTCTGCCTAGCTTCTTCGAGTTCACTACCATTATCACAGGTGTTTCTACTCTTACCATTCTAAATTTAAATTTCTGAAAATAAAAAGGCATCAGATTCCGTTTAAGAGCGCAACAAAATAAACAGCTGGTTCTATATTACTGTAAATATCATTTACATCCAGTTATCTGAGGAAACAATAAAGATAAGCATGCATAAAGTAATCTCACACCATTAATCCTATTGAAACAGTACAAACAGTAGATTTTAAAATTAATCTAAAAAAATGTTTACTTACATTTTCCCTATAACTAAAATCGACGTCTGTTACAAAGGGTTCAGGAATGGCTACCGAATCTCCTATTATCACCCCTTTTCCATCAGCTAAATTAAACACAGTAGTAACTATTACTTGTCCTGCTTTATCAACAGTACAAAATGTGCTAGAAGTGTACAAAACAATTAACCTCTTTCTTCATTCAGTATTGAAAAACATCAATATAAAATACTCACAATGGCACAATATCTTCGTTTCTTACAGAGCAGATCACTTTACCTAATATAACTTTTTCATCATTTAAACCAGGCTTCATGCTTTCATAGGGTATCTCTGTAAGTTTGGCTTTTTCTCCATTGGAAGATGTATATGAACCACCCATATAGGGTCCTAACTGTTTAGAATCTATTGACTGAAAAATGTAATGTTGTAATACTGACTAATTAAAAAATTGTGTTTAATCAACCTGTAAAATTTGTTGTAATTTCTTGGGTTTAAATTTTCCTTTGCTATTTACAAGATCTTGAATTTCATTTAAGTACCTCAGAAGTTCCTTTGCCTTATTTTTAGGGTATTCCCAGGTGGGGTCATAGAGAGAGGCTTCATTAAAAGATTGTAAAGCCAAAAGATAATCTTCTTGATACTTGAAAGTCTAAAAACAAAAAAGAAATTATACCATATTCAACTAAATTGCTATATAGTGCATTACAATTCCTTTATTATAATGTAAATCTGATGTACTTTTAGCTACAACATCTTTTTCCTACAAGAATAAACAGTGAAAACTTATGGGCTAGAATTGATATTACAAATTATACCGCTTGGCTATAAGCACTTAAACATTGCTTCAGAGTATTAGGATGTTGTTGAACTCCAAAGAAATGAGAGAGATATGCATTGCCTAGTACTGCCCAAGATAAACCATCATATGGATCTAACTGTATGGCCTCTTTAGCAAAAGCCAAACCCTTCTCAATATTTTCCAACTTTTTCTCTCTTGTTGAGGAACAATCTAATCTTATTAAAATTGATAAATTTCTTAAAGCTATCTTATTTCTTTTCTAAAAACAAGTATACTATTATATTATATATTTCTCAAGTTAGAGACTAACCTCCTTTAGAGCCCCTTCAAAACAACTTTTAGCTTTTATTAAATCCTCATTCTTACAATAACACTCTCCCAACTCATTCCATGCATCAACTAGTTTAGGATCTAACTTAATTGCTTTCGACAGAAGTAATTCTGCTTCTTTAGAATAAGTTGAACAAATATTAAGCAACTTGCCTTTTAAAAAATGATAACAGGCCTTATTAGTGGAAAGTCCCAACTGTTCATGTTTATTAAATATCTCCAGATTTTTTTTAATTAAATCGTTTATATCTTTGCTTTTGTTAATTGCATCTTCTATAGAATGAGTTTCAAAATATCTATCTTTAAAAGATGAAGTTGCCTCAACAATTTCCTAAAATAGACATGCATAATTGTCATTGATATAAATAATTATATACTAATAATAATCATTCAATATAATACTTAAAAATACATCTGTTTTTAAACATACTTGTAAAAATGATAATGGATCTTTATTTCCTTGGTCACTATTCAAATCACATTCAGTACCTGTTAAACTCATTTTATCAATACATAAATAAAGTCTAGTGATCTTCTTTAATTCATAGTTTTTGACTAAAAACTATACCCCACAGCGGAATTTTTTTGGTTAAAAAGAGCAACAGTGTCAAATACAAAGATTGACAAATAAATATTAGCCGGTGTATGCGACAACCAATAATACATTTGGGTGTAACTGGTTCAAGACAGATTCTTATCATAAGATAGAGACCAATAACAATTAAGACTGTTGCTAAATTTTCAAAATATAGAAATATTAATATAACACCAATATCAAAATTAAATAATCAAGTCAAAAATACATTCTATCAGTTTTCCAAATTGTTGATTGCAGGTTGTTAGATGTCCCATTAGTGAATTAAATATTAAAAATAAATATTCACTTGACAATGTTCTTATGACTTTAACATTACTTATTGCAATGGTATCTTAATTAACCGTTTTTTGTTGTAATACATTTATAACACTCTAACATGTATTTACGAATGAATTAAATGTTAAATAAATTTATTATTAAATGTAGAAATTGCAAAGGGAGATTTATTCGTTAGTTTAATTAAACACGTATGTATTGGCAAGAATATCAGGAGATTAAAAATGTTAGATGATGAGTAAGATTCCAAAAAAAAAAAGTTCACAAACAAATTAATATCTGCATGATTAAAATGGATAATCATTCAAAAATACCTTATAATATACAAACATCTTGTAATTTTATATTTTACTTACCGTTCTCTTAAACTTAAAGAAAATTATATTGAATTAATGAAATTAGATTGTATATAATTATATTATAGAATTATTCTTATAATAAATAAAGTGCCTGGAAATTCCTAAATATTTTGTTTAAACTTAAAAGTCTTAGGCGTTAAAATAAAACATTGTTTATAAATTTTACGTTTTTATTTTTATGTAATGTTTTTATAAAGTGTATTACCAAAACATTTAGGTCAATACATTCTATGAGAAGTCAGGTAATGCTAGAGTTAACAAAGAAAATTATAGAATACTTAGGCTTAGCTTAAATATACATATTAAAAAATAACAACTATAACACTCAGGCAATGATAAATTAAGAACTCAAAACGCCTAAAAACCGCAAAATCTACTCACCCCAGGGACAAATCCATTCACATTAGAACGATTTCATAATTGATATTCGATTTGACATTTTTTCGATTTTAATTTATGCTAAGACAATGATACCTTAACATCAATAAACCACCATACATGAGGTATTTATTATTTTAGTATATCCATGATATAATTCCTAATATATATTTATGAATGAAACTAAGTGTTTTAAGACATTTAAAGATGAACCAGTTGATAAATCAATTTGCACCATAATATCTAACATTGAAAAAATAAGTACATTGTTCAAAACATCTATGACAGTGATTATAATGATGAAGAATAAGAGTGTGTTTGAAATAGATCAAGATACATCGCAAGACATGTTCGTATTCTGATGGTAGTTTGAAAATTATTAAGGATAAATTTAATCACTGAAATATATGCTCTAAAAATATCTATGTTTGGAGGAATTGTGTTTTGCTAAAATAAACTATTTTAATGTGTACAAGGAATCTTACTTCTGACATATATTTTTGACAACATGAAATAACTTAGTTTAAACAGCGATAACTAACCACTTATATATGTTATTATTTTATCAATTTACTACAATTTTAAGCTAGGATAGATAAGAGCAATATTAAGATATATATATACAATTATAGACACCACCTGAATAATATTGCTATATTACAAATACTTCCTACACATTATAATACAAAAATAAAATTTTAAAAATAAATGTAAAATACTGGACAAAAACAATGATACAGCCGATATTCATATGTGAGGGTGTTTCTTAATTGATTTGATGAGGCAGTTGTCAATGTCGTTCTGAATGAATGCTTTTAATAATCCTGGAAAACGCACTAGCGCAAAACCTGATTCTACATAACATTTTCGTCAAACAATTGAACGTCTGCTTTGATACGGCCAGAGTGTCATAAACAAGTAAAACGTTTCGAGCCTGCTTTAACGTTATGGTTTTACTTTAACTATTTTCCATGTTATTATTACGAGATAATGAGAAATCATTACGTTGTACTGTAATTGCATAAGATATCAGTTCACTCATTTAAATATTTTGGCCATATCAAAGCAATCACTATAAATGGCGAGGTTACAGACCAAAATTATTTTGCAATACATCAAACCATAATAAATGTATTAATGCTGTCAAAAAGAAAATTAAAATAAATTCTCGATCATTCTACAGGGGAGTAAAACATAAAATTTAGTCTACAATAAAAATAAAATGAAAACAATTGTTAATTAAAAAAGAAAAAAAAAACTCCTGTAGAAATCTCATCTTTTTTACTACATATAGGATTTGTGTGTAAGTTTTTCGAAAAATAAAATTGGAATAAATATTGTTATTGAAGGTATCGAAGTGGTTATTTAATCTCAATATATGGGATATGGGAGGTTTATAAATAATGTTAATTAAACAACATTATAATCTAATTTGAAACAATAATATACGTACAATAATTTTCTTAATATACAATAAAACAGCTAGACTGGAGTCTAAATAAGAATACAGTCTGGCACATGAGTATCATTTTTTTTTACACCGATGATATATCACAAATTTAATTATGAAACACAGTTTCATGTAGAAATGAATATGTTAACGCGCACACTCTCGTCCATACATTCATACATATATTTTATTATACTATTTTGTCTATATAAAACTTTTTCAATAAAACAAGTAAGTATTGAATCAGATGTATATGTTTTAATTATAAAATGGAACAGGATGCAGAGCAGCAGCTACTGTTTCCTCCTTTACTTTTCTGTCGTTGATCTGAAAAAAAAAAAGAAACAAATTCAGGTTTGATAGGCAATATAAACATACGTGTTGTTAGTGTTGGGCTTAATCCATTATTTGCCAGTATGAAGGGTTGCATAACATTAACAGGTTACATTATCTTATATTGTTGACAATATTAATAGATATATCTTGGAAATTTCAGATGTAATTAATTCATCCAGACGGTAGATGATACGGTACCAATTCCTAGTTCCGCGTTGGGTTACCTATTGTGATAATAATGATTAAATAGGTAACTCGTTACCTCGTTATTAGTTTATTATTTTCTTTACTATTAAAGTGGTCCAAACAAATTTACAAATTGAAATGAAAAGTGCGGTTTATTTTGCCTGATAAACTTGCAACTTGATGGCTTTAAGATTTTTTAAGGTTAGGGGTTCCTGTTTTGGTAAAAATATTATTACTTCTAAATTTGAGCATTACCATTTAGGAATTTATAAGAGTATATAAAAGAGTTAGAGGTGAATGCTATTAAAATCAGATATAAGTATGATTGCAGCTAAGCTAGCTGCTTAAATTCAACTGGATGCTATACTACTGGATAAAATACGAGCTAATTTAAGCAGTGGCAATCTAAAAAGATTAGATATGTTGACTCATAAAGATTTATATAATATTCAGCAAGCAACCCAATTGAATTACACAGGTACAAAACATAAAAGTGACTACATTTTATTTGTTACTTTACATGTTTTATTTTCTCTTTTTTCTTTTAAAATTAAATAGATTTATAAAATAACTTAGACATAATACATAAGCTTAAAATAATAGACATTAAACTTACTTAAAATTGAGTTTCAAGTGAGATTTTAGATTAATTTGAGAATTCCAGAATATATATATTATACTCTTCAGGTATACGAATAATTTACGAGAACTATAACTTTGGTTTGTTATTGTAGTATTTATGTATTGAAAAAAACTATTTTAAAAAGAAAGATGGTTATAAAAGGCTCTTCATATTAAATATTATAAGGGACGAAAAATATATAAAAATATTTTAACTAGGATTTCAACAGAAATATTAGGTTCTATGATATTATGTCAACTTGTGAATTCAAAATAATGTATTCTGTTTATATTATATTCCTCAAGTATGCGTTTAATTTTGAACAACTGGCAATGTTGCAAACTCAAAACCTTTTGAAAATGCGGAGATTCTCCAGAACTAGACTCTTGTGTTTTGGATGAAGTTCTTCATTTTCACAGCTTCAATGAAAACGTGGAAATTTAGTCTTAGTTACTAATATGTTCTATTAAACTTCTAAACCTAACCAAATATTTGGGCAATATAGCCAAATTAACCTTACAGTTTTTTTAAACGTTTTTTCGACATATTTTATTCAAAAAAAGGGTAACAAACGTGTTGATTAATTAATATTGATTATCGTGTTTATTACGAATAAAAATTAATAGTAATTAAAAAATTATAGTGTTTTTCACAGACGTGAAGCACCACTTGAAATGAAAAAATTAAAGTTTATATTCAAACAACTCTCGTATTTCTAAATATTATTCTAATACATACCGTAAACAACTATATATAACAATATTTTGTATAATGAAATGAAAATGAAATAAAAGGAAAATAAAATTAAGTTGAAATAAAAAAATTAAAGTTTATATTCAAACAACCCTCGTATTTCTAAATATTATTCTAATACAAACCGTAAACAACTTTATGTAACAATATTTTGTACAATAACGTAACAATATTTTTAAAAAAATGTTAACTACAAATAATTATAAATTCAGTGTCATTATAATGTCTACGATTAATTAACTTTCGCTCATTTACACTTGTTTAAATAATTGCAATTAATTTATCAAGCACGCTATCAATTAAGAACTTTAATAATGAATTTTTACGCCGAGAAGAATGCAATTTTTGTTTGAGCTAAGAAATATTATTAATTGGTGTTTTTTTCTTGGTCGTAAATTTTCCTAGCTGGGATTTCCTGAATATTTTCATCCGGACTGCACGCTGACCACTGCAATGTTGCTATATTGGGTCTTGAAATGCTGTTTAATTACGATAACGTGTATAGAGATGATGTGGTTGAAAATTGTATTTTCGTCCCCAGTTAATTAATTATATCTGTTCGGGAATTTTTCCTTTTTTTGTGGGTTTCCTTTTAAAAAAAAAAAATTTTACCTTAATATATTGAATTTAGATACATTTCTTATATTATGTTTTATTTTATATTAGTCTTTAAAATAATTATAACATTTTGTAAACAATATCTAATTGTATAGTATAAACTAAGTATAAACTCTAAGTATCTATATATTAATACGATAAGGTATGGACATACGATGGACTTCGGGCCTATTTTAACGGTATGTTTAATAGAGCCAGGCGATGTTGCCAGATCTAACTTTTACACGGTAGATTCACTGTTTTCGCCAGATATAAAGTCCTTCCCATAATCGACGTCGAATATATTGCCAAAAGTGATGTTCTGATGTCCTAAATTTTGATACTTAGATTGACAGATTTATATATATATATATATATATATATATATATATATATATATATAAAAGAATCAGTCTATAAAATTCTATTTGTGTTGGTACTGGTCGACTCTGCTGTCAAATGCCTACAAAATTCTTCAAAGCATTAGTCATCAAAACATTACGAGGCGTTAACGTAATATATTTTGATGACGTACATTGACTGTTTTATTGGAAGGGCTATATATTAAGCTTCCTAATATATTTCTTTAATGAAAAAATAATCTGCTATGGTTTAATTATTAAACGTTGTCTAAAATTATTAATCGATATTGACTAAACTCAGCTACTTTGATTATTTCTGTATTGTTTGGAACAAATTGAGAATAATGAGATCGAAACTAAGAAGAATTATTTGCCCCTTCTGTTCACATGAGGAAATATCGGCAAATATCTCCTCCAGATTCATATTATATAATAGTAAGGAGCTAGTAGAAAACCAGTGACAAAGGAGCATAAGGGAAACTATTACTGCTTAAGGAGTGACAGAAATAATAATGCTTCTGATGATGCTTCAGTGTGTCATTGTGTTAGATAAATTTGAAATTCATCTCACGTTACCCAAATAAATGCATAAAGCATAGACAAATGTTGAACGCAGTAAATATATTTATGATTTTGTACATAGTAAAAGTGGATGTTACAAAAACTATTAAATATAAAAAACTTTTGTAGTAAAAGGGAAACATACTTAATTAAAAAAAAATGTAGAGCGACATCCGGAGAACATACCGCCTACCATGGCCTTAAATCATACATTATACCTTAAAAATGGAAGAATGGAATAAATAATTCATTCATTTACATACAATAGGTAAACAGGTACTCCTTTGTTAAAAATATTGATTCGTTTTTCATTATATATATATATATATATATATATATATATATATATATATATATATATATATATATACACATATAACAAGTTGACTGTCTACCACAGTAAAACACATTTTTTGGCAAAATTAGTTCTTTTTTATTCAACATAATTCCCTTCAAGGATGATACACTGATTATAGCGACTTTCCAACTTTTCGATACCATTTTTATAGTACGATTTGTCCTTTGCTTGAAAATAAGTCTCAATTTCGGCGATCATCTATTCATTCAAATAAAATTTCTTCCCGCGAGCATTCTTTTGAGATCTGAGAACAGGAAAAAGTCGCTGGTGGCCAGATCCGGATATGAGGTGGATGAGGAAGTAATTCGAAGCCCAATTCATGGATTTTTGACACGATGCATTGTCTTGGTGAAGCAGCATTTTCTTTTTCTTCAAATGCGAGCGTTTTGCGGCGATTTCATCCTTCAAACGGTCGAATAACGCTGTGTAATAGTTGCTGTTGATGGTTCTTCCTTTTTCAAGATAGTCAATGATTATTCCATGCGTATTCCAAAATACAGGCGCCATAACCTTGCCAGCCGACTGTTGTGTTTTCCCACGCTTTGGAGCGGGTTTATCGTGTGCAGTCGGATGACTGTCGATTGGACTTCGAAGTGAAATGATGGAGCCATGTATCCATTGTCACGTATCGCTTGATCATCTTCAAACACTGCTCCGAAACATCGACTCGTCGTTGTTTTTGGTCAAAAGTGAGCTCGCGCGGCAGCCACTTTGCATAAAGCTTTCTCATACCGAAATATTCGCGAATGATATGATGTACGCGTTCAGTTGATATCTTTAGAGTGTCAGCGATTTCATTCAGTTTCAATTTACGGTCATTCAAAATCATTTTGTGGATTTATTTTAACGTTTTCGTCGATAATAACCTCTTTTGGGTATCCACTGCGTTCACCGCCTTCGGTGCTCATTTCACCACGTCTAAACTTAGCATATTAATCCTTGATTGTCTTCTTCATCTTTTGAGGCTTAGGGCTAACTAAAAAACATATGGATTTAATTCTAGTAGCGCCATCTATGTATCAGGCTGGGGACTTTTCAATTGACCTGTTATATAGTAATATAAGGTTTTATCATTTGAATATTTTAGCAATTAAGTATAATCATAATAATTTTCGCAGTTTTCATAGGTGAAAAAAATATTTCCGTGATTATTGGGATTTTATACGAAACTTACCACTAACTCAGAGCAATACAAGTTTTTTTTTGTAAAAATAATTTTGAGCGTTAGTTTTTGCTATCGTATCCGAGTGAAACCGAATTGTAGTATACTATATCTTTTTTAAATTGTGTTCATATGAATTACCGTCGAATTTCGAACACTAGAATTCTTTATTAGTTAAGTCTCTTGAAGTCCTGTATATTTTTTTCGATATTTAGGTATGATCTAGCATCACAGTTTGGATATCTATTCACTAATATCAAAGATGATGTTCCAGTAGAAGTTATATCGAAACAGTTCTTCCGCTAAGACCTAGTATCTAGTATAAATACCTCGATCTTTCAGCATCAAATAATAACTTACCACGAAGTAATTTTTTTCATAAATATTACAGGATGGTCCGAGTCTATATTTTTTCACGGCACTGTATATTGAAAATAGTTCTAATTATAAATGTATGAATAATTTTGCCAAGAAAAAACAAATGTATAACTTGAAATAAAACCGTGTTGGCATTCGAGTTAGTTCAGTTTATTTTTGACCTGCATTAAAATGATGACGTCCCATGCCGGCTTATGGATTAAAATCGGGTAATATAGTTGTTTCAGGAAGGTAACTTTTGATTTTAAACATATATTATATATATATATATATATATATATATATATATATATATATATATATATATATATAATTGCACGTTTACTTACTGGATTGTCCGATCACAATCACTAATCTTCTAATTTATAGGTCATATCAGGAAAACCTGCAAAATACGACTTCGTTTGAAAATCATTTGTCACGTCATCGTAGAGAGAAAAACCCAAATACCAACACACCAGTTTGGGTTTATTAACAAGCGCTCAAAAATTGACCAGGTCCACAGAATAACAGTTATTGAAAAAGTCTACGAAAATAAAAAAGTATGCTATATTCTTAGATGTAGCACAAGCCCTCGATAAGGTTTGGCATGAAGACCTTGTTCATAAACTACAGAATATGCTACCAAAAAAACACACCGAACTATTAAAATCATACATTACAACCAGAATGTTTAGAGTTAAACAGGAAGAAGCTTACTCTACAATAAAAGAAGCTAAAGCAGGTGTACCACAAGGAAGTGTACTGGGACCAATGCTTTATCTACTCTGCACTTGTGATATACCACAAACGAAAAATATTACGATGGCTACATTTGCTGATGACACTGCGATTATAGCTGTCGGAGACAATAGTGAAGAAGCCTCACGAAAATTACAACAGGCAAGTGACAATATAAATAATTGGACACAAGTTTGGAAAATAAGAATTAATGAAAGTAAATGTGTACATGTCCAGTTCACCTATAAACAGACCGTACTAGCTCCATTAACATAATACTATCATTCCACGTAGCAACAACGCTAAATCTCTCGGAATGAATGTAGATGCAAAATTTCTCTGGAAGGAACATATAAGGAAGAAAAGAACTGGAATTGAAATATAGGAAAATGTACTGGCTAACTGGAAGAAAATCGCAATTATCAGTACATAATAAATTGCTATTATATAATCAAATACTGAAACCTATATGGACATACGGTGTTCAATTATGGGGATGTTCTGCAAAGTGTAACATAAATAAAATACAAATTTTTCAGAACAAAGTCCCTGCGAGGTATTGTGGGCGCTTCCAAATACTGCAGAACTGATTACCTACATCGAGACCTTCAGATATCCACAGTCAGTTAAGAAATCAAAGGAATTGCAAGGGGGCATGAGGGGAGACTCCATTCTCATGAGAATATTGAAATATTGCAGCTTTTGGATACCACCAGAACAGTGCACAGACTCAAAAAAATCAAACCATCTGATCTTGTGTAGTGTTGTGTAGTGAGGTGCATATAATAAAAAATACAGCTCTGACATGTATAAACATTATTTCATAAGAGACTGAGATAGGGCCGATGGGTCCTCCTAGTTATATACCTAGATTTAAGTTATCATAAAGACAAATTGTAGATTAGACGGAAACAGTAACAACAGTTAGTAACAATGTCTATTAATAATTAAATAATAATAACAAAAAAAATGTTCACGAAAGAAATATTCGAAGTGTGAACAAGAAAAAAAGAATATGACCACCTGACTTATATTTACTTATTAATAAGGTATAAAGTGTCTGAATAGTTTCCAGCGGAATGTCTCCCATAATGATTCAATTATTGTTATTGTCATGAATTAACATAGTTTACTGGAATTTGAACAGAAGCTTGGAGTTTAGAGTGTACGGGACCAAAAGCAAAGAACTACAGTAGCTCAGTTTCAGCAGGCTATTGGAATTTTGATGCATCAAAACTTACGAGGGCTTAGAGCAAACTTACGAAGGTACAGGCGATACTCACAATAGTTTTAATGGAATTTATAAGCTGTCGATATAGTATAACGACCACGTATATTCATATTTGTTTGGCAGACCAGCTAGTCTTTTGCTGATGTTGCTTCGGGTTCGGGAAACAGCAGATTGTTATCGTGTTCTAAAGCGCCGAGGGAGAACTTTACACTGTGCATGTTCATGAAATTCTGCACAAACGGGATGCCTGATTCGAAGTGTGTATTGACGTTCCTCATAAACCATTAGGGACTGAGTAACACGCGGACTTTTTTGGTTTGGAACACTTGGAGTAGTTGTACAAGTTGTCTCTCAGAGGCCTGTACCTGTACCTGTGCTCCGTAGAGGCAGACGGGACGGACTAACATCTTATACAGAGTCGCTTTCTGGGGTATTGGAAGTCTTCTTTTTCTGCAGAGGAGTGGGAAGAGTAAACTGTACACGCCATTACCTTTGCAGATAGCGTGGCGGATTTGGGCTGACCCTTCTGACCTATGATACCTTCTGGAGCCAGGGGATAGGGACTTTATCGATTTGGAGGCGATATAGAGATTAGCATGGTTCAGTTCAGCATGAAGTCTCTCGCGGATGGCGTCGGAACCATAAACATATATTCTTGCGGAGGGAGCTGTATATTCGAAGTAAAATGACCATGTGTTTATTATATTAAGACTGAATGTGGTGATGATAAATCTTCACTGTCCTTTTGTACCGCCGTTCAACGTTAAAATATATATTTTTCATTAACCGACTTTAAAAAAAGGTGGAGGTTCCATGTTGGACTGTATATTTTTTATGTATGTTCGTCGATTTCTCTGTCAATTATGGACCGATATTCAAAATTCTTTCTTTATTTGAAAAAGTGCACTTCCGAGATGGTCCCATTGGAACCACGTCAGGATCTGATTGTGAAATCCGGGGAAATCGAGGGAAACCCTCAAAATTCAAAGGCACGTACAAAGTTTTCACATACTTTTTTAATCTCAAATAATCAGATATTTGTGTATAATGTTATTGCTGAACTTCAGTTTGCCTCTTAAGCACTAGCCTAGATATCATATGAGAAGCCATAGAAACATTGCAGGCAACTGCTTCTATGGTATAATTGTTAAAGCGTTCGATTAACGACGGGGGCAATAACGTTTTGTTCTATTTTGGTAGAACATCTGTCAAATCACCTAGACTAGGTAGCGGACCCTGGGGTCTGAGCATTCGTTATTTTCAATTATTGTTTTTTATTCCTATTTTTCCTTATACGGGTTGCATCTTAACTACCCATTGTAATACTTAATAAAACCACTGCGTAATTTATGAAGTAAATATCTAACACTAAAAAGAGAAAAGTAAGCAATCTTAGATTTTTAACACATAAAATAAAAACGTTTTAAAATAAAATATCTACGTAATAACCGTTATAATAACTACATAAAAATAACCAAAAACCTTATTTAACATATCTACTACACATAGATTATATTCTACTACATACACACAATTTAGCTTAATACCTACCTAAACCTATTTATATATTTACAGATTATTTTAACTACTACCAAGTGATCAGTTTGAAGTCGGTGCCGAGTCCAAACAATACAAAAATATTGTGACATATACAAAATTAAATTACGAGCAAAACAAATCTAATTTCTTGCTCTGCATCGACTTCAAAGTAATCTGGTAGTTAAAATAATACTGTAAATAGATGCATAGGTTTAGGTAGGTATTAAGCTAAATTGTGTGTATGTAGTAGAATATAATCTACGCGTAGTAGATAGGTTAAATAAGGTTTTTGGTTAGTTTTATTTAGTTATTACAAATATTGTTAAGTACATATTTTATTTTAAATCGTTTTTTTCCTTAAAATTCTAAGTTTGATTATTTTTTACTTTTCGGTGAGTTCCTTATTAATTTTTTGAAGTCGGTTCATTATTTTGTTAAAAGTATTTTTATTCTGAACCCTTCATATTTCAGAACTTATATCGATGAAGCTCGAGGAACTTATTGAATCACCCGGTACAAAGAAACGGTAAATTAAAACTAAATAGCATTACTTAATTTAACAATTATTTAGGATATTATTTACAACAATGTATTTAAAATTGAACAATTGAATCGAAAAAGGAAACACCGATAACATTCAAGCAAAGATCAAATCACTAATAGCCTACGAATATCTCCAGAAACCTCAAATAACCAACACTATAAAATTTGACCTCGATAATTAAAACTGTATTACAGCATTGCTCGACTAATCAGTTCATATAATGCACATATCCACAATTACGAATCTACAATAAAATATCGCTTATCTATCTCTAAACTGGTGCACAAAACGCTCGACAAGAGGTCAATAAGCTAATGGTCCAGACATAGTAAACAAGGAACGCTATTTGTATTTATTTGTTTTTACTGATACGGAATATATTAATATTAAATCTACCTCCTCCAACAATATATATTTATGATTAAACATTACATTTCCATACGTAACTAATAGTATTGAATACATTCAATTCAGAATATAAACAACTCCGTAAGAAGAAAACAGAATTGTATATACAGTGTGGTGAAAAAGAATGTTACATTAAAAATTAGAGAAAACATTTAATTCATATTCTTTCTTTCTCACTATATAAATTCCTTTAACTCTCTTTACCTATCTTGCGTCCTCCATTCTCTGTAAGTGTCCCACTGCCAACTTAGTTGTCTCTTCTCAATCTATGTTATGTAATACGGTCATCTGTTTAAAAACTAACTGAATGATGAACGAGTGAGATGACGGGGTCGGTATGCTTTCTAATAAATAAAATCTAGTGCTGGGAACTATAGACTGAAATCGACTATCGACTGATTTTACTACTTTTTACCAGTGACTGTTTTCAGTCGCTATTTTCGGTCCAACTGATTTTGTTATTATTTTTAGTTCTACTTGTTTCATTCGACTGATTTTTAATGTTCTGGCTCTGTCGCCCTAGTCGCGATCTTGCCAAAAATGTACTCAATTTATGCTTACATAGATTTATATGTAATATATGTAGTTTTATGATTTTTTTGGTAGTTGGCTTGCAAATAAAAATATATTGTATATTAACATTTTAGTATTTTGGTACGATATTTTTCAAAATTGTTAAAAAACATATTGTGATCAGAAATATTAAAATTGAGAATGATAAATAGTAAAATATTTTGACTGTTTTTATGGAAATAATAGGTAATATTTCGATTACTCTTTCGATTTTTGTTAAAAAATATTTCCGTTCAGTAATAAATAAAGCATTTACTTTATTTAAAAAAGCTCTAGTAGTTAATGTGCGATCATTTTTCATTATGACATGTATTAATTTTTTTTTTCTATGATTCGGTATATGTTTAATTTTTATTTAGTATTTATGGTTATTATACATCTTTAGTTTTTAGTTTTTTGTTTAAGTTCTATTGTATTGTCTATATTTATTATAGTATATTATTTGAAAATAGCAATTAACATATTAAAAAATACGATAAAACAATTGTGGAGTATTATTCCATTCAATAGAAAAATTCCATTCCTTTTTACAGATGCACAGAACATTCAAATATAAAAGTAATTCTACTTCCTTTAAAATGAAATTATTAATTGCATTTTAATAGTATTCAGTAATTATTTTTTCCTTTTTTTTAAGTTAGTACGTGAAGGAACATGTACGTCTCCGTTTTGCTTATACTACCTTTAAATATAAGCACATATAAAATTAAACGCTCCAAGCAGTTTTCTCCGTCCTTTCCTCTTACAATTTATACAGGAAAGGGTTCGTATATCTTCATCTGACATCATGAATTGAACAAAACAGTCGAACTGTGCATTTGACTGAAAATAGTAATTACTATTTCCAAAAAAGCAATTCAAAATAATAATTACTATTTTCAGCCGCTACTTTTGCAACTATCGACTGTTTTCTGTCGATAGTTCCCAACGCTAGTTATAAGAGATTAACCTAACAACACCAGCACTGCCATGCCTCAAAATATAAATAGCAACCCTCGTATGATAGAATGCTAAATACATTAAATGATTAGTTAAATCAGGGGTAAATATCGATAGATAGAAAGATATTTAATTAGTCAAATATTAGCTATCAAAAGTAAATCCATTTAATAAAGTCTAATAATTTTTACAAGGCTATACAAATAAATGTTTATCACCGCTTTATTAATGTTTATACAAGCATTCAGTCGTTTTATGAACATTTTGTTGTATAATTGTATGAAGAAAAATATATTTTATATGATTTGTACACGTTGTTTAACGCAGAACAAGATGTGAGGGTTCAAAATCAACGCCTTACTCAGGCCGATATTCCACTTAACAGCGTTGGATTACCACCTTGCCGGATCGATAGCAGCATCGAGCCCTTATTGACACATATCTCTAATTACGAAGTATTCGGAGAATTCCGTGTTCGGCGTTGAGATAAACTGTACCACCAAATTTACTCTACTAATTTCGATATGATATCGTTTAAATAATAATGAACCCGATGAACATATATTTTGGAGAATAAATGTGTCGCCTGAATATCAATTTTGACGTCAATAGTGCATATATTTGGATATATTATCCTTATCGGTATAAAAATATAGGACTTTTTTATCATCGCTAATAACTAGGTATATAAATAAGTTTATTGTTGTCTTGAATTAAGATTTCTATTATTCTAGAAGTAATTGAAAAGTCTCGGGATGAAAAAGGAGAGTACTCTGCTGTCTTTCTCGATCATGCGTAGGTTTTTGAGAATGTGGAATAAAGACCTATAAAATAAAGTCACATATCCCTAAACATTTCTATCTGCTTTTCCGTGTTCAACATGAAAGAATATACTCTGATCTCAACCTGTTAAAGAGTGGCGTGTGTCACAAAGATGTATGTTGGGACCAGTGTATCAGTGATTTCGCCACAACCAAGATGGGGCAGTATTTGAATTACTTGTAATTGAAATACAAATTCATATTTTGTATTTGCAATTCAAGTGCATCTTTAAATGTTATTTGTGATTGGTATTTCAATTACTTGGCGATAAGGTACTTTGTAGTCAGTATTTTAAATACTTACGACTTCAAAATACATTTGAATATAAATACTTCGTAAACGACCGTATTGGATATCAGTTAAAATATCCCTGTCTCACAAGAGTGCCTCCCACAATTATTTTTACCATTCTATCGTGCAGCTCGTGAAAAGTAAATGAAAACTAAATAACATAGAACAAGAACACATAGAGGAAGAATTCATTCAAGTATTGAAATCAATTGATACAGCTTTACAATACTTTCAGGACAACAACTCTAGTGTACTACTTTAGTGTCTATAAGAACCAGATTAGATCGGCTGCAGGATTGCAACTTGAGGCATTATACTATTATTGCATCACAACTAAAAGAAAGCTTATAAGGAAGATTTGATAAACTTTTAAAGTGTCACCTGAAATAAATGGAGCCATATTGATGTTATACCAAAACGTGCACAGCTGAATCATGCTTTGATCTATCATGTGATCATTCACCGGTTATTATAACAGAAAACTCAAATATTATCAACAAAATAAAACCACCTTCTTTGCATAAGACCAAAACTAACTGGTCATTATTTAGAGAGACTACACACTCTAATATTCCTAAATTTACGTCTCAAAACAGAAAGAGATACATAAATACTAGCAAAAAATATAACAAAAACTATACAAAAGGCCGCATGATACGCAACATCTAATAGCGCGGCAATCAAAAGTTTAATTTATTTTTCATCTACAATTAAACAAAAAATTTCTTAAAACAGAAAACTGCGAAAAACCCGGCAACAAATCAGAACTGAAGAAAACAAGAGAAAATTCAACAAGGCCACAAAAGAGCTGAAAGAGCTAATAAATAAGGAACAAAATCAGGGAATTCAAAACTATTTAGAAAACTTAACGCCAGCTGACGCAAAGGAATATTCTCTCTGGAAAGTAACAAAGAAGTTTGAAAAACCTCAGCAACATAATACACCCATTAAAATTGACAACAAATACCTGGGCTAGGAATGATAAAGATAAAGCGGAAGTTTTCTTTAAACACTTAAAAACAGTATCTAATCCGTGCCCGTCTAAAATATCCGCAACAGAAGAAACTAATATAATTGACTTTCTTAACACTCCGTTTCAAATGGATCTGCCGCATGAGAAATTTATTGTTAAGGAAGCAAAATAAACAATTGTTAAAGAAATCAATGTTAAAAAAGCTCCTAGTTTTAACCTAATTACTGGAAGAATCTTAAAAGGGCTCTCAGAGGAAGTGCATGAAATTAGTAACATTCAGATTTAATGCCATGCTAAGACTTAATTATTTTCCTAGCATTTGGAAAGTGGCTCAAATCATGATTCCTAAACCAGGGAAAAAATTAGAATATGTCTCCTATTATCGTCCTATAAGCCTGTTAACTGTGATCTCTAAACTTTTTGAAAAACTATACATTAAAAGACTCGAAACAATCGCAAATCAAGGAGAGAGAAATATTATTCTAGGGCTTCAATTTGGCTTCTGTAATAAACACACAGAGAACAACAGAGCAAATACATAGTCAACCAAATTAACAAAAACTTAAACGATAAAAAATATTGTTCCACTGCATTTCTCGATATAGCTCAGACCTTCGACAAGGTGTGGCACACTGGACTGCATGTTAAACTAAAAAAGCTTTTGCCACATACGCACTTTTAACTGCTGAAATCATACCTCACAGACAGACATTTTATTGTCAATCAGGGTGACGAATACACCGACCTACACCCAATATATTAGGGTGTTCCGCAGAGCACTGTTCTTGGCCCATTGTTATATCTATTGTATACAGCTGATCTACTGACCTCAAGAAACACTACTGTTTGAACATACGCTGGCGATACGGTGGTTTATCATCACACGAGGATCTAATATCCGTCACAAGAAACATCCAACTTCATCTTAACAAAGTCGAATTGTGACAATGAGACAAAGTCGAATTGTGACAATGAGACAAAATCTACCCATGTGATATTCACCCTTTGTAGAACAACATGTCCCTCAGTAAAATTTAATAATCATGAACTGCGGAATGCATTCTGATCGACGTTTGACATGAAAAAAACATATAGTCACAAAACGCAAACACCTTGGGCTTTAACTAAAAACAATGTATTGGCTGGTATGGCGTATATCTAAATTATCATTAGATAATAAGGCTTCCTCTAACAGGTCAATTGAAAAGTCCCCGGCGTGATACATAGATGACGCTACTAGAATTAAATCCATTTGTTTTTAGTTACCTCTAACCCTCAAAAGATGGGTGTATAAATTTGACAGCTGTCGGATCATTAGTTTGTAAATTATAGCATTTTGACTGAAGCAACTTTTGTTATTGTGAAAAAAATGGATAAAAAAGAATTTCGCCTGTTGATAAAATATTGCTCTTTGAAGGAAAAAATACACAGCTGAAGCAAAATATTATCTTGATGCCGAGTTTCTGGACACTGCCCCAGGAAAATCAACCATCAAGGATTGATATGCTAAGAAAACATTAAAAAAATCCATCAAATGATTTTGAATGACCGTAAATTGAAACTGAATGAAATAGCAGACATTCTAAAGATATCAACTGACCGTGTACATCATATCATTCATGAATATTTGAGCATGAGAAAGCTCTGTGTAAAGTGGGTGCCGCACGAGCTCACTTTTGACAAAAAACAACGAGTTGATGATTCGGAGAAGCCTTTGAAGACGATCAAGCGTAATAAACCCGACTTTTGCGTCGATATGTGACAATGGATGAATTATGTTGAATAAAGAAAACTAATTTTGTCAAAAAATGTGTTTTACTATAGTAGGCCGAGGACTTCTCAATTAATCTGTTAAAGTCAATACTTAGGTCCATTTGGACCTATGGTATTGAACTGTGCGGTACAACTAGCAAATCTAACATAGCTATCCTCGAGAGGTTCTAGAATAAAGTGTTGCGAGTCATCATCGATGCCCAATATTACATCTCCAACAAACTGATTCGTCGCGATATCTCCTTAGAACCCATAACGAGTGTGATTCGAAGTCTTAGTGCAAAGTACTTTAAAAGACTATTAGTGCATCCCAATGTACTCGCCATAGATTTAAATGCGCGCGATAACAGTGTAGTGTATAGGCTCAAACGCAAACTACCATACGAATTGATTAACAGACACATGAAGTGAGATTTAATAATCTTTAGAATAAGTTAGAATAGCATCTAGAATAAGATTTCAGAGTGATATTGTATAACGGAAATCACATAATAATACTTATTGCCTACGAGCAGATTGTTGAGGTTCTAAGAAAATGCATTGAATAACTAAAAGTACTAGGACTAACAGTACTACTATAGAAGATGAGGAATATTATCTTCTTAAACAGGGACAGTGATCAACCAAAGACATCTAAAAGCTTATCATTCTGGAACACTAAAAAAATCCAAAAACACCCAAATTTAAAAAATGTACGCCTAAAATTTTATGGCTAACGCATCTTTATCAAACCGTGGCGTCAAACAAATACAAATTTCTTTGACAAGCACAGACACTATTGCCTTTCTACGAAAAACAAACACTACTCTTATTTAATTAGCTTTAAACTACATAACACTTTCAGTCGTTAGTCAAACATTATAATAATAATAAAGATAAGAACAATAAACCGCCAATAAAACGATAAATTAACTGTTATATAACGATAAAATTTACATTTACAAACGTTATCCCTACAGCGCCCAGCTAATTAACAATGAAATGATCGAGGAATGTTAAATATGTTGGGCATTCGGTAGACCTCCAACAATTTTGCCATGCCGAATTTAAAAATACGGAACGTTATGCAATACAAAACACACGTGTATAGTCTGACGACAAAACAACAACAGGCTAGATGCGTATTTTTGAGAAACTACTTTATGGTAATTCTACGTATTTAGTTTACCCCGAATAAAATTTATTTCTACAAAAAATGGGTACAGGTCTTATTTATATATTACTTTAATTATTTTGTTATATACACATATACATACATATAGATATATAAAGTTATATGTTGTATTTTCCTTCCAAGGTGGTTTTTGAAAAAAGTGGTTAAATCTTACAAGACTCGGAGCAGCCGGTATAGTTTGGATATCCGTTATTTATTCACAGAAACAAAACCATTCTAATGTAAGTATTTACCAGCGTTGGGAACTTTCGAGTGAAATTGATTCAACTATCGACTGTTTAGTAATTGTCTACTTTTTATTATCGACTGTTTCAGTCGCTATTTTCGGCCCGACTAATTTTATTACTATTTACTATCGACTGTTTCAGTCGTGTACTTTTAGTTACTATTTTCGGTTCTACTAGTTTCATTCGACTGATTTGTAACATTAACGACAGTCAGGTAGTCCTAGCCTCGACCTTGACAAAAATATGCCGAATTTAGGCTTATATAGATTTATATGTATTATATACAGTTTTATGATTTTTTTTTGGTAAGTAGTAGGGTAAAAAGATTAAAATTGTGAATAATAAATAGTAAAATACTCTTGACTGTTTTTATGGCAATGATTTTTTTAAAGTCTTTTGACTGTCAAAACATCTTTCCTAAAATCTTCAGAACAAAATTTATTCGAAATGTTCCAGAAATTGAATCGACAGTTAAATTTCTAAACTATATAATATTTATACTAAATATTTCTAATAAATATATTTTCTACTAGGAAAACTCTTTTCTTTGTTTTATTTTCTTGGCTATTAAAAAATACAAGAAAATAATGATGGTCGCGACACCTTTTAGTTAAGATTTATTTTGTCAGCAGGTGAGACAGAGAAATCGTTTTTACAATCTACTTTTATTATTTTATTTAACTTTTAACTTTTCAGTAGGACGATGCATTCAGCTAAACATTCTATGGTTTGAGAATATTTTGAAAGAGAATTCTCAACTTCTGCTATCTGCAATCCTCAATTTAAAGAATCAATATTTGGTGTTACAAATAATGCTGAGGCGATAGAAGAAATTATCACAAAAGAGATATGTTCCATTCTAACTTCAAAAAATATAAATACAGTACACTCGAACTCGAAATTCAAGTCACAAATACTGACGAAGAATATATTTCATCTGAAGACATTTGGATAAAAAACTAGCTAGAATGAAAGAAATAATTACACCAGGTGCTACAACAACTTTACAATATAAGCGGTATTTGGAAATGCCCCTTATTGGGCGTTTAGAAGACTCATTAGATATTTGGCATGCTCATAAAATGATATTACTTGATTTATATGAGTTATATGAGTATACATGTAAAATATTCCACTATACCTGCAACATAATAATTTTTGTTTAATTTTTATTTAGTATTTATGGTTATTGTACGTTTTTAGTTTTTAGGTTTTGTTTAGGTTAATAGAACCTAAAAATTCCTCCCTCACAATTTATACAGGAAAGGATTCGACATCTTCGTTTGACATTACGAATGGAAAAAAAGTCGAACCGTGCATTTTTTTGACTATCGACTATTGCAACCGTTTTCAGTCGATGGTTTTTATTATTGGAAGTTTCTTTAATTATGCCTAAAGTATAATTAACGTAATATAGAAGTAAACAACGCTGTTCGTTTCAGATTAGGCCTCATTTGTTTTAATTATTGCGTATAGGTGTCCCTATTAATTTTATTCTTTTTTCGGTTACCAAATAATATAGGAAATTATATTTAATATGTGATGGGTTTAGTAAATGCACTTCTTAACAAATCACTGACCGAATATTTGCAGATAATAAATACGTTAATTTGTGCAAGTAGAGTTAAAATGATTCTTGCAAAGAGTATTAACAGTTATAAAATAGATTCATAGAATTTTAATTCCTCATTTGTTGGTGAGTTGCGGGACATAAGACAGGGTAGACCGTTAGTAGAGTAGTAGTTTACTTTATAGAACTAAGTTTTGGAAAATAAATAGTTAATTTAATGATTGTAAATACATTGCTTTAAGTTTCACTTCCGAAGTGTAAAAAATAATTTTATAATATACATGCATTTCAAAATTGTTTTATTTATATATTCTCTGTTTTAATAAACAAACATAAAAATAAAGAGTAAATAAAGATCATGTATACTTATATTTGATGTTCTGAAGTTGATACAGTTCTGCAAATAATCTTACTTATGATACTTTGTTATAATGTACGCCACTGAGCGTAGTAATTTACACTTTATTAATAATTTGTTGAGTATTCAAAGTTAATGAAAATTAGATTTAATTAAATGCAATTTAAAAAATATTAGTGAGTGTTAGTTCTTGAGACAGTTTGTATATATTTTAATACAGAGACATTTATTACTTTAATTAATGTTATGTATCAAATACATTTCAGATCTTAAATTAATAATACTGTGAAAATAAGTTTTGGTAATATATAACTTTTCAGATTAGTCATTTTACTCTATCATGAGATAAACGAACTCATAATAATAATCGAATAGACCAAAGGGCGATCACTAGTTATTATAAATCAATGTTTTTGTAAGTGTTTATTACAATCATCTCGTCGATTGGTTGATTAAAAAAACAAAACAAAATTAAGGGGCGACCTGTAATAATTACCTTGTGAATTTGGTTCTGGAAGATTCTCTCTAGGTACCAGATGCATCACGGTGGTTTTTCCAAATGGTAAGCCTAAAGCCCCTAAAGTCACGTTGCTGTGTAAGAATCGACCTTGATATATGAGTCTAAGGATTTCGGCCTTGGAAACCGCTTCTTGACGCCAATCTAAATAACAAACATAAACATTTGATTAATAGAGAGATAATGACAAGGTGACAAATACTAGAAATGTATCCTATCTTTTCTTGCCACTTATAAATAGCTAAAGTATAGAAGAATGTCATAAACAATAGTAATTTTTATCAGGATTACTATAACATAATGAATCATTCGGTTCGTAACAATTATGTTTGTATTTTCTAGTGATAACATTTCCCCGTCGTTAATTTGTCAGCAATAAAAACAGTCTTAATATATTTATGATAAAAAAATCCTCTAGCGAATAAGTTGGATACTGAAACATTCATATTTTTATTTGATAATTATTTTGTCATTAGTAAACAGGCTCTTCTTTACCAAACGTTTACATTCAACACTCAATATCCAAAACTCCAAAGGATACAATATTTATCTGAGATTATATTGGCGGTAATCTACAAAAACAATTCCTTTTGTATCCCAATTGTTTCTGCTTTTGAAGTACTTTTTCGTAGGTGAAAAAATGCCAAATGACTTACTTGTACCTCGTAACAATGTTTTCTAATCTCACAACAGCACATTTATTTTTCATTTTCCTATTTTCCTAATTTCTACAGTTTTATATTTTAACTCGTTGGTGAATTATATTTATTTTCATAGTTATTTTTTAATTAAATCTTACATATGTGTGCTTAGGTACAATCTTAATTATGACAAATTATTTTATTAATTTTGTCCTGTTGTGCACGCTTCAATACAAACAAGGTGAATGCGAGATCAGTAAAATCAGAAAATATTTTCCAAATTTCATAATTAAATGGTTGACAAAAAATCTAACTTATTGTAGAAACATTCAACATATCTCCAGCTCAATGGTGAACCATATCAAACTCAAATGGTTCTTGGGCGTTAAAAGTGATGAACTGGAGAAAACCATGCTGCTGTTTACAAAACAGATTAATATTTGGAATGCGAATGGACCTAATATACCACAAAGATGCAATGAATATTTATTTACAGTGGAACAGAAAAATTATATTAATACATCATACAAAAAATAATTATAATTAACAAAAATAAACTAATACCACACAAGACACCACATGCTAAAGCACAGGTGCATGTCACAACCATTCCCATAGATAAAACGTTATGAAAGAGAGAAATTTAATGAAGACTATATACAAGCAACCAAAGTAACAAATGAGGAAGTTCATGGGCCAATAACAATGTCTGCTATTTATTGTCCACCTAAACATAACAAATCAAAATACTTCCTTGCTGTCTTAATATGTTGGGTAGTAGATTTATTGACTAAATATCTAATGTGGAAGGAGCTTAAATCGAAGCAATGAAGCCAGATAACCTAGAACATATCTCTGCTGATGAATCAACCTATTGGTCATCCAAGAGAAACAAAAATCTTGATACCATATACTTTAGTATTACAAAATATATCGAACTAAAAAAATGTGCTGTTGAATTATACTTTTATTTATCATATGATAATTCATGTATTATCGTATAGAACTCAAGTAAACTCAAGAATTGGAAGGAACATTTATTGTTGAAAATATATTCAAAACAAAGATTTTCAAAAAAAAAACATGTTGAACTCTATTTAAGTAATTACAATATACGATGCGATTTAAATATCTCAATATTTTAAAAAGTTTATTATATAATATAAATTAAAGCTCTATAAATAATAATTAATTAAAAGTCGACGACTTGGTGGTTAAGAACAATATAAAATATCAATAAATATTAGATCACCAATTTCATCAAACAATGCGGAGAAATGAAAATTATAAGATCTTGGAAACATTTTTGTACAGTCTGTAGAAACTGATCTATAGGAGAAATGGTCCTGGAAACTCTACTGTTATTGTTGAATTATTGAATTATTTAAAAAATTGTTAAAAATTCGACAAATACGGTGACCTTTTCACTAACAACAAAAGCTCTAATTATACAACAATAATATTTGTAAAGGTGTGTTATACCACTTCCCGCAAATCCACTTACTTTTTGATCTAAAAATAAAAACATGTTTCCCGAATTATTTAAATTATACTCTGTTCTAAAGAGCAATTGATTTATGTTTAAACAATATTTCTATTTTTGTATATACAAATTCACAAAATATTATTAACTCATATTGTTCATTTCTCATATGGAAAAAAATAAATCATTAAAATTATATTTTCTTTATATATATATATATATATATATATATGCCCCAGCAGGATTCGAACCCGCGGCTATCGAAATAGTAGGAGGACCGTCCCATCGCCTTTACCACTACGCCACCAAGCCGGCATATTTTCATTTTAAAAATCTTCTCCTAAATAAATATACATATAATAAAACATACGATTTTTTTTAAATAAAAATCGATATTTAAATTTAACAACAATAAAAACAATTAGGTAGGTTAAATATAAGTACGACACTTTTCATAATGTTATTAAATATTAATCCGGTCCCTCTTACAGGCCTTATTCATATACTAATACGCATCAATAATTTATCCCAAAGTGTAAAATAAAGCAATAAAAGAAATTCACAATTCGATTCATTACCTTGAATGTTTACGAAATCTACAATTCTAATGAAAAGGACATGTTACAAGGATGTATTAAACCATGTGTTAAATATGCATGATTATTAGAAGTATCAGTAACATTATTGATAAAATGAAAACTGTTTAGCATAGTTTGCGAGATGGGCGAGTAAATATTGAGATAAATTGTTAAAAACTATGGGCGAGTGTCAAGACCAATATGTACATAAACACAAAATAAAATAATTTATTTACCTCCCAAAGAGTTTTAAATGTTTCTTTCTGAAAAACCTTCACCTTTAATTTTAGACGTAACAAAGTGTATTAATATACAGTTACATATTTTTATTGGTACAATTGGTTATGTCAACAGAAAAGATAGAAACTTCTTTTAAATTATATTTTTAGGGTATCCTTTTAAATAATAAAGGGTCTTTTTGGACAATAGGTTAACGTGGGTTGCGAGCCAGAGGTAGAGGTCGAACCAACAATAATTATTACATTGTTTAATAACACCCACTATACAGGTTAATTCAAAAATCCCCGGCCTACCATAGTAAAACATATTTTTTTGGCAAAATTAGTTATTTTTTTTCAACATAATTCCCTTCAGGTTCACACTGATTATAGCGACCCTCCAACTTTTCGAGACCATTTTTATAGTACGACTTGTAAATTTTAATTTTAATTAAATTTGTTTTAATTTAACTAAAAAAAACATATAGATTTAATTCTAGTGACACCATCTATGTGTCAGGCCAGGGACCTATTTCAATTGACCTGTTAATTATGTTAGCTAGTTTCTGTTACCTGATTCCTGGCGTTAAGCCTGCCAATATCTTTATCTACTAATAATTTTACTTAGAAAATACAAAGACTTTTACTTTTAATTTGGGACTGCACCAAATATATACTGTAATACAAACTCATTAATATATAAATAGACATATTTATGAGTGTCATTACTTATAAACTTATATTTATTATTTATATTTATATATATATTTAATTTCCTCGTATGAGTCTTAAATATTTTTATATTAAAATTTCAAATATATTATTTCATTCTGAAAGAGTGTACTAACAAAATATTGGCATTAAGTATTATTATTATTATAAACAAGGGACAGACCACTTGTATTGACTGTTTCCATGTAAATAACGCGACGCTTAGATGGCTCAGTTTACACGCCAAGTTTCGTAGGTAATATTTGAGTGGCCAGACAATAAAACAAATCTACCGCGGCAAAAGTGACAGCAAAACACAGCATTTACTGGAGTAATACTGTTCGGACAAAAACAGCACAGTGGGAGCTCCACAAGGCTAACATTCATAAAAGGGCACAAAAGATTGAGAAACACTTTATAACGGAAGTCAACGCTAATTCGCGTAGAATATCATTCACATTACTGACTGGATTAATGTGAATGAATTAAAAAATATTGAGAATTATATATTGAGAAGAGTATCTTATATGAGCGCATGTGAAATAGTATTTTAGTTTATTCATTGGCGGCTGTGTGGTGTTGCGTCCCAGGATGTAGTACCGTTTCAAATAGAATGCACAGCTTTCCTAGGGATCCTGCTCTATGTCAGAAATAGCTTAAATAAGAGCAAAAGAGTTTGTAGTGTACATTTTATACAGGCTGATTACAAACCAAAATGTGGAAGAGCATTACTTAACAGGGATGCGGTTTCCAGTTATTATTTAAATTGTAAGTCTTTTCTAAACATATTAGTCGAAAAAAAGCAAAGGAAAATATTAGTCGAAATATGTCAGGAAACCTTATTGAGCTGAACAATGAAGTTATTGAAGCCAGACGGTATGATAGATGTAATTTGACAAAGCCAGGGACTTTTCTTACTTTGTGGGTAAATGATGTCTCGACTGTTCTATATAATTCCCAGATTATGCACAAAACTTAACTTATCAAGCAGTCTGTCAATATTTTATATCACCAAATGCCTGTATTTTCAATCAACTGTATGTATATATATATATATATATATATATATATATATATATATATATATATATATATATATATATATATATATATTGTATTGTACTCTATATTTGGCTCAGTTCTATATAAGATAATAAAAATGTTCCATATTCAATATTTTATTAAAGTATAATTTTTTTTGTCAGTTTTATTATATTACGTTTTCGAAATAATATTACCAATGTAAATTTTAAATATATCTAAATAAAATGTATTTTTAAACATTTATTTCATTTTTATTTTTACTATTATTATTATTGCTATAACTGTTATTAAAATAATTTAAATTTCCAGCTACTCATATTGTCAGTCGCGCCCTCTGGTTGCAAATCAACGCTGCACTTGTTCACAGGTGTGGTGGGAGATACCCTTCTAATATCTGTATATTTTGTGGAATAAATGCTTCCATGTCTTAAATGATGAAGTTCTTGACTAGCATATTGTAGCCAAAGACTGCTATATTCCAAGATGATAATGCTTTATGCTCATGCGTATAACCGAATTTTCGAATGCGAAATCATAAGAGACCTTTTGCAGATCCCAAAACAATCGATATTCGCACGTGGCAAGATCTAGGCTACAGGTGGACGTATCAAAACTCTCTCTTAACTTTTGTCGTGATGGAATACAACACATTCCCCATTCAAAATATCCTTCTGGACTATATGAATATTTAAAGTGCAATAACTTTTTGATAATTCGATGAACGACGATGATTACCTTTTAAACTCTATATATAGATATAGATGAGACTTTAGCGTCATCTATTAGAAAGACTAGAAGTATCTTTCTTACCAAAAGTATATTTTTTTCTTATTAAAGTCATTTATTATAGTTAACTGTACTAGGTAGTCGGAAGATGCTCTCAACTTGATCTAAAATCAAAGAGATTGTTTTTATCAGTCAATCATAAAGCCGATTTGGATTTATGGGGTGCATATATGGGGTTGCACTAAAACATCAACTAGTAATCCGACGCACCCAAAAAAGTTCTACTATTAATTACCGATGTTTATCGCTACGTAACCAACGAAGAGCTGAATGATGACCTCGAAATCAAACGGATTTATAAAGTGATCCAAGATTTCACCTTAAAACGTTAAATAAGGTCGCTAAATTACAGCAACGTGGAAGCAATACAGCTTCACGCAGGAAATCAGAAGTTTGAAGCGAACCAAACCACAAGTACTTGTATAGTGTACAAGTCTTATTCTTAACTCTAGCTTAATTAGTTTAGTTTGATTTTAATTTGGCAACTACATACTAATGTATTAATCACGTACTCGCTCGCTCGTCTATTAATGCAAGTACAACAGAACAGTAGTAATAAATCAATTTGTAAATTAAGACTGTACTAATATATCTAATGAAGATGTAATTTTTTAAAAGTATTATAGTTTTAGTCAAAATTAATAATTAATTATGTCTAACACACGATTTATCCATCGATTTGGATCTAAATATTTCACTACTGCTCATTCAAACATTTTATGGTTAATGATCCATTGTTTAGTAATAATCTATATGATAAAAATGGCTACTTATTATCTAGTCCTTGTATATTTAATATTTTAATCACAACAATTGTATACGTGCTTATATCTTCAACAAACATAAACACATTTGATAATATAAAAACATTCCGAATATATACCCTATCAGCATCTATATTATTAGCAACTCGATTGTTAATACTATTGTTAACAGCAAAAATTATATCATTGCCGCAACTTGCAACATCGCATTTCCGATTAAATATGAGAAATTAATCATTCATTAAATACTAATGAATTTCTAACACAATTATTTCATATTTAATTGATTTAGGCTTTACTTTTATATTTCTATCTAAGCTATTTATTTAGTATAAAGGCACCAAATAAAATTTTAACAAATCAAAAATGGTATCGATCAATATAGGCCTGAAATAACTTCGTCCAACTGGACGTATTGCATTTTTAATATCGGAATTAATCGTTAAAATCGGGACATGGGAGTATCCTTCAATTGTTTTTTTTCTGTTGGATTACTGAAAGAGGCCGTCAAAGTAAGTATTTAATTTTACTTCTTGAGTAAAGCATAGGTGGCGTTGTTCATTTCTCTAATCTAGCATACTTTCTGGCATGTATGATATGAATGCGTAAATATGGCTTTGGTTCTACTTAATGTATCGTCCATGGGAAGAAGAATGTTAATATATTTTGCTATATTTCAATATTTGATTGCCGCAAATTATGTAAAATGGAATAATCAGATACCAGGGTAAGGGTATTCTGTATTGATCTAAACAGGAGCTGGATCCAGGCTGGACCACGCATCGGCTTATACATTACAAGAGGAGATATCTGTTGTCACAATGAGAACTTATGTGTACATGTTGGGTTGAACACTATTTTAATCATTTGTAATTAAAATATGTAAATAAAATACACATATTTGGTAGTTGTATTTCAATTACCTCTCCGCTTCGTTGGCGCAGTGGTCAATACGACAGGACGGTCCTCCAACTAATGCGATAGTCGCGGGTTTGAATCATGTTGGGGCATGGATGTTCTTTATGTTTGTGATTGTAATTGTAAATGTATTTATAGGCAACAGTGGAAAACAGGTCAGGGTATAACCAACCCAGTCACGCCAGTAACCAGGCTAGATAAGACCGGATAAAAATATAAAAAAAACGTCTTAAAAATGTAATTCATAGTAAGTATTTCAAATACTTATGACTTCAAAATACATTTAAACATAAATATATTTAGAGATCTTAATAACGAGCGCATTCTGTAGAAAATAACGGTCAATAGCTTTTAGCCCCCCTTCCTGTGAGAGATTGTTTTCTTTTACTGTTTAATAGGCTAACTGGAATAGTTCTATTCTATTAGTATTTTTTATTTCAAAAACACTACTTGATTATTGAAACATACATTTTTGCATTAAATAAAGTTTTCAGGGATAGAACGCTTACTGGCACCAAAAGACATGATATGACGTCAGTATACAGTCAGTACACAATGAAATTAGATGCGAAATAAAAAAGATCATTTGTCTTGCATATCAATTATGAATTTTAAAGTGTATAATAAGGTTTGGCCCTGTACAAAGGCAGAAAAAACGATCGACTATAAAAAAAACAAAATGCCGAAGTATAAACAGAATAAAATGACGTATGCATCCTAGGTTGTTTGAAGAAATGTTAATATACTTAAAAACCCATAATTTTTTTGCGAATATAGAATAGATTGTTCTGGTCACCTGGAAAGTAAATCTATAACGTATATTTATATTTCTTCCGTACTTCTTACATCCCTATAGCACCCTTCACCGAACACTGACGTAATTCACTCAAATTAGTCAACTATTTTCGCGGATTGCTATATTTTCTAGTTCCATTTTATCAAATAAATTGTTAATTAGGACCTAGAGATGCAAATAAATTAATTTTTATAAATCAATTAATACCATTTCGTTAAACAAACACAACAATAGTGTATGTGACTTTGATTAACGTCATCATTCCAATAAACTACGTTAATTCGTTAACAAAATCGTATTATTTGACACTGTCGAGAAAACAGTAAACTATACAGAAATAATCTGCAATCGATCTTTTTTTTTCGAAAATTAAATGACTCAGGTCGTGAGTGAGATAAAGCCACCATTCTGCCAAAAATGACAATATACAATTTTGAAGTATATAAAAGGCCTTTATATACTTAAAAAGCCAATTTCATGAGGTATCATTCATTTCTTTTTTTATGAAATTTTCAACGCTTTTGGATCTAAATTTGAATTTTCTATCAACCATGGTCACTGAATTTATTTACCAAAAGTGCTTTAGAAAAATGGATTACAGTCAGTACACAATGAAATTAGATGCGAAAGAATAAAGATCATTTGTCTTGCATATAAATTATGAATTTTAAAGTGTATAATAAGGTTTGGCCCTGTACAAAAATTGAGTGATGAAACTACAGCCTGTCATACATCTAATCATCGTTCAACGAAAATACTATAAAAATGCTGGAAAACATTGATGTTTATTCAAAATTGTTAGTAAAGTAATGTGATAACAAAGCCAATGTTTTAAGAATATATACCAATTATATATAAGCTTTATATCTGATCTTTTCCTTCGTTATACGTAGCGCTTATCAACATACTGAGAATCTCCTTTTTAATATCATTATGATGTATGTAATGTCATAAATTATGACTGATAACGAACAGGAAGTTCTTTTGTTAGCTCACAAATTATCTTCAAAGAGTATTGTTAAGTGTACAACAAATGTGATTCCCATATTATTGTAATAAATAATTTAAGTTTATTACTTAAAGTTTATTTTAAAGTTATATATACATTTTTATTATCTGTTAACATTTTTCTAAATGGTGCCATTTTGATTCATTACTTATTTTAATTGGTATTCACATATATTTCAAATACTAATTAATGATATATGACTCTTGATGATTGAATCGATGTGTCTTAATGGGTAAATGGATGACTTCTTGTCACTTAACAATACTAAAACTTGGATTGTGTAAACTTTTATAAATGAAATATATAAATAAATTATTTTTTTTAAATAAGATTCTATTAAGCGTTTCTAATATAAGATGTAATAAAAAATTGATCAGTAAGATAAATAACAATATATAGGGCGATGGAAAAGTCCCGCTACCATTTTGATTTGACACTAAGGTAGGACAAAAGTCCCGCTACTATTTTGATTGTGCGCCATTTTGGTTATGTGACGTTTAGCTCAGTTTAGCTTTAACCATTGTGTCGTGTAGAGGGCCAAATTTTATTATGGATACATATACGCCACAAGAACGAGCAGTGACAATATTTATTGAAAATAATCGTTCCATTATTGCCACTCGGCGGAAATTGCGTCAATGGACTTTTGCCCCACCCTATATATTCAAGAGTGCTTTCCATTTTTCAGAATGACATATTTTCTTGCTGCAGGAAAAAAACATTGCCACAGAAAGTGATTTTCTTCTGAAAATTTAATAGAGCTATATAAGTTAATAATGATAAATATAATATAAGCTTTATCTTTATTTATTAATATAAACTCTATGAATAATGTTTTTATCTTCTACGATTCTACGATTTTCACAACATGCATCTTGAAGAACATGTTTGACACTTAATACTTAATTTTGACAAGATTTAATGCATGATTATAGAAGAAGTAGTAATAGTATGTAAGTTATAAAATGTGACACGGTTTAGAAAACAAAAACTATTAATATACTTTTACAAAAACCATCTATTCAAAGAAAAAAAAGGCGAATTTTTGGATTGTTTGATATGACTTTTGATATCGTATTGTGCCAATAATAATCTTTCTTACTTTAATTTATTATATTTGAATTAAAATGTTTTATTGATTTATTGACATACGTTGGAACAATATATATTAATCAAAATGTTTGTCATTAGTTTCTACGATGTTTATCCATCCTTCTGGCAACTATACTTATGCCGTGTTAAAAGAACGATGTTGAGACAGACATTAACAACACTCCTCAAATAATTTTTATCTGAAACTTTTTGTAAAAATATGTTTCAAAAATGATGAGAATACTGCAACTGCTACTTAGATACCTTTTAGACTCTTGTTTCCTTAGACCCGATAGTAGAGAAACTAAGAGTCGATGATATGGATGGTAGTTGTTAAAGCATCCATCATCCACCAATCCAGACTCTATGTGATTATAATTTATTAAATTTACAACAAATCCAAGCCTTCACAACTTTTGACATTTTATGGGTTAACGTTAGAAGCGTAGATTACTTTTACATACAAGCAACTATTATAAATCTTCGTCGTCGTTTGTCACCCGTCGAGGTCACGAACCTTCATTAATATAACTCAATTTCTCTGTTATTGTACCCGATCCATATGATAACGTTCGAACTACTGAATTATGCAGATTATAATTACACAGGCAGAATGAGTCCAGCAGGAAAAGTTCAGTTACCTTTTAAATCCTCGTAGAGGTACGAATTTAGATTGTTACGCCTTAACCCGAAACGGGATGTCAAAAGTCGCAACGCTCGCCAGGCCAAACCTATTTCCATAAACAATCGAAAAGTTCGGTCCGGCCGTGGGGAATGTATTTAGCTAAGAATGACTCACGGCGTGCTAATGAGACCAATCGGAATGCACATAATCAAAAAGAAAAAATTAAATCCATATATTACGTACATTCCAGCAAAGCAATATTGATATAGTCTATCCAAAGTTTTTTTGTACATACGTCTTCAAAATGTTTAATGTATTGCCTGCAGAAAATATTTTCCTTCTTATGTTAATCCAGTTAAAAAGAGACACAATGCTGTCTGATAAGTTCGAACGTGTAACCGAACTAGCTTGTCAAAATCATCCGATTGTCAAACGTATGCAAAATTCTTCAAGACAATAGTGTGATAAGAGGTTATAAACCGGCAAACGTTATTTTAATGCTTGGATTGTTCTGATAAATTTCAAATCGCTGCTTATTATTACTCTTATTGAAAATTCCGAAGCCAGACAGAACAGATTGCGTCTCTAATCAGCTACTTTGAACAGGAACGAGGTAATGGAGACCCCCTCTTGCCAGTAAAATTCGTTTGAGAGGTAAGCCTTTTTACTATTAAATATTAATTTGATTGAAATTATTTTAGCACGCTGCAGCTGCACTGTATATTAGTATGGACATGGTCACTGAAATATCTCAAAAAATGAAAAATATTATCTTGAATTCAACGAAGTCTGAAAAGTATCGAAGAGGTGAAATGGAATTTCCGTATATTACTTTTAAAAGAATATAACTTTTAAAAGCATATAATAAAATGAAGGAAGACTTATTAATTCAATTTATGTATTTAGATGAGACATGGATATTTCAGAATGGGACCAATATACGCAACGGTCACTCATGGCAAAACAATAATAAAAATAGTGTTATGACAACAAAAGTTGATGGAAAAAGGTAAATGTGAGAATAACAATTGATATTGTACTTCGTGCTGGAAATAGGAATGGTTAATAACACCTTCGGTTTGGATGAACTCGATAATACACATTGAAGAAGAAATTGACAAATGATGGAATTGTGAACAATCAGTTAATGTGGAAAATATCCATTAGAAAACAGATATGCAGATCTTTGAAGGATGTAGAACATCTTTTCATACACTGTTGGGTAATTATAGCATTCAAATGGTGTAAAGGTATTCAACGAAGAGGTCTAATAGAACTTCCAGAGATCGCTTTAAAAAGAATACAGTTCTTAAAAGCATATAATAAAATCGAGGAAAACTTATTACTTCAAATTGTGTATTTAGACGAGACATGGATATTTCAGAATAGGATATTGGGTAAAATGGTAAAATGATATTAAAAATAGATTAAAAACAAAAGATGTTTTTGCATAACATGTTTTGTTAGTCCTTAAATAAGGCTGCATTTAAAAAATGGCTTGCAATACATAAATTAAGTTTTAAATTTTTCCGGATATGAGATTATGATCTAATATTGATAATTACCGAGACAGGGTGATGAGAGTGGAAGCAAATAAAAATAAGTATATCATTAATATAAGATAACTGTGTGCACAGATATGTGTGTAATTGTTCAGAATATAGTATAGTTTTATCAGCATAGTTTATCAGGATAATATAGTTTATAATATAGTTTTATCAGGAAAAATGTATACAGGTAGTAACAGAACTAAGGAGAAATACAGTGATATCAAAATGACTTAACGAAGAAACACTATACTGAAAAAAATAAGAACTAAACGTTAAAGGTATATATTCTCTGTAATGAAAGTAAAATACATTATTTTAATATACAATTGTTAGGTGTACTAGGCCTCTAGGGGATACCAGTACATAAAAAAACGCGCCTAGAACTCTACCACATAATAGGTGGTGTGGAAAAGAGTTCAATGTAAATATAATAAAACAACTACAACCTACAAACTATTGTGGCTGTATAATTAATTGTAGTTGGTGTCCTTCGGTGATATGTGCATTAAATGAACTATAATGTTAAATTTTGTTTAGATTAGAATTTTGTTATATGCCAAAGCGAAAATGGACTAAAACACAGAATTGATGTGGCAACATTGCAACGCTTTGACGTCATCAATTTAGATTAAACGTATTATACACAGCCAAACTGATATGGACAGATGTTTCAATGTTCAATTGGAACGTCTTATGCCAAAAGCCTCTAAAGCAACAAATAATTTTCCCATAAAATGTCAATAATTAACTACTAATTAAGAAATATCCCGATGTAATCAATTACATGAATTACATTTAGACACACATGCATGATAAATAGATAAGTGTTATCAAACGTAGCCTAATTGTTAAAAATGTACTTTTACCAACAAAATATATTGCTGAAAATGTGAAATATTAAAGTAAACGACTGCTAAATTTGATTGTTTTGTCACTTTTCTACATAAGATAACAGTTTTAGAAGTCTTTTCAAGAAAATCTAAAAAAAAGAGTAGAAGAAATGAAAATACTAAGAAGCTTATTAAAACCAACGAAAGTAGAATAAAACAGAATAAAAATTGGCGGCAATAAAATAAGGAAAAACCAAATCGAGGTGGTTAAACAAAATAAAGTGTAAATTATTAGAAATGGAAATGGGAGAAGGCGAAATAAGAATCAAAGCCAACAGTCGAAAGGAGTGAAGGAAATTAGCTTCACCTACTACACTAACTAACTTCACAGATACTGGATTTCGACTTCATTCAAAATATTAAATAAGAACACTTCAAATCATTTAAAAAGCTTCTTTAGAAGCAGATAAATCTCTTTATGAAATTTTAAACCAATCATTCACACATGTAGATTGATTTCAGTCACTAACTGACCAGATGTGACGCTTATTGACTTATTGAAAGATCAACGTGCACCTCATAACTGTACACCTATAGCAAATAAATGACGCCTAAGTTAACAAAAATGACAACTACATAACTAAAACAATGAATAAATTCCAAGTAAACAAAACATATATATGATATGTAGAATGTTTTGATATATGATTGTAGAATTTAAACTTGGTTAGAGCATGTTGTAAAAACGTATTTTCATTCAAAATTATTTGATATATACTTTCTTGCATAATTCTAGTACTATCTTTGAAATTTCCTGTTTAGACATTTTAAAATAAATATTACAAGCTTATGCGAATTTTCAGTTGTTATAAATAGTTAATTATTCTTGTGACTATATTGTTTTCTTTCTACGACATGCTACATATTGCATCTGATTTGAGTGATGATAATTTTTATATATGAACAGGATACACGATGAAAACTTTTAAAATAATAATTACGTTTTGTATGTCAATTTTTTGCTTTTCGTCAAACTTGGATGAACCTAATAGTTATACTTCCTTTTCCGAAAATTATCATTCAAAAAACAAGCGACAGCCATTATAAGTCTCACCCCTATTGTCATAATAAATGAAGAAATTGTATATAAAAGTTGCATAGAGATACAGTAACTGCGAGAATATTCATTAAAAAAATTTTAAGTAATGAGGACACCTTGTTGACCTGAAAATTTTCATGAATCATTAACATTGAATGACATAAATTACGACGGTTTATGACAATATTGATGTATCTTAAAATCAACCTGCAGCAGCATTCGGTGAGTTGTCATTCAGAAAAAAAATTGATCGAACTAATCAACTTGTACATTAAAACAAAATGGTACAACACATAATATGATAATTTTTTCGAGCCAATACACTTTTAAAATATGTTAAAGAATTAATTTGTTATTAAAAACATAATAGTTCTTCCAACAAAAAACATCCTTAACACTATGTTAAACACCGTATCTGACTCATTCGAATATTACAAATTAATTAGAGAAAATTATTAACAATTTTCTTTGCTTCATCGTGTGGGGTACCACTACCATTTATCTTGTTATGAAAGTACCAGATGATGACATAAAATAATAGATAATGAAGGCCAGCACTAACTAAGAAATTATGTATGTTTTAGGAAGTTATTGTCTCATTCCCCTAATAGTCCTTTGGCAAACCTGTCCAGACTTGTATCCAGCAAAGTTCAACGACATGTGCGCTTGGTTAGCGCGATAAAGATTAAAGCCATTAGGCCTTTATCAAAAATGCATTGGTAATCGTAATAATTATATAATATTAATAACAAAATGTTCGAAAATAAAGTAATAGTTTGATATTACTTAATGTAACTTTTATGTAACTCCTCAACATATGAGTTTGTGTCAGTTGAAGTCTGATGAATATGGATGGTGAAATAAACTGCATCATAACTTGTTTTCCACCACTGAGTCGATATAGCACTATTCATGAATCGTTTTGAATTTTTCTTGACAATTAAAATTATTCAATTATATTAAACACTACCAACAATGATTTAATTTGTTCTTGCGGTTATTATTTTGTACCTGACGCGTTATTATGAATTCATAATTCGTTGTCAGTAATGAATTAACGTAAAGACTTATTTCGAGACAGTTTTAACATCGTCAAACATTATTTTGAACTTGAAACAGGTATATTTTCGTTATCAATTCTGAGCAATAATGAATTGTCAAAGTAAATCATGCAAATACATGATACAAGAACATCATTATTGTAAAATATTCCATTGGCTTTTTAAAAACTAATTTATTTGCTGTTAGTCACTTATTTAACGTACAGCCCTCATATTTACGAAATTGAAACAATCAGTAAGGAGGACATTTGAAACTTACATCGAGACAAAGGACGATAGCAGAAAATTGGTGACTTATTGATTAAATGATGATTGTATTAGAAAACCTATGCCGTTCTATTCAATACCCTGTAATACAATTTAATATACATAACAAAAAGTAGCATATATAGCAAATGTAACATATTTTGTAGCAAATATCGTATGTAATATGAGATAAAGTTAAAACAAAAAATTGTGGTTTATTCGTACACCACAAAAAATTGTATAATACTAAATTGTTATTCCCCATTATTGATTAAAAGTAGTAATACCTAATTCTTATAGGGGCACCCGCATTCTTGTTGCCTTTAATAACTTTATATCGATTATAAGTATATATACTATTACATTTTATATATTAACTTTATGCAAAACACTAAATTACTCTTAAAAAGCATAAAATTAAAAGCAAATATCAGTTGAACTATAATTATTACGTAAACCGAATGAAGCCATCCAATAACATAAAGAGATTTATGTAAATATAACTGTTAATGCATACATTTCTTTGTGTAGCAAGAAAAAATAAAATAAATTAAATCACACGATATAATATTCAAAATTACAAACCTTCAGGCCAATTATCAAAAACATGCTGAGCTATATCCCCCGCCGAGTCACTAGGACTAAATAGATACTCTTTAGTCTTCCCGCTAACAAGTATTAATCTGAGATTTATCTGAAATATGACAAAAATAGGCAAATGAGGCATCGAAAAGCACAACAAAGAAATAACTATGTCTAATAATCTAGTTTCAAACTATTAAAATAACAAAAAGAATTATCACCATCTTTTATCCATTTCAACATAATATTCTAACCTATTAAACACAGATAAAAAAGTTGTTTTTGTATTTTTAAAGTTTGCGTTAGTTAACAGTGATCAATGAGTAATTTCAAGTTCAAAGCAGAAAGCAGGTGTCAAAAATTCTGAGGTCATAGCCTAAATTTTGAACGTCCAACAATTTGTGGTTGAAAATATACAAAAAAATTTGGGAAATTATTAGTGATTTTACTACGGTTGGAACTATGAAAAATTATAAACAATAAATATTATTTAATGTTTACATAATTATATATTTATTAATTCTCTAGCATGTAATGGTAATATGAATATATAATATGTTAAAAAATGTGATTAGAATATAACTTAAGTTAACGATTAACAGCACTAACTGAACTATTCTTGATGGATAATTTTAACTAAATAATTTAATTGTTACAGTAATAGAACTACTGCTAAATGTATACATGATCAATAAGTACACTATTAGCTTACAACAACCACAAAGGGTTAATTACTAGAATATATAACTAAACAACATGTTAAATATACAGTGTTTAGCTTCCTTGTTTGAGACAATATAAGAAAACATGCTAGAACTTTCAAAGTTGTCAGTATATTCAATCAATTATAAATTTCTTAGCAGTGAAAGTTGGTTCTGATGAATAAGAATCTATAACGTCCAAGGAGAAAACAATAAAATTTGACCTGAACTATTTTGGTCCAAAGAAGTTTTATAAAAGGGTAAAAATCTAGGTCGCCTTATGTCTTCTAATCATTGCCTAGAGAGAGGAAAAGGGTGCGGTTGATCTGTTAAATAGTGCTCACCTTATCCGCTGGAATATGTCTGTTTGACATTGTTGTCTACCAATAGGGCATTAAATAAACTGTTTTTGGTCCGATGTAAACCTTCACAGAACTAAATTAATACACTCATTTCTACACCATGACAGCTAGTAAACTTCGATGATTCAGGGTATAACAAAACAAACATTCTATTCGCTTTAAATCCCTTCAATGTATTCTTTTTAAACTGATTTTCACGCAACCGTTCCTTTATTATGATTTTCACGTTATTACGATAAAATAAAAGCACCAGATAAATAATATTTCAAGATAATGAAAAACAATACAATGCACTGCAGACGACAAATCAGTTTCTTTTCAGTCTGCATTTGCGTTTGCGCGTGTCTCATTGGTCAACTTCATTCACTATCCACTTGCTTTGTCCCGTTAGATTGGGTAGCAGGTATCTGTATTAGAGCTTATATATCCCAGGAAAGCCACAACAGATGGCAGATGAATAGCTGAAATATATTTTATACAGTAAACAAAGTATTATTGTTATTATTTAATTGGTATTAAAACAAAAATTCAAATATTCCTTATAATAGGTTTTTAATAGTATTATTTTAATTATATTTCTTATCTTTGAAGGTTATTGTCAGAGTCATCTGTTGACCCTATGTCACAACTAATTGCTCTAAAATTAAGACTTCTATTATTGATCACGAATTTATATGCCAAAGCAAACAGTATAGTTTATTTTGTGAGGAATATCGCAGTTTGTGAAGTCCCAGTGCAATGGTTAATAACGAAAGCAGTTTATTAAATAATACACCAAAGAATGAAGAAATAACATCCAATGCTGATTTGGAACAGCCCCAAGGAAATGATAGCGATTCGGATTCAGAGGGTGGTTATGAAGACAGACTGGGAAACTATACCCTTCTTTCACAACATCCCATCGATGGTGATTTAATTTACGATTCGGATAGCGTAGGTTAGTTGAAATTATAGCTTTGTTTATAACATTTTAAATATATTTCTTAACATTGAAAGATACTGATACTGAGGAACAGAATGACAATGACAGTGGGAATACTGCATCTGGTGTATCTACTATTCCTGTACCTGATATTGTACCAAGTGATATAGAAATTTTAGAGGATGTAAATTGTTATATCGTGGAGATGTATTTATTTTGATTGACATATTTTTTTAGGTATGGGCACAACCTGGGCCCATAGAAGTAGATATTGATATGACCCAAAAGAAAATAGATTTAGTTAAGGAAGTTATGCTTAACGTTCAATTGCCAAATGAATCTATCCCAGATTGGGCAAAAAATGTGCCAGAACAAGAATGGAAAGAACATCTTTTAAAGAAGCTAAACAAGAAATGAGGTGAAAATCTGTCATTAACTACAATTTCATGTTAGGTACATATAATTTGTGATATTAGGTTGAGTATTTATGCTTTTTATGATATATTATATACATTATCTGTAATATTACTATTGAATAACTTTTAATAAGCTTCTAGCGGCTTTTGCTGAATTAATAAATACAATTCTAAATATTTAACAGTTTATTCTTCATCACGAACAACTGGTTCACCATCTAGCTTTTTTAGATTGGGCAATCTTTTAATGGCTTCTACCTTCCATACTGATTCCTCCATGCTATCATACAGAGGGTTACCGACAAAGAGTAAATCTTCTAAACATGGTAATTCATTGAGTTTTACGAACTCAGCCCACTCTTTAATTAAATTATTTCCGATATACAATACCTTTAAATGATTTAGTATTATTGTATAAAATAGCAACTAGATGAATTTACCTTTAACTTTTTTAACACTTGGACACCCTTGACTTTCTCTATTAAATTGTATGATAACCAGAGCTCTTCCAAGGTTTCCGCGACTCCTTCCAGTCCAGAAAACGATTTTATATAATTTCTTCCTAAAGAGAGAATTTTTAGGTTTTTCAAAGCACTGATGCCGGCAATTTTTTCAATCATGTTGGTGGATAAACTTAGCTTTTTACATTTGGTTAAGGCTGATAAGGAATTATCCATTTTTTCGATGGGCGGCCATTGGAATTGGAATCCAACTTCGGTGGCTTCGCCAATAGATTCACCTTAAAATTGTTTGGCGATGTTTTTAAGTGTATTGAAAATACCAATATTGTTGAATACCTGGATGCTTTTCTTCCCATCTTTTAATTGCGTCTTTAATAGTCGTGGGTTTTGACATATTTCTGATGTGTCTATGCTAAATATACTTAACTTCTAAATATTGATATAATGTAGTCATGGATACAATAATAGAATGATGTAGAGCTAAGTGAGTCACTATACTAAACCATCGAGACCTTATTTCAAGTAACAAATGAGACCGGAAAATGTATTAAAAAGGCAAAGATGAACACAGTGGTAATGATAATGGAAAAACAATTAAAAGAAAGATATAGCGCAGATGCAAGATACTCAGTACAAAATCGAGCAAGCTATTGAAGGGACATTGCCAATTGTTATAAGGACTGCTTCCCAACTTAGTATTATGATATGTCATTTTTAATATTATGTCTATTATATGACGCGATCTTTTGACTATACTGAATAGTGTGCTTTGACTTTTTAGAACGCCCCCTTTTTGTCTTACTTTTTTACTGACATTGTTAGTGTAATATTGTTTGCCAGTTTTGTGTTTTTTGTTTGGTATTAGTTGTAAAAATCCTTATTTTAGTTATTATGGATTACCTAAAGGGTCGGTAAGTACATATTTCATAAAATACCCAATATTTTTTACTTTAAAAATGTAATTTATTTCCCATACTGTTTCTTGTGGACTGTAAGTGGTTCTGCAAGTTTAACTTTTAATTTTTCTATTATTTTTAATTCTAACGATCAAATTATTAATTTTTGAAGGGTTCTCAATCTGAATTATACATTCTATTCTTTAGCTATAAATTTGGTCGAGATGAAAATGTGTAGCAGAAAACTTAATATATTTAACACATATAGAGCTCTGAATTTTAAGCACAGATGACAAAGAAATCAATACGTATTCAAGCTGAGCTTGTGAAGAACTAATTTTAATGATTTTTTAAAACGTTGGCCATCTATAAATAAATCATTTTTGTCGTGAATATATATATATATATATATATATATATATATATTATGATATTAAGAAATTATCCCCATATCTATAGGAACAAAATGAAAAAAAAACAACTTAAATTTAGTTTAGGTAGTTGCTACCTACAATATATATTTTTTATAATATACTTTTCCAGATACATTAATAATTTTATATAAAAATTTCACTCAACATTATCTACAGATTATTTTACAGTGTTGACAAAATTACATAAAATACAGGAAAAACTACACATATTCGAACTGAAATGATCTATTATAGAATAATAGGAAGCGTTCGTTTTAAGGTTTGTAGGGTAATGTCGATCCTTTCAGAACAGGTCTATAGAAAATGAAGATTAATTTGCGGTTATCGAACAAGTTCCAGTTAAATATTCATGTTGTATAAAGCAGATTAGGAATAGGGAAGCGTAGTTCAGGTAGAAATAAATATATGTACAAAATATCGGTAAAAAAATTGAATTAAAAATATACAATTACTTTACAATAAAATATGAGAACAGTATAATAAGTGCTTGGCGTAGGACAGGTATTTAATAATGAAGATAAAATTGTCATAAACTGCTGAGGAAGCTGGTTATTTTATGATCGTAGTGGCACTAATATTTTGGTTTGGAAGGGTGGAGAAGTGGCAGACAGAATTTATCAAAGTAAACACCAAAAAAAAACACTATACTACTGTGGGTAATGTATTACTTACTAAAATAAATTAGTGTATATTCAAGTTTAATTCAAAATTTGTTATGGAGGACTCGGATCCTTTTTCTGATTTGATGATTTCAGCACTTCCCTGGATACATTACTGAAAACAAGTACCATGAAAGTAAATAATTGACGATAAACGCATTTGTGTTAGCACCACAAAAGAATGTCTTGTAACGTTAGAACTCAATCGGTTTAGTTTTTGGCTTCTGTTCATAGTTGTTGATGAAATATGGAATCCTCAGCAGTGGATGTTTCGAATGGAATGTGTACTAGATGGATGCTAGATAATGCTTAAGACTCTTCTATAACAGGAAATATGCCAGAAACTAAGATGCCTATTACTGGCGCATTCGCCATATTATTCATAATTTACATCTTTTCTTTAATTTATTATTTTATTTATTATTTATACTGATTTAATTATTTTTAATATTAAATGTCCGAACTGAAATTCTGTGGGTGTTTGTCAAGGCTACGGCCAGGTACTTATCATATAAGACTCATAATAATACATTTTATGTACTATTATTTTGCATAAGGTACATATTCAATATCACTAGGGCATAATTATTACAAATAATCTTACACGTTCTGTTCACGCGTGGCAGTTTTAATTTTAGTTCCATTTCAACTAAATTGTCAATTCAATTAAGTACGTAACGTTCTGATCTACTTACTCCCTATAATCGCTAATAAACAAACAAATTCAAGCAATTAGGCTAGTGAATCTCATTGGTAACTGATCGTGTCGATTGCCGCGAGACAATCGCATGCGTCCACTTAAATCCAAACATACATTTTGTCTAAGAACTAAATAAAAATTAGGAAATCACAATCAACTGCCATTTCTGAGTATCGAAAGCGCTATTACATCTCTCTACGGTGACACCTTTTATGTCGTTATATCGAGTGTCCAGACATAGGGGGTATTTCGAATGGCGCAACAGTCCGCCTGGGTTTATTAGTTGCCACGTTTGCCATTCGGATCCGTCGCATATCCTCATCACCGGCTGGGATCCTTTCATGTAGCTGGCTAGGGTCAGACAGAGATCTTGGTGTTTGAGTAAACCGTCGTTCGTTAAGGTCCAATCCTGATTTCCTGCAAAAATAACATGTTGTTTGATTAATTTGAGTTTCGTGCAGGTCAAGAGATTTTTAGTTTTAAGTTTCTTTAGTTTTATAGCGAAATAATTTTTTAATAGTTTTAAAGGAACTAGTTATTGAGAGCTAATATAAATATATGTCCCTGGATGAATGCTTTACAGCAATCCAATTGTTAATTAGTAAAAGAATTATGATGTTAAGCAGCCTATAATCTATTTTTTTCAAAAGTTTTTTCTAGTTTGGCTTTTACATACAAAAAATTTTTAATCTAAATCAAATAATTGAACAAAAATGTTTGAAAAATTTGAATGATTGAATTGGACAGTGAGTCGGAAAGTGAAAGTGACTGAAGGAAACTTTCAGGATATGTGATAATGCTCTGAGTGAACTACATTAGTTCTCAGAGAACTAATAAAAATATGCTGAGAAGCATGGGGTGAAGAAAGTGAAAAAAAAATAATTAGCATCTATTAATATTTTAATTGCTACTAATAACAAACGAGCTAAAGAATGAGACAGCGTAACCTAGCATCAGCTATTAGAAGCAATTCTTCAGAGAGTTAAAGTAAGGAACTATTAAGCAACGATATAAAGCGAATTTATCGGCCAGTCAGATCAGTTAGTCCATTCGTTGCTTCATGATTTTTTTTAATAACAGATAAAATTTTAATAGTTTAGATTTTAAAAGAAGTATAGTAAAAATTTTACTAGCTGCTTCAATTTTTAATACTAAAATGAGATCTTTCATTTTTGTTTTACTATAAATAATAACCAGTTTTTTGTAAAGTGCTCTTAAAAAAATGTTGAAGATGTATTTTACTAATCCTTTTATACCATGAAAGAATAATTTGATAAGCTTTTTATTTAGATATGAGAATCCATATATATACTGTCCTAGTATTAGAGTATTTTCAACCAATCATTTATCATCAGCTCCTTTGTTATATTTACATTAAGTAAATTTTCCTTTAAAATAAACTATTATACTTTATAAATTGCGTAATATTTTACCTGCGGTATGATGACATTGATAAATGCCTACGGTACCATCCAGTACATGACCCAGGGTATCTAAACAATAAACTCCTTGTCGTATTTCACCGGGACGTGGTATCGTTGACGGTACTATAAGTTCTGGATAAACATTATCTAAATACCATCGGAACGGTTTACACTGTAGTTTCCTCTTTATTTCTAACCTGTCGTTAATACTGAACGAGCAACATATGAATAATTGGTCATATATATGTTGGTATATACATACTCTCCAAATGGGACATTTCTGGCTAATGGAACAGCGGAATAATAAAAGTTCTTGTACTCGTCCATCCATACTTCGGCTGCTCGTCTGGTGTTTTTGGCGAATACTGATCCACTACCACCCGGGAATGTGTACGGGTGCTTTTTCCTGAACACGTGGCCAACCTGAACAGAAATTTAACACTGAACATTCTTTATATGAGTTGAAAGGTTCCTACGTACTCTACTACATGGTATTATCTCCAGACTACCACCGCATTGCCAAACTCTGAAGGATATCTCGAAATTCTCCGCCCCCCATATATCCATCTGCATGTCGTATTTTCCCAACTTATCGAAATATGCCTTATTTATTACAAACAAACCACCTGCGATCATTGGAGTTTTGATTTCCTGAAAAAATATTATCAGTTTGAGTTTTCATGCAGTTCGTTGATGTTGGTCAGAGTGATGTTACCTTTGTGGGATCGCGACGCCTTGCTTCACGTTGCGCGAAACTTAAGAACTCCCATTTAAATACCATGGTCCAATCAAATCCGCCACGTAGATCAGCTGATGCCCCAATATATTGGAAGTTATCCATGCTGATAACGTCGATAACTGGTGAAACTACTCTGGTTGGATCCTAGGAAAAAACAACTAGTCAGTTATGATATTCTGCCGATTAAAAACAACCTGGTATTTGTATCAATAGGTTCGCGGTATTGAAAAGGTTATTTCCGGAAAGCGAAAGAATGAAATAAATTGAAAGAATTTTGGGATTTATAGTGTTAAAATTGACTTTCTTTTTATCTCAATACAGTAATTTATTCCAGTGACGTGAACTAATCTAAATGAATTCCTAAATTTTGGTTATGTTCTTGTGAAAGTATGATTAAAGTGCCATATATATTTAGTTATATCGTTGAGGAATATATAGTGTCTCGCAAACTTATTGAGCAATCTAATATTATTCTCAATTTCCATAAATCCATAAAACGGAGAAGACAGTGTCAATATTGAATTCAAAACATGCCTTACCTACCGAAATCAACCAATAGGAAGCTATATATTTTCATTAACTAAATGAATAAGAATTATCCAATTACTATGCAGCAGCCAACGCAGTTAATAAAATAGCAATTCCTTGAGATGTCCTGACAACCTTAAGACATTTCAATGTTTTCTATGCCAGCTCAAGTCTACTTTTTACCCCCTGAATGTATGCGTGTATGTGTATTTGAAACCATCATAAAGCAATTTAAACTTGGTGACCAAAACCTTTTTGAGCAATATCAGAAATTCATATATTTTTTTGAGCTATAACTGGAAATGTTGAACTATTTTTTGAAGAGGCAAAACATTTTATAGAATTAGGGTAGAACTTTAACTTCAAGAGTTAGAATGCAGGAAAACAGTTGACACTAATTTCTGAACATCAGTTACTTTTCTGGTTTAATGCTAAGAAAACTACTCGTAGTTCGAGTACTCCTATTAATAATTTATAGTGAACGAAGTGTAACGACAAAAATGTATGTGTTGATTCTGGAAAACAGGAGAAGTTTTAACATGAAGAATTATAGCATTATACAAGCAAGATTTAGTTGCAGATCAACGCTTGAGAAGCGACAATCAGTGCATAGCTGAGGAACAATTATTATAATGGTTTAGCCATGTCTTTGGAATGAAAGGTGAACGAATTCCTCACATACTTCTCTGGCGAAATCGACCGTTTGGATGGAAGAAGTAGCGAGCAGTTCTAGAAAAGGTATGGAGTAAGATTATAGAAATTGTTATTGTTAGAGAAGATTATTCGTTTAAGCATTGCGGCACCAACAACAGTATATTGCTTGAGAAGTAGAGTGCCTTGAACGCCAGCTATAGAATCATGATGATGACAATGATAATGAAAGAATATTGAAAATATTCCTACATGGCATAGATGAAATAACATATTTTTCAAGTATATTTTCTTTAGAAGATTGCGTTAATAATCGAAAATGCAGATTTTGGACCCCAACTAACTCAAAAGATACATTCAAATTGGTGTGTAAATTCACTTTGTTCACGTGTTCAATTCAATTTTGTGGATTTTTTAAAATGTTTTCGTCGGTAACAACCTCTTTTGGGCGTCCACTGCGCTCACCTCCTTCAGTGCTCACTTCACCACGTCTAAAGTTAGCAAACCAATTTTTAATGGTTGATTTTCCTGGGGCAGTGTCTGGAAACAAGCAAGGCATCAAGCCAAGTTTTTGCTCAACTGGATTTTTTCCCTTCAAAAAGCAATATTTTATCAACACGCGAAATTCCTTTTTATACATTTTTTTCACAATAACAAAAGTTGCTTGACTCAAAATGCTATAATTCACAAACTAATGATCACTGTCAGATTGATACAGGCATCTTTTGAGGGTTAGGGTTAACTAAAAAATATATGGATTTAATTCTAGTAGCGCCATCTATGTGTCTGGCCGGGGACTTTTCAATTGACCTGTTATTTGGTATATTTGACATTTCTTTATTATTGCGTTCATTAATACTATGAACCCGTCTGGACGTAAGCTTTTTAAGTTTTTGTATTGAATTTTTTTTATTTCGTCTTGTCTGTAATGACGGCATTGATATTTATCCTGTATATTTCTTGAATTATTCTCACAATATTATTACTTACACCTTCTTATTCCAATATAATCCACAGTTCTTCTCTTCTTACTTTATCAAATGCCGTTTCACGATTTTTTTATAATTTGCTCTTATATTTTCATGGTTTTGCACAACGGAGTAATCCCTCTATAATTATGATAGTTTCTTTTTTCCTTTAATAGGTATTGTATTGAAACAATAAGTAATATTTGCCAATGTTGTGATCGTTAGACATTTTACCTTCTAAATAAAAATATCCTTATTAGCTATTAGAAAAAAAATATTGTAAAAACACGCATTCTTGATTTCAACATGGCGTGATACATAATGATGATGGTCGGAATCAAAAGAATCGGTGTCAAAATATAAAAGAACGAACAAAATTAACATACGTGCCGTAACACTTTTACTTTCTGTTAAGGGTTATTGATTCTCAAAGAATATGGGTAACATTGCTACGCAAAGATATGAACTTTCTAATGAGCCTTACTTTAATTATGATCTAGTCGGTATAGTAAACATTTATATATATTATAGTAGATTTTACTCTTTGACCTTAACATGTTACGTAATTAATTAGTTGTTATATAATGTTATTATTTCCATATACCGAGTGAAATAGGATTAACGCTATAGCGTTTGTTGTTGAAATAAAACCATTGCCTGCTGGATATAGGTGAGATATAGTCAATTCGAAGTTACTTTGTACATGCGTCATATAAATTTGTGACGTCAAAACGTCGCAATGTTGCCCTATCAACTCTGACTTTTAGTTCAGATTGGTTTTGACATTCAACAAAATTATAATCTAAATAAAATGATTGAACAAAAATGTTATCAAATATAATTTATTTTAACATTATAATAAGTCTAAAAACTAGAGTTAATTATACAGCCACGATAGTATATAGGTTAGAGCTATAACCTCTTACCACTATTTCTTTCAAGAATTTTGCGTACGTCTGACAACGGGACGACTTCGATAGGCTCATTCGTTTACGCGTTAGAACTAATCAGACAGCATTGTGTTTCTTTTTAGCTAGAATAAAATGAGAAGGAAAATATTGTCTGATTCTGAGACGAATTTATAAATTGTGACAGGCAATACATTAAACATCTTGATGACGTATGTACAAAAAAACTTTGAATAGGCTATATATCTTTTTGTATATTGACATAATATATTTTAACTGATTAACAAATTGATGTCTCATTATTTTGAATGTCAGTCTTCCTTTAGGATGCGTACTATAAAAACGGTCTCTCAGTTATTATATACATTTCTTCGTTTTACGTACATAGATAATCTATATATAGCCACTACAATGTGTGGCCATAAGGTTGAACAAATAAATTCACTATCAATATTATCCAAAGTTATTAATGTTCTTGGTAACACCGTTAATGCCCCATGGTATCTTAGAAATGAGGATATCCACAAAAAATAAATAATACTGACGGTCAGCGGAGAAATTAAATGGTTTACGAAAAATACAAATATATATTTAACTCCTCCGTAACAACAGGAAGTTGAAGTGTCAAAAACTTTTTTAATTAGCATAGTTAATCCATGTGTAGAAACTATACCGTGTTTTAAGGAATGCACCAGTAGGAGCATATTCATCAAATGCTAATTTAGTTTGGGTTTGAAAGCTTTGATCTCGACTTTAGGAAGAATATTAAGGTAGAGTTACTAGACAATGGATAGGTATCCAGATTCAGAATATGTCATATGCTTTTTAATTAAAAAACGTAATCAATCAATAACCTTTGATTGGATAAATATTTTAAGATAGCTGAGTTCACTCACATCAAAAGTTAGAAAGCCATGATATATCAGTATTTTACTGCTCGTATATTAAAACATCCTGATGGTCCAAGTAGTTCAGCACAATCCCGAAATATAAAAGACAACCCCATTGTTAATTTTCGTCGTTTTTCTTACCTCAGCGACTCTTTCCAGTAACGGTTCTAACCAATTAGCGTTACACTCGCAGTGACTATCCAAAAAGGTTAAAACGGCCGCCTTGGCTGCGTCGGCTCCTCTCACCCTGGATCTCATCAAACCCTCCCTCCTCTCGTTTCTAATCACGCGAACTTTTTGTATTTTTGCCAGTTCTTCTCCGTCTGCCGCTGTAAATCAAAGAAATCGGGTATAAAATAAAAGCAGATGGAATTATAAAATGCTGTTATATATTTCCTTGTAAAAAATATCCGGAAATTATTATACGAATATAGGTATAGATATAAGATATCGCACGATTTCTTATTTCTTCGTAAGTTGGTAGCAATGTACTGAGTAAGATTAGCAACAGACTGAGTCATTCATTATACTAATATCATCGAATTCCTAAACCCTTACTTCTCAACCGTAATAAGTATAGTCAAACAAGAGGAAACCTATTTTACAATAAAAGGCACTAAAGCGGGTGTATAACAGGGGAGTGTATTGGGATTAATTCCTTACCTACTTTACATATGTGATATAGCATAAATGAAGAATAACACGGGGGCTACATTTCCTTTTTTATATATATTTTTAAGTTTCCTTTTTACCAACGAGGGTTGGGGGGATGGATGGAGAATGGAGACTGGAGCTACTGTTTAACGTGGTCTCCGAACCACGGTCCACGGCATTAAGCCTACCGAGTGGCGAGTGACCAATTTAGATATTATCCCAGAAGACATCCGGTCTTACCCAGCCTAGTCACTGGCGTGACTGGGATCATTTGCCTTGTCGGATTTTGCACTCTCGCCTAGGACAATCACAAATATTAAATAATCACAAACATAAATTTAGGACCATGCCCCAGCAGGATTCGAACCCGCGACTATCGTAACAGAAGGCGCATCGTCCTGTCGCCTTTTCATACCAATACAAAAAATGTTTGGAAGAAAGTCTAAATTGCCCATACCTAATAAGATGCTGCTGTACAAGCAGATGCTAAAGGCTATGAAGAAGTTCTGCCAGAAGTAATGTCAACATAATACAAGTATTTTAGAATAAAATCCTGAGAAATATTGTAGATGCACCCATATACTATAGGAACAATTATAACAAGACCTTCGAATTCAAGCTGTCATAGAGGATATTAAGAAATTCGTAATAAGTCACGTGGAAAGACTGCATTCTCGTGTTAACACCTAATTATTGAAACTCTTGGATAATACTCAAGCAGGACACAGACTCATAACGATCAAACCACTTAATATTGTAATGCAGTGAAGTGAGTTGAATAGAACTTAACTCTTTAACTATAGAGATTAACTAAAGACAGATAAGTTCTAGATATATTGTTCTCGTATGATAGATATCCTATCCTTCTAGATACATTGTTACCGATGGGTTCTTCTAGTTCTTAGATTATTTTAAATCCACATTGTAGGTTACAGTTGTCAATCACTAGTAACAATGTGTAATATAGTCTATTCAAAGTTTTCTTATAGATACCTATGCCTGTCGCAATTTGTAAATTCCTTTGTTCCTTCTCATTTTATTCTAGTTAAAAAGAGGCACAAAGCTGTCTGATTATTTTTAATACAAAATATACAAAAAAAGAATACAAAATTGTAAACGAATGAGCCTGTCAAAGTGATCCAGTTACCAGACGTATGCAAAATTCTTGAAAGCAATAGTGATGAGAGGTTATAACTCTAACCTATAAACTATTGTGGCTGTATAATTAATTGCAGTTTGTAGATGTACAATAATGTTGAAATAAATTATATTTGATAACATTCCTGTTCAATTATTTTATTTAGATTAGAAATATGCCGAATGTCAAAGCCAAACTGAAGTAAAACTCAGAGTTGATGCGGCAACATTGCGACGTTTTCATCTCACAAATTTAAATGACGTATGTACAAAATAACTTTGTACAGAGTATAAAAAGGATATGATGTTTTTGTTAATTATAGTTTTGAGTACTCTGTGAGTTTTAAAATGGGTGAAAATTGAATAACTGTTTATGTATTGATTGAGATTGAGATGTATTGTATTAAATGATAATGCCAAGAATCTGATGCTGGAAAAATTATGTGAGGTTAAGAGGAAGGCGTTGATAGATCGACCTATATTTTAAGCCCGTTTATTATTCAGCTGTTTCTGAAAATACAGAAAAATGTTCGGAAAAAGGAGTTTTGTGTCAGTTGAAGCATGATATAAAATTCATTAAAGAAGTTGAAGGTTGTATTGAAATCAGTCTTCGAAAATTGTATGGAAAACTCAGCCAAGAGCTGGAATACTTCTCTGGTTCTTGTTGAAACCTAATTTTAATGCAATGATAAAAAAATACAAAAAATAAACTATGACTAGCAAATTAATTGTTTGTTGTTCGTGTTGTTTAACAATTCCGGATATTTTTTACACCGAATGTACCATACATTAAATGTTGTAAACTTACGATTATCGCTGTAGTCGTCAACCAAAATGATTTCATGTATTAAATGTTCTGGACTTCGGTTTAACACGCTGTAAAAATAGTTAATTACATTTTCGTCTAGTTTATGTTCGTTAGATATGAAACAGGAAGAGATACGAACGCAATAAAAGATATTTTTTTCGTTTGCAACTGCAGTAGAGCTGCACTAAAAATAATAAATGATATTTTTTACTAGTTATATTATATCTGTTATAATGCTAATGAAATTTCCACTTAAAAAATATCTTTTTAAATTAATTGTTAATACTGTAAATTAGTTGAGAGATTTTTTTTTGTATGTTTATTGTGAAATGCGGACATATAATATACATATAGCATATAATGGGAAAAAAGTAATTTCGTTTTTTACTAATAGATAGTTTTAAAGTTGCATCTGTCAAGTTATACTATAGCACAAATGAATGGTAACAGTTCATAAAAAAATTTATATATAAGATGGCAAAAGTCTCGCTACTATTTTGGCGTATGGTGACGCTTGGCTCAGTTTTGCTTTAACCATTGTGTTGTGTAGACGTCCCAATTTTATTATGGATAAATATACGTCACAAGAACGAGCAGAAATAATGACAGTATTTATTGAATATAGTCGTTCCAGCGGAAATGGTTGCGGTACTTTTGCTCCGCCTTATATAGGGATAAAATAATTCTTTTACCCAGTCAAAGAGATGTATATTGCTTTTCTACTTTTGAACTACAACCCGTTATTTTTCATCTCCAGTCATTTATCTCCATCTTCATATCAGATACGTTTTACTAAAAATATGTCCATTTCCAGGCAGTATTCTAGTCTATAAATTTGAAAATAATCGTTTTTTTTTCTCATATTTTCAAAGCCCAACACTTTAGGAATATCCCTTCAAGGGGATTTTTCAATTGATTTTTGATTTTCAATGATGATTTGATTTTGTTGATACTATTGGGAATGTATAGAGGAAATTCACACGAAATATCAAAAGGTTCAGTAGATCTTGGGATATCATGTTAATCGAGTTTCGTATTTAAATTTCTAAGTTAATTTTAAAAAATATGCTAAGGGCAGTCTTAAAAGAGTAAGCTTTGAATATATATAAAAAACGATTTTTTAAAGAATATCTAAGCTAGAATACCCCCTTAAACGAAATATGTCTTACTCAAATGTATCAGGAACATTAATACAACAGCTACTTGCTATGATTTTCAATGTAAATGTCCATTTCTTGATCCTTGCTCTTCCTGCAGTTTCTTTAAAATCATCATAAATCTAGTTTTGATTACCATTCGATGGCCTTTAGAGCTACTTTTATTTTAATTAAATCGAAAAATAAGAACTTTTCATGCTAGGAAAAAATACTCTGTTCAAACTTCAGCCAAATGACGTGTAATAAACATTAAAGTTTAATTCTAAAGCTGTCTGATGCGCAAATTATTAAAGAAGTGTCTTACACAATATAGTAAGCGTTTCAGCACCCATATCTATTCACAGTGCTAGTAGTATTTTACCAAAATTTTGTTACTGTTATCTTCTGTTGTAATATCACGAAGAAACATCAAATATGCTGGGAAAAAGTCAAGGTCCGTAGTGTAATATTTCGCTTGCCTATTAAAATGAAAAGAAAGGTCAGAATCGAGATGTAGGTCATTTATAATATTTGACAGCTATTTGTTAATCATTTAATAAAGATCGGGCGAACAGATATAATATAGTTAATTTTTAAATATATAGTCTTGGGGTTAAAAAAAATCTCTCAAAATGAATTCACGGTCTAGGAGGCTTCATAAAGATGAACTATCTAAAGGATGTTCACACAGTTAGATAATCGCTTTATGAGTGGGAAGAAAATCTTTAATGTTTTGGATTTATTGCAAATTATGCCTTGATTAACTATGTAAAAATACATTTTAAACTTTTTAAATATATAAACTGAGGACTGAATTTTTTTCTTAAAAATGGAACATAATATTTAGATATCAGTCAATAAATCTTCGATCTTACAAATAAAGGACAAACCATACGTATATAAATTTCATGTTATTTCAACTATTGGTTTACAAATTACTGTGGATTTAGTAAAATTACTTATTATCGCGAATTTAAATGGATTAATAGTTGTACAGAGACTATGATGTTTGATGGATGGTCATTGGAGAAACATTGACAGTTGATATGAAAGGTACTTGAGAAAACGTGAAGTTATGATAAATATATCATAGAATAATATTTTCACTTTTATAGGAATTTTATTTGAGGTAGGTAACGCGTTTGCTCACACTACATCATCAGTGAAACATATAGTTGTACAAAAATGGCACCACCGTTGATATTTTGAAAATAACTATGCTGATAAATAAAGTTAGGTTTATAAAAAGAACGTTTTTTCTTAATTAGATCGGAGATTTATCGAAAAATGTGTTTAAAAAATTGTATAGACTTACAAAAATAGTAATGATTATATAATAATTGTTGCATTCTTCATTCTTCAAGGTAAAAGTAACCTACTTGAACGTCAGTTCAAGAACTAGTCAAGATTTTTCTGGTATTACTGAATAACTCACCTTACAATAGTCCTTAGTAATGTCGATCTTGCTTCATTATGGAATGTTATAATGACACTGGTAGCCGGCAGATCCGTTCTCCAATGTCTACGTTTACATCTGTAATAATAAATTAACAGTATGAATTGATAGTTCAGAAATTATTTTTACTTTTTTAAGTCACATATTTACATATTATACGGACACATTACAATACATGGGCTGAAAAAATTCCGTGCGTAAGAAAGAAAACGTTTTCTTTTGTTCAAAATTGACTTTATTCATAAACGTAATCTCCATCAAGAACCATACAATCCTTACGGCACCGCTCTAACATTTAAATACCACTTTTGTAGAATGATGTATATTTTGCTTCAAAATAGGGCTGTCACCAGTTGCTGTCCTCTCAGATGACGATCGCTTTATTTCCGAAGTGAAGAGATGGATCCATGTTTCATCCATTGTCACATATATATAGCTAGATATTGTTCAGAATAATCAATAGTTCTTGTTTTTGGTCAACAGTGAGTAAAAGCGGCACCCACTTTGAGCTAACTCACGCAACTTCACTTTTCCATCCTTCAGAACGCTTTTGTGGATTTTTTTGTGTTTCCTGGTGCTATCACCTCATTTGGACGTCCACTTACAACGCTTTATTGTTGTTTCTGATGGAGCTGAGACCTTATAACACTTTTGAAGCAGTGTAAAAGTAAAACACAAAATTGTTTTTGATCTATTGTTTTGAAAATAACAAAGTAGTACCACTGCTAGCACAATAACTCACAAAATTTGAGTAGAATATGGTGAATGGAATAAAACTAACGCATCTATGTGTTAGGCCCGGGACTTTACAGCCCAGTGTTATATATTTATTAGTCACATATGTATAAGTACGTTGCATTACGAATATAATAATAATTATTGTAAAAAATATTTAATAATCTGACAAATAGATCTCCGATATAAGTTAGCAAATAAACTACCTAGGCGAAAGGAAAGTCAGATTCTCAAATCCTAAATTTCGGACAATATTCAGAACTAAAATCTATAATTGTGGATATAGCAAAATGACGTCTGTGGACCATAATTGTAGTTACTCTATACCAGTAATATCTATAAAAGTGATTTAGTTACAATAGCTGCATTAGAGCATGATATTGCCTCACTTGTTACAAATAATAGCTTCAACCTCCGATCTTCCAAATAGCCACAAATAGACTGCAAACAGCTGTCAACAATATTTCCAACTGCACCAAAAATTAGTATACCAAACAAAAGTTAAATTCGACAAAATCTATTAAAATAAAAGATATATAAGCAAACAATGTTAATGAATTCCCAACAAATACCTTACACTAACATAGTGAAATACTTGACACTGGAATATCATGGATTCAAAAAGAGTGGGGGTTGCTTGGACGCCAATGCGAGCTCTCTTCATATCATAAGTTATTATAATATAAAGAGAATTTAAAACCAGTCTGTACTTACGCACAGTAAAAGTTGTGGAGATATCCAAATAAATCTAATGTAGATTAAACAAAAACCTATTAGAACAAAATACTTCAGAGTTTGCTCGTTAAAGCTCTGTAGTATGCCAGATATGCAGAAGACGTTAGAACTTGAGAATATTTTATAACTAGATACAATAATATAAGTGTTACAATTACATGTTAATAGTGAGTTTACTAGGAGGTGGAAAGGACAAAACCTTTCGAACTGAAGTAAGTGTGGATAAATCAAATTAAGAGTAATTAAAACATGAAAAATGTCTATTGCAAGTGTTTTGCATCACAGTCGGTTTGGATTTGACTTGGGCTTGAATAACTTTAAAATAAATCTGTAATGTAACTAATAACTAATTGTAATGTAAGCATCAAAAAACATACTCAAACATTGGGAAAGGAAATGGTTCAATTTTATAGTATATATTTTTTATAATTTTATAGTATTTTCTTGACTTTACTATATCTGCATATGTTATATAACCAAAGGTGTAATTCTATAAACATGCTGTGTACTAGGAGTTTACTAGGAGGTGGAAAGGACAAAACCTTTCGAACTGAAGTAAGTGTGGATAAATCAAATTAAGAGTAATTAAAACATGAAAAATGTCTATTGCAAGTGCATCACAGTCGGTTTGGATTTGACTTGGGCTTGAATAACTTTAAAATAAATCTGTAATGTAACTAATAAGTAATTGTAATGTAAGCATCAAAAAACATACTCAAACATTGGGAAAGGAAATGATTCAATTTTATAGTATATAAATATGTATTTTCTTAACTTTACTATATCTGCATGTTGCATATGTTATATAACCAAAGGTGTAATTCTATAAACATGCTGTGTACTAGGAGTTTACTAGGAGGTGGAAAGGACAAAACCTTTCGAACTGAAGTAAGTGTGGATAAATCAAATTAAGAGTAATTAAAACATGAAAAATGTCTATTGCAAGTGCATCACAGTCGGTTTGGATTTGACTTGGGCTTGAATAACTTTAAAATAAATCTGTAATGTAACTAATAACTAATTGTAATGTAAGCATCAAAAAACATACTCAAACATTGGGAAAGGAAATGGTTCAATTTTATAGTATATATTTTTTATAATTTTATAGTATTTTCTTGACTTTACTATATCTGCATATGTTATATAACCAAAGGTGTAATTCCATAAACATGTTGTGTAAACTATACGAGTAAATCGAACTAAACTAAAGGCATAATTCATCAAAAGCAAACATGCTTATCTTTTTTACTATATATGACATTAGTATCTTTGGATTGTTTGTTTACGAGTTTACTGAGGAAGTGATCTCACATCAATTGTATGTCCTTGACATTCTCTATAATTAAAAAAAATTGATGATAACGAAACTTAATTGATACAACAAGGAGAAATATCTTTGTCAGTATAGTATTAATAGGTATAATATCACTTTAACCTGTTGATTATCACCAAATAATTTTATCAATGAATCGTTTTTTTTTAGTTCAAATTCAAATCTGCACAGTAGGATACGAGAAATTTTTAATTCATATAACTTAGCATACTGAACTAAAGCATTTTCTTGATGAAAAACTCTTATTTACGCTAGGTACAGCTGTTTCCTGTTTATTTTGTCACTTAAACTTTACAATATGTTCTGAGTGTTGTTAATTTTCATAGATAATAAATGAAAATTATTCCATGTACTTCTTAAGACCATGAACAGATGCCAGTACAACCAAGAAATTACGATTAAGAAATTAAACTGTCTTCGTTTTATTTGAAATTGTTCCTCCTTTTCAAAGGTCATCCAACTTATGAGCAGTATATCAATTTTCAGTCAATATGCAATACATAGCTCGTCCAGTAGAACAGCAAATTGTTGTATATAGTGCCAATTTAATTTTGCAAAAAAATGTAAAATTCGTTTTAAACTAGGAGCTGATTTTTTTTTATTTGTAATGGGGTCATGTTGTCAACTGTGCGATTTAGAGTTTAGTTTAGAGTCCGATTTTAGTTTATAAACAGAAAAATGTTGGAAACCAAAAGTCAAATTTGATACAGCAAGATTACGATGTACTGACGTCATAAATTTTGATGACATATATTTGATATTATATAACACTTTTTATAGAACTTACTAGATCTGTTACTAATGCATTTTCAGTAAACAATTATTCAATAGGAGTTTGTAGATTGTTGTAACGATTTATAACGTCTAATCTGGTCGAGTATGACAGAGCTTAAAATCTTATATCATATATACATATTACTATTATATCTTATGCCATACTCTTATACTGAATCTTACTTCTTAATTGTTGAACAACGTTCACTAACGGCTGACAAATAAATATTATATTTTATATGCAAGTACAAAATAGGTATTGAAATTTTATGTTTAGACTTTATAAGGTTGATAGCTTCACCTTTTGGATTTTTTTTGAGTCATAGAACTTTAAAGTCAAATTTATCTACATGAAGTCAAATAATTATCTTTATGTGAAATAAAGAAATAAAAAATAACAAAAGTACGAAAATACTAAAAACGTTTATCTTTGAAAAATAACTATAATTACCACCAAATCTCCATTATAATCATCAATAACCCGAATTAAACTTGCTTCGTTTGTAAATAAATAAGGAATGGTGATCTCTCCAGCATGTAAACTGTATTTTTGAGGTTACAATTGGGTTTATTCTCATTTCATATTCGATAACAGACAGCGATATTTGCTATTGGAAACAATAGCGAAGAAACAACTAGCTATTTTACTTTAGAAGTTATTTTATTTTACGGAAAGAAGTGGTAATCGTTGAATAGCGAGAAAAAAAGAATAATGAGGGTTTATATATGTTCTAATATAAACCAAATCCCTATGCTTATCATTCAGTTTTGACATAAACAAACCGCCTTGTTTCTTTGAATACACAGTTTTCGTAGCCAGAGTCACAACTTAACCAGTTAACTAGTCTGGCTATTTACAGTTCCCAAGTTTGCACCTAAGTATGCTGCATCTTCATCTCTCAAATGACAGTTAACCCTATTGAAAATTCTGTTACTGAAGAAAACACTTGGATACTTCTTGGATTACCCGCGTAACAAATTCAAAGCAATAATAGTATAATTAATCTTGGGCAAATATATTTATCTATTTCATCAAAAACCTTTTTTCCGCATCGGAAACAGGACTGTTAACGTAGGAATCGTTAAAAATTCCATTAGCGAAAGTTTTCTCGTATTTTGAACGGCGCTTCGCGATAAAATCGAAGGCAAATATAAATAAATTCTCTTTTCGACGGCAAAATCTTATTACCGTATTTGCGGATCTTCGCCACTACAATATCGCCGATACTTTACGAGAAAAAGAGACGATAACAAACGCCGATCTCTTGCCTTCCGCTAACGTGAACGTGTAATTTTTTCGCGTTCTCTCTCAATTTCTTTATCCGGGTTTGTCGATCTGATCTCATCGTGCGAGTGAAATTAAACTGCCTACGCGGATGCGGATTTAAAAAACATCATTAAACAGGGACATACTAATTGTATGTTATTTGAACGGGTGTCTATATAGTATTTCCTTTCATATGATATCAACAAAATAATCACATTGATGTGCAAACAAATTTTACTGCCTTCATTAACACAAAAGTTGATTGGACAAGAAATATTTCGTGTGATGACTATAGAAGATAAGTAGGATGTTATTTATGTGCCAAATGTGTCCAGTAATAAGATAGGGTGGTAATCAGTTTACGCATTTTACTGCCATTATGCTTAATAGCTCCAAATCTCCTTGTTACTTTTGCGTTGTGGCGAAATAACAAAAGACTAATTATATTACTTGACGGATGCCCGATTCTTCAAGCAGAATCAGCGAAATACATCGGAATATATCTCGATGGTAGGTTAAATTGGGAACATTATGTTAGACAAAAAGCAAAGTAGATTCGATTCAAAGCCAAGCAACTGTACTGGTCGGACTGTCGGAAGATACTCTCAACTTGGCCTAAAATCAGAGAGATTCGTTTATCAGTCAATCATAAAACCTATTTGGACATATGACACCTAAATATCAAACCAACTAGTAATTCAACGCAACAAAGTTCTTTGATTAATTACCAATGATTACCGCTACATAACAACGAAGAGCTGCATAATGACCTCAACATCAATTGGATATACGAAGTGATCCAAGATTTCGCCTTAAAATATGAAATAAGCTAAATCACAGCAATATGGAAGCACTACAGCCACTGGACAACACGCAGGAAATCAGAAGATGAACCAAACCACATGAACTTGTTTAGTGTCTGAGTGTATTTTTAAAATTAGCTTAAGTAGTTTACGTTTATTTTAATTAGGGAAATACTTACTGATGTATTTAAGTGGATTAGCAAGTACACGAAGCTGCACTCTTTCGAAGTAATTTATATTATACTTGTTATAGATTCTAGAGATATTTCGCGAAGAATAACTTCGACAATGGTCCAAAATACTTTATTTTGAGACCGTTGAATAATGCCTATATTATATTTGCTAGCAGTATCCCTTTGCAGCAGATAGGTCTGAGTGTTGAGTTTAGCTTTTAGCTTGTTTTACTTTTCCTACAATACCATAATATTTAGCATTCTCTGCCTGCGAGAGTTGACATCTGTTAATATTCATTGATGGACACGTATCCAGTCACATTTGTTTGCTTGTAATATACCCCCTTTGTAGTTGTGATCAAATTTGTCTTTACACATTAACAAAATTATATACAACAAATGAATAAAGTCTAACAAGGAAGCTTCTATATTTATAAATTAACGCGATTTATTGTAAATTCCTCAAAATTATAAATAACTTAGATAAATTTAATTAAAAGTTCGTATCACATTGTTTTTATGTTATACTGTACGAAGTAAATAAAACTTACGCTGGGTCTCTTGTATCAGGAATGTCTCTATTGCTCGGTAAACTATCGCTGGCCTGCTGGTTGAACCTATTGCGTATATAAGGGTCTTCTCCCTTCCTTAATCCTCCCCTTGTTATGTAACTTTTTTCATCAAAATAGTTCCAGGCCACCCTAGAATCAGAAAAGGTTTATTGCTTTCCTCTATGTCATTTAGTACACCTTTTTTAAGTAAGTTTTGTTATAATACCAAAAATATTGCTAAATATTAAAAATATTCTTTTAGTACAGGGGACAGACAAAATAATATAAAAATATATTTATATACGCAATATTTATTTGCTAATGTGTTAAGTCACCGTTTACTTTTAAAACAGCTGCAATTATTCGTGAAACAAATTCGTAGAACATCTGAATGTTTACTAACGGAATATTGTCCCATTCTTGTACCATAATTGTACATTCCTAAATTGTTTCAATGATAGTGGAGATGAAAGTACATTCTCTGCTACTTCAATTACGTTATCTTCAATTATGGTCTGGCATTTATGCTGGACAGAAACGAACTGAATACCATGAGCATCAATGATTTGCCTTCTTTTGAAGTTTGAGAGGTTACATTATTATATTTATTATATTATATTTATATTTCGTCGCTTGGTTTAATCGTTAGAGAACTAAGTGTATAATACACTAAAATATAAGACATGGCATTGGCATGCGCACGGAAGCAGTGTTGCCAATATTCAACAAGATATGTGATACTATATTGCATGGTGTCCATATTATTTTGTCTATCCCATGTGTATTAGTACTCGTCTTTCTTGGTTTTACAAGTTAGTAACAATTTTATAAAAACAGAACTGAATTGAAAGAAAATAATCGATCGAAAAAAAAACAGCTAACAATTCCACACTTAGAAATGAATGTTTAAACGTTTTAAAGCCAAAGTTGGACAGTTAAATTGAGTGTTATATAAGACTTGTCCATAATAAATAACTTTATTAGTATCTGAAAAGGAATAAAAGCAATAAAAAAGGAATGGATTTTAAAGATTACTTCTAAAAATGTTATATATTGGTATATGATATTTATTTTTCGCAAGAGTAGTTTCATCGGAAACAAACGATTGTAATATAGTTTGTATGTGATATTTCTATTTTTAGGCCTCTTCTAGGTTATTCCTTTTATAGTACATTTGTTCAATAACAAAGGCTGATTATGCCAATAAAAGTGTGTTAGAGGCATTGAATCTCAAGTTTCAGGAAATAGTAATGTAACTGAATTTAATTTAATGTACAGTGAATGTAAAATAGTCAATGAAAGTAGTTAAAACAGAAGAACGGACATTTTTTCAATAAAACAATTCAATAACAGTTTAAAGAAATCGCAATTCTGCTTTTGGAATAATGTTAAATGACATGTGATAAAACACCAGATGTATTTTATTTCGTTTATCTCTCCATATTCAACCATATACTAACTCTTGCATTTGTAAACAAAGAATGATCGTCTGTTTTTCCTTCTCAGCTGCATATTTATAAGGTTTGGCAAAAATGTAAATATATATGAATATGCTACTTCCACGCAAACACTTATACTTCTTAATATCTTCACATACAACATCACTAAAAGAACCTTTAATAAGACAAATAATTGAAAAAGTTCAATAAAAAAACGAATATATCTAGCTTTTAATGATTTGGAACGGCGCATGACAAAGCAACAAAAGAAAGACGATATAACATATTATAACAAAGAGGTGCACGAAATTTCACTTAAATTCAAGAAATATACTAGAAAAATACGTTGTCATTACAGAACAACATGAAATGAAAAACCTTCAAACCTTTATCATAAAATTAATATAGAGTATAAAATTACGTAAATATAGGTAGAAACTTTTGCGGATTTTGTAATAATAACAATTGATAAGATTTAGAGAAAATCTTAACCATATGGAATGTAGTATTAGAAGGATTAAAGAAATTGCAATTCTGCTTTTGGAATAATGTAAAATGACATGTGGTAAAACACCAGATGTAGTTTATTGCATTTTTCTCTCCATATACAACCATATAATCATTCTTGCATCTGTAAGCAGAGCCTGATCGTCTGTTTTTCTGTGATGCAGATTTATAAGGTTTGGCAAAAATATAAATATACATGAATATGCTGATTCTACACAAAACTTCACTTAAATTCAAGGAAAAATACGTTGTCACTAGAGAACAACATGAAATGAAAAACCTTCAAACCTTTATCAGAAGTTTTAAGTAGACAAAATCTGTATATATAATAAAACTATGTAAATATAGGTAGGAGCTACATATTGTAATAATAACTAATAACATTTAGAGAAAAACTGAACCATATGGAATGTAATATTAAGAGATATAGAATATAGAATGATAGTGATAAAGAAGTGGTGATTATAGGAGTACCAGAAGTAATAACTAATCAAATAGAGGGTGTAAAAATAGAACAACCAAATGCATTTATATCTGCAATAAAGCAAGAAGACTAAGCAGATGTACAAACAATCTGGATAAGCTTCACAAGCAGTGAACAATCTTGTACTGGCGATAAGGAAGTTGATGCATGTCTAAGTGTTTAGTTAGATTGGAAATAGGAAAAGCGTGGTCTTCCATCACGACAATGTTAAAAAAACATCTTTAGTGACTCCATCTATCTGCCATGTATTCTGAGTCTTTGCAAGGCCCTGATATATTTACTGATAGAAAACTGATTTCAAGAGTGGCTTGTCAAATGGTTCAGTTTATCTGAATCTTCACATTACCACTACTTTAGTCATAAGCTGATAGAAAAATATAACACGTTCATGAATTATTTGTCAGACTATAACATGTTTACCAATAACCATAAATATGTTAACCAATCGCTTTTATGGTTTCTTTTCAAGTAATACAACCCTTACCTGCCGTCGGTAGTTTCCATGTATTGTAAAGCGATCGGGTAACCTGAATCCGCGGAAACTTCGGCATGATGATTTATGTTGTATGCAGGAACAGAAGAACTTAAACTTTCTAGAGGCAGGAATTCATCTTTCAGTCTCAAAGCTCGATTCTCAGTCTGCAAAGAATACACATACGTTATTGATTAATGTTACAAATAAAACAATGCAAGAGAGAAAAATAAAATCGCGGCTATAGCTGAGTAACTGTAATTTACCATAATTGTTTTAACGATTTAATTAATACTGTAAACTGTCGGAGAGGAAGTCATAACAAACACGTAAAAGGTAATAACTTTTTTTGCATCTAAATAATTGTATAATTAATGAGCTAACATAAATTTAAACACAGTAATGATTATGTCGGACAATTAATTTAACTAATTGTTTTTGTTATTATTTTAAAACAATATTTATGTAATTAAATTTCCAAATTTATTTCACCCCCTAAAAGAATATCTTGGTACATCCAATACAATTATACCAAACTTTTGCCAATATTCGAAACTGTTGATAAATTCAATTTCTAAAATACCTCTGAAACTTTTTTCAGCAAAATGATGTCCTCGAAGAGGTTTTTTAAGTTCAGAATATGGTTAGAAATCCAATAGAACTAAATTAAACTCCAGAATGAATACCATGATATTTGTCTTATTATATTTTGATAACAGTGACACAACTGACAAAATTATCATTTACTGATGAAAGTCAAGAGTTATGGGTATTGGTTTCAACGTTTTAAAAGCGCTGATTTCAGTTTCGATAATAAAAAAGCCCTGAGAAATCGAAAACATTTAAAAAATAAGAATTACTAGTCCCAGAGGAAATGCTATTGGTTCCACTAGCTGTTATTAAACTGACCTACTGACTTTAATATATATACTACCATAATTATACTCAAATCCTTGGAAACAAACACGAAAGTACCGAAGACTGAATTGCAAAAGCTTGAATAGGAAATCTTAAGCTACCTAGCCTATTCACCAACATTTTTTCTTCTAATTATAACTTGTTTTAACCGCTGTCATATTTCTAAACAACGCCAGCTTTATGAGTATATAAATATAGTCACAATAAAGCCTAAAATTCACCACAGATTCATTATATAGGGTGGGGCAAAAGTCCCGATATCATTGGCAATAATGGAACGATTATTTTCAATAAATATTGTCACTATTTCTGCTCGTTCTTGTGGCGTATATTTATCCATAATAAAATTTGGACGTCTACACAACACAATGGTTAAAGCGAAACGGAGCTAAACGTCACATAACCAAGATGGCACGGGATCAAAATGATAGCGGGACTTTTGCCACATCCTATACTTTATTAATACGCCGTACAATATGATTTGCATTAAATTAACAATTCTGTTCAGGTATACAATCATGTATAATTCTAAAATCGATTGTATTCTATTGTTGTTAAATTTAGTTTTGATTTAGTTCCATAGGTGTTTAATTAATGGAAAATATTAAATATTTTACTGAAACAATAAATAAAAATTAATCAAAAACTACTATCTAGTGATATCAATTATTCTGATTATTATAATAAATTTATTTACAGTTATATAAGTTTTATCTTATGATTATATCTAATACGTGTATTGGGGTCAAATGATGTAGATATTTCAATTTATTTTACAACAAACACCGTATACAGCATCTAAAGCTTTATCAAACAACCTGTCAGGATCTAGCACTAATCTAGCAGATCGATAACTAAATGGCCAACTTTTCGAGAGAACTGTTATTTTCCCATTTTAACAGCTTTTTCTTTGCAGAAGAACAAACTACTTATTAACAACAAAAACTTTTATGAACTTCTTCAAGCTTTGCTTCGTATAAAACTATTTCGCAATCTTTGATATCAATGTAAACCAGAGTCACTCCTTTTAGTGTCATTGCTAACTAAATGTATTGTTAACTTATTGACAATTACAATTATTTTATTATTGTATTATTTAATTATTCCATTCTCTTAGATAGGCCTTTAACTATACATAACTTTATTACAGTTATATAAGTTTTATGTTATGATTATATCTAATACGTGTATTGAGGTCAAATGATGTAGATATTTCAATTTATTTTACAACAAACACCCTATACAGCATCTAAAGCTTTATCAATCAACCTGTCAGGATCTAGCACTAATCTAGCAGATCGATAACTAAATGGCCAACTTTTCGAGAGAACTGTTATTTTCCCATTTTAACAGCTTTTTCTTTGCAGAAGAACAAACTACTTATTAACAACAAAAACTTTTATGAACTTCTTCAAGCTTTGCTTCGTATAAAACTATTTCGCAGTCTTTGATTTCAATGAAAACCAGAGTCACTCCTTTTAGTGTCATCGCTAACTAAATGTATTGTCAACTTATTGACAATTACAATTATTTTATTATTGTATAATTTAATTATTTCATTCTCTCAAATAGGCCTTTAACTATACATAACTTTATTACTCCATTTATATATTATATCAGTTTTGTGGGCGCTTTTACTCTTTTATAACCTTTTATCTTACTAATAAATTAATATCTTATTGTTCTGAATCTTTGTTTTCGTTTGAAGTGTCTAATATACAAAGAAACTCTAGCCTGTTAGTTTTTATTAATTAAAAATGGGATTTAAAAAATACTTTTCTTCTCACATGCATTGAATTTGAATATTTAAAAATAAATATGCAGAAATTGTATCAATAATACATAGACCTTAGGGGGGTAAACTATAATAAAATTGTTTTTTTTTTATTGAGAAGTTTTTTAAAAATTGTTATAGCTTTCTTTTGATATGATAGGGCATTGTATAGAGAAGCTCACCATTTTCAAGTTATTGCCTTTTACGTATTTGTTATGACTTCCTCTCCGACAGTTTACAGTATTAATTAAATCGTTAAAACAATTATGCTAAATTACAGTTACTCAGCTATAGCCGTTCAGTACAGCTTTAGATATCATGTCAACTGTGTTGATAAAGGTTTTATATATATATATATATATATATATATATATATATATATATATATATATATATATATATATATATATATATATATATATATATATATATATATATACTTTCAAAGCTCTACTTTAGTGACGTGGCATGTAAAAATTCATATATAGATTCCACGTTCGTCTTTTACAACTACTATAAATAATATTAATTTCTTATGTTATAACTTATTAGGTATTTCTAATATAGGTGCTATCTATGGGTAGTATATCTATTTGTGACAATCCGAAGTATCAATAAGAACGCCTGCTGTTAAATTTGATGGTTTTCAAAGAACGGTCTGGAGGACCAAAAAGTCCGAAGTGAATAAACTTCAAGACTTATTGAGCGAAAACTTAGCACAGAGTCCCAAATAACTTTCAAGTAGACTAACAATTGATGAATCCACTGCTTTCAGGCTTTTACATCGAAAAGATCTAAAAGTAGGGAAAATGGCTGTTAAAGAAATTGACTGAGGCATTTCAACATCACGGTTTCTTTGCTTTCCAACCAAAAAGTAAGAGTTTTGTGGACAAAAAGTGGATCACTACGACAATCCCAAGCGCCAAAAGGTAAGAATATTGAGAGCCATAATGCCTTGCAGTGTCATGTCGTGGGATCAGCAGAGTGTAGTGTATGACGAGCTGCTAAAACCGAATGAAACTGATACGACAGTTGTCTATTGGCATCAATTAAGCATAGTGAATAACTATCAGATTTATCGCCTTTTGATATTATTATGCGTCTTCAGTCAGAGGCAGAACGACTTAACTGGTATATGGCTTCGAAATAATAAAGTTTTCACAATAAATATCTTTTTACAGCAAAAAATGATTGGAATAATCTTTACCTATAATATTAACCATTAAGATCAATGTAATGATAAATTTATTGATATAAGATGATTCTCGTACGTAATCACGTTGCATCCTAGTTAAGTAAAGTATGCACTAATGGTATAAACTTCACCATTATATAATATTGTGGCGATCACGATTCTTTCTCAACGAACATATCGAATTGTAAAATAGATTTGAACTTTCGCCCGCAACAAGACGGTAGTGAGACCTATATTCGCGGGCGCCTTTCACCTTTCTACACATCCCTTGTTGGTTAATATAGTTTTCGTTTTACTTGCACAAGCTTTTTTTTAAGTGGTCATTAAAAGACGAGCGTCACGACAAGTTGGTCAATCGCGGTTATTCTGATTTAAATTTGACGATATTCCTAAAGTTTACGTTATTTATTAGTTTCCATTTGGGTATTCCGTCATGTAACGCAACGAGTAAAAGTATTTTTATTTTGTTTCGTTACAAAAAGCAACGATTCCCTACAGATATACCATTAAGCAAGTTGTTTAATGGTACAAGAGTTGTTTTTGCATATTTTGAAAAAGTTGTTGGCACACAATGTATAATGAACCGATTGCTAATTAATTTGTATTCTTTTGCGTGACAATTTTGTATCACTGGTCACAATGTTTCCATTTTTTAGCAATAAGTCATGGATTAGGATAAGCGCAAATTGAAAGAAGCATTACTTGATGAATGAATAGTGTAATAAATTCCATTTAGGCGTTATTAAGTAGGATTCCATGGGTTTAGTAACACATATTGAAGCATCATCATAGATACTCAAAGCATAATAAATTATTATCAAAGTATAGTATCGTAGGAATCTTGAGTACTGCTCTTATACTTTTTGTCATTCAATTTATCTACAGATTTTCTTTAATTCAAGCCATAATAAACTTCATCTTTGATATTTTCTAGATTATAGATAACTTTTCTTTTAGTATGCATTGACTAACATCATAAAATATAAAAGAAAAAATGTTTTTAAAAAAATCTTTAGACTGTCCGTATCAAACAATTTGTGTAATAGATCCACAAATTTATTTGCTTTAAAGAATTATGTACATTTAGTCTAAACAACAGTTGCAAATGAAGTTACTTCCTTATATTCTAATTTAAATTCCGATGTCAATCATACCCTTACCATAATAATAGCCACATTAAAAATTACATACAAGATCACCTGTATCTTCGTCTTACTATTTTATGATCAGAGGAGTATCAGTTGAAACAGACAGTTATCTTCGACAATGGTTTCATCGGGTTCTTGTAAATTCTTCCAGGTGCAGAACCAAAAAAACACACTGAACTCAATAATTCACTCTTTATATAGATTGAGGATGCTTATCATAAGTTTCCAACAAAATTTAATGACTTACATCGGAACTTTTGTTTAAGTTAATAACGTCTCTTCAACATGGATACAATTACAGAAATACCTAAATGCGAGTAAATTGGCAACCCTGCTATGAAATTATTACTGTAGATCAATTCAATACCTTCTGCAATATGAGAAACCTTATTAAAATTGCATGTTGCATACAGGGCACTCCTTCAGTCACGCAATTCGAATAATTAGACTCATGATTCCTTCGTTAAATATTTGAAATTACTACTATCTATCAACGATTCGTTAAAAGTAGGTACGGTTCATTTAAGTTCTCGGGTTAAATATACACTGAATGAGCACACTAACAATAGAATAATGACATAATTATATGAAACGTAAATGACAAACCTTAATTTACTATAAATCTATCGTGGTAGCGTTTAGTGATGCGTAAAAATAGTTATTACTGAAAAAAGTGTCACGTGTAATTAAGGTGTGCTATGATGATAAAAAAGAGTAAACCAAATGAGATAAACGCAAATTATTTATTTTTCCAAATTTATTTTGCCAAAACTTTCAAAATAATAGCCACTGGTCCTTTTTGATTTGAAATAACTACGGTTTCTTGACAAAAAACAGCTGACATACACAATATTTATTTATTAATGAAGTGTTGAGCAACCAGCTGCTATTAAAGTAGCTGCAACTTTGTGCGAAATAGCTTCGTAGAGTAACTGAATAGTTTTCAACGAAATGTTATCCCATTCTTGTACCAAAACATCCTCCAGTTGCTTAATGATGTTGAAGATGGAAATCTACTATTCACTCACCATTATGGAGAGTTCTCCATAATGGTTCACTGATGTTAAGGTCTAGTTATTGTGGTGACCGAGGAAAATATTTTTGTGTATGAATGCACTATCATCTTGGAATATGGAAAGAATATGCTAGTCATAGTTAAAAGAACTTCATCATTGAAGACGTCGAAATATTATTTCACAGTAATTCGTCCAACGACGGGAATGAGAGAGATCACACATTTCACTGATCATTTCTCTTAACCGCAACAATATAACCTATAGGACTTTATAGCATATTCACAACATGCAAAAAATGTACTATATTTCACAGTATTAATGTTGTTGATCCTCTGTTCTCCTGTAGTTTTAAATTAATTATGTTTTTTAATGAGATCCCAATTTTAGATTTCAGTACAATGCCTAACAATTATAGTTTTGATATTTCAACACATAATCACTAGACTAAAATAAATTACTATAACTGCAGATTTATCCACGGTGTTGCGTAACTGATATTTAATTTAATACATTGAAAACAAACATAGCTTTTGCTTAAATTCTTATTATAAAAGCATTTACAATTTAACACATTTGTTTTAATTGTAATTACGTATGTTAGAGACCTTTCATTATAATATCTGGTATACCTATCATATCTATATTCGAGAAAAAGTTTACTTCAATAATTTTATTTCTTTTTACTTGTTACATATATTTATTGGGCTTGGGCTTGGACATTGTTATAATATAACACTGTTAAGTTCCATGCGCCTTCAACGTAAAGATAGAACAAAGTCATTCACAAACAAAGTGATCCAGTGACTTGGACTGTTTATCAATAAGAAACCAATTCCTCAAGCTTCTATGATGTTATCATGGCAATAACCAGCAGCATTAGGATTATAAAATGTGATCTCCCTTTCACAAAACATCAAAAACATCAACAAGGGTATATAGGTTGAAGACTCTCTCCTGACACCCTTTGTTTTGTATGTGGGAAACTTCAGAGTTAGTTCACAGTACAACGACTAATCGATATACTTTTAATTTCAATGCATAATCACTGGATTAAAATAAATGTTTTTAAATACAGCATAAATGAATTATCCATTTAATTATGTAATATATTGAAAACCATAACCGCTTTTGTTGCTTAAATTATCATTATATAAAAATTAATATTTTAACACATTTATTTTAATTGCAATTACGTAAACACATTTCATTAATCTTTCTAATATATGTATACAGCAAGGAAAAAGTTTATTTCAACGCTCAGTTTTTTTTTCGATTGTTACATATATATATATATATATATATATATATATATATATATATATATATATATATATATATATATATATATATATATATATATATATATATTGTTGGTTGGTTTCATACATATATTTATAAGTATGTTTTTGTAGATTGTAGATCAGCAAGCTCTTAATCTGATGTTCATCTCTATTCGTTCTTCAGTTAAAATTTCTATCTTTGTAACATTTCTGTAAACAAGAGAGTTATAGCTTTAACAATGGTACATATGTATTTATGCAGGTCACATTATAAAAAATGCGTTTTTTCTAACATTTAATTCATGAATTATCTAAACTATCTAAAGGTTCTTTTGTCACTTTGATTTGCAATTAATTGCATTCGAACTTTTTTGTCCCTCTAAGATGTTCTTTATCATTGACCTCAAAATAACCACTTTTAAACCGTTGGAACTAAAACTGACAATTTGTATATGATGAAGCAGCATCAGTATAAGTTTCATTATGTGCATTCCCTAGAAATCAAACAACGAAAATGATGAATGTCGGAGGTACAATTTTGAGAGTTCCATGATTAGCGTCTGTATACACCAGATCCAACATCCACCATATACATATAAATCAATAGAAGAAATTCCAAATTAAATGGGAAAGAGTTATTTTATGTAGAAATATATCAAAACCACCTAATTTCACAATTGATCGAAAGCATTTGATAAGTTTTCTATCAAAAACTTTTGCATAAAATTAAGCTCTTTTAGAAGTGAACTTAAATGATATGATGTCTTTCATTTATAAAATATGAGTGAAGCTGGACTAGAACGAGCTAAATTGTAAACTCAACTACCATTTCTCGACTTTTAAAATTAAATACTAATTTCGTAATGTTCTTTTATAATGTTTAAGAACTATTTTCAATTTAAAAAAAATATCGAAAAATATCAACTGAAAAAAATATTTATATTCCGGTAAAAAAAATATCGGCCAAAAATATCGATATTTTTTTCAAAAAATATGGATATATCGATATTTTTTCGACATCCCTACTTTGTTTAACTATTTTCCAATGTATTAAAGATCATTCTTTGCTTATTTATTGCACTTCTCGATCTCACCACTACAGATCTTTACATTATAAATATTTAATTTATCTACTGCTTTCTACTTTGTCTAATGCCCTACGTAGGAACTAACAACTCAAAAATAAATGAGAAATTCAAATTCTATTAATTAAGTTATTTTATAATTGTTAATATTTTTTGCAACATAAATTTTAACTCTTGATGCACAAATTAACGTATTTATTACCTGTTATATTTGGTTAGCATTTTGTTAAGAGCTGTATTTACTAAAGAAACCTGAAAACTAAAATTTTACTATCAGCAAGAACAATTTTTCTTAGTTGTTCTCTGTTCACCAGAAATTAAATCAAAATCTGACATTGAAATTTTAAATATCTTACAAACAAAGAAGATATGAAATTTTCACATAACATATGTCGGGTTTTTCTTTCACTGCTGTTTATACTTTCCAATAAAGCGGACACATACATTTTTTCTCTCTACAAAAAGCGTAAAATGTAATTTTACTTTATCATACTACTTTTAATCGTTTTCTATCCAAACTTGTCATAACTCTTTAATAGTTCCAATAATAAGTTGCTTGATTTGGGCGTATTTCGTATTATTGGAATTTATTTATTTGCAACGCATGTTACAAAAAGCGAATAAAAAATGATCGAAATGAATGGGTTCGACGCAACGATGAAAAAGCTGAATTGTTCGCACAATACTTAGCTAACATATTTCAACCTAATGATGAATCAACCATGGATACATCTCCTGTTTATCAACCCGATCTAGATCCAAATCTAATTTCTCCATTGGAAGTTGTTACTGAAATTGGTAACCTCAATCCTAAAAAGGCACCTGGTATAGATGACATTTCACCTGGATTATTGAAAGAACTGCCATGAAAAGCAATCATCATGTTAACATATATATTTAATGCCTGTTTAAGACTGAAGCTGACAAACCTGCAGAACAAGTCGAATCTTACAGGCCTATTTTGCCGCTCCTGCAATATCAAAACTATTTGAGAAACTAATATTTAGACGTGTTAAAAATTTTGTAATAATACCAGATTTCCAGTCTGGTTTTCGAAATCACCATTCAACAATCGATCAAGTGCACAGAGTAACTGTGGCTAATGGAAAAGCGTTTGAGGAAAAGAAATACTGCCCTGCAATATTCCTGGATGTCTCACAAGCTTTTGATTGGGTTGGACATTTGGGATTAATCTGTAAGATGAGCAAATTATTACCGTGTAACTATTGTCAACTGCTGGAGTCTTTTTGGAAGAAAATTTAGAGTATCGCACGAAATGGCGTTCTCGTCATTTAAAACTCTTTCGGCCGGAGTTACACTAGGCAATGCCTTAGGACCTCTGCTATATCTGTTCTATACTGCTGATATTCCAACAACAAAAGAAATACTACTTGGAACCTTTGCTGACGACACAATTATTACGGCAAAAGATATATCTCTGCCTAGGGCAATAGAAAAAGTGCAAGTGGCAGTCAACAAAATCTACAAATGGACGAAAGATTGAAAAATTCAACATAATAGCTCCAAATCTGTCCACGTTAATTTTACATTGAGGCGAAATAATAAAAACTTAATTATATCACTCAATGGATGCCCGATTCCTCAAGCAGAATCACCTAAATACCTTGGAATCTATCCTGATAGTAGACTAAATTGGAAGCATCACGTTAGACAAAAAGTAAAACACAATACAGAGCCAAAATAAAACAACTATACTGGTTAGTCGGAAGATACTCTGAACTTGATCTAAAATCAAAGAGGTTGATTTATAAGATAATCATAAAGCCAATTTGGACTTATGGGGTGCAAATATGGGGTTGCACTGAAAATTCAGATCAACTAGTCGTCCAACGCAGTCAAAGCAAGGTTCTTCGATTGATTACCAATGCCTATCGTTACGTAACCAACGAAGAATTGCACGTTGACCTGGAAATCAAATGGATTTGCGAAGTTATCGAAGATTTCGCCTTGAAACACGAAAGAAGTTTACTAAATCATACTAACGAGAAAGCAATACAACTGCTGGACAGCGCACAGGATGTCAGGAGATTGAAGCGAACCAAACCATACGAAATTATATAAAGTGTATACCTTTAGCGTAAAATATAGCTATAAGTTATTATAATTTTATAATTGAGGAATACATATTGATGTATTTTCTCGCCCTCGTCTTGCTTGTGAATTAATCCAAGTACAAATGAAAAGTAGTAATAAATTAATTTATAGTTAAGATTTTACTAGTTACACAAACATTTCTTCCTCGATACAAACTTTAACCGTGCCAAATTTCACGCCTCCAGGTGCCCTCATTTCCCTCAAAAAGGGATGTAATATGTTGGCTAAGCCGTTTAATATATAGATAAATTCAAAGCAGTGCCTCCATTTTTAATAAACATACGATCGTTTCTGAAATTAATTATTTCCGATACTTATTACAAAATGTAGGTGTTTATATTTCTTATTATCTATTTCATTCACATTCCAAACTTACTCAACCTTGTTTGCTTCAGCAATTTCAATATACGAATCAACTATTAAAACGTTATTGCGTTAATGCATGGAATCGGAATGGAAACTGATCTGTCTAAGTCACGCGACCTTCACATCGAACTGTTTTATGCCACCACATTTCTTCAGGTATATGGTTACGTCAACCCATACGAAGATGTTCTCCTTTTACTTTACCTCTGATTTATTATTTTGAAGCGTCTAATTAGATAATGAAAGTTGCCTGTTCTAAAATATGCTTATTATTGTACACGGATTGCCGTTTAACACTCTTGTTTAGATCGATATCGAATCATTACGTTTCAAAAAATTTCTCTTTATTTTCCGTTCAGTGCCAGTTAATATTTTCCACACATAAACATAATGGTTAACATTTTTGGAGAAACTGGTTATAAATATGACATTTTATGGAAAAATGGCGGGATGGTGAACTTGTTTGATTTAGAAAATAGTATTTTTTATTTGCGGTATAAAATAGTTTTTGATTTCTAGCTGACTTTCTATGTATATTACTAATTTATTTTACCATAACAAATTTTTTATGCTGTTTAATGTGTATGCCATATATTCAAAACACTTTTATTAAGTTAATTTATTCACATCACCAATTCATTTTTTCATTTATCTCGTGAAATTTGTATACTTGTAGGACTAACATTCTTTATATGTTTTTCATCTTGGTATCCATTCTTATCATCTGCTTCACTTCAGTCTAGCATATTGACAACAACTGAGTTGTTTCGTTTCTTTGTAGTCTTCCACTTCTCATCCTGTCCATCTTTGTTACACACCTGAATCTTCTACGGCATTTATTTTATGCTACTTTTATCTTACATTTATTTCTCTTTAAAACACCCACGTCTGGCAATCTGAACATTCATTCATTAACAATTTCAGGCTTCAACTACCGACTTGTCCCAGTTCTGTCCTGTATATTTCTTGAATTATACCCCTTTTATATATTGGTTCCTCTTTCCTTACTTATAATATAATACTTAAAATATATACTTATAATAAATCTCCATTAATAAATCAGTTTGTGTAGCCAAATGTTCATGGTTAGGGGCTTTATTGAATATTAATTGAGATCGGTTGTTCGTTAAACGAAAAGATTAGTTGTGAACCAACCAGCAGTGAAATCCAACGAGGCTGTAACAAAATATCAGCCTGAAACTTATAACATGATTGCTTAAATGGAAAATATGCCTTATTCACAAAACATTGTACCTTTGGATCAATACTTGTTCCAAATGTTACCGAATAGTTTTAACGAGTAGCAAATTCTTATGAAGATTGGCTCAAAGATGTTTTACTGCTATATGTCATTTAAGTGCTATTGGAAAAAACGACTTGCTAGTATCGAAAGTACATTTAATAATACGTTCTTCAAAGAAAGTTTAATAAGACAATAAATGCAAGAAGCACCGGAATATGTCAATCGGTAGCCTGACTTATCGGAATTTAATCCCGAATTTGACATAGTTATTGTTGATCATTGTTAACTCCTTCAGGCAGGGGATGTTAAATATCTTGGTATGCATTTAGATCGACGCCTAACCTAGATGAAGCACTTACTCTCTAAACGGAAACAACTTGGACTTAAATTATATCAAATGTATTGGCTCATCCGGCACCAATCCAAGTTATCATTAGATAACGAGGTATTACTGTAATAATCTATACTCAAGCCTATCCCACTACCGCTAGCAAATCTAATATATCCACCATTCAACGGTTCCAAAATAAAGTGTTGCGTGCCATGGTTGATGATCCGTACTATGTTTCCAATAAATTGATATTGCTTTGGAACCTATAACGAGTGTAATTCAACGTGTCTGTGTGAAGTGCTTCGAAAGAGTGTCAATGCATCCCAATGTACTCGCTAATCAGCTAAATATGCGAGTGAAGTGCGTAGACTAAAACGTTTAGCACCATCTGATCTGATTATTAGAGATATATAGATTTTAGAATGAGCTTTAGAATAAGATTAATTAATTAAGATAGTATTTTATACAGATTACTTAATGAAGTGCTTTCTACATGCCATATATATATATATATATATATATATATATATATATATATATATATATATATATATATATATACAATATAAACATAAGATATACCTATTGCCTCTTGGGCAGATTGTAGCACCACTAAGAGTAATTAAAAGATTACGTAGATCATTACACCGTAAAATTATGCTGCTACGATGTTCACTTGATATAAGGTTTGAAACTCCAAGTAGTCACTCAGACTGTCGACATCGTAAACCAGGCAACTGATGTTTTTTTTAACTGTGCAGATGAGACCAATTTTATCTTAAACGGCACGAAAATAATTAGAACTGTCTCTATTAGAGTGTAACGAATCCGAAATTCAAGCATCAAAATCCCCTTCATTTGACCAAACTAACCGTAATTAAATTTAGAGCTTTATATCTAAACGTAAGAATATATGTTTAGGTGATATTATTTTTAAATAGTGCATTTCCAAATTGTGTCCTTTATGATTAAAGATAAATGTTTTGATTAAATTAATAGTACCTAAATAATATTAAATAATAAATATAATATGAAATAAATAGAAATGAGGAAGTACAAGTAATATTAACAAAATAAAAACTATTATCAGATATTAGATCGCAAGCCATGCAACTACTTTTACTTCGACAAATAAATTGAAAGAAAAAAATTACGCTATCTGTAAACTAATTTAGAATAATTAAAACAGAATTAATATCAAATTTTGTTAGTTATATCTAGTGCATTGACTCAGAAAGAATAGCCTCTATAGAGATATCTTGAATTGTTGGGCGGAAATGTATTTATAATTGATTATTCAATTAAAGTAAGATACATTCCCATCTCACTGGGTTGCGTTAAAAGTACCGGAAGAAAAATAGCTATTTTTTTGTGTGAAGAGAACCAACCTACATTTGACTATTATGTGCACTTCACATCGCTTGAGATTACCATTGTTCTGTTCTTATTCTTTCGTAATTTCTCTTATCCAATATCGTAATTTCATCAAATTTTCGTCGGCGTATTATCGCTGGGAACGTCAGGTTTAATTATAATTATGTGAACGATAGAAAACACTTTCGGTTTCAATGTTGTCGTTCGTCCATTGACCATATGGTGTAATATATACATACATATAATATTTATGTTTAAAAAAAACTACTAAAATTGTTAAAACTTGACTCTTGATGTACATAATCGTGGAAATGACTACATATTTATCGAAACTAGGAGGTCAAACAACCTACACATTTAAATAAACAAGCAATTTTGCTATATAAACGTCTATTTCTGTAAACAATGGACTACTTTCACCAATAATGTTAGCATCACTCTAAATCATTTTAAAAGGATATCAACTAGTCTCGAAGATTGTGATCTTTTCCAAATGTTATAAAAACTCGTTGTTTCTGTATGTTTTTTAAAAATCATTGTTGATAACATTCATCGCTAAATTATACTTAATTCCATCTTTCTGACAAGCTTTGAACACTCTCAGGCAGAACTGGACTAAATACATATTTTGCTTTAATTAAAATACAATTACAAAATATTGTCCAGCATGGGAAATAAAAAATAATTTTGAATCATGTATTTAAAATGTAAAATACAAAATACAAATTGGTGAATGCAGTAGGGAGTTTGGTTATTTAAATAGATTGGAACTAATCTATTATAACCTATTGATCAGTAAGAGAACAATTTATTTTCATGAACACTAGATTTTTAAATGTTCTATCAGGCAATTTACTATCTCTCTACAGGTCTTATTGAGTACAAACTTGTGTTAAATTGTATGAAAACATTTTTTATATTTGGATTACGTTCAGGGATGTTAAATGATAAAAGCAAATCGTTTAGAAAGCTGATTAAGTCTAACCCCATTTTTGATATATGTGGTTGACCGCTGTCCTTATTCGCAAAGACAATAAAAATATTTTTCTTTAGTGGTACTGCTACTCCTGTTATTCCCAGTCTTTGTTTCATTGTTTGGTAATTTGTCTCTGATACATGAATTGCAAAATTTTGAATTATTTGGCTCTCATCTTTTGTGATGCTTTCTGACAACCAACATCTTTTTTAATTAGGGTGGTAGCATCATGATAATATATGAGTATCTCTATTTATATCAGAGGACAGTTTAAAACATTATTAAATCTTTTTTATAAGCTAATACTTTAGTATTCTAGTCCCAATTATCTAAATTTCTGACACAATAACAGTAAAATATCTCACATTGCAATGCCGTAGCCCATCTAATCTGGTTATTACAAATATTCAAGGGGACAGTAGTTTTGCCATAAAAACAATTGTAAAAAACAAATTTTAATTTGTGCTTCATTTACAATTTCTACTAATTAAACTAATTCAAATACATCTTAACTCTTCTGACAGTCAGCTGGACACAAGAAAAATGATACGTCTTTTAATGTTATCAAGTATCGACCAATTTATGAATAGGGAAGTGCCCAGTTAGCTAATGCGGCATCAATAAGAACAAAGAGGTAATATCTGCAGAGTACGAGTAACAATACTACAAAATATATTTATTGTTTATGTTTCTACAACGAGCTACTATCTCTGGTACCATTCCCTAATACACAATTCTGCTTCAATATCAAGGTATTAATTTTTTTGTGTCCATCCTGAATTTATGCCAACCTGCCCATCTGTTTATTAGTGTCAAAATAATATAAGAGTAACAATATTATAGTAGCAGTTTTAATAAAGCGTAAACTAAGAAAAGAATGACAACAAAGTAGAGCACCAACTGAAAAAACTGTGCTAAATAAAATGAAACTGAAAATTCGTATTGCGAAAAATATTTTTAAACAACTTATCAAATGAACAAGAGACCAATACATCAAGACTCGGCGATTCGTAACGAATATGGAAAAGGATAAAGGAGTGAGGTAATATTAACTGTTAATATTCTTTACTTGACATCATAATGAAAATAATCACTACTTGAATATCAATTTTATTAACTATAACGTATATTAAAAGGGGATTCTAGTCTAGAAGTTTGAATTTTTTTAATAGTTTCAAAGCTAAGTCCTTTAAGAATATATCCTCAATCCTCAAAAACAATAAACAACCAAAAATGTATATAAAAACGTCAATAACATAATATCAACTGAGGTTTAATTTATCTTCAGTCTTTCTTTATTTAAAATTAGTTATAAATTCGACAATTACCATTCATCGCATTATTCGTTGATTAAATACAATAATGCATGTTTTAACACATATATATGAAACCAATCACTAAATTATTTAAGGTAAGAACTAATAGGATATAAATATGGTAAAATATTAACATATATCACTATAAATTCTAAAACATCTATTTGCAACTTCGACAAAATGTTGAATATTTCTTTAATTCATAAAGAAAACTTTCCTGTAACATACATATACCATACATACGCTTATATGTTAAAATGTATTAACATAAATCTGAAATCAGATAATGTTTTTTAGTAAAATTGAATATCTAAAAAATAAATCTTCTTCCTCTAATAAATTTCATAGAATAATATATTTTTTTAATATTAAATTGTTTAAACAGTTGACTAAAAAATAAGATAATAAAACAAATATAATTATAACATAGTGATGAAGGAGTAATTTTGTTGTCGTATTTATATTCCTTACTTTTAGGTTATGATTAATTTCTATAATTTTTTCTATAAATAAGAAAAGAACAGTTACAATATTGTTAACAAAACAATAAACAACCAAAAATGTATATAAAAACGTCAATAACATAATACCAACTGAGGTTTAATTTATCTTCAGTCTTTTTTATTTAAAATTATTTATAAATTGGACAATTACCATTCATCACATTATTTGTTGATTAAATACAATAATGCCTCACCTTGAATCACTGCTTCTTTAAGATACTCTTTGTTTTAAACAACAACAATTGAAATATTATTTAAACTCATTTTGCTTTTTCATACCTAATGATTCTCTTAAAATCCGTTAATTAACAAAGAAATTATGTTCTTTTCTATACAATATAAATAATAGTAGTGAAAACAAAATCACCATTAATTATCATGACGTGCTTCAAGTTTCAACGTTTAATTCCTTCCATAAATTATCTCGATGGAATGCCTTCTTTTGTTTCACTATCATTGCACCATATCAAACTTTCACTAGCCTTTCAACAATTAAAAATGACTAGATCCTGGACTTTTTTTGAAGGTGGTCAATGTCTAATCCAATCAAATTCAGTCAGATTTACTTTTAGGAGGATGAGATCAGACAATATTTATACTTTTTTACTTAGTTTTACTGTCTTTTTAGCAAATATTATAGCCATAGCCATTAACAATTTTTTAAATTAAATTAGCAAATTAAACGATACTTAATGGGATATAAAACTACTAAGATTATATACAGATATATCCATGATATCATTGGGAATAATTGTTTGTGGGTAATAACAATTTAGTTGATCGACTCGAAAAAAGTAAAGAAACATTTGTTATAACATAATTTCATCACCTCGATAATTAATTAAAAATCAATCGTAAAACCGTTTTGAACCGTTTGATTAGTCTTTAAAATAATATTTATAAGTTCGTAAAAAATATAGAAAGGAAATAATTAATTATAATTTATTATTGTTTTTAAAAATTGACTCACATAAACTTTGGTGTAAAACCTAAGAGTGAAGTAAGATGGTATCTCTATATCGACGTAAATTCTTAGAAGGAAATGACAATATAGTGCCAGTTTGAAGAAAACAGAATAATGCTTTTTCCATTACATCTTTTAATTAGTAATGGAAACGTTTAATTGTCTATACCATCTAATAATTTGTTGAAAAAGCTTTAATGAAAAGCTTCAAAGATTTTAATAAAACTATATGTTGTTTTGTACTATGTCAATAATATTAGGACACAATTATTTTTTAAGTCAAAGAAAGTCTCTAAATGATTGCTTTTCTGGATAGAGTTACATTTTGTATATGGAGTTCCTTAATGAATGAGCTCATAATTAACAAGAGGTTAAAATTATCGACTTTGTAGCAATATATATATCATTAATTTAGACTCCATATTCGTCACGCCAAAACTAACGGCGCCAACTGTCAATCACATGTACTTGGGTGTGTAGTTTAGCTGGAGATGACGTAACATTTCAGCGCCAGTGGATTTACGCTTCAACTGAACTGAGCGTCGATACAGTAAATTTATTCAACGTTTAACAACTGCCATATGTTTTCCAATTTTCAGACAACGCGCTACAGCAAAAATATCAGAAACTGGAAATATCCGAAATAGTTTTACCTGCGGTATTTCGAATGAATATTTCCCAACATATTGGATTAACTAACTTTTGCAATAATTTCACATAGAACTAGAAATATCACAACAATGAATACAATCTTCTGTAAATAATATTGATAAAGGTACAAATGAAAACCTCATTTGCCAAATATTGTAAGTTATAGTGCGTTCTAAAGAGGAAACACAACAACAAGCAGTTTTGGATGGCTCATTTAGTACACTACAATCAATCTTGACGACAGTGTAGTATCCACATTCTGGCAAAATAGCGTCATAGTGCCAAAATATGGACAATTTGTAGCCACTTTCAATCTATATTTTCATAAATAATCAGAACTATTCTCACTTATAAATCAATAAAATTGTTTACAAAAATATTTAAATTTTAATACTTAAATAATGACTAGTAAATGGTCTCAATTTGTAGGTTGAAGAATTGACTTCATTATAAATCTATAAACCAAGATGTAATAAAATTAACTTAAAATGTTAGTTTGAGTAGTCGGACTTATCTAGTAATACTTATTCGATGAAGCCATACTATGCGCGTTTGAAGCGTAAAAGTTCATTTATTTTATATATCTAAGGTCATTCGTTTTCTCAGTTGAAAGATATTTGATCTGAAAAATCATGTACCACATAATGTTTGAAATAGATCATGGCTGAAGCTTGGAGAAGCTCCACAATCAATTGAACATTCGACGCCATAGGACGTAATACTAAGTGTTAGATGGTGTTGGAATTATATCCACTATATCCACCACTTCAAAAGAGTGTTGTAAAACTCACTAAGGCTGATATTTTAGTAGTTCTACAGTGATCATCATGATCATGATTTTACCAAAAAAGTGGCAATAAACGAGACCGATGAAGAGTAAAATGGATTGTGGCCAAACATGATAAAACTAAACAAAACTCAACATTTATTTGTTGTTTTAACAGTTCAACAGCCGCTTCACAAAGTTAGCAATCTGGAAGAGCTGCGATTGTGAAACGCCTTATAACAGAAGCCATCACTAAGCTGCGAAAGAATCCTGGACACTTGATGATTGGAAGTATGTGGTATAGTCCGATAATCTACATTGTTTCCTACAAACCCCCGGATTTATATTTGGAGAACTCCAACAGCTCCTTACAGGCAAGCATGATGATTTGGGTGCCTATAATGTGGAATTAAGCTGGCCCGTTTATTGACATCACTAGTCGGATTACTGTGAATGCATATTTCGACATCCTCAATGTCAAAGTTGTTACTATGACTAGAATATTACTGCCAAATACTGCCATATCCAAGATAATAATTCACCCATACACTCAGCCAAAAAATGTTCAGTCTTGGTTTCAGAATATCATGAAACATTTTTGGCTAGCACAATCGCCAAATCTCAACATAAAATTCCTATTATGGAGAGTCTTAGAGTAGAGAGTGAGAAATAGTTTCTATCTCCAAGATTGCATACAATTGAAGCAATTGGCGGATGTTTTGGTACAAGAATAGGAAAACATCCCATTTGAAACTGTTCAGACACTTTATAATATATATTCCCTGAAAAACTGCAGCCATTTTAAAGGCAAATGATGGCTCAACATCTTATTAATTAATAAATATTATGTATATATCAAATGATGTTATTATTTTGTCAATCCCCATGTCCATAAATAAATAAATTCGCTAGAAGAAACTAGAAAAAAACATAATTTTTTTTTCCTAACCTATATATCGATAATCCTACATGCCTAATTAATTAGCTACTTTTTGTTTTTGAGTTAAAAATTAAAATTTTTGTGTGGATTTAAAGTTGTATGTAGTTACAATTTAATAGTACCAGAGTTTTTGACGCGTATATATTCTCCAGACAGAAACCAATGTGGAAACACAAAACATAAAACAGATGTGAGGAATAATTACTTTGGCTGGTGTATTCAAGATCATTAATATCACAAACTGATTTATATCACTAATATAATAAAAAATACATCAATATTATTTAAAAAGCCACTTATGTAATGAGTAAATAATAATAGTAATTTACACTAATTATTAACTTTTATTTCAAAACAAAATTAACTTTATTGAACTCGTAATACTATTTTAACTTGTAACGTTATAACATAACAATATATAACATATCAAGTGATATGTCATAATGGCATGTTATTTTAACCAATAACTTACAAGTTATAAAATAATGGAAACTACATATATTTTTTCATACCTGAGATAACGTCAACTGAGTGGACGACCTATCCAAATCGGCCAAAAACATCCATATTTTGAGATGGACATTGCATTTTGTTCATCAGCTATCTTAAGAATAGTAAAATTATTAATAGCGGATATTATGCGGTGTTATTGCATCAAATAAGTGTAAAATCAAGAAAAAACCTTCTCACATACAAAAGAAAAAGTGTTGTTCCCTCAAAATATTGTTGTTGAAAAAATTGATGAAAATTATTGTTAATTTGAATGCACTAAACCTCGAATTATTTCCTTACCATCGCATTTTGTCTATTATGTATTTAGTTCCGGTAACTACTGGCTTTTTGCAGAACTCAGAGCGAGATGTTCCAGGAAAGAACATCTGATCCAAATGAAGAAGTAATTATTAAAACAGAGGTCTATTTTAATAGCAAATACTATATAAACCATTTTAAAAAAGGCTTCGAAAACTTAGAGTTTCCTTATTATGAATGTAGCAATCAAGAATCAGATATCGATTAAGTGATGTGTAATCTTTTATTTACATAAAAAAGGATTGAATCATCTACAGCTAAAATAAATGCTTTATTTATACTTTAATCCATACTAGAACATAAAATTTATCATTATTGCAATTGAAGACTATTTCAATTATATCTATGCATCGGTTTCATAATATTTCACCGCTAATGGCGCAATAATACACTATTACCATTTATAGAAGTTATAGGCGCTCTTTATGCGTTCCGTAACGGTTACATCCAATCAGATATGATCGCGTTTGTGTAACAAAAGTGAGAGGCATCAAGTCATCCAATAAATTGTTCCCCAGCCAATACTGACAACGAATATAATTATAGGAATATTAAATTTCATAGGCGCCCATGGAAAGTTAGATAACAGGTCAATTGAAAAGTCCCCGGCCTACCATAGTAAAACACATTGTTTCGGCAAAATTAGTTTTTTTTATTCAACAGAATTCCCTTCAAGGTTGATAAACTGATTATAGTGACCCTCGAACTTTTCTATACCATTTTTGTAGTATGATTTGTTCTTTACTTCAAAATAGGCCTCAGTTTCACCGATGAACTCTTCATTCGACGAAAATTTCTTCACTGCGAGTATTCTTTTGTGATCTGAAAACAGGAAATAGTCGCTGGGGTCAAATTAGGAGAATACGGTGGACGAGGAAGCAATTCGAAGCCAAATTCATGAATTTGGTGTATTGTCTTGGTCGCTATTGATGATCCTTCCGAAATACAGACGCCATAAACTTTCCAGCAGACTGTTGAGTTTTCCCACGCTTTGGAGCGTGTTCATCATGTGCAGTCCACTCGGATGACTGTTGATTGGAGTTCGGAGTGAAATGATGGAGCCATGTTTCATCCATTATCACAAAGCGACGCAAAAACTCAGGTTTATTATGCTTTATTATCTTCAAACACTGCTCCGAATCATCAACTCGTCGTTTTTTTTAGGTCAAAAGTAAGCTCACGCGACACCCACTTTGCATGGAGCTTATTCATACCCACATTTACGTGACTGATTATGATGTACACGTTCAGTTGATATCTTTAGTTAGAGTGTCTGCTATTTCATTCAATTTCAATTTACGGACATTCAAAATCATTTTGTGGATTTTTTAATGTTTTCGTCGGTAATAACCTCTTTTGGCCGTTACTCTTCGTCGGTGCTCATTTCAACACATCTAAAATTAGCACACCAATCCTTGATGGTTGATTTTCCTGGGGCAGTGTCTGGAAACTCGGCATCAAGCCAAGTTTTTGCTTAAACATTTCCCTTCAAAAAGCAATATTTTATCAACACGCGAAATTCCTATTTTATCCATTTTTTTCACAATAACAAAAGTTGCTTCACTCAAAATGCTATAATTCACAAACTAATGATCCAACAACTGTCAAATTTATACACGCATTTTTTGAGTGTTAGGGCTAACTATTAGACATATGGATTTAATTCTAGTCGTGCCATCTATGTATCAGGCCGGAGACATTTCAATTGACCTGTTAATTTTCTTGTGATTTATGGTAATATCTGATGATTTATGATATGAGGTAGCGCGGGTCTTTTATAGTAATTAATATAGTATAGGAAGCTCTATTTAACACAGCTCTATACATCAAGTATACTTTTGTTAAACATAATATTACAAACTATAATTCATCAACAGGAAAATTTTCGTTATTATTTTTTAGATTCCCAGAAATGTTTACTTTTTCGATTTAATTTAAAAGATAACAATTTTGTATTTATGTATTTACCTAGAAATGTCTTGAAAGAAATGACAAATTTGAGGAAATTTAAATTTAAACTAAACGTAAACAACGCAAACTTTGGAGAAACCGCCTTTTTTCCACGTTTCAATTGTTTTAACCATTTTTCTACGTTTTTATTTGTAAACTATAATAAAAATTATTTCGTTATAATACATATCCGTTCTAAGAAGTGTTGTTTCATTAGGCCTACAGAGAAGCAGAGAAATGAGACATCGTTTTCCTTTCAAGAAGATTTCTCTAGTTAAAATAGGTTTCTGATGTTAAAAATTTCAAATTATCTGGATTACGCATGAGCGGTGTGTGACATATGGAACATACACAGCAAAAAATTTATTATATATCAGAAAGTTTTGTTTTTGGAAAGTTAACCTATTTTTCACTTTTCTCCCAACAAATGGGAGATGGTTGTAAAAATGCTGACCGGAAAATAAAATTCAGAAAATGTTCAAGTTGAACAATGTCAAAATTATGAGGGTAAATTGCGACTACACTACAAGAATATTTCGATCGCACAAGTAAATCGACATTTGTATAGGTAATAACTTTTAAAAAGATACCTATTGAAATTATTTTCTTATGCATTTAATTTATTCAAAGAAATATATTTTGGCTAATATATTCCTCAACAATTATATAAAAAAAAAAGAAAATTAAATGCTGTTTTTGTTTACTGTTAGGGCTAACTCTGTAGACTACCAAGATAAGATTAAGTTTATAGAGGCAATACAGTGTCTCATATCCCAATTTTTTTTAGGATGAAAAAGGAATTTTATTTGAAAACGTTGCTAAGATCAGCGAAATAAGATTTTTGGCTTTTTTCACATCTTCAAACATGCTTTAGTGTTAAGTGAATTTCATGTCCCAATAGCATAACTTTTTTAATCAGTTCATTTATTTAAACAAATATATTTTGGCCTAGTATCCTAATCAATATGTTGTGGCTTAAGTCTCCTTATCCAAGATAGCTTGGATTTTTTTGATCTATTAGAACTCATGTAGTCAAGAATATGTATTTCTGAACAATTATGTAAAAAAATTAAAATATGAGATGAGAATAAGATTATAAAGTCAAGACAGCAATTAGCAACTCCGTCAAGATTATTTTGTTATACTGTGTGTAGGCCTTTATGCTGTCTGTTTTATTTTATTCGTAGAATCTACCATGTCAATAATGTTACAATAATTTTAACAGTTATCGTTTTAAAAATGTATATGTAAAGGATTTTATTAAGATTATAAATTAAAATTAAAATATATCAAAATATAAAATTATAATTAAATTTAAAATTAAAGTAGCTATTTTTTTATTACTCTTCGTCCACAATCTGCCCTATTGGCAATAAGTATTTCTTCTGTTTATATTATATATACATGGCATGTAGAAAATCACTTCATTAAGCAATCTCCTGTATAAAATATTATCTTAATTAATTAGTCTTATTCTAATGCTTATTCTAAACTCTACATATGTCCAGTAATCAGATCAGGTGGTGTTAAACGTTTTAGTCTACGCACTTCACTATCAAGTCGCATATTTAGCTGATTAGCGAGTACATTGTGATGCACTGACACTCTTTCGAAGTACTTCACACAAACACGTTGGATTACACTCGTTATAGGTTCTAGAGGAATATCGCGTTGTATCACTTTATTTGAAATATAGTACGGAGCATCAACAATGGCACGCAACACCTTATTTTGGAACCGTTGAATGATAGATATATTAGATTTGCTAGCGGTACCCCATAGTTGAATTCCATATGTCCAAATGGGCTTGAGTATAGACTCATACAGCAATACCTTGTTATCTAATGTTAACTTGGATTTGCGCCCAATGAGCCAATACATTTGATTTAATTTTAGTCCTAGTTGTTTCCGTTTAGAGAGTATGTGCTTCTTCCAGGCTAGGAGTCGATCTAGATGCATACTAAGATATTTAACATGCTCTGCTTGGGGGAGTTGACGATGGTTGAAATTTACTGGTGGACATGTTCTTCTACGCAGGGTAAACGTTATATGCGTGGATTTTGATTCATTGGCTTTAATGCGCCATGTCTTCAGCCATAATTGTATTTGCTCCAGGTGGGTTTGTAGGTTTATTGATGCTGTGACTGGATCTTCATGGGATGCTAAGATTGCTGTATCGTCTGCATATGTTGCCACAGTAGTTATTTTTGTGGTGGGCAGATCAGCCGTATACAGAAGATACAGTACTGGACCCAGTACACTACCTTGCGGAACTCCTGAATATATGGGAAAGTAGCTATTGAAATTGTAAATATGTTTCAGAAAATAATAAATAATCTTTTAAATATTATTGGTCAATAAGATGTAACGTCAGGAGTTAGTCACATATGTAAATTCTGTTTATTAACCAATCAAAAGCCTTCACAACAGAAAAGTTCGTTGCAGTAGCCCATACAATGTAAACCAAGCAATCAAATTACTAGAATGGCGATCACAGCACCATCTGGATACTGGACGTTACTGTACACATATTGAGTTCTCTCTATTACTCTACCAGTATAGTTGAAAGAAAACCAGTCAAATTCACAAGATTGTTATATAGACAGACATCATTCATCGTTGCTACATGGTTAATACAGAGGCCACCAGAAAGTGTGTTAAGTAGCTATCAGAAAATAAAAGCAGCAGCTAACTATATAATAATATAAGATAATATTGGTTGAACTAATTACTGGCTTCCGGATGGGGTCGCTTTTATTGACTATTGAAACGAAAAGTGTTAAAAAGAAAGTGTTAGCGTCAATTTTTTTTAGGATGAAGAAGGAATTTTATTTGAAAACGTTGCTAAGATCATTGATCGGCGAAATAAGATTTTTGGCTGTTTTCACACCTTCAAACATGCTTTAGTGTAAAATGAATTTCATCAGATGGACAGAAGGTATCCTGGAAAAACTCTAAAATGGTGGGATTTAAACTACAGGAATGCTTTCGGAAATTTTCGTTGAATGTCTATTAATTTATTCAACAACCTAGTATAACAGATCAGTTGAAATGTCCCCGGCCTGACATAGATAGCGCTACTAGAATTAAATCCATATGTTTTTTAGTTAGCCCTAACCCTCAGAAGATTACACGCATCTATCATCATCGCAAAATTTGACAGCTGTCAGATCGTTAGTTTGTGAATTTAAGCATTTTGAGTATGAAAGGAATTTGGCGTGTTGATTAAAAATTGCTTTTTGAAGGGAAAAATACCGTTGAAGCATAAACTTGGCTTGATGCCGAGTTTCCAGTCACTGCCCCTGAAAAACCAACCATCAAGGATTGGTATGATAAATTTAGACGTGGTGAAATGCGCATCGAAGACGGTGAACGCAGTGGTCGCCCAAAAGAGGTTGTTACCGATGAAAATATTTTTAAAAAATTCACAAAATGATTTTGAATGACCGTAAGTTGACACTGAATAAAACAGCAGACACTCTAAAGATATCAACTGAACGTGTACATCATATCATTAACGAATATTTGTGTATGAGAAAGCTCTGTACAAAGTGGGTGCTGCGCGAGCTCACTTTAGACCAAAAACAACGACGAGTTGATGATTCGGAGCAGTGTTTGAAGATGATCAAGCGTAATAAACCCGAGTTTTGCGTCGATATGTGACAATGGATGAAACATGGCTCCATAATTTCACTCCGAAGTCCAATCGACAGCCATCCGAGTGGACTGCACACGATGAACCCGCTCCAAAGCGTAGGAAAATAGTCGACTGGCAATGTTATGCCGTCTGTATTTTGGGATGCGCATGGAATAATTTTCATTGACTACCTTGAAAAAGGAAGGACCATCAACAGCGACTATTACATAGCGTTATTGGGCCGTTTGAAGGACGAAATCGCCGAGAAAGGGCCGCATTTGAAGAAAAAGAAAGTACTGCTTCGCCAAGACAATACACCGTGTCAAATTGGTCGAATTGAGCTATGAACTGCTGTCCTGTCCACCTTATTCTCCAGAACAGACCTCCAGCGACTATATCCAGTTCTCAGATCTCACAAGAATGCTCGCTGTGAAGAAATTTTCGTCGAATGAATAGGTGATCGCCGAAACTGACGCCTATTTTGAAGCAAAGGACAAATCGCACCACAAAAAAGATATCGAAAAGTTGGAGGATCGCTATAATCAGTGTATCACTTTTGAAGGGAATTATGTTGAATAAAAAAATAATTTTACCAGAAAAATGTGTTTTACTATGGTAGGTCGAGAACTTTTCAATTGAGCTCTTGTGTTGTCGAAAGAAATATTAAATGGATTAATTCGAAAATTTGCTAATAATAAAATGGAGGTCAATATCAAAAACAGTTTAGTCAATTATATAAATGGTACTTTCAATTTGTAGGGGCATTTTCAAGAACATGATCGTTTATAGCGATTAGAATAAATAACATGTTAGGTCTAGCGGAAAAGAAAATACGGCTCGAACTGACTGGCCTACAATTAGTAAAATTATAACTGTACCATTTACATTACAGTGGTTTCGTTGACATTCTCATATTAATATTGTGTTTCTTAATTATATTTAGTGTCCCTCTTTGCTAAAGTTCTTGGACTAGTTGGATATTAAGCATATTAAAGGAGGGAAACGATAGAAGAATATATAGAGAAGGCTCACACCAAATTATATCGGTTCAGTAGAACTTGAGATTTATTTAAAACATTAAAACAGCCATATTACCAAAAATAATTTAAACTTTAAAAAATCCTGTTAAGGGTATATCGATGGAAGGTTAACCTTTGACAATATTTTTTTTATAACATCTTTATTAGATACGCTTAGTACAATCTTAATTATTATTATTATTACAATTAATTTATTACTACTTTTCCTATGTGCTTGGATTAATTAGCATGCAAGACGAGTGCGAGAAAATACATCAGTATGTATTCCTCAATTATAAAATTACAATTATTTATTAATTATTAACTTATAGCTATAGTTTACACTAATAATACACACTAAATGTTCACACAAGTTCGTATGGTTTTGTTCGTTTCAATCTCCTGACATCCTGTGCGCTGTCCAGCAGTTGTATTGCTTCCACGTTAGAATGATTTAGTAATCTTCTTTCGTGTTTCAAGGCGAAATCCTGCACAACTTCGCAAATGCATTTGATTTCCAGGTTATCGTGCAGTTCTTCATTGGTTACATAGCGATAGGCATTGGCAATCAATCGAAGAATCTTGTTTTGACAGCGCTGTATGACTAACTGATTTGAATTTTTAGTGCAACCCCATATTTGCACCCTATAGGTCCAAATTGGCTTTATAATTGTATTATAGATCAACCTCTTTGATTTTAGATCAAGTTAAGAGTATCTTCCGACTAACCAGTATAGTTGTTTTATTTTGGTTCTAATGTGTTTTGCTTTTTGTCTAACGTGATGCTTCCAATTTAATCTACCGTCAAGATGGATTCCAAGGTATTTTGCTGATTGTGCTTGAGGAATCGGGCATCCATTGAGTGATATAATTAAGTTTTTATTATTTCGCCTTAATGAAAAATTAACGTGGACAGATTTGGAGCTATTAAGTTGAATTTTCCAATCTTTTGTCCATTTGTAGATTTTGTTGACTGCCACTTGCACTTTTTCTATTGCCCTAGGCAGAGATATATCTTTTGCCATAATAACTGTGTCGTCAGCAAAGGTTCCAAGAAGTGTTCCTTTTGTTGTTGGAATGTCAGCAGTGTAGAGCAGATACAGGAGAGGTCCTAAGACGCTACCTTGTGGAACTCCAGCCGAGATATTTTTAACGCCGAGAACGCCATTTCGTGCGATACTCTAAATTTTCTTCCGAATAAATATGACTCCAGCAATTAACAATAGTTACGCGGTAACAATTTTCTCATCTTACAGATTAATCCCAAATGCCAAATCCGATCAAAAGCTTGTGAGACACCCAGGAATATTGCAGGGCAGTATTTCTTTTCTTCAAACGCTCTTTCAATAGCCGCAGTTACTCTGTGCACTTGATCGATAGTTGAATGGTGATTTCGAAAACCAAACTGGAAATCTGGTATTGTTACCAAATGTTTAACACGTTTATATATCAGCTTCTCAAATAGCTTTGATATTGTAGGTAGTAGCGAAATAGGCCTGTAAGATTCGACTTGTTCTGCAGGTTTGTCAGGTGCTTTGACAATATGATGAAATATATCGATTTTTTCATATTTTTAGACTAGAACACAACCTTAATATAGATATCATCCCAGAAGACGTCCTATCTTACCCACCCTATTTATTCAAAGTTAGTCAATCACTAACCTACATACAAGCCAGAGCGGGATTCAAACCTAAACATAACAGATCCTATCGCCATGCTAACTGCGGTTACTCAACATGGCTAATAAATATTTTTATAAATTATTTTGCTGTTGGGTTCTTTCAGTATTTCATATAACTTTGAAGAATGCTCATTTTTGACGTTTGCCTAAATTATTTCAAGCTTCTTAATATTTCATTAGGATGTGTTATATTTCTTGTAATCCAGTAACATTATTTTTTATGTTACTGTACAGTATATATGCGCCAGACATTGTAAAATATGTTTTTATTTTAATTATAACTGAAATTATGTTTAATATATAACTAATAACTTTATAATATTATTTAGATAATAACACCGTATATATTCACACATATAATACATTTTAATATAGAAAAATTCACAGTGTTCTTCAAAAGCACTTTTAATATGGCAATTTTTCAACCCCTTATACCTCGATTATTCAGTGCCATTACCAAATTATATTGAATCATTGACCCTCAGGTCAGATCAACTAAAAAGCAGTCAGATCAATTAGGTCTCGTCAAAGAATGAAATTTATTTCAATTAAAATGGTTATTTTAAAATAATCATTTGTCAGATACCAAATCAACTTTGAAATGCTTACTTGTTTTTTTTTGCTCAAAGCAGTCAAATTTGATTAAAATGATGGCTCATCAATAGAATAACTACGAGGCGTTAATATTCAAGACATTATCATTAACAATGAAGTAGGCACTTCAGAAAATTACTGAAAATACATTGGAGTTTTTATATACCAAGATCCAAAACTTGTGAGATTATAAAAATTACAATTACATCTAAAATATCAAGTTAGCGGATAAAGTAGGAATAGAAAGATTCCGGAATGCTCTTGATAGGATAGACCAACCATAATGAAGAATTGTATCACACTCTTACAAATCATTATCTCGTTTGTTGACTATTTCACACAATATAATTTTAGTTTAAATGTTACTACTATTATAGAATTAGACTTTTTTGCATAAGTGCATTTGTTAATAGAAAAATATGTTTTTTATTTCAATAAATACACAGAAACAGAGCTGAATTTTAAAAATTTTTGACCTAATAAAATTAGTATGTCAAACGTCGTAAAGAAAATATTTTTGTTCATATTGGAACTTTTGTTCATAATGAAACTTTATAGTAGAGCCAAATCCACTCTATATATTGAAGACCATAACGTTTGCTTGACCCAATAAAATAAAAATAAATATCATAATTACATTGACAATTTTATCAAATTATTCCTGGTTATTCCTCGTTAAGAAACTTCATAATCAACCATCATTATGTAACAGTATGAAGGAATAAGTAACTTATTTGTCAGTATTCCATAATCATAACATCCAGCTTGTGACACTAATTTGTCTACTTTTAAATTTTAGGTCAATATTATTATACTTCAGTTTTTATCAGTAAAAATTAGTATTAGACGTATGTTCCAATTTATCATCAATAGTTTTGTTCAGTATCACATATTTCTAAATTAAAAGAGAAAATATTCTTTTAATTTTGAGGACTTTTTATTTTACTTTTTTAATTGGTCTTAATTTATTTATGTTTTAGTAAGTCTAGAGATGTCTTTAATATAACATCTTATCTAATCCAACATGTAACATTAATCTAACATCTAATATTACATATCCCTGGGACAATCTTGATCGCTAAATAATTTGTTATTATTATTTGGTTATTCGAATCGTTTATCATGAAAGACAATAATAAATAAATCAGTTTGTATCTTTCAAATTAAAATTAAATTAGACTAACCTAAGGTAAAATTAAAACAACACATTTTTTTTGTTTGAATCAATCTTTTTTTTATTTTTGCGTGTATTCTTTCTATATTGGTATAATTTAGTGACCTTTCATGTTTTAGGTCGAAATTTTCGATTACTTCCTTGATTTGGATTACTAGTCGGTTTGATGACTTAGTATAACCCCATATATGAATCCCATAAGGCTTTACTATTGACTGATAAATCAATATATTTGTAAGTTTGAGATTGTAAATTGTTGCTAATTTTTTACTCTAAACTGCTCAGTTTTTTTTGATGTTTCCAATTCTTCCTACCATCGAGATGGATTTCAACATACTTCGGTGATTCTGCTTGAGGAATTGTACATCCCATATAAATAGAGTTCAGTCCTTTGGCCGCAATGTAAAATTGATACGTATAGATTTCGAGCTATTAAGCTACATTTTCTAGCCTGTAATCAATTTGTGAGTTTTATTGACTGCCACTTGTTCTACTATTGTTCTAGACAGATATATATTTTTAGTCATAATGACTGTGTCCTCGATAAATATTCGAACTACCGTTTCTTTTATTGTTTGAATATATACAGTTATAGAGTAGATATAGGAATTGCCCCAAAGCACAACTCTGCGTAACTTCATCCGAAATAGTCTATAATATTGAAAATTCCCTTCATAGAACACCGTAAATTATCTTTCAAAAAGGTACTACTTCAGTTGGTGACAATAGTTCCAGAACAATAGTTTGCTTATCTCGTGGATCAGTTTCAAATGTCAAATATTATCAAACCCCTGCAAGACGTCCAGGAATTTTTTCTTTCAAGCGCCGTTTCAATGACTTCTTTTACCCTATGCGGTTGGCTGCTTATTGAATGAAGCTGATTGTATTAATGGGATACGTGAGAAGTGCATACTTCAGGTTCAAGATAATAAGATAAGAGCATAATATAGTATAAATAACAAAAAGCATATTTTAAAGACAAGACTTTAGTTTGAATAGAGTGATAGAAGGGTTTGATGTGCTTTTGCATTGGTTCTTTATTTTTAATTATTTAAAATTGTTTCACAACCCTGGAGGAACCGACCCGTCACTCTGCAAAAATAGCAAACTTTAAAGTCATTGCATTTCTTTCAAAATGAGTCTAATGCATAGTTGAATATCCAAGTGTATTGAAATAATTATTATTCGAAGGGTTTACTCGCAATAACAATTCTTTTAGAAAGTCGAAGTGATACAACAGGAAGTATTTTTCTAGGGTCAGAGCGTGAGTACAATCTGATTCAAGTAGTTTTTACAGACTTCAGGTTCTTGTAATTGACAAAGTGCGATATGAAGGATATTATTCAGAGTAATTATTTAATTTTGACATATTTGATTATTATTTGATATTTATGTGATTATTGCGATTTGAAGATTTAAATGTGTATAAAGCTCCCACAATAATTAACATGTTGAATCACTTCAAAGAGCGTAAAATTAAAACTTGAACTTGAAATGAAGTAGAATTTTAGCATTCTCCAGTTTTAATTGTTTTACGAAAATGCAGCTGAATATTTTGGACATTTGTTGGGTATTCCTATATCATTTACATTCTGAAAGTATCGTCGGATTCTTTTTGGTCTCTCCTTAATGCATTTTCCCGTTAAATAAACAACATGTATGAAACTGTAATCGACCAATACACATAAACTAACGTGATAATCATAAATAAGCTCTTTATCCAACTATAAAACATATTTTTATCGTACAATCTGGCAGAAAACAATAAACCGACACTAATGTTCTGCTTTAAAAAACTTGATCTAATTTTGATAACCCAATTCTGCTTTATTCTAAATATAACATATACGTCAACAAAATATTATGTGGTTTATATGTTTGTTGTTTTCATGCTTATCACCTATTGGAATATCCGAATAACCAAATTTTGCAAGCGTTCAATTTTATTTTTCTCCATAACTTCTGTCCTCTTCTTCTAACGTCTGTTAAGTAAAAATAAGTGATGTCAGAGATTTTTTTAAATGACAGCAATTAAAATTAATTTATCAGATAAATGTTATACCACAGTAATTAAATAACCGAAGAAAACTTTAAAGGGTGTTGTTTATTAGGCTGTTTCGAATACTGTAAGATAACAGGTCAATTGAAAAGTACCCGGCCTGGCACAAAAATGGCGCTACCAGAATTAAATCCATAGGTTTTTTAGTTAGCCCTAGACCTCAAAAGACGCCTGTATAAGTTTGACAGCTATCGGATCACTGGTTTATGAATTATAGCATTTCGAGTGAAGCAACTTTTGTTAATGTGAAAAAAATGGATAAAAGGAAATTTCGCGTGTTGATAAAATATTGCTTTTTGAAGGTAAAAAATACAGTTGAAGCTAAAAATTGACTTGATGCCGAGCTTCCGGACACTGCCCCAGGAAAATCAACTATCATTGGTATGCTGAGTTTAGACGTAGTGAAATGAGCACCGAAGACGGTGAATGCAGTGGACGCAGGAGAAAATGATTTTGAATGACCATGAATTGAAATTGAATGAAATAGCAGACACTCTAGAGATATCAACTGAACGTGTATATCATATCATCCACGAATATTTGGGTATGAGAAAGCTCTGTGCAAAGTGGGTGCCGCGTGAGCTCACTTTTGACCAAAAATAACGACGAGTTGATGATTGGGGGCAGAGTTTGAAGATGATCAGGCGTAATAAACCTGAATTTTTGTGTCGATATGACAATGAATGAAACATGGCTTCATCATGTCACTCCGCAGTCCAATCGACAGTCATTCGAGTTGACTGCACACGATAAACCCACTCCAAAGCGTGGGAAAACGCAACACTCGGTTGGCAAGGTTATGGCGTCTGTATTTTGGGATGCGCATAGAATAATTTTCATTGACTACATTGAAAAAGTAAGGATCATCAACAGCGACTATTACATAGCGTTATCGGGCCGTTATTGAAGGATGAAATCGCCGAAAATTGGCCGCACTTGAAGAAAAAGAAAGTGCTGCTTCGTCAAGACAATGCACCGTATCACAAGTCAATGAAAACAATAGAAAAAATCCATGAATTGGGCTCCGAATGACTTTTTTACTATTTCAGCGATTATTTTCTGTTCTCAGATCTCAAGAGAATGCTCGCTGGAAGAAATTTTCGTCGAATGAAAAGATGATCGCCGAAACTGAGGCCTACTTTGAAGCAAAGGACAAATCGTACTACAAAAATGGTATCGAAAAGTTGGACGGTCGCTATAATCAGTGTATCACCCTTGGAGGAAACTAATTTTTCCAAAAAATGTGTTTTACTATGGTAGGCCGGCGACTTTTCAATTGACCTGTTACTTTGGTCTTTATTATTACGGTTTACATTATACGCACTATTTTTTATCGCAGCAGTATGTTATATTGTACAATTTTAAAAGAGCAAACGGAAAGAGAATCATGATAAATATTGCGGTTTATATGGTGGATTCATTATCATCTCTAAATCTTTAAATATCCATGTGACATTGACCACTGAAACTTTAAATAATATTGTGGCAGAGCAGTAAATAATATTTATTATGAAGTTATATATCCAACAAAAGAGTATTTGCGGAGAATATTTCTGTTTTTCACCGTTAATTAGAAAAAAAGCAGCAGCTAAATCACATACCCTTTCTTATTGACTTGCGGTGGCTATGCTCTATCAGAAACACTATTCAGATTACTATAGACACTACGGATAAGTTAATTAAATGTTGGAGCTTAATTCAGAAGTCATCATACGAGATCGCTGTTAAATCACAGAAGCAACAAGACAAATTTTCATTGCAACATGACAACGCTCAGTTCTTTATATATACAGTTCGTACCGCCATGGCTTGAAAATTAAGAAAAATTAATAAATAATTGTATTGACAATTGATTGAGGAGTGAGGAGTAAGTTAAGGAGTCTGTCAAATGCTATCCTTAAGGCAAATTATACACGATATTTCGAGATTATTATACATGATAATCAGAGACGCAGATTACAATGATATGAACATATCTGTCGATTGAAAGGTGAACAAATTCCTCATAGGTTTTTGTAGCGAAATTGACCACTAGATGGAAGAATCAATGAATCAATGAGATCTGACAAAGATATTGCCCGAAGACAAAACAATTTCAGTTTATCACCAACTGTGGTGAGATTCAGTGAAGAATATTTGAAGTCTAAGATATTCTTTTATTTGTTTTGCTGTTTACTTATATTTATTTATACACAGTACGTATTGATATGTTGAAACAGGAAACTATTTCTGTATCAGATTATTACTAATGATAATAAGTGGATCTAGTACAACAATCTTAAGCTTATAAACTCATGCCTTTAGTCTGGCGAATCTTCAACATCAATTTCAGAAAATATTCACGTGTACTGAGACTCACAATTTTCTCTATATATTACGTGTCATTACTACTTCATAGCCCGTGACATATAGCCGGAGAGGAATTTGAATAATATTTTTTCAACTTCATCTTAAATAAATTATTTTGTAGCCACAAGACGGTAGGAACTATTTCCAACTTTAACATTCATTTGTAATATTCATTCATATTTAAATAAACTTTAATTTATTCTGTATATAAAAACGGAACTATTGTATAGCTATATCTAGTTTCAATTGATATTTTTCTTTATATAGTCAATTCAAAATAGCAGTGACACGGGTGTCAATATATGTCTGTCTAAAGTTGTAAATTCTTTTAAAAAGAGATAGAATGATGTTAGAGAAGTTCGAACATGTAACGACATGGGCCTGCAAAAGTTGTCCATTTGCCAAACTTCTGAAAAATCTTCAAAATATTATAATTACGACTATATTATATTTACGAGTTTATAATATTATAACATTATAAACCGGCAAACGTTGTTTTAGCGCTTTGTATTAATAAATTTGAAATCGCCGCGGTTTTTATTGAACATATTTTTTGCGACCTGCAGCTGCACTATATATTAGTACGGGCACGGGCACTAAAATATCTCAAAAAATATAAAACAATGTAACCTCAAATTCCAAAAAGAAACCGTGTTTATGCGAAACAAGTGACGAATCAAGTGTATAGAAGAGTAAGTAGTTTTTTTAATCGAAACATAATTGAATACAATTATTTCAGAGAAAATTGTTAGTCTGGAAAGTATCCACAAAGATCCACAAGATATACAGCTATTTGAAAGATGTAGGACATCCATTCATACATTGTTGGATGATCTAGGATTTAAGTGGTGTAAAGATAACCCACGAAGGCGTTTAATGGAACTTCCAAAGATTGTTTATAAAATAATACAATCAATTACAGTTTTTAAAAATAACAAAATCAAGGAATAATTATATCAATTTATAATTCTGAGTGAATATTTCAGAATGGTACATTGGGTTGCTCATGGCAAGATGATAATAAGTATAGTATAAGGACAACAAAGGTTCACGGAAAAAGATAAACATTGGAATAACTATCGATTAGGTTTTTTAGTCATAACATTTATTCACTGCAGACATATAGTTCTTCATGCTGGAAACAGGAAAGGTTTTATTCCTAAAGCAGAATTAGTGTTTCTATGGGTGAAGAAATGAACCATAATTTGTCTTTGCAGTAGTTTGAGAATCAGCTTTTAAAGAACTTGGAGGGACCATCATATTGTTATGTACAATCCACCATATCTACTATTAATTAATTTTACTGTGAAATTATATATATATATATATATATATATATATATATATATATATATATATATATATATATATATATATATATATATATATATAGTACACTGGCGGAGAAAATCCTAACAAGTTCATCAACAAAGGCTGCAATTAAGGAATCGCTTAATATACATAAAATAAGTTTCGAGGAAATCATGTTAAATGAAAATAAATGAAATATTTAATTGCATTTATGTAATTTACTTTATTAGAATTAAGCCTGCAAAAAGATACATAGTAGATCAGATTACTGAATGTTATGGCCACAGAGTATTATGTCTCCCTTCGCATTTTTAATCCAGTTGAGTTGATATGGGGTATTGCAAAGAATTAATACAATAGATATTCAGGTCGAGGAGGATATTCAAACCAGAACTGTCTGGATTTATGGAAAGAGGCATTGTCGAAAATAACACATTCGGTTTGTATGAGCTCGATCAGACACATTGATGAAGAAATTAACAAATGGTAGAATCTTGAGCAAGTTTTTAATAGATTGGAAATAAACAGCTTGGTTATTACGTTGACTAGTATTTCTAAAATTGTACCACTACATACAAACGCGTCTAGAACCCTACCGATACTAGTGTGGAAAAAAGCTCAATGTATATAATAAAACAACTCTAACCTATAATTTATTGTGGCTGTAAAATTAATTGTAGTTTTAAGTTGTTCGATAATAAATGCATTTGGTGTACTATAATGTTAAAACAAATTATATTTAATAGAATATTTGTTTAATTATTTTATTTATATTCAAATTTTGTTATATGTAAAAGCCTAACTGTACTAAAACTCAGAATAGCTGCGACAACATTGCGACGTTTCCCGTGTCACTGCTATTTTGAATTAACTATACATTATATGTATATGCAGAGTCAATATTCACCCAAGAATTTCTCCTGTTATAATTACAACAATCAACAAAATCGTGTGTAAAAAATAGGCTATATATTTGATCTGCTTTCGCTGTAAATTTGAAAGTTCCATCATTTAAACATCTACTGTTAAACTCTTCCTCGGTAATGTTATGAATTAAACGAGCGTTGGTCTACTTGCCGACCAATTAACATGTGTATATGTAAAAGGTAATTTTAATTCTATTTCGAACGCGTCCGATGTTTACTACGATAGCCGCTCCATTGTTTCTGAAACAATCAAAATTTACCAAACGCCAGAATTTCTCAAATTGTAATCCGATTGCTTCACGCGTGCTTTAATATCCATTTAAATGGTACTTTTTGGTCAATTAGAACCGCTATCGTAATTTATAACGATGAATTAGTATATATTTTGAGCCTTTTTGTACATACATCAGACGTATATAGAATTTTAAATCGCAGATTAGTTAAATAAATTCTTACATTACTTTTTACCCAATATACATTCTCTATCCGTCACAAAAAATCGATATATTCAATTAGATATACTCACATAGCACATGGGCTGAAACATCCCGGGCGCAACGAACCACACAATCATTGCAGAACCGCTCTAACATTGTAATGCCACTTTTGTAGAGCGATTTTAACATTGTAATGCCACTTTTGTAGAGCGATTTATCTATTGCCTCAAAATAGACGTGTCACCAGTTGCTGTCCACTCGGACGACGACCGTTTTGAATTCGAAGGGAAGTGATGGATCCATGTTTCATCCATGGTCACATATCGATGCAAAAATTCCGATTTGGTACGTTTAAACATGACCAAACACTGCTCAGAATCATCAACACGTTTTTGTTTTTGGTCAAAAATGAGCAAAGGCGGCACCCACTTTGAACAGAGCTTTCGCATAGTCAAATGCTCATGCAATATAAAACCAAAACATTATTTTGATATCTTTACGATGTTAGCTAATTCACGCAATTTCATTTTTCGATCATTCAAAACGATTCTGTGGATTTTTTTGGTGTTTTCTGGTGTTATCATTTCATTTGGACGTCTACTGCGTTCTGCATCATCAATGTATCTGCGACTACGTTTGAAGTCAGCAAACCAACATTTTATTGTTGTTTCTGATGGAGCGGAGTTCATATAATAATTTTCAATCCATTGCTTCGCTTGAACGGTACGGAATTTTTCCCATCAAGAAGCAGTGTATAATAAGAGACGACATTGTTTTTGATTCATTGTTTTGAAAATATTAAAAGTAGTGTCACTCTTAGCACAATAACTCACAAACTTATCAGCAGAATACCATGAAATTTTAACAGCTTTCCTCTGAAGGTTAGTACTAATTGAAAATGCGGCGAATGCAATAAAACTAAAGCCATCTATGTGCTAGGCCCAGAACTTTTCAGGTCATGTGTTACATTGACGAATTTCCTTTACATTTGCGGTTTTCCATGTCACATATGTTAGTTATTATCTTCCAAATTTATATTTTTCATCTATTAAGATCCATGTACTTTGTATATTTGTATATTAATATAGTAATTATTGGTATATAGTAATTTAATATACCATGCCAAACAGTGTTAGTCCAACCATTAACTTTTTACATGCTTTGCCCTTATGTCAGCTTAAAAAATTACTCTATTCTGATAATTTTACTGGTAGTTTAACATTCAACATCTAGAATACTTCATATTTTAATTTTGGTTAGGTTTTTCAATGAATTTTCTACTAGTAATATAGAGTGTACTTAATAGGTACTTCTTCGAATATCATGGTGATATTTGGATATGCCAAATTTGCCGTTTCTGCATTGTCATTATTTTTTCTTATGCCATTAAACAACTGGTGTTTTGTTATTTTTCTCTTAATTTCATTAAATGTTCACAGTCATATTTAAAAAAATAATAAGTAACTCAAAATATATCGATATAATTAGCAAAATAAAAAAAAAACGAGACGCGCAAATGCGTATAGGCTGAACCAACCAATTATGTACTATATCTTCTTTGGTTCCCTGAAATCCTTAAATAATATTCCTTCTTGATAATTTGGCAAGGCGGAAAGAATATACTAAAGTTAAATGGGCGACAGCACAATTATTTTATGGCAGTCCAATATAACCGTTCTAGTATAAATTTAGTGCCCACTTTAGATTGTAAATGACAACCATTTAAATTGAACAACTTTTGCGATTTTAGAGAAAAAACAGAAATGATGAGATTGAAGTTTGAGAAGGGTTTTGTATCTTCATTGATAGCTACAAAATATTACACAGCTAAATCCAAATGTGACCCTATCAATATTTTAGTTAAAGATTCATATCCTGGTCAACCAAATGAAGTACCCCTTTACAAAGATATAGTCGATATCTTGAAAAGTAAAAGTGTGTGAAATTGCAAAGACTATAGTCATCTCAACTGAACGAGTCTAGAATATTTTAATACCTCATTTGGACATAAAACTTTCCGTAATATGGGTGAAGATGTGTGTCAGCTTCAAAAGAATGTTTAACGATGTTAAAACGCAATCGGAATAATTTCTTACTGTTATTTCGATTTATAACTGTTAACAAAATATGTATTCATCCAGCACATCGGAGGCGAAAGAACCGTCCAAATAGTGGGTTTTCTCGTGGCAAAAATAACGTCCAATGATGAGTTTATCGATAATCAGTCATGTTTGCAGTATTTTGTGATGTGCATGATGTAATTTTGGGCTATTACCTTAAATAAGGGAAAAGGATTAAAGAAAAATGTCCACATCATCAGAAAGGAGGAAAAATTATCCTTTATCGGGATAATGCTCACATCCGCGCATTGCATAGCACTATACATCATTACTACATGGCAAAAATCCCATCAAGTAATGTACGATACCTCAGAATCCAAGATTATTTTAGATTTAGTATCCATAACGATTATTTTCTGTATTTAAACTTAACAAAATATTTTCCTTATGAAGGCCAACAAATAACATAAAAAAACAAAACAGATGTGTGAAGATATTTGTATGTGAATAAATAGTTGGCAAATTTTCTAAACTGATTCGCACTAAAATTTAATTACATATCACAATATTTACACCATTCCGTATTTTGTATAGCGTTCGTATATAATTAAAATGTAAGTTATTTCTAAATAGACTGGGATTTTTTCACTATACAATTCGAGTACTTCCTCCATCCGATTTATACCAGTCATATAGAACAACAAGAAGGAGAAAAACCCAAAATGCATCTATAAAGAAAAATCAGCACCTGGAGGTAAAAATAGCAGAGTATCGATTAACACTGAACGACCTTAAATCTGTTAATATCAACATTATCAACAAAAAAAACTGAACAATCTCCGATGTTGTACCATATGAGGATAATGCCAAGGATTTAGGTACATCGTATGTCGAATTGAAATTAAGAGTGCATGTTAGAAAGAAATCAGCTAAGCTAAAAATTAAATATATAGCTATATTTGCTTCTTAGAAAAAAAAAGAAAAAAAATCAATTCAATTTTTGTGTTGAATCCGATACTGCAATATAAAGAACATTCAAATATTTGCGCACAAAGTGTTGTGTAACGCCGTGAATGCACCTTGTCAGACTTGGAGTTCGAGCAATACCTAAAGTCAAAGGATAAATTAAAAGGGAAATACGACGCCAGACTATACCTTCCTGAAAACACGAAGGAGACTCTTCAGCTACTAGATGTAGGCTCACAGACCGAAAAGGACAAATTAACGTTTGATAAGCTAATTATATATGGCGCCTAATAATTGTTAGGAATAAATTCATAATGGTTTAGGAGACTAGTTTTAACACACAATTAAATTTAAAAAATCCAGATGAGTTTGTCCAGACTGTTTCTTTTAACTATATTTTTTTCTAAAGCAAATTAATAAAGTATATAAACAAAAGAACTGTTCTTACATAAATAACGTGTTATAAGTAACAATTTTCAGACCGTAAAGCAATTAAATTATTTTATCTAAACTAGTTTTTAATTCACCATCATATGAAGATGTTAATTGGAATGCTAATTCGGTCTATACAAACTGTTAATTCTTGAGCGCTTGAATAATAAATAACTATATATCCTGGAAATGCATTTCACTCTGATTACGCGAGAAAATATATTTTCAGACCAATGGTTAGCTAGGAAATTATAAAGATTGAACTGAAATAGTACTCATCCAAGTATTAATTGGTACTAATTAAGTTTCTTCATTCTTACAGGGTTTTTCGTTAACGATATTTTGTGATCAGCAGGGTAGTTTTGTTAAAATCCCATATATATGATTTCTAACAATAAGAAATTGGATGTAATAGACCCGTATGTCTCATAAATATATAATTTTTTATGGCTCAAGCTTCATTTAGGAAGAAATCTATAACAAGCAAACTGTCAACTGAGGAGTCTAAATTTTTTCGCATTATTCAGAAATTGCTCCCTTGTTTACGTTAGACTGCCAACATAATTTTGAAGGCGTTTATATCAGGCTCTTGTATACATACTGATCAGCGATATCTATTTCTAAAAGTGATAATCGATATAAACAGCTATTAAACAACTTATATTGAGTGTGATTATAGTATTATTGAGTTATTCAGTGTATACAGATGCTAATTACGGTACGCTCAACATTGCATTTTCACAATTCATTACTTTTATTGTTTGAGTTGAAAAAATATACCACCTAATTCCATCAAATACTTCAAGAAACTTATGGTAATGCTAAAACGCTGGTTTTGAAATCAATGGCAAAGAACGACCTGAAGAACTAAAATGTTTTTATTTAAAATGAAACTCAAATTAAACTCCCAAGGAACATTCCGACAGTTTAGCAGCTGATGAAAAAAGTATTGTTTTCTGTAACGTACTGTAGGTTGAAAGTTATGAATTAATAGCGAAAGCGAAATGATCATAAAGTCTTGCTATGTATATTGTGAGATAAGCAAGGTGTAGTGTATAAAAATTGCTAAAATTGAATGAAACTGTGGAGTTGAAAAAATGACGTACCGTCCGAAAAAGGACCATCAAGTAGCGAGTACCAAATGGCGGCGGTACACATGTTGCAAAAGTTATGAAGAATATACTGTTGCAGCTTGAGCAGGAAGTTCTGCCATACCCTGCATACTCACCAGATATAATGCCCTCTAATTACAACAAGTTCAGATCTAAAGAGTACTAAAATGAACCGATGATGATATTGAATATTATAGAAAATTTTGATTAATATAAAAAATAATGAAAATGCATTTATAGAACAAACCCTTAATAATGTATTTTCCATTGATACTTGGAAATGTTAGCAGTGCTTTAAATAAACTGGAGACGCGTTCATGATACATACATACATGATAATCTTATCAACACTGTTTGTGACTTAATTATTATGTTTTTTTTTCGAGCAAATGAGAATTTGACCTCCTAATCATAGTTTATCTAAAATGTAAACAAGAAAACATATGTTTATCGAACAGGTTTGTAGGTGCAGCCAAGCCTAAATCACTTTGCCTGGCACCATTGGTTTACTATCATTTCATCAGCGCTAATGTAGAGAAATTCTCGATTAAATAAAAGAAATCCACAGAATCTCTAAAAGAAAAAAAATATCTACAAAATACACTGAGACAATTCCATTTTAAATGATGAAAAAAACGTTATCGGAATACGTAATTATATGAAATTTTTGTTCAAACGAAGAATGCACTTTTTAACCATCAAACTGGGGTATTCCAAACAGTAAACTTTGAAAGGCTTATTACTAGAAATCGGAACATCGTAAACATGTATTTATTATATCCAGTGAAATTACGTTTGTACTTTTACTTTTTTCTTGTCTTGTGAATCTAAATTCGGGGGAATTTAAACATAACAATTATGCGGGTCTATTATAAAGTAAAATATATGAATGAGGACATAATGAATGAAAATGCGAGCGTGAAAGAATAGTTAGCCATTGTACAAATATTTATATTCTTGTCAGATAAATATCATCTAATATGCGATGCATTTACTAGGTTGTTCAATAACAAGTTCAATTCTAGGTCGTGAATACAGTATCACTCAAATTTTTCGTATAATGATAACCATTTTCCAAGGAGACCTGAGAGATCTGGTGTTTCAGATTTATGATGAGAGATTCAGAAAGAGTTCAGGCGAATAAACAACTCGTACTGTAAATACCTGATTTTAAGAATATTCTTTTGAGCTGTGTCTTATCCTGACGGATGTTTTCTTTCCTATTTATATTTTTTATGGCCATATTATTTATTGTCTGAATGATTTCTATTTTCAGAGATCTACAATGATGGATTCATGGTTTTACCAGAGATTTGGCAAAGGATCATCGGCATATATATCACTAAATAGTTGAACTAAAAAATTGAAATTTATACAAACCATCGGTCAGAACTGCATATATATAATTGATTTATATTTGACATTTATATGATTAAATTAGGTTTGAAAAACATTTAAAAAACTAAATTACTATTTCCCCATTATCTCCATATATTTATAATCGAGATCTTGGATTCGTATCTAATACGATATTTATATGCCGGCTTGGTGGCGCAGGGGTAAAGGCGATGGGACGGTACTGTTGCGATGGCGAGTTCGAATCTTCTTGGGGCATGGTCGTAAATTTATGTTTGCGATTGTTCAATATTTGTGAATGTTCTAGGCCAAAGTGTAAAATCCGACAAGGAAAATGATCCCAGTCGGGTCAGTAATCAGGCTGGGTAAGACCGGATGTCTTCTGGGATGATTTCTAAAGTTGGTCACCCGCCAGTCGGTAGGCTTAATGCTGGGGACCGTGGTTCGGAGCCCACGTTAAACTTTAGACCCAGTCCAGATAGACCCATAATTGGTAAAAGGAGACTAAAATATATATAAAAAAATATTATATTTTGCGAAATCTGAAACAGCGTTGTTAGACAATTTTTTTGTTTTGTTTGTTTTGTTTGTTTTGTTTTTTTTTTAGTTTTAGTTTTTGTTTTTAGATTTTTTATTTAACTAAAATATATAAGAAATATAATTTACTCAAACTACTCAAAAATAAAATATAAATATATGAAAATTGAAATTATGAAATATTATTTGTTATTCCTAAACAAACCTTAACCAAAATTACAATTAGTATAATATTAAAAATCAATATGAGCTATACTCATTAATATTAATAAAAATATTCATTAATATTCCTCTCGCATATACTATGTTATAATTCAATTATCATTCAATTATTTAAAGCGATATTTTTGGCTACATGTATTATTGAAATATACCGATTTTAGGCTATACAAAGTTATTTTGTACATACATAGGAGATAAATTTATAATTGGAGGTGTTTTCAATGCAAAAAATACTAGATGCAGATTCAGAATGTCAACAACTAAAGGCAATAAACTGCATAACGCAGCTGCTGAACTATGATGTAGTTACATGTCAACTGAAAAACCAACTTATTGGCCGACTGATCAAGAGAGAAGCCCAGACCTGTTAGATTTCTTCATAGTAAGAAACATAACATCCAACTATATAAAGTTCGAAGAAAATTTTGAGCTAAGTTCAGATCATTACGAAAAAAGTGGTAACAAAACAGAACACCTGAAAATAAAAATAGTTTAATCAATATAAGCCAAAGACTGAAAAGGGAAATACTGGAAATTAAAAACAAAACCATAAATGACTATCTGAGAAATTTAACGGATGATAAAGAAACTGATTACTCACTGTGGAAAACCACAAAATATTTAAAGCACTTGCTGAATATCTAGAAAAAACTCAAACCAAACGAAACTAATATTGAACATAATTTAACGGACATAGAAGCTGAAGATTCGATGATTGAATTGGTCACGCCGAAGGAGTTTAACCCCAGGGAACCACCAGGCTACGATTTAATAACAGGACAATTACTGCAAAAACTACCAAGAAAGGGAATTATAAAACCTACCAACTTGAACAATACAGCATTTAGATTAAAACATGTCCCAGACATTTGGAAGATGGCGGAAATTATAATGATCCCAAAACCTGGGAAGTCACCAAACGAAATAAGAGCCTATAGACCTATATCACTGCTGCCAGTAATTTCTAAGGTTTTTGAAAAACTCCTGTTGAAAAGAATAAATCCGATCATAGAGAGAAAAAACCTAATACCAAGACACCAGTGTATGTTTATTAACAAGCACTCAACAATTGACCAGGTCCACAGAATAACAGATGTTATTGAAAAAGCCTACGGCAGTAAAAAAGTATGCTCAGCTATATTTCTAGATGTAGCACAAACCTAAGGCATAAGGCATATACAAGCATAAGGTTTGCCATGAAGGTTGGTTCATAAACTACAGAAAATACTACCAAAACAATACACCAAAGTATTAAAATCATAATTACAACCAGAATGTTCAGAGTCAAACAAGAAGAAGTTTACTCTTCAATGAAATAAGCTAAAGCAGGTGTACCACAAGGAAGTGTACTGGGACCAATACTTTACTCTACACTTGTAATATACCCCAAATGGAAAATATTACGATGGCTACATTTGCTGATGATACTGCGATTATAGCTATCGGAGACAATAGTGAAGAAGCCTCCCGAAAATTACAACAGGCAAGTGACAATATACATAATTGGACACAAGCTTGGCAAAGAAGAATTAATGAAAGTAAATTTGTACATGTGCAGTTCGCCTATAAACAGACCGTACAAGCACCAATAACATTAAATAACACTATCATTTCATATAGCAACAATGCTAAATATCTTGGAATGAATCTCGATGCAAAACTTCGCTGGAAGGAACATATAAAGAATAAAAGAAAAGAAGTTGAATTGAAATATAGGAAAATGTACTGGCTAATTGGAAGAAAATCACAATTAACAGTGCATAATAAATTGCTATTATATAAGCAAATACTAAAACCTATATGGACATACGGAGTTCAATTATGAGGATGTTCTGCAAAGAATAACATAAATCAAATACAAATTTTTCAGAACAAAGTCCTGAGAGGTATTGTGGGTGCACCCAAATACTATAGGATTAATTACCTACATCGAGACCTTCAGATGCCCATAGTCAGTCAAGAAATCAAGAGAATTGCAAGGAAACATGAGGAAATACTCCATTCTCATACGAATATTGAAATATTGCAACTATTGGATACCACCAGAACAGGACACAGACTCAAAAGAATCAAACCATCTGATCTTTCGTAGAGTTGTATAGTGAGGTACATCTATTAAAAAATTCAGCAGTGACATGTATAAACATTATTTCACCAGAGACTGAGGGCTGATGGGTCCTCCTAATTATATACCTAGGTTTAAGTTATTATGAAGACAAATTGTAGGTTAGACGGAAACGACTAGTAACAATATATTATCAAAACGTCGCAAGATTGCCGCATCAACTCTGAGTTTTAGTTCCGTTTGGCTTTGGATGAACTCGATCAGACATATTGAAGAAGAAATTTACAAATGATGGAATTTTGAACAAATGTTAAATAAACTGGACATCAACAGCTTACTTTTTCACTTGAATGAAACTTTCTGATTGGTATGATTCAATGCTGCCAATTTCTAAGACAGGGTGATGAGAATGGAAACAAGAAAAGGTAATAATATAATTAATATATGATAACTGTAGGAAATATTATTGTAGAGTGTAAAAGATTTATTTGCAGAGATATATGCGTAATTCTTCAGAATATAGCATTTGGTTAAAATGTGTTAGGAGAGAAAGAATAGTAACTGTTTTGCAGATATGGCCAATATATTAAGGAGAATGAAGTGATTAAATCCAATTTTATCAAGAAAGATGTATACAGGTAGAAACAGAACAAACTAAGGAGAAATATAGTGATATCAAAATGTCTTTACAATATAACACTGTACCAAAGGACACAAGAACTAAGCGTAAAAGGTAAATATGCTCTCTAATGAAAGTAAAATATATTACTTGGATATACAATTGTTAATTAAGATTATACATTCGTTTATAGTTGTATCCCATGGAAGCCCAATCAACCTACTTAATAATTGTATGTCCAAGTATATAAACGTTTTAATAATGTAAACGTTTTTACTTTTCCTCGAAACTACTGTTTCCGAGAGTGTTGAACCAATTTACTCGATAACCTTTTTTGAAAACCGACAGAATTTACTGCTCAAGTAGTAAAAAGTAGAAGCAAGGACATCTGAAGATTATAAATATAATTTTATTAAGAGATCGTAAAGACAACAACAATTCTCCTGTATAACTTTTAATACAATGTATCATAAAAACACACAGTTTTAATAACTGAATAAATGAAAAACCTTTGAAACTACGCAAATAGCGGCCAAGAAAACATCTAAAGACAGTAAAAGGAAAATATTTATGGATACACAACAAAATCACAGCTGGGCTCGGTAAAGTAAACGTAACATCCGACAATGCCTGTCCAACATACAAAACTTGTGTAAGAATTGTTTGTGTCATATATACAAAACGAACAAAGACCTATACTGGTGTTATATATTATATATAGAAACAAACGATGTGTCGGAGTTCATGTATAAGTAATATGTATAATTGAAATATTAACGCTGAATTATAAAAGTGGAAGCTTCCTGTATGCTTGAACATGCTGAAGATTAGAAACGTCTTGAATATTTAATAATAGATGTGGATTATATTTAGACATCTGTTTTTTATTTTAAATATACCGGAATTATAATTGGTTTATTTCGATTATTTTAAAATATTTCAATCGAAGATCCAAAGAAAAAGGTAGAAGAGCTGACGTAAAATATCTCATTCGATATTAGCAAATCGTTTATTAAATTAATTTCGAAGCTAATTAACAATGATTTTAAATCACTATAAACAATACCTAAGTTCTCTGTTTCTTAACGAATATTGCAAAATTAATAAAACATTTTTCAGATTGTATGAGATTATTATCAGAGATTAATTACTGCATTGTTATGGGGCATGGCATTTAATAAAGATTATTTTCATTAAAATTAAAATAGATAGAGAGAAAAGTATTTTTGTTATACATTTCCAACACTAAACAATGAACGAATGTGATGTTTTGATCTGATCTTTTCCCAAAAACTATAGTTCGGTTACTATAGAACTGTGAGTTTTCTGGTCGTCTCTTTTGACGCCAGTTTTATTTCGTTCCAAATCCAGTTCGTTTTCACAGACCGGAACAAATAGTAATCGGAGGAAACAAGGTCTAGGACCATACGATGGAAGCATCAAAACCATAGTCAGTGAATCTCTTTCAATGTTTGCCAATTCATAATTCACTAAATATATTATAGTAATGGAAGACTAAATTTTTCTATTGAGTAATCCTGGTCTATTTTAAATCGCCTTCTTTAAAGTAGATACATTAGAGAGTCGAAATATTTGTTTGGATAAATTGGAGAAGCTCATGCTAAGCAATTCCTTTCTGATTCCACCAATCACTTAGCATCAGCTTCTTTGCTATTCATTATTTTTTGTTCTGGTCTTAAAACCAAGCGGTGGAATGCTGACGCATACCTGGTCGCGAAGACTTGCCCTGGAGTGAAAGTTGGACCAGGTTTTGTGGGACTGCCTCTGGGCTTACCAATACACTAAACCGAAACCGCGTCACAGTTGACCCGTGTGGATCACTACTGCTACTGCATTAAATATGAGGATATGGCACCCGGTGATCGGGCAGCCGTTATTGGGCACGAGGACTCGGCGACTCTGTTAATTCGCGAACTTGAGTTAACACACGATTGGATACTGTCGTATGGGAGCAAAAGTTATGACCGCAGCGACGGATAAGGTCGTTTCAGCCTGGAAAAGGTAAAGGTTGGCGGTGCCGTGGTACTAAGCTCCCAGCATGTCGACCAGCTCGCGAACAAGCGCGTTTTCAGAAGAACTTGAGCTGAGTTGTTGTTTGTGGAATGACTGAGATATGAAATGCTTGATTTCTGGAGTGTTAGTTTCCTTATGAATTTGATTATTTCTGAGAAACCACAGAGCATTTAAGATTCTCCTAAGGAGCTTATTTAGGAAAACTTGAAACCGTTTCATCCGGTTGGGTGTAACTAATTTGAAGTAGACATTAGATCTGTAGAGGAGTACGGACCGAATTAACATCTTGTAAAATAAGCATTTGATTGAGATAGGAAGTCTGTTAGAAGGACAGATCAGAGACGATAGCAGGTTTGCTATTCCCGAACCTTCCTAGATTTGTAAATGCCAACCGAACCGTAGGTAGACGTGGAGACCTAAGTACGTGATATTATCCAGCCATGGAATTGTTGCGGTGTCGATCTTAAGAGTTTTTTTCTCTTCTTTCTTCTCGTCTGAGTTTTCAGGGGGTTGATTTGCAACCTCCAGAATTTGAACCACTTGACCGCATGATCGTCTTTGCTATTAATGTGTGCTGTACTACCTTTTGTAAAGCTTCTCCGGGTTTCCACCAGGATCTTGTAACAATCAATATTGTCATACGTAACGTACTATTCATCCCCTGTAATCGTCCCTTTTTAAAAACTGCATGATTTTGCTTCATTTCAGCAGCACTTCACACATGAAAACTCAATCCATTCAGTTTTCCACTGTTGAATTATGTGAAATCCAAGTGTGGAGTGTTTTTAATATCCAGGTTCAAAATTATTTTATAGTTGATGTTCTGTATCGAAGTGCCGAGAAGAAATATGTCAGTATATATATATACCTAATAATAAGATAATTTTTAAAATATCATCGAACGAAAACATTTAAGCAGTCATTACAAAAAAAATCAATTGCACTGCTATTGACCTTTAACTTGAATAGACTTGGGCATGGCAACTGACATTTTTGCATCTCTAAAATCCGTATTTATACATGTTTAAATCGCTACAGGTATAAATGTAGGGTTTCTAGTACATTTGCTGTAGTATAACTGAATATATTGTTATATTCGAGATTAATCATCAATAATGAAAGAATAATATAAAAATCCTTTATGATTAAGTACCGCACATAATATCTAATACAATGGAAACGAAACAAATTAATTTAAAATGTTATACACCTGCGTGGAAAAAATAATTACAACTAATTAGAAGACCACGAAAGCGGAGATTGATTCTACTCTACTAACATCGATGCTGATGTAGAGATAAAAATAATACACCGAACTTTTTTTTTAGAAACTAATTTTTCATGCAAATGTTTTTAATATAAAAATATCTCTCGCATTTCTATATGCTTTGTATTTTCTATTAGACGGTGGTGCTTTTAATTTATTAATTTTATGGGACTGGTTTTATGAAAAGTGTCAAATTCATAGTCACAACAACTTGTAAATTTATTTCCAAGAAATGTAGACGATTTATGATTTTTAATACTAAATTATTTAAAATAGTTACCTAGAGATTGATGACATGGACTATCCAAGGGATTTAAAACAGGATTTATAACATAATTGGATTGTTCAGTCAAGACAGCTAGACTTAATTTTTTTTCTTTTAACATATGACCTCAGTCACATTTAATATATATTATGTTACGACTAGGTGGTTTTAATTGTATAGAATAACGTATTAATTCGAAATAAGTGTTCTGACTGATAACAATGCCCAATTATGATTAACAATTTAGTTAGATATATATTCAATAAAAAAGAAATATTTATAAAATATTACCTATAATTAATTTCAGCTATATTTATGTTTCCCAACAGAAAAATCATAAATAATGTTTTTGGAAAAAAATTAGTTTGAATAGTTTTGATACAATATAAGCTGACAAAACATTACAGTCTTATTATTAAAATCAATGTATTACTATTGTTCTGTTGTACTTGCATCAATATTCAAGCAGGACGAGTGTGGAATATGTTTCTCAAATTATAATTACATTAGACTACTTAAGCCAAAGTTAAGACTAAACACTCATACACTATAAACATTCATATAGTTCACTTCAATCTTCTGACTTCCTGCGCGTTATCCAGTATCAGGATTACTTCTATTTTGCTGTTATTTAATAATATTATTTCATATTTTAAGGTGACAGAACTTCATAGATCCTTTTGATTTCGACCTATATATATAGCTTTTCGTTGGTTACGTAGCGATAAACACATTGGTAATTAATGGAAGAACTTTATTTGCGTACCGTTGGATTACTAATTGGTTTGATGGTTAAGTGCAACCTCATATTATACAGTATATACCTCAATATAAAAGTGTAAAAATATATATATTTATAAACATAAATTCATATTGAGAGTCAGAAATAATTTCTTAATAAAACTTACATACATTATATTAAGGGGTTATACCATTTTTACGCCTTAAGTTTTGAAGTACATGTTTTCAGATATACAAAATATTTTTATATAAATTTAATATACAAAACTGAGTTGATGTTTTGCTTCCTTTTTTCTAATAGAACATTCATTTTAATGTAAAAAATTACTAAAGCAAAGCAAGTCAGTGTAAATGTGTGTGTATATATAACTATAGTTTATATAACTGTAGTTTTAATTATTCGATAATATATGCATTAGATGTACTATAATGTCAACATAAACTATATATATATATATATATATATATATATATATATATATATATATATATATATATATATATATATATATATATATATATATATATATATATATACAAGGAATGTTATAAAAGCGAGAACCTTCAAACCTTGAAGAAAGCCTTTTAGGAATAAAAAGGCAGTTGATCCAAGTTTCTTTTTTACTGATATGGACATAATGTAAAAACACATGATTGAAAAAGCTACACATGATACTAAACCACAATTTGGATATATCCAAAAATTAAATAAATAATTGAAGATTGATATATTCCAATCAAACCAAATAGGAAGCACGTTTCTTACATTTGTAATTTATAACAGATTTTCGTTAGTGACGATTTACATAAATTTAAATTAATTAAACAAAATCCTTATAAGATGTATTTGGAACAGAGGTGTAGTATATATGAACGTGTCTTCTTTTTTAACGACGTTCCATTGACATATGATGCAACGCGGTTTCTTTCAAATTTTTTCATGACAACGAATATTTCCTTGCTCATTTTGATCGTATCGTATTTATAAAAAAATACAAATTAAAAAAAGATGGGGGTATTCCTAACACGCACACTGATTGAGTGAACTATTAATCTGTATGTTTTTTTTTGTTATAAATAAAAAGATTATAAGTTGTTGAAAAAAATGAGATCACCATTATGCTTCTTGGCGGCGAAATGAAAACAAGGTCATAGTATGAAACAAATTCGGACCAGCTAGTTCTAAATTTAAAAGGTACTTTCGAAAAAACCTTTTTTATTAATATACCAGGTCATATTTAATGCAATAAATAAAAGTAAATTGAATATGGCGAATGTGAATAGATAGGAATCAATCGTTAGATGAATAATTATTATAGAAGCAGTAATAATAATAATTAGATGCAAATAAATTGGTACATAGAAAATTTAAGATAAAACTCACTTTTTGATCATTCAAAACGATTTTGTGGATTTGTTTTGGTGTTTTCTGGTGTTACCACCTCATTTGCACGTCTACTGCGTCCTACATCATCCATGTCACTACGACTACGTTTAAAGTCAGCAAACTCACGTTTTATTGTTGTTTCTGATGGAGCGGAGTCGTTACAACACTTTTCAAGCCATTGCTTCGTTGCAACGGTATTTTTTTTCAAGAAATTGTGTAAAATTAAAACACGAAATTGTTTTGAAAATAACAAAAGTAGTATCACTTTTAACACAAGTTACAAACTTAGGAGTAGAATATCATGAAATTTTAATAGCTTTCGTTGAAGGATTTGTATTAACTAAAAAACGGCGAATGTAATAAAACTAGCGCTATCTATGTTTTAGGTCCGGAACTTTTCAGGGTATGTGTTATTGCGTGTTATTGACGTATTTCCTTTACATCTGCATTTTTTTCATGTCACATATGAGGAATCTAAATGTACCTCTTCAGGCCATGTGTGATTTTTTGAAGCTGATTAATTTTAATTATATAGTTGACGTTTAGCTAGCATATTGCTACATCTATTCACTATTAAAGATATTGTTCAAATGAAGTGAATAGATACTTATGTATAATTATACTGTACAAAGCATTCATAAAAAAAATATTCAAAATTTAAAGCATTTGTAACTTTATTATAAATTATACTAGTCGCATATATATTGATAATTTATACAGTAGATTAAAAAAAGTTGTCCTAATGTAAAAAAGTCACACACAGATCAGCAGATATAAATGTAAATTAATTTCTAAGAGATAATGGTAGGAATTATTTTTTCGATAGTAAAAGTACTACATATGTGGTAGTCATATGGCCAACAACTATATAGTATAAAACTATACATAGTGACTGTAGGTATGTTACCCAAACTATGACCTTGGTTTGCATGATATCAATTTTATGATATTTTAATAAATATATAAGCTATAGGAGAGTGTTATAGTTAAATTTCATATAAAAATAAGAAAAACCGCTACCAAGGTTTTTACTTTTTAAGCCTTCTTGTTTAAATTCATAAGAAAATTATACCTGGCCTAGTAAACTCTTTATATAAAACAACAGACGGGTACTAAAACAGAAGATCAAGGTCATATTCAACCGTGCAGGAAGATGTCTGCTTAAGGTATGTACAAGGTCCCCTATGAATGTACGAAAATGTACATAACATAGGAGAAGCCGGGGGGATGATAAGTACACGATGTTTGATGTGTGAGATATGGACACATGGTCCAATCGGCTTTAACAAAGTACTGGATGAATCTTTGCCACAAAATTCATTTAAATAAAGTAGAATATTTTATTGGGCACTTCTTAACTAGGATAGCCCGATTAGGAGAATTTCAGACCAGGGTTGCTGCCCTGAAAACACAATCTGTCGATAGTCCAGACTTAGTTCTTCTTAAGTTCTTCACTTATATATTATATCTCTCTAGAAGTTTTTAGCAAAGCACTTAGGCACTACATATTCTGATATAATTTGCATTTTATTTGTTAAATCTATATGAAAATCTCCTTTAAAAAGGACAGATATTTCAGATCATTAAAACTGCAATAGAACAATTAATGTCTCATGAGTCTATGAACCTTAAAATAAAGCAATAGAAGATGGATGAATCCGCGTAGGAGTACTGGAAGGATACATATTGCGGGACCACAAACTTTACGATACCAACATGGCAGATAGAAACAATTAACGAGAGTGAGATCACCATTGAGAGAAATGGTTGTTATATAAACAAAAATTAGATTAAGGATTTTTGAAAGTTGACAACATATTTCAGATTCTTTGGAAAATGTAGTTTTCCCATTCGCTGTGTTCTCCAGACATTGCTCCCTCTGACGCCAACAAGTATGTTCCTATGGTATACGGTCTGACTGACTGATCATATGAAAGGGAAAAAACAGTTTACAATAAAGTCTCAAATTTTGACACACGGTAAAATAAATTATCGTATATTAGATATCATTGGTCACCAGTTGTAATAGAAATAGTTTGGAATCAATTGGTTATGAACTGCTAAGTTTAGGATATTTGAACTGTATTTTCGAGTATTGGTTGACATCATTTCTTCAGATCAAACAATAAAATTAACGTACAAAATATAATTCAAATAATTGGCATTTATACACAATGAATAACTCCTAGAACTAAATGGAAAACAGCTATTTTATGTAAAAAAATGCCAAAACAATCGAATTATTTTCACTAATATTTCGCATTTTCACTAACATATATAAATACTCAAAATAAATGCAAACAAATAAATAGATATAGAAAATGTACGTCGATTATCCGTACATTGCCTGATAATCAGGATAATAATAGCTAAAACAATTGTGTAATTTATGCTACATGACTAATTATATCATTTACATAATCCTTACTAGTTATTAATAAGGTTAATTTGATTTTACAATTTCACATTGCTCTTCATATATTTATAATTTTTTACACCTAATATTTATTACCTTATTTCAGTATTATGAGTTCGTTTCACTTACTGACTGGTTATTAATGAAAGTAGATATATCTAGGGTAAAATACTCTATATGCATGACACAAAATACGCAACATAGTAGTAAAAGTAAATGATTTTGTAAGTTTTGAAACGATTGAACCTGAAATTATGTTAAAGGCCACGGTAAAATCAGACTGAGCAGGCACAAAATTCAAATGACCTTCCAAAGGATAGTAATAGAAAGTACACAGTACTAATAGATTTAAGTGTTTAATACAATATTGTCTAGAAAAGGAACGCTACGGTTTTTTGCTGGTAGATAACGTGAAGGTTACCGAGTAATATGTTGGTTGTGGTCTTAATATTACACAGACTTAATTAAGGGGTATTATAGTCTAGATATTTGAAAAAAAAACCTTTTTTCTTCATATTTTCCAAGCTTCAACTCTTTGAATGTAAAGGATTTTTCCAAATTAACATTATTTTCAAAGATATAGGTGTTTTAGTGATGAGGAATCTAAAGAAAGGAACTGTAATCTCGAGTTCTACTAAACTAATTTACTAGAAGCTTGATGTGAGCCTTTCCGATAAGTTCTTTTCGTACCAAACTAAACAATGTTTACCATTTAAAAAAAATCGAAAAATTCAAAAAAACTTTTTTTCTTCAAAGAGTCATAATTTGGAGAAAAAAGTTTATCTTTTTTTGCAGTCAAAATCTTCAAATATTATAGTATCATAAAGTATTAACTTATAACATCTTTACAAAACCCTAATAATAAAATTCCTCCCACTATCCTAAATTATCATCAAGGAATTTTATTTAAATGGTTTTCGTCGTTTGTTTGAAGCAATTAGTCTAAAAAGCAAGATCCGTCTTTTCACGTTTCTTCTCCTCACACAGCATTGATTATTTTTGACTTTTTCGTAAAAAAATAAACCTAATCGTCCTGTTCACCGGATTAAGCTCGAAGGAGCTTTTCAGACGGAAACATGTTCATTATTGGAGAAGGCTTTAAAAATTATATTTAAGAAATGTCGCGAGGACTGTAGTAATTTTAAAACTGTGAAATCAATTCTCAAAAATTTGAGGAAAAGAAATACTGCCCTGCAATATTCCTTCGATGTCTCACAACCTCTTGATCGGATTTGGCATTTGGGATTAAAGGGATGTAGGATGAGCAAATTGTTACCGCGTAATTGCTATTGTCAACTGCTGAAGTCTTTTCGGAAGAAAATTTAGAGTTTCGCACGAGATGGCGTTCTCGACATTTAAAACTATTTCATTTGGAGTTCCACAATGTAGCGCCTTAGGACCTCTCCTGTATCTGCTCTACGCTGCTGACATCCCAACAAAAATAAAAACACTACTTGGAACTTATGCTGACGACACAATTTTTATGGAAAATAATATATCTCTGCCTAGAGCAGTAGAAAAAGTACAAGTGGCAGTCAATAAAATCTACAAATGGACTAAAGATTGGAATGAATTTAACTTAATAGCTCCAAATGTTAAAAAATCCATGTTAATCCAAATCTTCATGTTAATTTTCCATTGAGGCGCAATAATAAAAACCTCATTATATCATTCAAAGGATGCCCGATTCCTCAAGCAGAATCAGCAAAATACCTCGACATCCATCTTAATGGTAGATTAAATTGGAAACATCATGTTAGACAAAAAGCAAAACACACTAGAACCAAAATAAAACAACTATACTGGTCAGTCTGAAGATACTCTCAACTTGATCTAAAATCAAAGAGGCTGATTCATAAGACAATTATAAATCCAATTTGGACCTATGAGGTGCAAATATGGGGTTGCACTAAAAATTCAAATCAGCTAGTCATCCAACGTTGCCAAAACGTTCAAAAAAGTTCTTCGATTAATTACCAATCGCTACGTAACCAACGAAGAACTGCACGATGATCTGAAAATCAAATGGATTAGCGAAGTTATCCAAGATTTTGCCTTAAAATACGAAAGAAAATTACTAAATCATACTAACGTGGAAGCAATACAACTACTAGACAGCGCACAGCATGTCAGGAGATTGAAGCGAATCAAACCATACGAACTTATATAAAGTATATACTTTTAGTGTAAACTATAGCTTAAATTATTATAATTTTATACTTGAGGAATACATATTGATGTATTTACCTCGCACTCGTCTGGCTTGTGAATTAATCCAAGTACAAATTAATCGTAGTAATCAATTAATTTATAATTAAGATTGCACTAAGCATATCTAATAAAGATCAAATCAATCAATTCGTCATATCAAAAAAAATTCTCATCCATCTCAAAAATCTTCCCGTAATAAAATGGTACCTGGGAGAACGAGCTTTGTTGAAATTATTAGAAGGTTTGAACATTTCTACCATTTCTACCCGCATTTTTTTGTCTAATAACTCTGCACTCTCTATTTATGTTTGTATTTTTTAGATGAGGCTTAGCCTAACCAACCTCATTTCCATATCATATTCCCGCTGTAACAGAACTTATGTGATAATAAAGTAATAATAAATGTGATAATGCATCAATTCCCATCAGTCATAAAATTAAGTTATTATCACACATATATACATATAATATTATTGCGTATTATTGTCATTAATTGAAATAATTAAAGATTACTTCGTCGTTCGATCGATTCGACATATATATGAAATCAATATACGTTCTGAGCACATTCGAAGGAACAAGTTGTCTCTATTATATGTCTAAAACTAGCGACCCGCCCCGGCTTCGCACGGGTGCAATGCTGATGCTAAATTAAATACACTATAGAAAAAATATGAACGTTGTATATAAAAACATAGCGGCCCGCTCCGATTTTGCACGGGCATAAAATATATATGCCTATGTCACTCAATGAAAACATGATTAAAATCGATCCAGTATTTTTGGTTCATTCATTACTGCCCTTGGCCTGCACGCATTAAATTTGGAGTAAAACAATTCCTCTTCCCCTATACTTACTATGAAGATTTCCTGCTATCTTTGGAATATCTCAATTCATACAATTTTTATTATATTACACATTCTTAAACGCAAATTTTAAATTTGTAATATCTCCGAAAATATTTGTTTAATTTACATGCTGTAAGGAACCATATTGATCTATATTAATTGCACACTGTATTTAAGGTACTTAATTCGATAAGGATTAATGCCGTATTGCTTAAAATAGCTTCGTAAATAAGCCATTTTCTCACGTAAAAAGTAAACAATAAAAATGGTTAATGTGGGTTATCCCTAAAAGATAAACATATACCATCGCGGACTTTTTTGTAGACCTTTTTATGGTGTACAATACTGTAGTACATTAATTTGATCTAACTCGTAGCGTTAGGCAGCGTTTTTGCTAATTGCTAAATAAGCCTAAAAAAATAGGTTAATTTACGACATCACGTTAGAAACCTCTAAAATTAGCAATGTTGCCTTGGTATATTATGCATGTATTATACATATAAACCTTCCTCTTGAATCACTCTATCTATTGAAAAAAACCGCATCAAAATCCGTTGCGTAGTTTTAAAGATTTAAGCGCACATAGGGATATAGGGACAGAAAAAGCGACTTTGTTTTATACTATGTAGTGATATAATTAAACCGGCAGTATCGTTTTGTGCTCGCGTTTAAACAACTCACTTTTTTGCGCAAAATAAAATAAGGACTATTTTATAAGCTGAAACAAAAATGTTCCTTTTAAACCATATACATATCATTATTGGGACAGTCGATATGATTCTGGGGATAATAAAAGCCTGTTCCTCGTTGAATCTGAACTAGTGATCGCTCTGTGGTCGAAATTCGACCACAATTTATTAAGTTCATTATCTTTCTCTCTTACTAGAGTAGAGGGGAGTAATTTAAAAACATGTTTCTAAAACTTGTTTTCAGTATATTTTCAATATAAGATCAGAAATGCATTTGATATATAACATAAATAAAATAATAAATGTCTGTATATTAAAAGATATTAAAATATATGCGAACTATCTCAAGAGCCTTTTTTACTCACTAACCTTTTTTAAATGGCATTTAATTAAATTCAATTTCCACTAAGTTTGAATAATCAACAAAGTATTAATAAGGGTAATTTACTATATTAAAATATCATTAGTAAGATCATTTTCTGACCTGTAAAGACTTCAGAGCATCAAATATAAATATATAATCTATTCAAAGTTATTTTGTATATACCTCATTTAAATTTGTGACGTCAAAACGTCGCAATGTTGCCGCATAAACTCTGAGTTTTAGTTCAGTTGGGCTTCGATATATAAGAAAATTCTACTCTAAATTAAATAATTGAACAAAAATGTTATTGTGATTTATATGTATATTTTAACATTATAGTACATTTAAAAAGTACAGTAAATTATACAGCCACAATAGTTTATGAGTTATAATCTCTTACAATCTAGAAGTGTATAATAAAGGAATATATTTACAATCACGATATAAACCATTGAATTTTTAAAACTTAGCTCTATAAAGTAAATAATCAAAATAATTGATAGCCGGCAATGGAACAAATAATTTATGTTCAAAATTTCACCAGACAATAATGAATCATAATAAAAATACTCATCATTGTTAGATAATAAGTTTCAGAACAAGTTCTAGTTTCACGATTCCATACATAAATATTTAAATGTCTGACCATTTTTAAAATACTTCCCACCGCAACAGATGAGCCGAAACATGTTTTATTCGTACCAAATAAAAGATATTTTTAACTTTTGCAATCACCTCCCAGGTACGACCTTCACATTACATATGATCGCTTTTCTACCGCGTACTTGGACAATTATGAAAAATGAAAGTGGCTGACACAATCTGAATGACTTATATAGAAATAGGTTCGCGGTACCGAAAGTCGTAATCGTGACTTATATACATGTGTGACTTAATTTGTTCTGGTTCTTTAGAAGATTTTATTTTAAATTGAAAAATTGATTTGGTAACATATGCAAATAAAGTAGTACCGTTAGTGGCGTCTCCTGATAAAAATGTTAATCTTATCAGCAATTTTTACCTATTTTTTATAAATTAAATCCATCCTACGTTCTTTTCTATTCGCAAATTTGGTAATCATTTTAAATTTTCTGTTTCGGAGATTCTGATTTTCCATGGATAGCATGGAAGGAGTTGTTAAACGATCTTCGGCCATTCAATTTCTGACAAACTTTTCGGCCTTTGATGTTGTCATGGGAATTGTTGCCAAGATTTCTAATAATTGTCTAACCTCCTTTAACGTGTCTCCTAAATTGTGCTATTAAAATTTTTAGAAGTGATAGTGTACGATTTAACTTTCTGTAATCGTTTCTTGAATAAATAACTGACAGTTCAGTTCTTAATCGTTCTTTATCAAGTGTGAGATAAAAAGAACACACTGAAGTGAGTTTATCCTCAGTAAATTTACCGCAATACTCTCCAAGGTATTCCGAAAAATGATGCACATTTTATTATAACATCAAACACTTCTAATGCAGAAATTCGACGATCAAATTTACTGTTGCCTGGACAGTTGCGCTTATTTTCTGGTGGCTAATGCTTTATTACATCTAATGCCTCACTAATGATATTATCAATATTATTTGGAGCACAAATAATTCTGCATTCAAAATTATCGAAAGCGTCTCTTCTTCCAGTAGGTTCAATTTTTCTTTGCTGTAAATGATTAAAAAGGATCTCTACTTGGGGCATCATATAAAGTTAGCCAAACATTGAAGATCGAGTCATTTATTGTACGGCGAATAGAGGCTGCTGCACTGCAGGCTGTGTTGCTGGAGAATTAATTTGCCATTTCTTCCATACACTCAATGAGATGGTTTCTATTTTCATACACAACATTAATAGTCCGTATATTAAAGTTCCAACGGCTGGACCAATTTTTTGAATCTAACTGAGGCATTTTCTGTGCACCGATAGAAGGCGAATGGACTTCAGAAAAGCGCACTTTGTAGAGTGTTAAGTATGGTGATGGTAATAACAATACGGTAACAATAAGATTAATATTGATGGAAAACTGAATCAAGAAAGCTATCTAGTGTTTTCAATAAGAATTCATCAAAATTGTGCCAGAGTTTCTTAAGGCAAGAACAAAACGAAAACATTTTGAAAATAGTAAAATGATCAGCATAATCGCAGACCTCTCTTCTGTCGAATTGGTATGGGATGACCTTGATAGAAAAGTGAATAATCGATATCGAGCTCAGCTACAGGAATACTTACAAAATGAATAAAACGTGCGTAAAATAGTTAAAAATAAGGGTTTCCATTTTTCTAAATATATTTAACAAACTTAAGTATAAAATATAAGTCTAATGTAGTGTTAATCTTCTTGAACGAATTATCTCAGCGTAAAATCTAGCGTTGGGAACTTTCGACTGAAATTGACTATCGACTGTTTAGTAATTGACTACTTTTTACTATCGACTATTTCAGTTGCTATTTTTTGTTCGACTGATTTTACTAGTGACTGTTTTCAGTCGCTATTTTCGGTCCGACTGATTTTATTACTATTTACTATCGACTGTTTCGGTCGTGTACTTTTAGTTACTATTTTTGGCTCTACTAGTTTCATTCGACTGATTTTTAACATTCTGGCTCTGTCGTCCTAGCCGCGACTTTGACGAAAGTGTACCAAATTTATACTTATACAGATTTGATTATGATTTTTTTTGCTAGTTTGCCTGTAAATAACAATATATTTTGTATTAATATAGCAGCATTTTGAAACGATATTTTTCAAGATTGTTAATGTTTGAGATTGTTAATAAGGTAAAAAGATTACAATTGTGAATGATAAATAGTAAAATAATTTTGACTGTTTCTAAGGCAATAATAGGTAATCATTTTTTTGATTGACTTTTTGGTTTGGATCTGACTCTTTCGATTTTTGTTAAAAAATATTTCCGTTCAATAATAAATAAAGCATCTATTTTATTTTAAAAAGCTCTAGTAGTTGTTGTGCGATCATTTTTAATTATGCCATGGATTAGTTTTTTTCTACCCTCAGGTGTATGTTCAATTTTTATTTAGCATTTAGGGTTATTGTACATCTTTAGTTCTTAGGTTTTGTTTAAGTTCTATTGCATTGTCTATATTTATTATAGCATATTATCTATAAATAACAATTAACATATTAAAATACGATGAATTATTTGTGTGGTATTATTCCATTCCATAGAAAAATTCCATACCTTTTTACAGATCCACAGAACATTCAAATGTAAAAGTAATTCTACTTCTTTTAAAATTAAATTATTAATTGCATGTTAATAGTATTCAGTAATTATTGTTTTCCTTTTCTTTTTTAAAGTTAGTACGTGAAGAAATATGTACGTCTCGCTCATACTACCATAAGAAAATATAAGCACATATAAAATTAACTGCCCCAAGCAATTATCTCCATCTTTTCCTCTCTTACAATGTATACAGGAAAGGATTCGTACATCTTCGTCTGACATCACGAATTGAAAAAAACGGTCGAACCGTGCAATTGTTTCGATTGTTTTGCGACTATCGACTGTTTCGACTGTTTTCAGTCGATAGTTCCCAACGCTAGTAAAAACCCACTGTTTATACTGTACTATGAATTCTCAAATTCCCATTCATCATACATTACTGCAAAATTCTTTTAAAGCGTTTATTGTCAATTATGAGTACACATTTTACAGAAGGGTTGACGAAATTGTTACAATGTTAACAATGCATGTCCCTCTAAAGCTAAGGTAGTCGTCATGTGAATGGCGTCACTAATATTGGCGAACCCGCCTGATATAAATCACTTTTTACAAAACAAACATCGGAACGTTATAAAAGGAAAACACGTAAAGCGATCTATATTTAACGCGAAATGTTAAAAGGCTTTTACTTGGCTGAAATTACGGATCGTTATTAATAAATAGTGGCGAACAGCGTGAAAAAATTCCTATCACTAGGTCAGGGATATTTTCTGAATTTCAATTTAAACTTATTGACCTCCTTTTAGTGGCATTAGCTAAAAATCTATATTCGTAATCTGATTGGAAGCACACTCCAAACGATGATAAAAAACGTAAAATATTCAGATAGCTCGATTTTAATTAATTAACGATCTATGTTAATTTTTGTTTTCTTAAATTTAAGCGCCTACTTGTGTAGAGAAGATTGCAACTTATTATGAGGTTATATAAAAATTAGAGATTTAATTTTTCTTTAATGAATTACATCTTATATTATATATTAGTACAATTTTAATTTACAAATTAATTCATTACTACTGTTCTGTTGTCCTTGCATTAATACACAAGCTAGGCGAGTACGGGATTAATACAACAGTATATATTTCTGATATTAAAATAAAACTAATTTAGTTTAGTTAAGTTAAGAGTACACTTAAACACTAAACTAGTTCGTGTGGTTTGGTACGCTTCAATCTTATCATTTCCTGCGTGTTGTCCAGTAGCGGTATTGTTTCATTATAGTGTATCCATTTGATTCCAAGTTCATCGTGCAGCTTTGTTGGTTACTTAGCGAGAAGCATTGGTTATTTATCCTAGAACTTTGTTTTGGATGCGTTGTATTACTAGTTGTTTTAATCTTTTAGTGTAATTCCATATTAGCAACCCATAGGTCCAAATAGGCTTTATGATTGTCTGATAAACCAATCTCTTTGATTTTAGGTCAAGTTGAGAGTATCTTCCGACTAACCAGTACAATTTCTTGAATTTGACTCTAATCTGCTCTGCTTTTTATCTAACATGATGTGTTTTCAATTTAACCTACTATCGAGATATATTCCCAAATATTTTGCTGATTCTGCTTGAAGAGTCGGGCATCAGTCAAGTGATATAAGTAGTCATTTCTCCGCAACGCAAAATTAATATGGACCGATACATCATGGACAACACAGATACATCTTTTGCCATCATACTGTGTCGTCGGTAATTGTTCCAAATATTGTTTCTTTTGTTGTTGGAATATGACCAGTATAGAGCAGTTATAGGAATGGTCCCAAAACACTACCCCGTGGAACTTCAGTCAAAATAGGTTTAAGTGTTGTGAATGCCCCTTTTTATTTCGAAAATATATGATTCCAGCAGTCGACAGTAATTCCGCAGTAGCAATTTGCTCATTTTATAGATTAATCCTAAATGCCATACCCGGTCAAAGGCTTGTGAGCCGTCCAGGAATATCGCAAGCCAGTATCTCTATCTCTTCTTCAATACTCTTTAATACTTTTTAAAAGCAGTTTCTCAAATAATTTTTATATCGTAGGCAACAGCGATAAAGGCCTTTAAGTTCAGGCTTGCTCTACCTTGCTGGTTCGTCAGGTTTTTTGAGCATTATTATTCGAACAACCTTAAAATATTCCGGAACATGATTCAGTCTCTAACAAGTATTGAACATCACATGACGATTGCTTTTCGTGGCAGCTCTTTCAATGTCCCAGCTGAAATACCATCAATTCCAGGAGCCTTTCTGTTAACTTCTGTGGCAACTTCCATTGGAGAACTCAGATTTACAATTAGATTGGGCTGATAAACTTTTTGCACGTCATGATAATACAACTTTCAGCTATTGCATGAATGGTATGGTATGGTTTAAATTATGCAGCGTTCACGAATCACTCAAAGTGAACTCAACATTTTATTACATTCATTATTTTAAACTCCTCTCTGACTTTTTAAGAACTTTACAAGCCATCAGACAATTTTGCATGTAGCATATTTTGAAAATATAATATATTATAAAAAAAACTCATTATCACAATTATTTTTTATCATTAATAACATAATTTTCCTTGATAACACGAATTTAATCACCTGAGGTAATGTAAACCGAAACCCCTATAGTCCAGAGGTTTTTTTTAGTTTCAAATGAACTTAATTTTTGAAATTAAATTAATTACAATTCAGTTAGGACATCAACTGTATCAAATATATTAATTAATATTCAATTATTAATATAATAAATTGCTAATACCGAAAATATTCTTGGAAATTTCGTAAAATTGTAGTAAAATAGGCTTACCTTAGTACTTATTACGAATTACTTAATAGTGGTTACCTAGATATAAAATATAACAACTAATATTAAATAATGATGAGAGATAAAATAAATTAATCATAATACCGTTAAGACATCAACTGTATCAAGTATACTAATCTTTAATTATTAATATAACAAATTGCGAATATCGAAAATATTTCTGGAAATTTGGTAAAATTCTAGCAAAATACGGAGAGTGGCTTATCTAGATATCAAAAATATGTTTAACAACTAATATTAAATAATTATGTATCAATTATGTGCGTAATTATGTCAACTGTATGAAGTATATTAATATTTCTTAATTATTAATATAATAAATTGTCAATACCGACAATATTCTTGGAAATATATTAAAATTCTAGTAATATACGGAATGCTTACCTAAATATCAAATATAACAACTAATATTAAATAATGATGAGAGATAAATTAAATTAATCATAATATAGTTAATACATCAAATGGATCAATTATATTAATATGACAAATTGCGAATATCGAAAATATTTCTGGAAATTTGGTAAAATTCTAGCAAAATACGGAGAGTGGCTTATCTAGATATCAAAAATATGTTTAACAACTAATATTAAATAATTATGTATCAATTATGTACGTAATTATGTCAACTGTATCAAGTATATTAATATTTTTTAATTATTAATATAATAAATTGTCAATACCGACAATATTCTTGGAAATATTTTAAAATTCTAGTAAAATACGGAATGCTTACCTAGATATCAAATATAACAACTAATATTAAATAATGATGAGAGATAAATTAAATTAATCATAATATAGTTAATACATCAAATGGATCAAGTACATTAATCTTTAATTATTAATATAACACATTGCGAATATCGAAAATATTTCTGGAAATTTGGTAAAATTCTAGCAAAATACGGAGAGTGGCTTATCTAGATATCAGATATATGTTTAACAACTAATATTAAATAATTATGTATCAATTATATACGTAATTATGTCAACTGTATCAAGTATATTAATATTTTTTAATTACCAATATAATAAATTGTCAATACCGACAATATTCTTGGAAATATTTTAAAATTCTAGTAAAATACGGAATGCTTACCTAGACATCAAATAAAACAACTAATATTAAATAATGATGAGAGATACATTAAATTAATCATAATATAGTTAATACATCAAATGGATCAAGTATATTAATATTTAATTATTAATATAACAAATTGCGAATATCTACGATATTCCTGGAAATTTGGTAATATTCTAGTAAAATACAGAGTGCTTACCCAAATATCAAATATAACAAACAATATAAAATAAGGAAGCCAGATAAATTAAATTAATTTAATTGAATTTTATAGCCAGAAAAAAGAAAAATATTATATTTATGGTTTTATTTGGACGGATTTCATTTGGTGAATGTAAAATGTTAATAAATCACGTTAAATCGAATCAATTACCTTATTACTATTATTGGAAACTCCTGGAAGATAGTAAATAATAACAAACATCCAAACTACGGTAAAAACAAGCATAATCTTCACGTTACGCCTCATCGTTGCCGATACAATTTTCAACCGCAACCAAATATTCGACGGCTATTTTTGTTTTCCCGACATTAATTTGCGATATCCTCGCAGAAACCGTATCGTACACTATCGCATACCGTAGAGACAGGCTCGCGCCACAATACTATTACTTGAGCCGACATTACCGATCGCTGAGTGTGTGACTGTTATTTTGCCTTACCGCTGCCGGTTAGGGTGTTGGTAAATCGACGATGATTCCGATCGTTCTCGCACTCTGTCGCTCGCGACTACTCCGACGCGTAGAGCGAGAGAGACGGGCTGTCGGCCGAGAACTAGAGCAGTAGAAAAGAAGGGTTTTATTATTGAGCGACGTCGGTGGACAGTGGCGTGGCTCTGTTTGGTGATGCGCTTGCTTGAAATGCGTTAAAGGAGCGGAGAAGTGATTCGTTACGTCAGTAGTTCAAAAGAAAATCGACTTAAGTTTTATTAAGACGTAAAATGTCATCATTTGTAAAAGCGAGTTTATATTTTCACGATATTTTTTCATTAAAGCACTTACAAAAACCATTCAAGGAAATCATAAATTGTTCCGAATATCTGTGGTATATTAGGAATCACTTATGATTCGAGCCGGGACTGAATTAATAGCACCGCTTTTTGCTTTGGAACAAGAGAGAAACTTTATTTACTTCGCTGGTCTTTTATACCATTTTGAACAGCTTCCAGATAAACTACGACGCTCTCTACTTTTGTTCTTCTTCTTTTCCATATACTAGGAATTTGCTCTAACAACTAACCTAATTAACACTCTAAACAAAGATCATTACAAAAATACATTTAAATTTCGAGAACAAAACTGTTGCATTCTACATATAAATTTATTTGAACTTGAAACTATACTTGATATGATTTAATTGAGTAAGTCTGCACAATTATATGGTGAACAAAAGTTTTTTTTTGATAACATCTTTATTAGATACGCTTAGTATAATCTTAATTTATTACTACATTTCACTTGTACTTGGATTAATTCACAAGCAAGACGAGTGCCAGAAAATACATCCTGCGCGCTGTCCAGCGGTTCTATTGCTTCCACGTTACTATGATTTAGTAATCTTCGTTCGTGTTTCAAGGCGAATTCTTGGATAACGTAGCAATAGGCATTGATAATCAATCGAAGAACCTTGTTTTGACAGCGTTGGATGACTAGTTGATTTCAATTTTTAGTGCAACCCCATATTTGCATGGGGTACGTCCAAATGGGCTCTATGATCATTCAGATTCTCATAAATCAACCTCTTTGATTTTCGATAAAGTTGAGAGTATCTTCCGACTAACCAGTATAGTTGTTTTATTTTGGTTCTAACGTGTTTTGCTTTTTGTCTAACATGATGTTTTCAATTTAATCTACCATCAAGGTGGATTCCGAGGTATTTAGCTGATTCTGCTTGAGGAATCGGGCATCCATTGAGTGATATAATTATAAGTTTTTATTATTTCGCCGCTATGCAAAATTAACATGAACAGATTTGGAGCTGTTAAGTTGAATTTTCCAATTGTTCGTCCATTTGTAGATTTTGTTGACTGCCACTTGTACTTTTTCTACTGCCTGAGGCAGAGAAACAAAAGTAATGAACAATTTACTTTTTCCTTTAGGCATAATTCCCTCTTTGAACACTTTTAAAAACTTTGAAGCATCATAGATATAATCACCAAAAACCCATTAATTTAATTCAAAACCTAATTAATGATAATTATTTAGCTTGTTCTTGGGCTGCCTAACCTACATGTGTGTATTTGTCTTCGAATGAATTTACTCCATGCCACTGGGTTGTCTTTATGAAAATGAATCCACTAAAATGTTTCTAGTTGATCATCACTTCTTCCAAGTATTCTTTTGTCCAGCTTCCCATTGGTATATCCAAATATTTTCAATTTCAATGAATCTTTAATCCCTCTTCTATATCCTCTATTTCCGTTCCAAAAAAGCATTGTACTCTTGTTATACTTCATAAAGACTTTCTATTAAGTCCGGTGTTTGCTCTACGTGTCCTATTATTAATCTTTTTGTAACGTAACTTGTTCGTCACTTCATTGAATCTTATATGCCAACATGCTAACATGGTTTATCTTCCGGTTGCGGTGAATTGATATTTATATCAACATTCTAATACTTTGTAACCAAACTATTTTGTCTTTATACAATGGCTTTAACGTAACTTAAGCTTTAGTACTCCATAACTTAATTCCGCCATATATTGCGTAGAGCCAACTTCCTACTTCCTACAAACTATCCTCCAGACAAACTACAACGTCCTCTACTTGTTGTACTTCTTCCTTTCTACATACTAGGATTGAATATATTGAATATTGATAATAGAATAATTTGCTCTTCTATCGATCATATATTTAACATGGCTCTTAGAATTCCATCTGCTAGATCGATATTTTAGACCTTCAGGGTCATTTATATATTTTTTTGCATGCAATTTACTATTTTATTTTAAACGAAGTAGAATTACTTTTAATGTTCTGTGAATCTGTAAAAGGGAATGGATTTTTCTATGGAATGGAATAATACCCCACAAATGTTTTATCGTATTTTAATATGTTAATTGTTATTTTTAAATAATATACTCTAATAAATATAGACGATACAATAGAACTTCAACAAGACCTAAAAGCTAAAGATGTACAATAACCATTAGTACTAAAAAATATATAAACATATACCTAATCAAAGAAAAAAATCTAATCCATGGCACAATTTAAAATGTTCGTACAATAACTACTAGAGCTTCTTTAAATAATGTAGATGCTTTATTCATTATCGAACGGAAATATTTTTTAACAAAAATAGAGAGAGAGATCGAAATATTATCTATTATTGCCATAAAAACAGTTAAAAGTATTTTACTATTTATCATTCACAATTTAAATATTTTTACCTTATTACATTAACACATGCTTACAAGTACACTACTGAAACAGTCGATAGTAAATAGTAATAAAATAGACCGAAAGTAGGACCTAATCATTACCATTCATTGTTACCCTATTGGTTAATAGTGTTATTTATTTTAATTCAACTCATTTTCATTTTTCGATCATTCACAACAATTTGGTGGATATTTTTATGTTTTCTTTTGTCACTACCACACTGCCGTACTAGTAACACTACCTCATTTGCGTTCACTGCGTTCTGCATCATAGGTGCCTCTACGACCACTTTTGAAGTCAGCAAACCAACGTTTTATTGTTGTTTCTGATCGAGTAGAGTCCTTATAACAATTTTCGAGCCATTGCTTCACTTGAACGGTATTTTTCCCATCAAGAAGCAGAGTTAAAATTCAAACATGAAATTGTTTTTGATTCATTTTCTTGAAAATCACGAAAGTAGTGTCTCTAACCCACCTTAACCTTGTCTTAACTCTTAGCGCAATAACTTAGAAACTTATCAGTAGAATATCATGAAATTTTAAGAGCTGTTTTTGAAGGATAATACTAACTAAAATGGCGGTGAATGCAATAAAACTAGCGCCCTCTATGTGTTAGGCCCGGGACTTTTCAGTCAATGTGTTATATTATTACTTGCGTATTAATGCTTTTTGGTTAATTCTTCGCTTGTATCACATTATCATCAGCAAAAATGTAGTTGTAGATGTTTCTTATTTGTGGTAAGGCACGGTTATAGAGTAGGTAAATTTGTTTAGTAACATCCTGATTGTGATATAATTGATTAATATTTAACATTGGTAACATTTTATATAATTTAAACATGAGTCTTGTATGCCAGACTTTATTAAATTCTTTGCGCAAGAATACAGCTGAGCAAACATTATCTCTTTGTAAGAATTTTACATAAGGTCTATAATTCTATATACCTGCTCAACTGTTTAACGATTCCTCATAAAACCAAACTGATGTACAGGACACTTAGTAAAATAATTATATTAAATTAGGACACCTCCAAACATCATAAAGTGTAAATGTTGCTGAATAGTGTCAAATTAAAAAACCTTAAAATAATTCTTTGTTATTCATGAATTATTAATAGACAATAGTTAGCTTCGACATCAATAATCAATATTGATATAAAATGTATTAATAGTAAGGTAAGATCTTAAATAATAGATCAAATAATTTATAGAACAGAAGCTAAGCTAAAAAATAATTTAGTTTAGTTTTCTTACTGAAATAACCTTCCGGTATCACACTAATTATATACAAGAAAAGTTTTCATATCATTTTGAATATTTAGAATGTTTAAATAATTAATTTGAGTATGACATGTGATACAATTTGTGTTTTACATGCATGTTTAATACATGTTTTACTTTAACTAAAATACTAATTACAAAATACTATCTCGCATGTAATTAAAATACGAATTGTCCTGCATTTAAAATATAGAATGCAAGATACAGTATTTTAACTATTTTCAGTTAAAATACAAATTACGAAATACACTCAGGTAGTATTGTAAGTAATCCAACACAGCTTTTTGATCAGTAAAATAGTAAAACCTGCTAAAGAAAACATTGAATCTTTCCCCAGTACCTAATGACCACATACTTTTATGAACACATTTTATGGGTTGGTAAGCATTTTGCTTATATCGTTTAGGAAGCAGACCATCTGTAACTCCATTTTTGATGTCTGTGGTTGATCACTATCCCTATTGGCAAAACCAATAACATAATTCTTTCTTATGTCTTCTTTACTAGAATTATTACTCCTGTTACGTCCAGGCAATATTTCATATTTTTCAAATATTCCTGCAAATAAAAGCAGGAAATCCAATATTTTGATTTCCGTACTTCTTATCTGTTGTGATAGTTTCTACCAACTAGCGTATTAACGTATCAACTAGGGTGATAGGTATGGCACCAGTGGCTCCATTTATTTAAGGTGACTTTTTAAAAAACTTGTCAAATCTTTTCGAGCTCTCCCTTTTAGTTATGATGCAGTAACACTAAAATGTGTGAAGTCTGGTTTATTTTATTAAGAACTCAAACTCCAACAGAAATAATTTTGTTTAACAGCACTAATATATAAAACAATGTGGAAAAGAAAAAGGACTTTCTGAACTTTCTTTTTTGGCTTTTCAAATTCGGCTCTTGTTATATTATTAAAAGAGTAGTGGCTAATTCTGCAGAACCACAAGAGTCCAGTTCTGGAAAATCCCCGCATGCGCACAAGTATTTGAGTTTTCAACGTTGCGAGTTATTAAAATGTATACGTAACAGGACAATTGAAAAGTCACCAGTCTAACAGATAGATGAAGCTACTAGAATTAATTCCATATGTTATTTAGTTAGGCTCAAAGGAATGCTGGCTAGGGAGAAATTTTCGTCGAATAAAGAGGTTATCGCCGAAACTGAGGCCTATTTTGAAGCAAGGGATAAATCGTACTACAAAAATGGTATCGAAAAGTTGGAGGGTCGCTATAATCAGTGTATCACCCTTGAAGAGAATTATGTTGAATAAAAAAAAATAATTTTCCCAAAAAAATGTGCTTTACTATGGTAACCCGGGGACTTTTCAATTGACCTGTTATATTTGAAGAATATAATAAAGGGCCCTGTGAAAATAATTATGTTAAAATATAGTTTTATTTTAAAATCAGTAAAATATTTACAATTTGAAATTAATTTTCTTAGCAGCATCCATATGTTTTTCTCTTTTTCCTTCTGCTTTTTGGTCTTCCTTTATCCTTTAGTAAGGAAATGGTCTCAGGCAATTTGATTTGATATTGATATATCGATATTTTTAAGCCAATATTTTTTCAAAAAAAAATAATTATATTTCTTAAACATTATAAAAAAATTTAAAAAAAAACTTATATATTACATAAAAATATCAATATTGCAAGTAAAACATCGATATATTTTTTTTTCTTCGATATATCAATATTTTTTAAAAAATATCGAAAACGATATATCGATATTTTTTAAAATATCAACATTTATTCTTAAAATAACAATATATGTCGATATATCGAAATATCTAAAAAATATATATTATTTCTAAATTTCTTAAACTGTATTAATATTTTTGATAAATTTTAATATTTTTATAATCATATTTTTGATAAATAAAATTTATTAAAATTTATATTTAAATTATTCTAAAAATATCGATAAATATCGGCTAAATAATACCAATATGTCAATATAACAGCCAAAAAATCCATATTTTTCTTCAGAAAATATCGATATATCGATATTTTTTCACCCCTAGGATATCGATCTGGTTTGGTGTTTGCATTTAACGTTCGATAGTCTCCGCCTATTCTCCATGAACCGTCCTTCTTCTCTTCCATATGAACCGGGCTTGATCAGCTGGATGATGATTGTCTAATTATTCCTTCTCTCTCAAGTTTTTTTATTTCTTCACTCAAATAATTTAATTTGTGGGTTACTAGTATTCTGCTTCTTGCGTGTGTTGGTGGTCCTCTTGTCTCGATGTGATGCATTGTATCTGTATTAACACAATCTTTTAATAGTCGGATGATATTTGGAAATTTGGCAATGATCTTACTGAACGGATCCTCCCTTTCCATTATGCTGACGGCACATGTTTTCCTGGCTGTTCTATTGCACTTAGTGAAAGTCTGGTTTGAAGGGTATATTAGTTTTTGGTACCTGACATCTACCTGTATTTCATAATAGGATAAGAAGTCTGCTGCCAATATAGGATCCTTTACATCAACTATTACAAAATCCAGTCAAATGTTCCAAATTCTAATGACAATTTAATTGTGCCGTGAATTGCGATCTTCGAGCCGTTAGCAGAGAAAAGATTAAAATTAGGGTTATATGCCTCCTGTACTTGTTTCTTGGTAGAATGACTAAAAACTTTATGTTTTGGTTTCTGTCCATAATGTTCAGACGGTGAATTGGGAACCCTGTACGCTGCATTTACTGAGGTCTCCTTGAGTTTCTCAAGTAACTACAGGGCGGAACACATTTCCTGGCTTATTGCTGATATGTTTTATGATACCAACAAATATCTAGTTGGTCATTTGGTCTCCTGCTATATGATTGCTTATGTATTTGATTATTAGGCCTTTCCGTTAACTTTTTCTGATATATTACCTTCATTTAAAATTTGCATTTTGTGTAACAATTGTGAGGGTGTTTTGTCACCTAACGGAATGCCTCTCATCAACTTGCGTATCTTGTTAGTTTGCGAGATCGCAAACCCTTTTATTAATCTATGTTTTAACGTTTCATATTTGTTAGTGCCTGGTGGTTTTCGAATTATGTCTATTACCTCACTTAAGACATCGTGATTTAAGCTTGCGATAGTATAATCGAATCTGGTTGCATCTGTTGTAATACCAGCCGCCCTGAACTGAGCCTCTATTCTGTAGAACTACGTTTCCGGTTATTTTTTCCAAAATTCTGGCGGTTTGAAGCTTACCCGGCTAATGTGGCTGGTTTCGGATGTCATTGTACTGTCCTCCATTTTTGTTTTGAATTTATTGCGTCGGGGTCACCACTTATGGAGGTCTTCGGGTAGTTAATTGAACGAAACTATGTTTCCCTTAACACTTTATTACTAACACTAACTATTATACATAAAATGTATGAATCTTTGGTCTTTGGATGATTGTTGATTGAATGTATGATGCGTGAGCGCCGAACATAGAAAAATGAATGGCGCCGAATGATTAATGAATCTGCTGTCTGTTTTTCTGCGTGCCCTTGATCGTATGGTCGATCTTATTCTATGGCCAGTTCGCGAAAAAAGAAAAAGCCTGACATCACCACACGACTGATTTTAAGGTTAATTTGTGATAATACAATATATTCTTTACTTTCATAGTGACGTTTTCTCCTTAATATAGTGTTATTTTAAAAGGCACATACTTCCTATTAATTAAAAATATTGATTATTTAGAAATGTATACATTTTATTTATTATATTTTAATTAATTAAAATAGTTTTCTGGGCGAAATGGCGAAGTTATTAATTAGTTTGAACATGATAAAAGGAAAATCACAAAATAGGCAGAATTTTTAAATGTTCTGTGCGGAAAATATACTTTATATAATAATTGTCAAATACCTTTCTTTACTATAGTACAGATGAGAGGCAGATAATTCAAAATCTTGAAATTTATGCCTCTAATCATAGGCAAATTTCAAGAATCGTTAATTAATGCCTGGAAATAACTAGTGGTATTACTAGTGACTGTACACCAAGATACAGTTGTTTCAATGCTTTGCACGCATTGTCTTCACCAGTATTCAATTGTTTGGAGACTGAATGACATAACTGAGCAGTTAAATGCAATTAATGTAAGCAAGTAAGGCGTTTGTTTCGGTAATTGCTTCATGGCACTTAGTTAACAAAACGATATAATAAAAGGCAATAAAAGTTTAATTAATTTTAATTATATAATATCTAATCTAAATATAAGGTTGCATAAAAAGTAATATCAAATATAATTAAAACGCTAGTGTCAGAATAGAAAAGATATGAAAGTATTATGACAAATACAAAATCAGAATGTTTACTAACATTGATTAATTATGTTTAAGTAACGCAAAATCACCCTTATATTGTGACCTATACAAATAGAATTGAATATGCCAATATATTTTGAATATTTTATTGGTAGAATCCATCAGGATCAGTTGTGAAGAATAAATATCTGTTCGTATATTCACTGGGATACATATCAAAATCTTATAATTTGTTGGGTCAGTTCATTATGTTAAATTATAAACATCCTTAAATAATATTGCAGATCATGACTAACATGGAATACTATTAAGAATTCCTGTTCTTAATATATGTTGTTACATATAAATTCCAAACATAATTTGCATTTTTAATTACTCTGAATACAATGGTTCCAAGGCTTTTTCTTTGGATATATTTAACTTTTTAAGGAGATGTCGCAATTTGAATAAATTGGTTTATAATTTTTCATAGTTTCAATTATTTTTGGGGCAGCATTTTTGTAAAGCCTTTCTGATTTATTTAACCCAACAATATTGAAGCTTTCTGATCAAAATATCAGTTATAAAAACACTCTAGTGAGCCGTGCAATAAGCTATTCTTTCAGAGTTCCTTTTGGTAAGGTCAATCAACCTTACTATCTTTGTTATTAGCTCAAAACAACAAAAAAATACACTCAAATATATACGTAAAAATTTATTAAAATATAGCAATAATAAAAATGGACGAACGCTGATAAAAATTAATATAAATATCGCTCACCAACATACCTGTTTATCGGAAACAAGTAGATTCAAGGTTTGTTTACTAATCAATCTCATTGCGAATGTGGGCGTGGCAGAGCTGTATAAAACACACAGAATATTGTCGTTAATCTTGACCGCATGGCATTTGTGGTATTCGGAACACCAATAGCTCTCTAATCCTTCGTTATACTCGTCCAAAGCCAACTTATCAGTTTTTAAATCGTCCGAAACGTTATTGTCTTGCCAAGTCTTAGAATTAGGCACCAGGATGTTTAAAACAGCTTGATAGAAAAATGTTCTGATTATATCCAAACGATGCGAACTGCTGCTGGTTTTCCGGGACGAATTCTGCTGAGGATTTTTGGACATCATATATTTTTTTCTTTTGACGTTGACTAATAGTAATCTAGAAATTGACATTAATTTGTTGGCACTGTATAAAATAAATATTCCCTACCCTAATATCCCACTGTCAATTGAAACCGATGAAGGGAAATTTCTGGGTACACACTGAGAAGCCGATTTCAATAAGTCAGTGGAATTTTTAAAACATTGAGCAGCAAATTGTTCAATGTTAACTAGGGCAGGTGTTGAACCACATAAACAGCAAACTTGAACATCAGATATTAAACTGCATGCCACAAATCTAAATGCAACCTATTTTAAAATACATAATCTTGTTCTTTAAACATAATTACTTACAGTAGGACTTTTATATGGTAAAAATACTGGTATATCTTTAGAAATATCTTTATTTTCTGTAACAGCCAACAACGTTAACAGCCTCACTTCATGTGGGTGCAATGACCACCAGCTCTCAGTTGCAACAGCAATTTTACCATTAACCAGAATACAACTGAACATTGAATCAACACACTCAGTAAAAGAATCTAAAATACCCTGTATACTTCCATTTAAACACAATCTTTTAACTCTTCTTGTTATTTACCTGAAGAAGATGATTTTCTGGGCAAAGTATAGTTTCTACGTATCCCACAATATCTGAGGAATGCTTGTTGCTAGAATCACCACAGTCTAGAGAATCTAGCAACCTATCAATAACAGGAAAAGAAACCTATAATTTTAAAATCACACGTCATCAAATCACCAACATTATTAAGATCTCTATATCACTAACTCTCAATTCTCTTTTTAATCTTTCAATATTCCTTTGAGTTTGTATCTCATTAATTCCTGCTATGAGAACAACTGCATCATAAACCAGCTGAAGTAATCTATTTAATACATCAATGGAACAGCCACTAGCTAAACCAATAATCACTAAACTAAAATTTTTAAACATTTCTTACCAAAATATAAAGAAATGGGAATATGCTAAATACCTGTCATTAAATTCTTTCCATCCTACTGAATAATCATTGCTAATAGTATTAAGAAGTTCAATATTCAGAGGTTTTCCAAACATATGTACACCATTTAAAGAACCCAATGTTGAAAATGAAAGCTGTAACGTTAAAATTAATACAATCCATAAAATATAAATTTTTACAGTTTCACTGACAAATTTTTGGAAATGTGAAAACTTTCAGAAACAATTTTTCTAAAATATATACTTCATTTTATATTATAAAATGATAAATATTTAATAATTACATTTTCGCAATTGCCTTTTTTTCGTGAAAATATAGGTAATCCACCGTTTGAAGTAATACCCATAATATATGCCGACATGCTAACAAATTGTTAAAAAATCTTGAATTAGCCTTGTTTGTATTTACAGTTATGATAGTTGACGAGGTTAAGGCGACTTCTTCTTCACTCATTATAAGACGTAAAATTGGAAGAAAATATACATATATAAATGTTTTTAATATATATTTTTATTTTAAAATCAATAATATTTACAATTTGAAATCAGTTCTCTTTGTTTTCTTTTTAGCTTTGTTGATTTTCTCTTTAAGAGCTGCAATATCAACTTTTGTATTAACTGATTCGCTTTTCTTTGAGGTCGATGGCTCTGGTTCAGTGGGTTGCACAAAGGCTTCATTTCTTTTCTCCTCTCTTCTTTTAGCAGCTTCCATATGTTTTTCATCTTTTTCCTTCTGCTTTTTGGTCTTCCTTTGTTCTTTAGTAAGAAAATAGTCTCCAGAAGCAATTTGTTTGTCAATCTGGAATATATTATATGAAAAAATAATAATTAAAATAAGAAAACTATAATAAATACCTTGGTGTCTGGTTGTGCCGGAGGGAAAGGTGTGTAAGGCTTTTTCTCCTTTTTCTTTTTAGGTTGCTTAGGTTTGCTAACATTTTTACTAACAAACTTAGGTAGAAACCTCTCCCAATTTTCATTCTTCAATTTAGAATCTTTCATTAGCTCTCTTTTAATCATCAGTGCTTTTATATTATAAATAGGATGGACGTTCTTCATTGTGTCTTCTACAATTTTTCTAACTTGCTGCAGGCCTTTATAGGGCCCTAATGCAGAGACAGTTTGTCCCTGAACTAGGATATAACAGTTTGAAAGCAGCTCTATAGCCTTTAATGTACAACCATTAGGTCCAATTAAACGCTGCCTCCTTTTAACAAATTTTTCTCTGTTTCTTGTTATTTTACCTATTTTAATAATATCACAACTAATTTCATCCTCCAAAACTCGTTTGGCTTGTTCAAAAGGTACACTTCTTGACATTAAACGAATTAAGTCCCTCGATTTAATAATAACATAAGGATCCCATGTTTTTCTTGTGGTTCGAACCACCATGCTTCCCTCTATCAAATCCAGTTCAGCTTTAATGTGATATTCATTTAGTGTCTTCTGCACTAACGGCCATACTTGCTTCAAATATTGCTCTCTGTATTTTGGAAATAAAGTGGAAAATGAACTTTCTTCCACCAGTCCATGTGGGTTATCTTCAGGTTTGAATGACGGAATTTTCATTGCCCAAGCATTTTCAACTGGTCCTTGTACTGTCAAATCTTGCTCATTATCACTTATATCCGACATTGTTAAAACTGTATCTATTAAAGACTGTTATTTTATGATTATCTTAATTCACAACACAACTAAGAACCTAAATAAACAACAGATTTTAAGGTTAGTTTGTAATAATACAATGTCTTCTTTACTTTCATAGTAAGGTTTTCTACTTAAGATAGTGTTATTTTGAAATGTACATGTAGTTATATTATATATAGTTTCAATTTATTAACAATGTTGTTTATTTTAGAAATGTATTAATTTATAATTTTTAATAGTTTATATTTTAATTAATTAAGATAATTTTCATGATGAACTGGCGATGGTGTTTTTTTATTAATATAAATATGATTAAAGGAATATATATATTTTTATATAATAATTGTAAAAAACAATTTTTTACTATAGTAGTATTCTCAGTTTGGTATATTTAATTTGCAATGAAACGGAGTTTTTTAAAATTTTTATATAGATGTTTGGTAATAGTTAAAGGTTTTAGATAAACGTCTTGTTTTATGCGATTATTATTTGGTTCAGTGACTAATTTCTTTTGTGTCGTGATTATATAGCTTCATAATGTTTATTTTGATGACGACAGTACCTTGTTTTACATGAAGTTTTTAAGTAATTGCTTTATAATGTTTATATTGTATTTTAGGGTATATACAGATTAACTATTTGTTATCATAAGGCTTTCAACCTTTTAATAATTATTCCAAGTACCTACTTTAGACAATTCAGTTATAAGTAGATATATAATATATCAAGTAAATATTATTTTCATTGCTTTTATCGCTGCTTAAATCTCTCAACAGAATCGCGTTGGATAGTTTTAATAAATTTATCAGAAATTAGCTCAAAAGTATTATTTAAATAATTTGTTGGAATATCAATTAACCTGATTAATTAAACAATACTTTAAACTAATTTGCTGTTATGTTTTATATAATTTATGGAATATGATATGTTGTCTGGAAAAGATTATGTGTTGCATCATGTTATTTAAAATTATTCTAGTTTTTATAGTTTTGCCTGGTGTTTAATTTAATTTTATAATAAAAAGCATGTGTTATGAGGACTATTCCGTATGTATTAAGACTTGATTCAGATAGGAGATACGGATGCTAGTTTGTAGGAAGATATACTTTTTAATATTATTAATAATATACAACTGTCAAATCTCTGACTATTGAGTTTTTGTATTGCACACATATAAACTGTTTTTTGTAATCTTACACTAATTGAGATAGCTGAGAATTAAACCGTGATAAGTTAGTTGTTTTTAAAAATGAAAATAAACGTAGATATTAAAAAAGAATACAAAAAATACAGACTCTACACCTTCCATATCGGTCATAAAACATTGGACAGCTAATGTCAAGGTCAAGGCCAATGACTTATCATAGGACCCTGGGATGATAATGGAAGTGTATCGATACAAACTTAATACATACATTGTTATGGTTGATTATAAAATTAATATTGCAAAAATTGAGCGCCTGTATCCATAAACACTTTCTTGATTTCGTTGTTTAAATAATTTAAATTCAGTCAAGTTACAGATTTATCCGTCAATGGTGACATCAATCATCTGCTTTATTACATATCTTACAGAAAACTTAGAAATAATATTTTTTCGAAACGATTTGTTTGACATACTGATAATAAAAATAGATAAATGAATATGAGTTCCTTGTAATCTGATCTAAATCTGCTTGACATTTAATGTCGATATTAAACAAACTAATATTACCAGTACAATAATTGAGGCGATACTAGAAAATAGAAAATATTTTCAGTCTGCACATTTTTTTTTGGTAACATCTTTATTAGATATGCTTAGTACAATCTTAATTATAAATTAATTTATTGCTACATTTCATTTGTACATGAATTAATTCACAAGCAAGACGAGTGCAAGATAAATACATCAATATGTATTCCTCAAGTCATATTTATAGTTCCTAGGTCTAAATTGGCTTTATGATTGTCTGAAAAATCTATCTCTTTGATTTTAGATCAAGTTGAGAGTATCTGCCGACTAACCAGTATAATTGTTTTATTTTGGTTCTAATGTGTTTTGGTTTTTATCTAACATGATGTCGAGTCTGCACATGCCCACATTATATTATTTATTTATTTGTTTATTTAACCCGTCACCCTCTTGGGCTTATTTTGGGCGGATTACAAAGTGTTAAGTCATTAACTGCTATAGGAACATTAACAGCATATATAAATTACATTACAATTTTTTTTAAATCATCATTTTTTAAATGGTTGTTACAAATGTTGAATTAGGTCTGTGATCTTTAGGTAGCTAATTATCAGGTTCAGCTGCTCAGGTTGGGTCAATTGCTCCAGTGTTTTCGGTACTTTTGGTTATCTCCTCAGATCACCATGTTTCTGATAATCCAGAAGGATGTGTTTGACGCTAAGCTGAGCCTGGCATAGATCACACAAAGGTAGGCTTCGTCCTATCAACAAATATTCATGAGTTAGTTTACAGTGCCCTATTCGTAGTCGTGCGAGGATACTTGACTTAGTCTATATCTACTGATGTTATTATAATTGATGGACTGATAAAAGAGTTTCTTAATTCCCCATAAATTGTTGTTTTTTGTGAGAAGGTCCCAATCTAGTTAAAATAATAGTTATATTAATATTATGCCCACATTATAATCTCGCGATTTCGTTTGGTGATCAGATCAGCAATAAAATTTGAATAGAAACAAGAATAACTGCCAGATATAATTTTCTTCAACATTATGTTAGTGTGTAGTATGGATGGATGTGCCGCGAAAACTAATGTAAATACAATACAAGTTTTCTTGAACAAGGTTTTGAGAAATATTATAGGTGCACCGAGATACTAGAGGATTGATTTCTTACAACGAGACCTTCAGATACCGACTGTTACTAAGGAAATCAAAAGAATTACAAGGAGACATGTGGACAGACGCCATTTTCATTTCAATATCGGAGTACAGAACTTTTGGATAACTCCAGAACAGAACACCGACACAAAAGAACCAAATCATTTATTCTTGTGTTTAATTAATAGAAAAACAGTAGTGTTAATACATAAATATTATTACACTAGATACTAAGATACCAATACAACTTCTTCATATATCAAACGCACACGCAGTAACCAACAGTCAGATCCAACTTAACACGCAGACAACGCCAATCACCACTGAACCTGTAAGTACTATTAGTAAAATAGAGGAAATGATAGGAAAACTTATGGAGGAAATGAGTATAATGATGAATTTACTCACTGGAGTCGTTACCAAGCTAGCTTAATGACTGATAGCCCTTACAGCAAATACAAAATAGCGGTCTGGAAACATTAAACACCCTATGATAATGAAGCACATGGAGCAACATCTATAATTATCCGTGAAAACATAAAATACTATGAATATTACACTAGATACTAAGATACGAATACAAAATCTTCATATATCATACGCACACGCAGTAACCAACAGTCAGATCCAACCTAACACGCAGACAACGCCAATCACCACTGAACCTGTAAGTACTATTAGTAAAATAGAGGAAATGATTGGAAAACTTACGGAGAAAATGAGTACAATGATGAATTTACTCACTGGCGTCGTTACCAAGCTAGCTTAATGACTGATAGCCCTTACAGCAAATACGAAATAGCGGTCTGGACACATAAAACACCCAAATGATAAAGTACATGGAGGAACATCTATAATTATCCGTGAAAACATAAAATACTATGAAAGAGAGAATGAAAGAAAGAAATGAATGAAAATCAGAAGACGTCTCTTATCGCTCTATAAGCTTTTACGTGTGATCTATAAACTATTCGAGAAATTATATATAAAGAAACTCAAAATAATCTCAGAGGAGAGAAATATTATTCCAGACCATCAATTTGGTTTCCGTAATAAACACGAAACAATAGAACAAATAGATGATTAGTTGACGAAATTAACAAATACTTAAACGATAAAAAATATTGCTTCTCATTTCCCGATATTTCTCAGGCCTTCGACAAGGTGTGGCACACTGGACTGCACGATAAATTGAAAAAGCTTTTGCCCCATACGCACTTTCAATTGATTCAGACATTTTGTTGTCAAACAGGGTGACGAATACACTGACCTACACCCAATATATTCGGGTATTCCACAGGGCAGTGTTCTTGGTCCATTGTTATATCTATTATACACAGATGACCTACCGACCTCAAGAAACGATTCTTGTTGTACAACATATGCTGATGATACAGTGGTTTTATCATCATACGAGGATCCAATATCAGCCACAAGAAACCTTAACTTCATCTTAATAAAGTCAAATTGTAGTTGAAGACGTGGCGTATCAAAGGAAATGAGACAAAATCTACCCATATGACATTCACCATTTGTAGGAGAACATGTCCCTCAGTAAAATTTAATAATCATGAACTTCCGCATGCACACATTGTTAAATATCTGGGAATGAATTTCGATCGATGTTTGACATGGAAAAAACATATAGTGATAAAAAGCAAACAGCTTGGGCTTAAACTAAACCAAATGTATTGCCCTTAGGCCCATTTGGACCTATGGTATTGAACTGTGCGGTACTACTAGCAAATTTAACATAGATATCGTCCAGAGGTTCCAGAATAAAGTGTTGCGAGTCATCGTCGATGCCTCATATTTTGTGTCCAACAAACTAATTCAGCACGATACCTCCATAGAACTCATAACGAGTATGATTCGAAGTGTTAGGGCGAAGTACTTTGAAAGATTATTAGGGCATCCAAATGCACTCGCCAAACAGTTAAATTTGCGCGATGACAGTGAAGTGCGTAGGCTCAGACGCAAACTGCCATACGAATTGATAAATAGACACATAGAGTGAGATTTAATAATCTAGAATAAGCTAGAATAGTTTTTAGAATAAGTTAGGATAGACATTAAAATACGTTAGATTAGTATCTAGAATAAGATTTAGATTATAAGTTGTACAGTAGTTGAATTATTGAAGTGATCTTGTACAAGTCAGGATAGTTATATTATATAACTGAAATTGTATAATAAAACGTATTGCCCACGAGCAGATTGTTGACGTTCTAGTAGATTAACAAAAAAAAAGACTGTGTCAATATATGAATATTGAACCTATAGGGTTCAAATATAGGGTTGCTCTAAAACATCAAACGAACTAGTAATCCAACGCACCCAAAACAAAATTCTACGATTAATTAATAATGCTTATCGCTACGCAACCAACGACGAGCTGTACGACGACTTCGGAATTAAATGTATACACGAAGTGATCCAAGATTTCGCCTTGAAACATGAGATAAGACTGCTAAATCACAGCAACGTGGAAGCAACAGCTACAGCTACTGGACAACATGCAGGAAATCAGAAGATTGAAGGCAACCGAACCACACAAATTTGTTTAGTGTATATATTTATATATGGTATGTATTTATATATTCTTAACTTTAGCTTAAGTAGATTAGTTTTGTTTTAATTTTATAATTCGGAAGTAAATCTGTACATGTGAAGTTCACCTACAATCAGATCGTACAAGCACCTATAACATTAAATAATACTATGTGTTATACTACAAATGGAGAATATTACGATGCCTAAATTTTCTGATGATATTGCGATTATAGCTGTCAGAGACAATAGTGAAGAAGTCTCACGAAAATTACAACAGGCAAGTGACAATATAAACAATTGGACACAAGCTTGAAAAATAAAAATTAATGAAAGTAAATCTGTGCATGTGCAGTTAACCTATAAACAGACCGTGCAAGCGCCAATAACATTAAATAATAATTCCATAGAGTAACTCTAAATATCTCGGAACGAATATTGATGCAAAACTTCGCTGGAAGGAACATATAAAAAAGACAAGAAAAGAACTGGAATGGAATTGAAATATAGGAAAATGTACTGGCTAATTGGAAGGAAATCACAATTATCAGTACATAATGAATTGCTATTATATAAGCAAATACTGAAATCTATATGGAGTTCAATTATGGCAAAGAGTAAAGTAAACAGAATACAAATTTTTTAGAACAAAGTCCTGAGAGGTATTGTTGTCGCACCCAAATACTATAGGACTGATTACCTTACCTAATTACATTGAGACCTTCAGCTGCGAACAGTCAGTCAAGAAATCAAGATAATGCAAGTAGGCATGAGGAAAGACTCCATTCTCATGAGAATATTGAAGTATTGCAGCTTTTGAATACCACCAGAACAGGACACAGACTCAAAAGGATCAAACTATCTGATCTTGCGTAGTCTTGTGTAATGAGGTGTATATAATAAACATAAAGCAGTGACAGACATGTATAAATATTATTTCACCAGAGACTGAGATAGGGCCGATGGGTTTTCCTAGTTATATACCTAGATTAAGTTATCATAAAGACAAATTGTAGGTTGGTCGAAAACAATGTAATTAAATAATACTTTTTTTATAATGCAAGCATATCTTAAAATGTACATTATAGTATAACGATTTTTTAATTAAACTTTATAACGAAAGTCTTCTCCTGAAATCTGTAATAATTGTGTATTTATTTGATTTGCCAATTTATATCTATCTTAAAAATCAATTTTATTAGATCTTTTACTATCGACTATCATTTTCAGAAATCAACAACATCAACTACCTGATAAATCTAGCAGCAAAAGGAAATAATTTTATTTTCAGAATTCCTTACGTACTAGTCGAATAAGAACATCATAAACATGACAAATCTGTCAAGTAGCCTTATCAAAACGTGTATGCTCGGACCCAGACCATTTTCTGTTCCAATACTTGTCATTTAGTATCAAGGCTAACATGTCACTGGTGATAAAGTGGTGATATCTGAAAAATGCAGTAAGTACTGGGAAATATAGAAAGTTCGAATTAGGTTATACAAATGTCATATAGGGATAAGCCATGTAATTTTTCTTGTTTGTTTCCTCTTGAAAATTATATTGAAAATACATTTGTGATTATTTCTTAAAATCAGTCACTTTACTCGATAGACTACAGTTTACAATTATTTATGAAAAGTTAATTTAATCTCAGTCTCTACAACTTGTTGAATAGTATTCTAGTCCTATAATATATGCACATAATTGCTAAGAACCAAATCCGTTCAGTCTTATCTTTGTTTTTATGATGTGGAAAATATTTGTCCATATAGGGCTAGAAAATAATTTTTCTGTATTTTTCATCGTTGTTTAAGAGTAATAGGATTTATTGCTTACATTGAAAACTTGACACAAGCCAAATGTCATGTGTGATAATATCAGCATTGTCAAAATAACAGGCACTTTTGAAATAGACCAACAGATGGCTATTCCTTACATTTTATCTAGAATACATTATGTCCATAATTTTAGGCATGTGGTTTGCATGTATTCTGATCATCTTTAGGATTTAAAAAGGCATTTATTAAGAAACATTATACAGTATGATTTATAGTTATTAAAATATTTTCATTGCTTGTCAGTGGTCTATATCAGTTAGTAGTCTATATATATATATATATATATATATATATATATATATATATATATATATATATATATATATATATATATATATATATATATATATATATATATATATATATATATGTGTGTGTGTGTGTGTGTGTGTGTGTGTGTGTGTGTGTGTGTGTGTGTGTGTGTGTGTGTGTGTGTGTGTGTGTGTGGTATCGATATATCGATATTTTATGAAATAAATTCTATATTTTTTCAAAGTAAATTAAATATAAAAAAAATTTAAAATGGTACTTCATTACGTTATTAATGCAATTTTGAGCGTTCCATGATGGAATGGCGTCTTTAATCCCAGAACAACTTAATAATACTAAATGGGGAACTGTTAATTTATATAAAAGTATATCAGCACCATCAAATTTAACAGTTAGGTTAGAATATTTGACAGTTGTTTACAATGATACTTCGCGTTCTTTACTAATAGATAACGGCGATTAAAATACACGCATGCACGTAATGCTTACGTTGATTCTGATTCACCACTGTCAAAAAAGGCATTTTAAAAATAAACCAAGATAACCATCCTGTATTTCAGCTACAACATATTGTTTAACTATTTTCGATAACGCTTTTCAAGGTTATTCTCACATAACTGATTATCGGCTGATATGAAATTATTATACTTGGAAATACAAAATTCCCATTAATAACGCGAAAGCTATATTCGATATATCCATAATAATTAACTGCAAATCTAAATAATAACACATATAATTAAGTGAAGTACAAGCTAAGATTAGAAGTATAACAAATTGTCGGTTAATATTTTTCGGGTATTAGCTTGGGGTGATGTCAGTTTGATACTCAAGGACAACGTTCAGTCGTTTCTTTCATATTTGCCTAATGCGTCTATTGTAATATTTTAATTTGTGTTTCCTACCTGATCGATGTAAAATTTATTTCTGTGGTTACAATGTTTCTTAATATTATGCAATATTATATAATAATTTTCGGGATAAAAACAACGGTTTTCGATCTAACTTGATTATATTTAGATAACGGATTGTCAGGGTATTTTAGCGAAAGCTATTGTTGTCTAAAATCGGTTGATATTTATTATGCGCGTCATCAGGTTTAATATCAATTTCAACTAAAATAGAGTTGAACATTTTTATCTTATGTTAAATGATACATGATATAGAAAGCGTTATATAGTCCATTCGAAGTTTTTTTAGTAATGCATCGTGGATATTTGTGACGTCGAAACATTACAATGCTGCCGCATCAACTCTGAGTTTTTGTTTAGTTTGGCTTTGAGGAAACGAGAAAATTCTAATCTAAATAAAATAAATGACCAAAAATGTTATCAAATATAATTTATTTTAACATTATAGTACATCTAATACATATATTTGTAAGAAATACTTTTATTTTTTGGTAAATAAAATACAAATGTTTAACAAAACTTTATATTGGTCACTATCTTGATAATATAGGTAATTACAACGATGATTACGATAACATTCGTCTGTCAACTACGTCAACAAGTAACCTTCGAGAGACTCTAAGAAACTATCATTTCCAGTCAAGGCGTCGGCCTTTATATCCAAAAGTGTATATCTCAGCATTTCCATCGCACTTTGCCGATACCACGCCCATGATTAGCGAATGAGTCTTCAGGTGCCCTCTTCGAAATTCGTCAACAATGCCGTTCTGTATTTTCTTACATTATTATCGAATAACTTAAAACTACACTTAAGAACACAGGTATAATAGTGTGTAGGTTAGATTTGTTTTGTTTACATTTAACTCTTTTCCACACTATCCATGAGGTAGAGTTTCTAGGCTCGTCTTTTTATATAGTGTTATTCCCCTGGAGGCCTAATCCACCTAATTAACAATTGTTTATCTGAGAAACGTATTTTACTTTCATTCGAGAGCATATTTACTTTTTACGTTTAGTTCTTGTTTCCTTCGATGGTGTGTTTACTTGGCAAGTCATCGTGGTATTACTGTATTTTTATTTCTTCTGTTACTACCTGTGTACACCATTTTTGCTAAAATTAATCACTGAATTCTATCTAATGCATTTATCATATCTACAAAATATTTAGTATTCATTCCTCATATGTTCTAACCTAATGCTTATGTTTGATTTTGAACAATTACAATAATATCTGTGCACACAATCTTTCACGCCCTACAATACCATTTCTACAGTTATATTCAACTAGTTATGTGCATACCTTTAGTTGTTTCCCCTTTCATCACTCTGTCTCAAGCATTTCCAGCATTGCACAACATTATCACATATCTTGAAAGTTTCCATCAGTCACTTTCACTATACGAGTCACTGTCCAATGCAATCACTAAACTGTTAATTTCTAATCTGTCTAAAACATGTTCACGATTACACCATTTATCAATTACTTCCTTTGTATGTCTTATCGAGTTCATCCAAACCAAAGGTGTTATGGTTGACAATGCTTCCTTCCACGTATCCAAACAGTTTTTGATGGAATATCCTTCTCAACCAGCAATATATTTGCAATTAACTATCAATAAATATAATGACCAACAAAGCCCAATTGAATGCTATTGTAACTTTCGTATATTTGGTCTCGAATAGAGCCAATATCAAGAAGGTCAAGATTCGTCACCCACTTTGTACACGTCACCACAATCTAACGTATTATTCTTCATTTTGTAAGCGATGATATTCACAGTACCCACAGTAATATTTAGTACGGCAGCAACCTGCTAAAACATATTCAATAAAATTGTAGGGACTTATATTATATAATATCATCAATAATTATCTCACTAACGGAATTTACCAGTAAAAGGGGGCCTCCGTTATCTCGCTTCTTTTCGAAATAACCTATTAAAGCCGTAATCAATTTGTGACCCTGAATATCTATTGTTTTCGGCATTTTCAAATAAAATAATATGATATGTTACGGAGCGAAAGTTATCAAAATAAAGGGCTAAAATAATGTTTGCTGGTTTATAACCTCTAATAATTATTACTAATATTTTGAATAATTTAGCGTACATCTGACAACCCGACGGCGACCAACTGTCAGACGTATGCAACATTTTTCAAAGCAATAGCGATAAGATGTTTAAACTCTTACCTATACATTATTGTGGCTGTATAATTAACTGTAGTTTTTAGATATAGTATAATGTTAAAATAAATTATATTTGGAAACAGTTTTGTTCAATCATTTTATTTAAATTAGAATTTTCTTGTATGTCAATGCCAAACTGAATAAAAACTCAGAGTTGATGCGGCAACATTGTAATGTTTGGACGTCACAAATATACACGACGCATTACTACAAAAACTTTGAATAGACTATATATTTTTTCTAATGCTGATATAAGGGTGCGAATTAATATTTACTGAATATTTTTTCGATACTTGTTTTCCTAATCCACAGACAATAATATGTACCATTCAAGGAAATCATAAATCCTTCCGAATATACTACTTAGGTACTTAGAATACTATGTGGTAGTGCAATATTTTAGACCTTTTCATTTTGGGTCGTTTTTGTATTTTTAAATAGGTTTGAGCGATAATGGAAAGGAACTAGGCGGGATTGCCGTTTTTTTTACTGTAGAATTTGTCGCCTTTGTGAATACAGAAATAGTTATCATGAATGGCAACATTGTTGATATTTCTTCGGGGGCTGTATTTGCGAGATGTGATGTCTTAAAACGTCTTAGGGACGTTAGAACTTCATGAGAGTTCATTTATGAAAACACGACGCTCAGAGTCACTACCTTTTTCGTATTCGGTTTATTTTACTGTTTTGTGCCGCCCAAGCTGAGTTTCATAAATGGTGAGTTTGTACACAGATTTTACCAGTTTTCACTTTTTTAATTCTTTTTTATTGATTATTTTCTCTTTATTAGTCTTAATTTATTAAAGCCTATTTATTGTTTTCCATTTATTATTCTGCATTTATTATTCTATTATATTATTTTATATTTGTTATTCCCTATTCATTGTGCTCTACTTATTATCCTTTTATTGTTATCTATTTTATTCTACTGTATTTTATTATTTCTTCGAATTGTCATATATTCCCCATAATTCTTAAATTATGGTAAGTCAAAGATATTATTTTTATGGTTGCAACTGTAAATATAAATTAAAACTATTTTATAATCCAGAAACTAACGCCCAAGTGGCCAGAGTTATTGACGTGTAGTTATGATCCCTGGATAATTTAAAGCATTCATAAACGCCACCGAAAGTGGTTTCTGCTGGCTCTTGGTGGCAGCGTATATAACGTGTGGCTTTTGGCTTTTTCCATTCTACGCATTGCACGTTCATCATAGTCAGAGTTAGGAGAAGTGAATGCACAATGGCAACAGAGCAGCCGTTTTATAATAATTGCCCGTCAATGTTATTGACTACTATAGACTAAGATCGTTATTAACCATTCGGGTTATTCCATCATTGTAATTGCTTACTATTGTCGTCGTCTTTCATTAAAATTATTAATACCATCCATTATCAGTACTTGTCGCTACATTTATTTATGGATACTTTTATTTATGGTTTATTTATTTATAGGTAACTACCAGTAGTTTCAGCTGCAAGTATATTAACTGTTTGCACCATTATACTTTAATATTACCTGGCATAAGAAGTATCTGTCGTGATAATCACCAATTCTTGTTATATTTCTTGTATAATTCCAATTTCACCCTTGTCTTTGCAAATCGGTTGCTCAGGTACGTTTCTTGTTATGTTTGTAGATCTGCCACCCGACCACCTCGATATTAAGACCTTGCACGCTTATTTTCTTTTTTTATTTTGCCATTTATTGACCAAATAGTTATTATATCGTTTATTTTAATCTCTGTTTTTATTTATTAAAGATGTTAAATTGTTTATTACTGTTTTATTAAATATAATATTTATTTTTCGCCCTAGTTTTAAAAATAACACTAAATGTTTATTATGAAAACTGCGTACGTCTACAAATCTAACACTTATATAAAAAAAACAAATCTAACACCTATACTTTAGTTTGGTTTTATGAACAAAATTAAAAAATTGACCAGGTACATAGAATAATCACAGGCATTACTGAGAAAGTCTAAGAGGAGGAAAAGCTTGCTTAGCTCTATTCTCCGACGTAGCGCAAGTTTTCGAAAAATATGACTTTGGGACTCTGACATAAACTCCATAAAATGCTACCTAAGCAGTACATCGAACTGTTAAACTTCTGCCTTTCAGCCAGGATGTTTAGAGTCAAACAAGACGAAGCTTACACAGCAATGAGAGAATGCAGGAAAACAGATGTACCACCAGCATACCTGCTTTGGATTGTTTCTTTACCTATCATATCATATCATGTATTGAAAATGTTACTCTATGGGTATATTTGCTGACGACAGTGCAATAGTTGCTATTGCAGACAATAGCGAAGAAGTAACCACGAAACTACAATACGTCAGTTGTAATTCAATTAAATGAAGCCAGACAAGGGTCAGATAAATCGTCAACAACATCAACAAATGGACTAGAGAGTGGAAAATACAACTTCATACTTCCAAATCTGACCTTGTTAATTTTACGTTGCGGGGAAATGACAAATACCTAATTATATCACTTGACGGATGCCATATTCATCAGACAGAATCAGCGAATACCTCGGAATATATCTCAATGGTAGGTTAAATTGGGACCATCATGTCACACAAAAAGCCGGGCAGTTTAGATTCATAGTCAAGCAACTGTACTGGTTAATTGGAAGATACTTTCAACTTGACCTAAAATCAAAGACATTGGTTTATCAGTCAATAATGAAGCTAATATGGAACTGTGGGGTACAAATATGGGGTTGCACTAAAAATTCAAATCAGCTAGTCATCCAACGCACCCAAAACAAAGTTTTACGATTAATTACCAATGTTTATCAGTACGTAACCAACGAAGAGCTGCACGATGACCTCGAAATAAAATGTATATACGAATTGATCAAAGATTTCCCTTTAAAACATGAAATCAGGTTTGTAAATCACGGCTACGTGGAAGCAATACAGCTACTGGATAACACTCAGGAAATTAGAAGATTCAAGCGAACCAAACCACACGAACTTGTTTAGTGTATAAGTGTACTCTTAATATAGCTTAAGTAGTTTAGTTTCATTTTAATTTGTGAAATACATACCGATTCATTAATCTTCTTGCTCTGCCTTGCTTGTATATTAATGCAAGTATAACATAATAGTAGTTAAAAATAGTACATATAAATTAATTAGTCAATTAAGATTATAGTAAGCATATCTAAAGTAATATGTAAATAATAAAGAAAATAGATCTCGTTTTTCTCCTCACGAATAATGAAACATCGATATGGCTAAAAAACTACCGAGTCGTGTGACCTTGTGTTGTTAACGGGCAATGATTCGCGTAAAGCAGGTAATAAGAAGTTGGGTCAGTGTTGAGTATAAAAAAACTCAACTGTTCTTACTGGGATCCACTCGGAACTGTAAACAAGAATACATTAACATAGATGAAATAGTTTATACCAACAAGTTAAGACAAGCAAGACTGTTTGTAAGACAAGAATAACATAACGGTTGTTTTAAACCTGTTTTTATATCATTATTCTTATGAAGCCACACTTCTAATTTACCAATATGTAACAGTAACAAAGTAAATGAACATAATTTTTTTTGTCAATGTTTTAAATATAATAACATTTCACAGCAGTACACAATATCAGTTCTTAGAATCAAAGAAATGTATCTTGAAATCGACATGCGGTTTAGAGTAACAAGAAACTGTGTCTGTTTATCAGAGATGCTCGCTTTTTCTGGGCAACAATTTTGGACAGACTGTAATAAATACTTTTAGTAGATATTATGATATTATGTGTAAGGCTTGATGGTCGGGCAACAGTTCTAACAAGATGAAAACGTACTTGAGCATCCAACTATGGTGAAATTAAAAATTCATATTAAATATAGCAATGCTAGGTAATCATTACGACATAGTTTTAGCGTAAAGTAATAATGATTGTGACAGTTAATATTACTGGCAGCTAATGGTACTGATGATCAATAATATAGTCAATAAAACAGTGAACTTACGTCATCTAAATATGTGTTTTAGTTAATTTTTTTATCCACTCTGTGGCTATATTTTACAGCTGTCTGATCTACCATGTATCTTTTTTCAGGTCCATTTTAAAAAATTAAATTACATAAAATGTTTAATTGCATAAAGTTTGTATTCCATTTTGAAATATATACGTCTCATCTAAATACATAACTTGAATTAACAAGTCGTTCTTTATTTTGTTATATGCTTTTGAAAATTATAATCTTCTAAGAGCAATGTCTGGCTTCATTAGATCTCTTCATAGGTTATCTTAATCATTTAAATCATATGTTTCCTAGCAATGTTTGAAGAGCTGTTCTATATCCCTCAAAGAGCTGCTATGGATGTTTTTCAGAATGATAGTTTACTCTGTAATAATTGTATAGAATTATGTCTATAATGAAAAAAGTAGTTCTTGTTTTTAAGTAATCATTACGACATAGTTTTGACGTTAGGTAATAATGATTGTGATAATTAATATTACGGGCAGCTAATGGTACTGATGATCAATAATATAGTCAGCAAAACAGTGAACTTACGTCATCTAAATTTGTGTTTTAGTTAATTTTTTTATCCACTGTGTGGCCATATTTTTCAGCTATCTGATCTACCATGCATCTTTTTCAGTACCATTTTTAAAAACTAAATTACATAAAATGTTTAATTGCATAAATTTTGAAATCAATTTCGAAATATTTACGTCTCATTTAAATACACAACTTGAAATAACAAACCGTTCTTTATTTTGTTATATGCTTTCCAGAATGAGAGTTTACTCTGTAATAATTGTATAGAATTATTGTTGTAATGAGAAAACTACTTCATGTTTTTAAACATTTCATAAATTTTATCTCTGAGAGCTAACATCAAGGTAATCTTGATTCGTTACCCGTTTTGTATCAGGATGCTTTCGTTTCGGCGAGTCCAAGACTATGTTGTTTGTCATGTTTTAAGTTATTTTAGTCACAGTGCCCATACTAATGTGCAATGTAGCTCTATCACGCTAAAAATATTGCCAGTAAAAATCGCAGCAACTTGGTATTTAATGGTGTCGATACATATATCTGTAACGCATTTTACTGACAAAATATCCACTATATTTTTCTTGTTCGAAGTAAATGATTAGAGACGCAATCTGTTTCAGACTCTAACCATCTGACGTATTTTTAATCAGAGTAATAATAAACAGCAATTTGAAATTTGTCAAAACAAGCAAAGCCCCAAGGCAACGTTTGTCAGTATATAACCTGTAATTATTATCACCAACGTTTTGAAGACTTTTACGGACATTTGACAACCGTACGACTTTTGTACGCTGATTCAGTTACATGTTCGAACATATCAGACAGCATTGTATGTTTTCTAACTAGAATAAAATGAGAAGGAAAATATTGTATAATTTTAAAACGAACTTACATGTTGGTACTATGGCCTATCAATACAATGAATTATTTGTATAGTCTATTCAAAATAACATAAAATAAAATAACTTGTCATCAATATGTTTAATGTATTGCGTGCCGAAAATGGTAAATTTGGTTCAGAGTTAAACACTATTTTCCTTCTCATTTTATTCTATTCTATATAAAAGAGATAGAATGCTGTCTGATAAGTTTAAACATGTAACCGAATCAGCCTGCAAAAGTCATCCGGTTGTCAAACGTCAGCAAATTTTTTCAAAATATTAATTATAATAACTACAGGTTATAAACTGGCAGATGCTTCAATGCTTTATCGCTGCTTATTATTCAGATTAAATATTGCGAAGCCAGACATGGCAGATAGCGCTTCTAACCAGTTACTTCGAACGAATAGAGGCCCCCCTCTTGCCAATAAAGCAGGAGTAATGGTCGGCAAGATACAGACACAGTTGAAACCAACACAAAAACAAAGTTACTATATATTTCAACTTCAAAATTGAACTGTTTTGGAACTCTGACGATCCCAGGACATGTCATGGCAATTGCTTCTCTTGTTGGGTACCCGAAACGATGGCAGATCCCACAATATAGAAGAATAAGAACAAAATAGGTAATCTCGCCTTGTTCATTTCATATTATCTTTGAAGATTTCTCACTAAATGTAAATGCACTAGAAATAAATAAATGTTTACAATATCAGTTCACTATGACCTTCGATGGTATTCCAAACACCATAAATATTGTAATTGCGATTTCCTTGAATGGTACATATTTTTGTTTGTATTTGACAAATATTTATACAATAAAAGAAAGATAAACAAGAAATATAAACAACAATCGTTCGTAATTTTAACATAATAATATAATAAAATATATATATTACATTATAATAATTAATATAGTTGTATAAACTATTATAGTTAGAGACTATTTTTATTAGTTGAGCAGGTTTCTCACGCTTCACCATTCAATCTTACCAATCGTCTTTACCAAAGACTTTTTAAAGATATTGTCATTATAATGCAAGATGTCCCGAAACAAACTTTATAGATCATTTTTATATATTAAAGATTGTGCGCCAAGAATTCTTCCCATTAAAAAATCGATCAAAATGTTTGGCACATCGGAAAAACCAAAGTCCGGATGACCAAGGTAATCAAGAACGACAGAAAACGTGGAGAGTGTAAATCAGTTTGTTCGTGACAATCCTAAACTTTCAATGGGCTTGATGACTTGAAAAATACTGTATGTATTTAACGAAATATGATCAATACATTTAGAACGTATCAATTTTCATATTTTGCTGAAAATTGGTAATCTATTTGATCATATAAAACTTGTTGCTTTTGTGTTAAACTTACGCCACTGACACAAATGGTCTTTGGTGCGATTTTCTACATTATCTGCTGTTCTCATCGCTTTTTCCTGTTTGTTAAAATGTACGAAAGGAACACACGTTGGTTTAAAAATTGTAAGTGTTTTTCTATCTTCTTAGTGCAAATTCATCTGCAAAGAGATATTCAATTTAAAACGTTTATTTATAAATAACTTTAATTACTATTATAACCTTGACATAAATAATCAACATAAATGAATGATGCTAATTATTATAATAGACCGCCTAGGTGTAATAACTTGTTGATCTATGTATAACTGGAACTATGACACTACTACTTGAATCGGTGGATACATCTTGTTTAATTCCTGAAGATGAGAGAAGGCTGGCTCAAGGAAACTATTTCTAGTAGGGCTGCCTACTCGTTGAAATTTTCATGGAGGAAGTTAGACCTCCAGACTGTCTACATAAAAAAAATAGATACATCTAGAGAACGAATTACAAATGAAAAGAATAAAACTAACAATATACATAAAATACCTAAATATCAGTTGGCTCTATAGAACAAAGATTTACCAGTAGGCTAACAGTAAGTATATTAGTAATATTATAAAGAAAATTTTAATTTAAAAGCTCAAATCCTGTGAATTCAATTTTCATAACCACGTCTTCATATAGTAAGTTTTCAAAAATATAAGGTCTTTGAAAGTTTATATTGAATGACTTTTTGTGTAGTATGTTGTTTCGCAAAGCGCAAACAACAAATATATCTGAGTATATATAAAAACTATGTATAGAGTTAAGTATAAATAAAATTTGATAGAAAAAGTATAACGTACGATAAGAAATATATACTTATTTGGATTTTTTAAAAATCTTGGTGTCTTCGTGGAAATCTAATATTAGTATATACTATATTAGTATCCTAATTATTACTAAACACACTTTGATGTGAACAATAAAATACACATCTGCAGGTTTATTTAATTAAATAATCTTGCAAGTTAGGCAAGCGCAACCACAGACAATAGTAATAACATCATCAAGTACTTTGGTTAAGTCATAATTTAAACAGGCATTTTGCTTTCTTTTCAATATTACAGAATATAATATTATGGAACAAATTTGTCCTCTGATGTCACATTTTATTGATGAATTTAATTTGATATAAAACCTAAATGTAATTCCTCAAAAAATTATTTAAATAAAATTCTCATAAACGCAAATATTATAAAATTTAAAATGATAAAATAATAAAAAGATATAACAGGTCAATTGAAAAGTCCCCGGCCTGACACATAGCTGGCGCTACTGGAATTAAATCCATATGTTTTTAGTTAGCCCTAACCCTCAAAAGATGCGTGTATAAATTTGGCAGCTGAGTAATTTGTAATTAGTGGCAAAATAATTGTAAAAAGTAATTTGAGAGCACCGAAGACGGTGAACGCAGTGGACGCCCAAAAGAGGTTTTTACCGACGAAAACATTTAAAAAATCCACAAATGATTTTGAATGATCGTAAATTGAAATTGAATGAAATATGACACTCTAAAGATATCAACTGAACGTGTACATCATATCATTTACGAATATTTGAGATTGAGAAAGCTCTGTTAAAAGTGGGTGTCGCGCGAGCTCACTTTTGACAAAAAACGACGACGAGTTGATGATTCGGAGCAGTGTTTGAAGATGATCAAGCGTAATAAATCCGCGTTTTTGCATCGATATGTGATAATAGATGAAACATGGCTCCATGACAAAAATCCATGAATTGCCTTTGAATTGCTTCCTCGTCCACCGTATTCTCCAGATCTGGCCCCCAGCGACTATTTCCTGTTCTCAGATCTCAAAAGAATACCCGCTCGGAAGACATTTTCGTCAAATTATCAAATCAAATGTATTAATTTAATGTAATTTTGCTATCATCCCATTTGGATACATTTGGGTTTGAATAGTGACTAATATTTCCATGATTTCTTCTGTTTTATTTCTATAAAAAATTAATATAATGGATAATACTTGGGCTGTTCTGTCAGGGAATACAACTCCTCATTTGAATACGAATCTCATCATCATCACATCTCATCACATTTCATCAAATAGTGATTATAATTGAGTCATAAAAATGCTGAACGTAATATCGAACCAATAAAAAAGTGGTCTCAGTGCCTACATTGGTGGGACCACTCATAACATTTCCTGGGTTCGCTATTTAAGTTTAGCATCTCTATAATGCTCTATGATCCTCTCACTCAGATTATTGGTCGGATTACTGCGAACGAATATCTTAACATCCTCAATGTTATGATGATGAGCTTCTTGACTAGCATCTAGCATACTCCGACTAGCATATTGCTGCCAAACACTGCCAAGATGACAGTGCGTGATATTAAGTCTTGGTATCAACGTAATTATACCGTTATGGGGAGTTTTAGAGCAGAGTGTGAAGAATGGATTTCCGTCTCCAACATCATTGAAGCAATTGGAGGATGTTTTGGTACAAGAATGGGATATAATTCTGTTGGAAACCATACAGACATTAGTAGGGAATATATTTCGTGAAGAATTGCATTGCATGTTTTAAAAGATACTGGTGGTTTATTATATTATAAAATTAATATTTATTATTAAATATTGTGTTTATAGTAGGTGTTATTACATATTATTTTGTACACCTCCTGTATTTTTTCAATCGAGTTTTAATTTGTTTTCAGTTTTGATTATATCAAACACATTTTTTATAAAAAGAAATATTTTAAAATTATAGCTGTATGTTTAACGTCATTATCATGTTGAAATCTCTAAACCAAAGGCAACTTATCTTTAGTATTCTATTGTACTCGTTATTACATACTCCTTAAGCTATCAAAGTACTTGAGACAATTATTAATAGTATATTTATTTATTTAAATTTTCACTCGTATTTAACAGTTTCTTATATCTTCCCATCTACATAATATAAATTTGTTTTCATTCAATTACAACATTGGTCAAATTTGGTTATTGTTCAAATTTACCTTATCAAAATAACAAATTGAATATAAGCTTGTTCTTTAATAAATGAACATCTTTTCCCAATTTTTGTTTATATTTTATATATCAGTGGTGAAAAAAAGTATTTTTTTATGAATGTCTTCTTATCCTTTATAAGTTTTTTTTAATTCTTCAGGTTTTAACAGTGCAGTTAAAGATCCTCAGTGTTGAAATAACTTCACGATGGATATACGTAAAATCCCATTCACACATATTAAGAGCTTCCAAATAAATTCATCAGATGATGATGTTGATGAAAATGCGAAGTATAAATGTAATGAACTGTTAAACAGTTTTAATAAAATAACATTTAATTTTATTGAACTGTTCAGTGTACACGACGATTAGAGGACTATAAAATTGTATTTTCGATATTTATCACATCTGTTGTTACATTTCAAGAAATCTGCTGTCGAAGACCATCAACAGTTTTAAAAATAATGGTAAATTAAATGGCTACTATACGAATAGACTGAAAATGCTGTTGGGAATCGTTTCAAAATCGCGGTTTTGTTGTTTACCCGGTAAAAAAGGACAGTTTTCTGTGACAATCACAAATGGATTGCGTCATGACTGTAAAGTCTTGAATTATTTATGTTGGGATCAGTGAGTTCTAGAGTATTACGAGCTTCTAAAAGTAAATAAAACTGTTGCTGCACAGTTCTACCGACGAGACGACAGTAAAAGGACCCCAACATTGTTGTTTACAAGAATTGTAGTTAGGGAGTAATTTGTAGGTTAATTTTTGCAAAAGTTCGTTAAGTTAATATAATTATTTGTTATTTAATACAGACAATTGTTATGAAGTTATGAATTATTAGTAAAATATTATAATTTCGTAGATTGTTATAGAACATAAGTATATTTACTTTGAATAATATGAAAACACAACTTGTTTAAAGATTTTAGTTTTGTATATGAAATAATATATTGTATAATACATTTTACTGGAATAAATTGATTAAAACAAAAAAATAATCTAGCATACTTTAACACATTTTCAATGCTTTATCCTGGTATTTTACTTAAAATTGGCCTGATTGCTGGAAAATTCTATGGATTATGTACTTATCTTTTGTAGGTTTTTTTATCTGATAATAATTCAATTTTGATAGTTATCAGCATCTGGTTATTCAATATTCGAGATCCTTTCCCATAATTTCAAATCAATCAGATCATCTAATGAATCTACTAGTTTTCCAACTATATCATAAAATTCTTTTTTAGGAATTGTTCAAGGATTCTATTGTCATATTTTTGTCGATTCGGCGCTTTTAGGAATCAGGGGCCCATATTTTTATTTTGTCCTCATCTTATAAATAATATCTGCAAAAGAATATAACCATGAAGTAATTGTTCATACAGTAGTATTAGCACATACCTGTAATAATATTTAAAAAAAAGTTCGCAAGCTCTTGTAATTTTGTAATGTATGAATACTCCAGCTGTATAAATTTGGTTTCGTTTGTTTCTTTAATAGTTTTTCTCATATTTTCTTTAATTTGTCAAATCCATACTTTTTATTTTCCTTTTACCTCGAATGTTCTTTAGAACATGTCATGAACATAACAGACATTGTGGCCTGGTTCCCATAACTTTTATCTTGTTTGGAATATAATTTGACTAAAAACTAACATTTTACTAAGACCTTATAAAATTATTTTCGCATTGTCTGCTGTTAATATTCTGTATTAAATTATAGATAATCATATTACCTTAAAAAACTTTTGCAAAAAAATAATCTAAGGTTTTTGAAAAACTCAACCCTTTGAAAAGATCATAGAGAGAAAGAAACCTAATACCAACACACTAGTTTGGGTTTATTAACAAGCATTTAACAATTGACCAGCTCCACAAAATAACAGATGTTATTGAAAAAGCCTATAAAATTAAAAAGTATGCTATATTCTCAGATGTAGCACAAGTTTTCCATAAGGCTTGGCACGAAGGCTTTATTCATAAACTACAGAAAATGCTACCAAAACAACACACCGAACTATTAAAATCGTACATTCCAACCAGAATATTTAGACCCAAACAAAAAGAAGCTTACTCTACAATAAAAGAAGCTAAAACACGTGTACCACAAGGAAGTGTACTGGGACCAATGCTTTATCTACTCTACTCTTGTGATATACCACAAATGGAGAATATTACGATGGCTACATTTGCTGATGATACTGTGATTATAGCTGTCAGAGGCAATAGTAAAGAAGCCTCACGAAAATTACAACAGGCAAGTGACAATATAAATAATTGGACACAAGCTTGAAAAACAAAAATTAATGAAACTAAATCTGTGTATGTGCACCTATAAAGAGACCGTACAAGCACCAATAACGTTAAATAATGCTACCATTCCATATAGAAACAACGCTAAATATCTCGGAATGAATTTTGATGCAAACCTTCGCTGGAAGGGACATATAAAGAAGAAAAGAAAAGAACTGGAATCGAAATATAGGAAAATGTACTGGCTAATTGGAAGAAAATCACAATTATCAGTACATAATAAATTGCTATTATATAAGCAAATACTGAAACCTATATGGACATACGGAGTTCAATTATGGGGATGTTCTGCAAAGAGTAACATAAATAAAATACAAATTTTTCAGAACAAAGTTCTAAGAGGTATTGTGGGCGCACTCAAATATACACTATAGGACTGATTACCTACACCGAGACCTTCAGATACCCACATCAGTCAAGAAATCAAGGGAATTGCAAGGGGGCATGAGGAACGACTCCATTCTCATATTGAAGTATTGTAGCTTTTGGATACCACCAAAACAGGACACAGACTCAAAAGAATCAAACCATCTGATCTTGTGTAGTGTTGTGTAGTGAGATGTATATATTAAAAAAATGCAGCAGTGACCTGTAGAAACATTATTTCACCAGAGACTGAGATAGGGCCGATGGGTTAATTATAGGTTAGTCGGAAACGACTGGTAACAATGTAATAATTAAATAATAAAAAAGTAATCACAACTCTTGTAAACAACAATTCGTGGCGGTGAAATATTTCAAGCTAGTTTAGAATAAATGCGTAGGAGCACTTCTGGGTCAATCAACACTCACGCTGGGGTCCTTTTGCCGTCGTCTTGCATAATTCAAGGAAGTATGGTAAAAAAGGCCAGTAAATAACAGGCGCAAAGTGAGCCTGTTGCATTACAACGCTGGTCTACATGTTGCAAGAGTTGTTGGGAGGTTTCACATTCAGCATGGTCATTAGATATAGTGTATTCTGATTACCACCTGTTCAGATCGATGTAGCACGGCTTGATGGCTGGCACACGGTTTCGAAATGCTGAAGAACTGCGAAAATATATTCTAAAAAAAAAAACAGCTGTTGCCCCAATTTTACTCAATAAAGACCATTTTAAAGTGAAAAATGAACCATATAAACACCAACACCTAATAATATCCGGATTTATTTGAAACTTAACGCTAATTTGTTTAATATTTTCCTGTTATTTATTGCGCAATATTATAAAGTGGGTACTTCAAATAAACAAACACTTCGAAAAAATATATAGAGTTAATTTCTAGGTAACATAATGACCCAGAACCGCGGGTCTTCACAGCACGGAGGAGAGGTACGATGGTCGTTACGTAATCTTTTGGTATTTTTTTTTGGTGGGCCGCAAACATCGCTGTCTGCTTTTGCACACAGCGTTCCACACGGACAATTCACCATAGAAGCCAATACATTTTTCATTGTGTTATCATTGCCTCTAGCTGAATAAATAATGAATACGCTCGTGGATTTCCTTTAGTAGGCGCCCACACTCTGAACGGTAATCATCGGAACGATGCAGTTATATTAATTGTTGTTTCTCTGGTTACAGCTGGTGTACGTCACTTAATTTAAAAATAGAACGAATCAAAGCTACCAGATACCATGGATAATTTTTGTGGATCGTCCTTTTGGGTAAGTGCTATGGTATACTAAATATTGTATAATAGTATACTAGAAGTATAAAGTAATTTTGGGGGATATACAATAGGTGGCCTTTCTCTATCTATAATCACGTCAATGTTCTATCATAAGGTTTTACATGTTTTATATTAGAACTGGATATGTACGTTTTATTTCTCCTTTTTATTTTAAAGACTCGCGTTGTTGAAATTTATCATTTTCAGTTGTGAAGAAATGTCTAGAAATCTGAACGAATATGATGTTATCAAATCAACATCAAGATTTCCAATTTAAAATAATGGAATTATTTCAAAGTCTTGAATCATATCCTACTAGAATAAATGAATAAAGGATATTAATAACATTTTTTGTTTAAAAGCACATGATACACATTACAACGGCAATTGTCTAGTAATTTCAGATCTAAACTTAATTAACATTTGATAGATTGATGGCTTCTTACATAACTATATTAGTTCAAAGGGTTTTTGTCTCTTCAACCTTTGGGTAAGTTCACTGTTGCAGAGCAGTTGTAGTATTTCGACGTTTCTATGATTAGGCAATCTCTCTTGATGTTTAATTTCTTCACTGGCCATTTTTCTTTACATCTTTACATCTTTGTGGATGTTCTCATTTCTAATGTACCATGACACGTTAACAAAGTTACAAAGACCTTTGTTATGGAATGTTTGGACCGATTAATATTAGATTTCTTTCTGCAGTCCCATAACGGCTCAGGTTTCATGATTTATTTGTATAAGAACGATTCATTATAGAGTGTTAGTTCCATCACACTTTTGAACCTCCTACAAATTTCTGCTCGCCCGCAGCACTGAATTTATTACCAAATGTTGGTACTAAATCGTATATAAAAATATATTTTTATAAAGTCTATGTATACATTTTGGTTTATTTTTAATAGGCCTTTAACCGCTATTATGTTAGTTAAAGAATAAAGACTCAACATCAGGGTTTCCAGACATCATGGCTTTTAAAGTTAATTTTTTTTAATATGTCTATGAGTACCTACTGAACCATTATTCTTTCAATAATTTTAATGGTCACATGTTGTGTGTACATATACAGTCTCATGATACTATAATTTTCGACATGTTTAACAGAGTATCATAATTTTTAACTTTTGATGCTTGAGTGGGTTTTTACTATATCTAAAAGTTTTTTTACTATTACTTTATCTTACTATATTTTTGTTAGAGGAACACAAATTGTACTCAATATTTGCCATTCAACAAAACTCTTTATTCGGACATTTGTTTTGAATTTTTTTTCATTCATGAGCATTAATTGTTTTTTAACATTCAGCTCTTTATCGAGTAGGCTTTCTTTTCTTTTCATATTTCTCCTTCAAATAACATGATGCTTCATCTAGTTACCTAATACTAAATTTATTTATTTGTGCTCTGTGTGTTTTTTATTTCTATTTGGTACTCGTCTGTTTGATCGATGATATTCTGATGGTTATTTGCAGTGGGGTGAAAACTAAGTATTGAGAAGATTGTCAGGCATATAAAACTATATATACAGTTTAAATAGAGCTTTGGACATTTTTGAAAATTTTAGACTTTTTTACTTTGAACTGTGAGTATTTTAACATGAGGCTTTTAAGAAAATTACCTGGTCTGGAGTAACTCATATAACTCATGTAACTCAACTCTCATAACTATATCATGAAATTGCTCCATGGTTTAGTTGGTGAATGATATCCATTTAAATAAAACGTCTTTTGTGATTCTATTTTTTTAACAATAATTGTTTTATTATTAGGATATGTTGCTCAGTTGTGTAACTTATCTTGGTTATTTGGCATGAGTGACTAAATATTGAACAATAGGTTAATCTTGTGACAAAAAACCATTTCCGTCACAGGCTGCTAATATCGATCTGCACCAATTAAAAACTTCTGTGAGAGAAAACAAAAAAAAATAACTCATGATAATTGATGTTATTTGGGTTCTTGGTATTGGTAGTATTGTTGATGCCGTATTTGGATTAACAACACCAAAAAACTCTTTCTTGTTTCAAATGAAAAAATGTCGCTCTAATGTTGAAGTAATGACTCAAAAGATGCAAAATAATGGACTGAAGCCTTTCTACACTGACAACTTTTCTGAAAACCCTCGTAAATTATAATTGAGTTATATCGGAATAATTTTATTAGGGATTTTTTCAGTGCTTGAATAAAACATTACTTTATTTTAAACTTATGTGTTTTTTTTTGTAGAATACGAGTTTAACGTGGAATACTACCGACCCAGATTTTACCACTTGTTTTGAAAAAACTGCCCTGGTATTACTTCCAGTTGGGGTATTTTGGTCGTTTCTACCGCTAGAATTGTTGTTCTTGAAAAAGAGTTTCTATAAACCCATAGCATGGAATTGGAGAAATGTTTTGAAGCAAACGATAAATTGGCTTCTGGTGTTGTTGTGCTTGTTTGAGTTCTTGTCAAACATTCCTGAAGACATAGTTCTGTTAAAAGTCAACATTTTCATACCAGTATTAAAGATGATTAGCTTTGTAAGTATTTTAATCATTATCTTAATTAGGTAATCCACAGAGCTGCGACCAAAATTATATATTTTAATTTATATTGAGAATGAATCATATATTTAGAATATCAGTTTTTTTGCACATATGTTAATAAACATATAAATTATTAATTAACATTCAGTTATATTTTAAAGACTATTGAAATTGTTTTCATATTATTAATTGAAATATTCATAAGGTTCCTTCCAATATCTATCAGAAATTTATTTATTTAAATGTATGGATGGAGAGCAGTATTTAATAATATTCAGCAGTATGTTCAAAGTGAAAGTTAGTTCGGAGAATAATAGTTAGTGAGTTTTGGAAATTTAAAATTACCTTTAAACGATCTGGCGCATTCGCCTATTTTGATGATCCAAGAAAAATAATTTAATACAAACACATTCAGTAGACACTGTCATTTATGTCGTTGATTTATTTTGAAAAATAACGCAGTTTGAAAATTTCACCAAATATATATAGATGGAATGAATTTTATGGCTGAATTGTAAGTTATTTTAACCAGCGCATTCGCCAGTTCGCAAAAAAAATCATCAATAAAATTAATGAACTATATTTTTAGACTGCCTCCGGTGTTTTGTCCTATAAAAACACCAAACATGGTTACCGATCATCAGGGCACCAATTCGTCTTCTGGTTTCTCCTGGCATTATGTGGTGCTCCCCAATTCAGAACAGAAATAAGAAATTTTGAGACCATAAAATCAGTGGACAATTATTTCTTACCCACTACGTACATGGCATATTTCCCATTAGTCTGCATCATGTTGGTGCTGAGCAGTATTAGCGAAGGGACCACAGAAACACTCTTCAAAGGAGAGGTAAACATTATTCGGAGTATACACAGAGTGTTTCAGGAGTAATGGGAAATTTATTACTAATTATAAATCGAAACCTTCTTGATCTTGATAAAATATGAATTTCGTGAGGTAATTATTGAACCGTAGGACATCTACGGATAATATAAAATTATATTCTGTTACAGTTGTACTATATACTGAGACCATTCACAGTTATAACGAAAAATTATCATTAATTTCTTCTGATAAGGAGAAAGTGGGCGACGCTAAAAGAGTTTATAATGATGCTAAATATATTACGCAAATAATTTGACGTATTTTATATGATATGTTTTAAATCCGAATACGTTAGGTAAGGAGGGTGGATCAAACCGTTTTAGTTAATATTTATGATGATCTGTTTATTTGTAGCCTTTGAAGTTCCTCTGTGCTATATCTGAATTTGTAAGACTGTAAAAATAACGGGATGAACATATAAATCTCGATAATACCAGCGCATTCACCATTGTTTGTTAATACATATCATTATGTAACATAAAAAAATAAATAATTAAATGTTATGAGATTAACAATTAAACTGGGTTTCATTAACATTTACTGTATGGTTTAGGGAACATTCTGTATAGAAATAAATATTAAAAGCTATGGTTCATAGCCTGTAGATTTTATTTTATTTATTTCAAAGGATATTAGAAAATGCTAGTTATCTTAGAAATGTTTCCGAGAAACAGTAGTTTTAGATGTAAAGTGATGAATAAACAGCTGAACTACTAATTACATTGCTCTTGAAACACTCTGTGTTTTTTGTATTTTCGCTAATAAAACAATTAGTTAAGATATTAGATATATTAATTACGAGTGGTATTTAATTTTAAGGGCATATCGCATTAAAAAAATAAAAAAGAAAACCGTTGGATATATGCAATCTTCGTCTTATTTTCTGCCAATATGACACTGTCAATTTTTTTTAATGGTGCCATGATAATATCTCAAAACAGCTAATGGTCATCCATTTTAGCGAATAAATAAGTAGAAAAGTGGTAGAAAATCTTGTTATTTGGGGTTCTATATAAAAATACTAGTAATAATTTATTAACTATAATAATGTTGCCAATACAATATAATATTATTCATTAGATTATTTTAGATTGTGCTTGGGTTTTAATTTGCCATATTTTTATACTGTATTAATAAATAATAAACCAAAACAATGACCGTGTACTGATTCATCAAATATCCTGCGGGTTCTTCTGGTTTCCGATATGTTGTACAGTATGTTGATAAAATCTTGATTGTTTAGTTCAACGTCTGGCTGCTAGATGACGGAAATGCCTAAGAAAAATGCTTTATTCACTTATAAAAACACTTTCATACCAACTATAACGAAGTTTCTGAATTTTTACAAAATATATTATTTTCTAAAATAGAGTAATTTTTATAGATACGGTAATATGATAATGTCAATGAATTCATATCGAACATATTCAATAGTAGCTCTAGTCCTATCACTGTTGTCATATTTCCCTCGAATAAAGACATTTTCGTAGATATGGCAACTAAAACATTCTAACATTCTCATACTTCTCTAGAATAAAACAGACATTTTATAACTATGGTAACTATAATACATTCATATCCTCTAGTTTCTCTAGTTCACTAGATGTGATTATTTTCCAAGAATAAGAAAATTCTTCGAATTCTTCACATCGAATGTACTCGTTTCCATAGAAAAGGAAATTTTCATAAATATGGGAATTATGTTAATTTAATCTCGAGCATTTTAACCAGCTTTGTGGATTCTTGCAGACGATTAGATTTTTCTAGAATAAAGATATTTTCGAACACAAAGTGCAACTCTGGTAATTTCATCTCGAACATTTTAACCAGCTTCTCTGGATTCTTACAGATGGTCAGATTGTTTTTAAAATAAACAAATGTTTGTAAATAAGGCAACTATGGTAACTTGACGTCGAATGTACTCACTAGGTTCTCTAGTTGCATACATCTCATCATATTTCCCTAGAATAAAAATATTTTTGTAGATATGGCAACTATGATAATTTAATCTTAAATATTTTAACCAGTTTCTATGGATCCCTACAAATGACGATATTTTTTTATAGAATTTTTAGAATTCCTTATCGGATGTATCTAGTCTCTTTAGATTTCTAGGCGTGATCTAGGTGTCTCTAAATGCAACTTTTTCAGATATGATAACAGAATAGTAACAATAAGTTCATATAGAACGTACTCACTAGTCCCTCTGGCTTCTTAAATGTTATCGCATTTCCCTAGAATAAAGATATTTTCGTAGATATGGCATTTTCTAATTGAAGGTTATACTATCTCACAATAAATATAATTTTTGTATACATGGCAACCTTGATCTATAACTTTGCTTTTAATTTCTCTGGATTTTTACAGATGCTCTTATTTTTTAAAAGATTGTAGATGTAGCAACTATGTTTGTTATGATGGTATGGTCGTATCCATAAAGAATTTTTTTGTATATGTAACATCTACGATAAATACATTATTTTTAAATGTTCGTAGATATGGCATTTATGTAGACCATTTATTAGAGATCCTTTATAACTAAATACCACTCTTAATAAATTCTTTTTCAACATAAATTTTAACAAACAACATTTAAACCGTCTTTAGAAAGAGAGTCCTGTCAAAGAGACCGGATTCCTGGGAAAGATCATATATACCCACATCGACTCCATCCTTTTCAAAGGTTTCCGCAAACCTTTGGAGCTGAAAGACATATGGTATCTAGATTACGAGAACAGATCGAAAAACATCGTTCCCATGTTCGAGAAGGAGTTTAAAAGGCGTCAGGATATCAACAAAAAGTGCGTACGACATAAACTAGGTTAGTTTTTATTGAAGTTTTTTGTTTTTTTTTTATAGAAAACATCATCATTCTGATAAGAACGGCAATTCTCCCGATAGACCTGGAGATGTGTCCGTGTTTCCGGTTTTGTTCAGTTGTTTCTATCCGATTTTTATTATCGGAGTGATATGTCGGTTTGTATCGGATATAGTAGCATTCGTCAATCCTCAAATACTTGGGTAATTATTTTTTTGTCGCCGATTTTTCAAAGTTTACATGATGAAATTCTTTCCAGATATCTTATATCATTCATTGGATCCGATGAGCCCATGTGGAAAGGTTATTTTTACGCGTTTGTGATGTTTGCCTCGGGCTCGTTCCAAACGATAATCCACAACATCCATTTCCTGAATTTGTGGACGTTCGGATTACGATCCCAGGCCTGCTTGATGTCCGCGATCTATCGGAAAGCTTTACGAATTTCAAACTCGACGAAGAAGGATAAGACCGTCGGAGAAATAGTGAATCTGATGGCAGTGGACGCAACCAGATTCCAAGAGTTCAGCCATCAGCTTCCATTGATATGGTAAGAAAATACGATATTATCTTAAATTTATCCTTAATATACTAATCATGATTTTTGGGACCGTCTTTTGAGATTCTTTTTTTTTTGTTGCTTGTTTATGCACTACTTTATGTTATTTATGTAAAGTTAACGGGCCTCATAAAGGGTTGGGGATAAAGTTATTTCGTTTTTGGTTTGAAATTTTATTTTGTTTGATGAATCTTTCTTTTCTGAGCTGATATTCTGAGATCACTTTAACAAACAGCTTTATTGATTTAATACATCTATCTAAACCTTTAAATACTCTCTATAAACGAACTAATAAATGATCTAACAGGTCAATTGAAAAGACCCCGGCCTGACACATAGATGGCGCTACTAGAATTAAATCATTAAATATGTTTTTTTAGTTAGCCCTAACCCTCAAAAGATGCATTCAGTAATATTTGGGTATGAGAAATTTCTGTGCAAAGTGTGTGCCGCGCGAGATTACTTTTTGCCAAAACCAACGACGATTTGATGATTCGGAGCAGTGTTTGAAGATGATCAACCGTATTAAACCCGAGTTTTTGCGTCGATATATGACAATGGATGAAATATTGAAATATGGCTTCATCATTTCACTTCGAAGTCCATTCGACAGTTGTCCGAGTGGACTGCACACGATGAACCCACTCCAAAGCGTGGAAAAACGCAACAGTCAGCTGGGAAGGTTCTGGCGTCTGTATTTTGGGATGCGCATGGAATTATATTTATTAACTACCATTTGAAGGACGAAATCGCCAAAAAAAGCCCGCAATTGAAGAATAAGAAAATGCTGCTTCACCAAGACAGTGCACAAGTCAGTGAAAACGATGGCAAAAATCCATGAATTGGGCTTCTAATTGTTTCCTCATCTACCGTATCTACCAGATCTGGCTCCTAGCGACTATTTCCTGTTCTCAGATCTTAAAAGGACGCTCGCTGGGAAGAAATTTTCGTCAAATGAAGAGGTGATCGCCGAAACTGAAGCCTATAGTGAAGCAAAGGACAAATTGTACTATAAAAATGGTATCAAAAGTTGGAGGTCGCTATAATCAGTGTACCACCCTTGAAGGGAAATTTTTTTATAATAATCTCCTAGAACTTCAACAATTTGCCCGTGGACAATAAGTATTTTTTTTATGATTTTTGTTATACAATATTCAATATAAGTGATCTTCTGTAAAAAGTTACATTTAATTCTTATCTAGAGACTCTTCTAACTTATTCTAGATATTATTATATCTCACTCTATGTGTCTATTAGTCAGTTCGTATGGCAGTATGCGTTTGAACCTACGCACTTCACTGCCATCGCACACGTTTAACTGTTTGGCGAGTGTATTGGGATGCACTAATAGGCTTTCAGAGTACTTTGAATTACACTTTTTATGAGTTCCAAAGGGATATCACGCTGAATTAATTTATTGCAGACGTAATATGGGGCATCGACGATGGCTCGCAACACTTTATTCTGGAACCTCTGAAGAATAGCTTTGTCAGATTTACTAGTAGTACCCCACAGTTCAATATCATAGGTCCAAATGGGTCCAAGTATTGACTTATAGAGCAAAACCTTGTTATCTAAGGATAATTTCGATTTTGCCCTATCAGTCAATACATTTGTTTCGTGTTAAGCCTAAGCTGTTTGCGTTTTGTTACTATATGTTTTTCCATGTTAAGCGTCGATCAAAACTAATTAAAGCTACATACATTTCGTAAATAACACAAAAAAAGAATGTAAAGAAGCCTTCATAACAAAAACACCAAGAACTGCAGCAAAATTCGAAGCTAAAAACATAATTTCAGGTCCGCTCCTCTTCAACTGGGCCTAGCGATCTACTTCCTGTGGAAAGAAGTAGGACCGTCCATTCTAGCAGGATTAGCCGTGATGTTGCTATTAATACCCGTAAATTTCCTGATCATTCGCAAGTCCAAAGCGCTGCAATTCCGACAGATGCGATACAAAGACGAACGCGTCAAAATGATGAACGAAATCCTCAACGGCATCAAGGTGTTGAAGCTGTACGCCTGGGAGCCCAGTTTTGAGAAAATCATCCAGGATATCCGGGCCAAGGAGATCAAAACCATATTGCAGATGAATTACTTGAATGCTATTACGGCGTTCATGTGGAACAGTGCCCCATTCCTGGTAAGTCGCTCATTATTTTTGTTGTCTGTTAGGTAATTAAATATTCTACAATTTGGACAGTTCTCATTTGTGACCTTCGCTACATACGTTCTGATTGACGAGAACAACGTGTTGGACGCTTCGAAAGCTTTTGTTTCTCTTTCGTTGTTGAATATCCTCAGAGGGCCTTTAAACATGATCCCCAATCTGATAAACATGTTGGTGCAAGTAAGTTTTTGCGATTTATGTTTGCAGCGGCAAAATAACGAAACTGATACTTAAGCTTTATATATATATATATATATATATATATATATATATATATATATATATATATATATATATATATATATTTATATATTATGGTTCAAATTTGATCTTGACTGAAAAAAAAATTTGAAAGGCTCTAATGATTAGTTATTTAATACAGAGTGTCCCATAATTATTTATTTACAGAGGTAAGCCGTTTGCATTAAGATGCTATTATTATATGATCTTTCAAAACCTAAGTTATAGTACACCATCTAATATAAAACAGGAAGTACCAGTTAATTATTGTGCTGATTGTCGTTTTTGAGAGTATGTAGCAGTTTTGATTTTCGATGCGATTTAATTTTAAAGAATTCTCTTGAGGTACCTAATCTCATTTATATCGAAGGAAAAACAACAATCACGCAAGTATTCATCGCAAGTATTTCTGTGCGTTCGTCTTCTTGGTATCATTTCGACATCTCTTTTAAGTTCTAATGAACTCATTTTTATAACGTGATTTTTCAGAAAAACATATAATCACGAGTTTTAAACTTGTCTACAATATTAATAATAATTATTTTTTTACTTATAACCCAAAAAATTCTTTCTAAAATATAATTATTGTTGATTCGAACATTTATTTTTATTGTATTTATTAATCCAATACTGGATTTGGAATTAACCATAAAGAGCTCTATAAAAAAGAGGAAATCGCATATATGTTTCTTGATTTTTGATGAATAATTAGCAATTATTAACAAATATATAACAAATTTTCATTTTTAGTTTCATATAAAGCGCTAGTATAAATAATTTCACGAGCTCTTTGTTAATTTTTCAGTTGTTATAGTCAATAACTCATCGTCTAGACCAGGTCACAAAACATTCTCTCTTAGTCATCCTACTCATCTTGAAAGCAGTTCTGGAATGTACGTGAATGTATTTAACTGTCTTCTGTACCTAGTAAGTGTACACCAACAATATTTTATCCTTTCTATGTATTATTTCACTTATTCAACACTTCTTCCATATCCCCTCTACTTTTGGCACATTTCTGACTCTTCTTAGGTCTCATTTCGTCATTTTCAATTCTTGTATCTTACTTTTATCTTTCCCTAACAATTTTTCTTTTGCCTTTAGCACTTATATTTCCTGTGAATGACTTTACAATTTATAACGAAGTAAAAAATCATGGGGTTTTTAATTTTGGCTTTTATTTCTCCTCCTGACTTGGATTACCTTTCGTATTGTTTTTATTTATTATAATTTCTTATTTTCTTGGTGTCATATTTCATCTGTTTAAGATATTCTGAAAGTGGTCTATTTTATCACTTATTATTACATTATTCAACATTATCCAAAAATTCCTAAGGACATTTCCATTTTTTCCATATAATTTTTACCTTAAGTATTTTCTCCACTTAATTTTTTTATATACTCTGTTATTATTTGATCCATTAATTTCCAGATTCTCATTTTCCAAATTTGTCTCGTATTTGTCAATTTATGGTGTTTCTCTTCTTTTCCCTCTTCACATTCTTGAGTGTGTTTTTTCTTCTCTGCATAATTAAACATACTAAATAATAAGGAACTTTATAAAATTTAATAATCAGTTTTAAACCATTTTTATTACATTCATTTCTGGAAAATAATTTCCCCAATTTTTTATACATGTAGCAGTTGAGCCAAAAGTCCCGCTACCATTTTCATTGCGCGTCATCGTAGTTATGTGGCGTTTAGCTCAGTTTCGCTTTAACCATTGTGTTGTGTAGACGTCCAAATTTTATTATGGATAAATACACGTCACAAGAACGAGCAGAAATAGTCACAATATTTATTGAAAATAATCGTTCCATTATTGCCACTTAGCGAAAAGTGCGTCAAAAATATCCTAATCGTCTACTGCCTCACAGAACCACAATATATCGTTTACATGCGAATTTTCGACACTACGGTACGACAGCAGACAGACTTCGTTCTGGAAGACAACGGACGTCTTGTAACCCTGAAAATGTGGCTCTGGTGAGCGATAGTGTTGCAGAGTCTCCAGAAATATCAATTTGGAGAAGTGGTTCCCAGTTACACATTTCTGCACGCAGTTTAAGGTGAATTTTGAAAACTGATTTGAAAATGTTCCCATACAAAATTCAATTAGCCCATTGTTACTAAGAGATCCTGATCAACGAGTTGAGGACAGTATGGTTAGATTTAAGCTTTTTCTTCTAAATTGATAATTATCGATGAAGGCCCTTTTTTCTTAGCGACCACGTCAATAAACAGAACAGTTGGTTTTGGGGAACACTAAAAACTACTGTATAGTGCAGTATTCATGCTGGAAACATCATTGGTCCCTATTTCTTTGAAAATGACCAAGTTATTGCAGTTACTGTTACTGCTGAACGATACCAAGACATTATTCGAAATTTTCTTGTGCCTGAAATGGAAGAGCAAGGACTAGAGGACATATGGCTTCAGCAAGATGAGGCCACAGCACACACAGCTCGTTTATCATTCGGATTTAACAGCACCAGAGTTTTTCTTACGGGATTTTCTAAAATCAGAAGTTTATGCGAATAAGCCCCAAACTATTCAACATCTTAAAGACAATATTCGTCACAAAATTGAAGAAATTGAGCCGCAGATGTTGCAGGATGTCATGAAAAATGCCTTAAAAAGCCGAAAGTTGCATAGGGAATCGCGGTCACCAAATGGCTAAATAGCCGACATAATTTTTCAATCATAACGAGAAAAAATGTAAAGACCAAATTAACTTTTTATGAAAACCAAACTTATTTTTGTGGTAGCGAGACTTTTGCCCCATGTTGTATTTTAAAGCTTTACCATAACTTCTTTATCTCTTATCATTACAACATATTATTTCTCTCACTAAACAAACACATACACCACTTTTGGTTGAACGATTTTTGGAAATGATTCAACAGCATCAGTTTCGTTATTTTATAGCCACACACTGGGTTCTAGACTTTTCAATAATAAACGTCGATTCTAGACTATGATATCAGCAAAAAGAATCAACTCGTTTTTAAACGCAGAGGAAATAGATCTTTATATTGAGCATGACACCACTGAAGGTAATTAGTTATAATTTTAATATTACCAGAGTAAAATTTAACAAAACCATCTTTCACAACAGCTGATCCTGTAATTATTGAGAATGGCATGTTCAGCTGGGGAGACCAAGCAATTCTTAAGAATATCAACATAAGGATAGGCAAAAGCTCGTTGGCAGCAATAGTGGGACCTGTAGGAGCAGGAAAAAGTAGTCTCATCAGTGCCTTGCTCGGTGAAATGGATAAATTATCGGGAAGGATCAACCAATACGGGACCGTGGCGTATGTTTCACAGCTAGCTTGGATCCAGAATGGCACCGTCAAGGAAAATATTGTTTTCGGTCGGGATTTTGATGAATTTAAATACAAGAAGGTCATCTCAGCTTGCGCCTTGGAACCGGATTTGGCGATTCTCGCGAACGGAGATCTAACAGAAATAGGTACCAATAACATTTTATTCAATGAACGTTTTTTTAATTATTGTTTCCTATAGGTGAAAAGGGTATTAATTTATCTGGTGGTCAGAAACAAAGAATCAGTTTAGCCAGAGCTGTATATAGCGATGCGGACGTCTATTTACTGGACGATCCTTTAAGCGCCGTCGATTCGCACGTTGGAAAACATATATTCACGCAGGTTCTCAGCTCGAGCGGACTTCTGAAGGACAAAGTCCGGGTGTTAGTCACTCACGGTATAACGTATTTACCGAAAACAGACCAGGTGATCGTCATGAGCAACGGAGAAGTGAGTGAAAGCGGAAGCTACCAGAATTTGTTGGAGAAAAAGGGGGCGTTTGCCGATTATTTGATTCAACATATAAATGAAGATGTCGAAGATGAAACGGGTAAGTTATTTAAAAGTTTATTGAGTCGAGGAAAAAGTTATTTCGGTTTATATTTGATAATTTTAGTAATATCTATTCAGTGAAGCAATATTATAGCGCGTCTAGAGGGTAATACTACGTCGAATGTTCTAGATGGTGGCGTCATTCGATCAATGAATCAATATTGATAACTTACCTTTTTACGTACGAAAAGGGGAAAATGCAGCGTAGTTTGATCAAAAATTATGTGGTGTTCATACTAGTGCGTGATAAAGTGGACTCCAGTATTGGTTTATTGGTTTTCGATCTAGAAATTTCGATGTTGAAGATCTCATCCCATATCATCCTGGTTAGCCATTCGTTGAAAATGTCGTGCGTATACTTGTCGAGGTAGATCAACATATTTCAGCTCGTGACATCATTACAGATCCAAATATCGAACATAAAACAGTATTGAACCACTTGTATAGACCTGGACACCAAACGTTCAACTTGAATTTCATTTCACTTGAATTAACAGTTAACATTTTTTTTATTAATCTCTTAGAATGTTAACAATCTGCCCGTGGGCAATAAGTATTATTCCATGCTTTCCGTTATATAATATAACCATACTAACATGTAGAAGATCACTTCAGTAAGTGATCTGCTTTACAACTTATAATCTAAATCTTATTCTAGATACTATTCTTATTCTAGAGATTATTAAATTTCACTCTATCTGTCTATTAATCAGTTCGTATGATAGTTTGCGTTTGAGCCTACGTACTTCACTATCATCGCGCACTTTTAACTGTTTGGCAAGTGCATTGGTATGCACTAATAGTATTTCAGAGTACTTCACACTAGCACTTTGAATTATACCCGTTATGGGTTCTATGGGGATATCGCGTTGAATCAGTTTGTTGGACACGTAATATGGGGGATCGACGATGACTCGCAAGACTTTATTCTGGATTTAAGAGTAATTAAAAATGGGTCATGCTATGCAATAATTAGTAAAAACAATCACGGTCAAAGCTCAGTGAAGCTTCACAAACGGTTGCCAAGCCCGCAATGATGCCAAAAAAGATGATGATGGACAAAAATTAGGAGTGAACGGATCTGATGATGGTAGTTGGTGAATGGTTTTAACGCAGAATTATCTTAATCCGGTTTCAAAATAGACGGGTGTTAAATAATCTTGTCCAGTTTTTTCTTCAAAAATATCAGATTCCTTTTACAATAGCGGAATTATAGTTTTATAAGAAAAATTAGAGAAAGTTGCTGATTAAGATATCGAAAAAACCCGAAATTACCTTTTCTCAAACTCAATAGTCATTCACTATGGTAAAGTAATAATAATAATAATAAATAATAATTTTAATATCAAATCAAAGTGTGAAATTTAATTTTTATCAGCTTCATTAATTTATTCATATTTATTGAAACTTGAGTTGATATGTTCAATCACAGGTGATTCAACATTGCTCCTTGAATTGCGTTGATTTCGTCAGTGAGTTTTTGTTTTGTTTGTTTTATGATTGTAATATGCAATTGCTTGTACTTTCTAGGGGTTGTTGAGATCTAAATTGTTACATGCTTATCTATGAAGTTCATAAGTTTCTATACATTTTAAACTTTTTTTATAAAAAGAAAATCATTACTGTACAATATTCAATTTGTTTTGGCCTGCCAACAAAGAATAAAGTAACAGACTGATTTATTATTTCGTTAAATATTTTTTTTGTTTTATCTTTTATTTCCAACTGAATGAAACTTATCTATTTTTTAGAATTAAAAGAAATCGAAGAACAATTAGAGAAGACTCCTCTGAGCGCTGAAGCCAAACGAACGATATCTCGCCAGAGATCTCGCCTATCAGAATCATCTACCAACATGGAATACGGCGTTAACGGCATATCACTGTCCAGGGAAAGTCTGAGAAGTCGGAAGAGCACCTTGACCAAAAAAGATCATCTAACATCGAAGCATTTCCTGCAAGAATCTCTGTTCAAGAAGGACAAGGGCAAACTGATTCAGACCGAAAAATCCGAAAAGGGACGAGTTAAAATAGATGTGTACAAATATTACTTGTACGCTGTGGGTTGGGCGTTTATCTTCTGGACGTTCATGTCTTATGCTGGCTTCCAAGGATTCGGCATAGCTTCAAACGTATGGCTGGGTTATTGGGCTGAAGACACCAGCATGATTGTTGATGGAAAAGTTGATACGGGTACTAGGAATACGTATCTTGGGATTTATGCCTTGTTAGGTGTTTTACAAGGTATGTGAAGTTGTTTTTATTGTATTTTGAATATGTTCTCGCTGTTAATATTGTCACAACATAATTTATTTTTCAATATGTAAATATTAAAATAACAAACCCAAGTTACTTCTTGGTGCTATTCAATTTTCTTATTTTTAGTAGCTCAATTTTGTCCAAATTATAATGCTATAGTATCCGATCCAAGTTGCAAAATTTAAATAAATAATGGAATAATAGGTGGTTTGATAAAATTCACAACTAATGACTTATTTTTCATTGAACTTCATAAAACTATAATCTGAATAGTACAAGAACAAATAATAATGTAATACGTTGACAACTACCTGAGAGATGAGAAAAAGTAGCGACTATCGATGGACAATATTTTTAATAAAATACATTGTACCAAATTTACAAGAGGGCTTCAGGCCTAATAATAATATATATTCATTTCATCTCAGCATTGCCATTTAATAACATATTTTTTCATGTCTTTTATAGTTTTCAAGAATTATGAATGCATTTATTTTTACATTTATGTCGAGGTTGATATTTATTGCGTTGTCGATTTATTTGATAGAATATACTCATAAAAAAACAGGTCAATTGAAAAGTCTCCGGCCTGACATATAAATGGCGCTAATAGAATTAGATCCATAAGTTTTTTCATTTCATCATTAGTTTGTGAATAAAAGCATTTTGAGTCAAGCAACTTTTGTTATTGTGAAAAAAAAATGGATAAAAAGGAATTTTGCGTGTTGATAAAATATTACTTTTTGAAGGGAAAAAACAGTTGAAGCAAAAACTTGGTTAGTTGTCTGTACTTCCCCATAACATATAAAGAAATATAAACTCTTAACCGTTGAGGAGTTTTGTCTTCCGTCACATCAGCTCAGCAGTAACATTATATACAAATATCTGATTATTTTAGATTAAAAAATATATGAAAACATTGTAAGTGGCTTTGAAATTCGAGGGGTTCCCTCGATATCCCCGGATTCCACTATCAGATCCTGACCTGGTTCCACTGGGATCACCTCGGAAGTGCAATATTTCGAATACAGAAGAATTTTGATAATCAGTCCATAATTGATGGAGAAATCGGCGAACACACATAAAAAATATACAGTCCAACATAGAACCTCCTCCTGTTTTGAAGTCGATTAAACATATAACAGCGAGAACTTACTCGAGTTTTCCATATTGGTTTTAGTAATGACTTTAATTAACTGTGCTATAATGTTTTTTAGCATTCTGTATATGTGCTGCGAACATAGTTTTTGCGAAAGGTACTACTGGCGCAGCCACGAAACTTCATGGAAAATTAATGAACAGTGTCATGCATTTACCTATGAATTTCTTCGACATTACTCCATGCGGCAGGATACTGGCCAGATTCTCCAGTGACATCATCGGTATTGACCAAAGAATTCCCAACAATTTCAACAGTTTCTTCTTCAACGTCGTTAAGGTACCATAACTGGGATAGAACCCTTTTTTATTGAACCTAACGATATATTATTTTACAGTTCCTCGGTGCCATCGCCATCATCTGTTACACCACGCCGATCTTCACCTCCGTAGTCATCCCTATCGGAATCTTGTACGTGTTCATTCAAATCTACTTCGTATCGACATCCAGACAAGTAAAACGTTTGGAATCCGTATCGAGATCACCAATTTACTCACATTTTGGCGAGACGATTTCCGGCACCACCGTGATCAGAGCTTATCAGTGTCAGGACAGATTCGTCAAGGAATCAGGGAACCGAATCGATACTCATCAGAGATGCGTGTACATCTCGTTTTACGCTAACAGATGGCTGAGCGTCAGGCTGGAAACCATTGGGAATTTTATTATTTTGGCGTCGGCGATCTTCGCGGTCATCAGCAAAGACATCAATCCAGCACTGGTGGGATTATCCGTGAGCTATGCCTTACAGGTAAGTGTTTTCATGTTAGATTTATCTTAATTGCTGGTTGGAAATAATAATAATAGATATGCTTAGCACAATCTTAATATACAAATTAATTTAATACTACTGTTCTTTTGTACTTGCATTAATATACAAGCAAGACGAGTAAGGGATTAATACATCAGTTCCAAATTAAAATAAAGCTAAGCTACTTAAGTTAAAGTTAAGAATACACTTATACACTAAACAAGTTCGTGTGGTTTGGTTCGTTCCAATCTTCTTATTTCCTGCGTGTTATCTGAATTGCTTCCACGTTACTGTGATTTAGCAACCTTTTTTCATGTTTCAAGGCGAAATCTTGGATAACTTCGTGTATCCATTTGATTTCGAGGTCATCGTGCAGATCCTCTTTCATTACGTAGCGATAAACATTGACCATTAGTCGTAGAACATTGTTTTGTGTGCGCTGGATTACTAATTGGTTTGATGTCTTGTCAAATTGGCTTTATGATTGGCTGATAAACCAAACTCATTGATTTTAGGTCAAATTGAGAATATATTCTGACTAACCAGTACAGTTGCTTGACTTATAGTCTAATCTGCTGCTTTCGTCTAACATGGTGTTTCCAATTTAACCTACTATCCAGATGTATTCCGAGGTATTTAGCTGATTCTGCTTGAATAATCGGGCATCCGTCAAGTGATATAATTAGATTTTTGTGATTTTGCAGCAACGCAAATGGAGATCTTGTTGACTGCTACATGTATTTTTTCTACAGCCTTAGAAAGAGATACATCTTTTGCCATGATACCTGTGTTGTAAGAAAATGTTCCAACTTTTGTGATTTCTGAATAAAAATTGAAATAAATGGTTTTCACAGCGCTCTTTTGCAACCATCTTTCAATCACTGAGGGCTTATTCTAGTCTATAACGTTTAACCCTTTAATAATATTCTCTTAAGAGAATTTTTCAATATGTCAATTATTTTCGCAGATGTTTAATAACGTGTCATTTAAAAATTAAACATTAAATCCGTCTGTCTTGAAATATTTTTCGAGGTGATAACAAGATATCTCAAGTTCTATCACAAAATTTGGATTTTTACTCTTTTTGAAAAGATCGGAAATATGAGAAAAATGGTTAAAAAATGTCACGTTTTTCTGAACAGCCATAATTCGGGGAAAATATTTTTTAGCTTCATAGGATAGAAGACTCCAAACCAAATATCTTGTAATTCGGTTCAATAGAACCTCAGATATCATATCATTCGTTTGGAAAAAAGTAGTTTCCGAAAAAAAACCGGCATTTAAAATTTTATTTTTAGGTACAGAGTAATTAAAACAGCCATTATTGTTATTATAACTATATATTGTTAACAACTCAGCATTGCTATTCAATAATTTTGTTAAATATTAATTCAGTTGCCTCTTAATTCTGAAGAATTAAAGTGTAGTGATACATTTTTCTTGGAGTATTGTTCATAACTAGTTATTACTTGTTCCCAATTTTTCTGGCAATCATTGAATTTCACAGCAGAAGAAACATAGCAGGGATTTTAAGTAATAAATTACATATGAAAAATAAATTTGTTACAGAAAAAATTTAAATATCAATTTTAATCAATTATGATTTAAGTTACACTATCAGTTTAAAAATTTAAATACAATGCATAAACATGCTTGATTTACAACAGATATAGTAGAGGTGGTATACATCAGGTGATTTGTGAACTATAATAGATATAACAATTAAATATATATTCTTGGTTTAGTGTCGAAAAAATTCTAGATTTTTTTACATATTTTAAAGTCTCCTTTTACCAACTATGGGTTTATCTGGACTGGGCCTACAGTTTAACGCGAGCTTCGAACCACCATGAACCACGGTCCTCGACATTAAGCCTACCGACTGGCGAGTGACCAACTTTAGAAAACATTCCAGAAGACATCCGGTCTTACCTAGCCTGGGTCCTGGCGCGACTGGGATCATTTCCTTGTCGGATTTTACACCCTTGCATAGGACAATCACAAAACTACATTTACGACCATGCCCCAGCAGGATTCGAACCCGAGGCTATCGCAACAGTAGGAGGGCCATCCTATCGCCTTTACCACTGCGCCAGCAAGCTGGCAAATTTCTAGATTTGAATGTCACTTTAACTGAATCTAAATTGAAACCAAGACAAACGGTAGTCGACTAGATTCTACTGATATTTTTTGCCGATATATCGATATATGTTTGAGATATAAACGTTTGAGAAATCTTTGAAATATTTTTAATAAATCTTTAAAATCGGTAAAAAAGGTTTATTGAAAATATCGCAACTTTTTAATATATATAAGGAATATCGATACTTTTTTGGGCTGATATATCATTATTTTTATTTTTTCTTAAAAATATCGATATGACTTTTGTAAAATATCGATATTTTTCTCCGCAGTAGACATCCCTAGTGTGCCATAACTCCCTAGCCATTTTTGAAATGTAGGCGGCTTTTTTCTCTTTACTCTGTGGTACTAATCTTCGAATCATGCGTGTCAAATTGTTTGTCATTCCAACTATTACTTAAACAATTACACTGGTTTTAATAAAATTTTGATATTTGGGGAAAAAAGAGTTATGTGTGTTATTTAAACATAATTTTTTTATGGGGAATAATATGTTATGTAGGCTCCGCATCAAGAAAATCACCTATTACCACCTCAAATTCAAATATTAACAAATCAAAATATAATTTTATATTTGTATAAAGATGTCTAATACAAAACTTTCATTTCTACAGATAACATCAACCTTGAACATGTTGCTTCGCAATGTATCTGAAGTGGAAACTAATATAGTATCGGTGGAACGTCTCAAAGAATACAGCGAGGCCAAACAAGAGCGACCCTGGGACATAATCGAAAAGAAACCGGACAGATCATGGCCTCCCAACGGCCACGTTGAATTCGTCAATTATTCCGTGCGGTATAGAGAAGGTCTGGACCTAGTTTTAAAGGATATAAGTTTCAAGGTCCGCGGTGGTGAAAAAATCGGGATAGTCGGGCGAACCGGTGCCGGGAAGAGTAGTTTAACATTATCTTTGTTCAGGTAACCCGATTTTTATATCTGTTATAACCAAATTCATGTTATGGATCAAAATTTTTTGCGTAGGATAATTGAGGCAGTTGGAGGGAAGATCGTGATAGATGGCATGAACATCTCGGAGATCGGCTTGCATGACTTAAGGCTGAAGTTGACCATCATTCCGCAAGATTCAATTCTCTTTTCCGGTTCTCTGAGGATGAATTTGGATCCGTTCGATCAGTATAGCGACGCGGAAGTTTGGAGAGCTGTCGAGCTGGCACATTTGAAATTTCATATTAACAGTAAGTTTTGATTTATTACTGATAACCACTTTTATTCGTTTTACTAAAATATTGACGGGAAGTTAGTTCCTTGAAGTATCATGTTTTTGTCGAAAATAAACAAAGATGATTTGAATGTTTGCTGATGACAACCTTTAATGATGTTGGTAACGCTTACTTTATGCTAAAAGTACATATTTTTTTATTTCACCAGCCTTACCCGCTGGACTCTACCACGTGGTATCCGAAGGAGGCGAGAATCTTTCGGCCGGACAGCGACAACTTCTCTGTTTGGCTCGAGCTCTCCTCAGGAAAACCAAGATTCTTATATTGGACGAGGCCACGGCGGCCGTCGATTTGGAAACGGACGATTTAATTCAGAAAACCATCCGAACTGCCTTCAGTGAATGTACAGTGATTACCATAGCCCACAGGCTGAATACCATTATCGATTCAAATAGAGTGCTGGTACTGGATAATGGCAATATTGCCGAGTTCGATTCTCCGTCAGTATTATTGAATGAAAAAAGTTCTATATTTTACGGCATGTGCAAAGATGCTGGCTTAGTTAGTTGATTTTGTTATGAAACCATATCTGTATTATATTATTTGTTGTATAGTTTCGAAAAATCTATTTTTAAAATATATTATATTTATATCTATAATATATTTATATTTAAAATACGCCTTCGGTAGTTTTATTTTAAAATGAACACGTACTGGATATAATATATGGATATAATGCTATTATTTCACAATATATAAATGAAAAATAACATTTTAACCCAACAATTTTAATATTATTTTTAAATTTGACTTGACGATTGAGATATATCAGTAGTAGTTACTGTTCCCTTTAGACGTAACTACCAGTTGCACTTATAAGATGTTTTACACAGCTACCTAACGTTGCAAGTGATTGATATTTAAGAGTGATTAACCTGTATTTTGCGAACTCTTTCCTCAACCCTATTGATAAGAAGACAAACTTCAATTTCATAACATTGCAAGTGATTGATATTTAAGAGTGATTAACCTGTATTTTGCGAACTCTTTCCTCAACCCTATTGATAAGAAGAAAAACTTCAACTTCATAACATTGCAAGTGATTGATATTTAAGAGTGATTAACCTGTATTTTGCGAACTCTTTCCTCAACCCTATTGATAAGAAGAAAAACTTCAACTTTATAACATTGCAAGTGATTGATATTTAAGAGTGATTAACCTGTATTTTGCAAACTCTTTCCTCAACCCTATTGATAAGAAGAAAAATGGACATTAAATAACTAAACCACAAATTTGCCAATAAATTATTTTACTTCGTTATTTTGTCATCAAATTCTCTTACAGTAAAAAATGTATAATACAACATAGTATACCAAGTTTAAAAATATTACTTAGATGTGAACATTTATATAAATAAGAATAAAATGAATTCAAATTAAAGGGATAAGATAATATCCATTAAAAAGAAAATGGATTATTTTATATAAATCTTGATCGGTATTAAAATACAATGAAGCTAAGTGTGAGATATTATAGATATTATTTTTGTATTTAAAAGGTCCAGGTAAGTTATAATTGTTATTGAATAAATTAAATTATCCTTCGCCATTTTATCATCATATTGTACATCTCTTTAAAAAGATTAATTCATATTAAAAAATAAACGTAAATAAAGTAGTACTCAAATATACAAGAAAAATATTGAAAAAGTCTACTTATGATCTAAACGTGAAAAGAATGGAATATGGTACAAGGATAGATTTCTCTCAGTAAGGACGGATGTATGTGATAAAGTAGAATGAAATAAGCTGCGTGTGGTATATTAATGAAGTTCTGTTTGGTACAACAGAAAAAAGGATATATACTATATAATTAATAATGTACATATTATGCATTAAGTTCCTTCGACATTTTATCATAAACTATTTTACAGGTTTTAATGGAATAATATTTTATAAAACCATTTATCGGAATTTATATATTTGTATAGTACAAATTGGATATAATTATATTTATATAGTTAATATTTATCTTATGATAAACATTTAAAAAACATTTTAGACCTCAGGGGGTCCTCCAAGTCTAAGCTTTGAGGATACGGGTGTGACAATCCCGGGGCCCCAGTCTCTCAAGGTCATCTTCGCATGGATCTTGAAGATGCGGGTTTAACAAATTCGGGACCCAGTTTGATGGGATGCTCGTTACTAAGCATATTCATCGAAGATGAGCTGAAGAAGAGCTCAAGCTCTAAAAACGGCTAGGAAAGTTATGTTCCAATAGGATAGTAGCGTAGGAGTGATAGTATGTGGAAATGATAAATCATGGAATTAAAAGATGGTTAATGAAAAGAGCAAATTTAAACCAGCCAGAGGGGCTTCGAAGAGCATCCTTGGTGTCTGAAATGGATGGAAGATTGAAGTGTATTTAATAGGAGTGATTTTAATACATAATAAATTAAAATATAGTTATTCTACTCAAATAAATATGTTATGCTAAAAAGATAAAGGTGCATATATATATTTATTGGTAGTAAATATTTTTATTATTTGTTGCCCTACTTTTCGTTGCTAATTTGCAATAAATATATAATGTAAAATGGAAGATGATATTTTAAAAGTTCCTTCACCATTTTATGATGAATTATTATTGTAGATCACTATATTGCAATGTTTTTTCGCTTTATTGATTCATTGTAACTAAATAATACGTATTCATATAATTTTTATAACGGTTGGTGTTATCCAATAATTCAATTATTTACGACACAAACAATAAAATATTGAACCGATGTGATATGTATAATCGAAGCCTTTTACATCTGAGAAGTTGCATTTATATTTTTTTTTGATTTACGATTTTAAATCTATCGACAAGCATGTATCGCTTGACAACGATTGAGATATATCAGTAGTAGTTACTGTTCCCTTTAGACGTAATTACCAGTTGCACCTATAAGATGTTTTACACAGCTACATAACGTTGCAAGTGATTGATATTTAAGAGTTTACCTGTACTTTGCGAACTGTTTCCTCAACGCTACCGATGAAAAGAAAAATGGTTATAAAAATAAATAAAGTTTAATTAATAATTAAAACTTTGTTATTTTGTTATCAAATTCTCTTATAGTAAAAAATGTATAATACAACATCGTATATCAAATATAAAAACATTACTTAGATGTGAACATTTAGATAAATAAGAATAAAATGAATTGAAATAAAAGGGATAAGATAACATTTATTAAAAGAAAAATGGCTAAATTTATATAAGTTTTGATTGGTATTAAAATACAATGAAGTTGAGTGTGAGGTATTACAGATAATAGTTTTGTATTTGAAAGGTCCAGGTAAGCCATAATTGTTCATGAATAAATTAAAATTTCTTTCGCCATTTTATCACATATTGTTACATCTCTATAAAAAATTAATTCATATTGAAAAAAAGAAACAAACGTTAGAAAGTACCACTCAAATACACAAGAAAAATATAGAAAAAGTCTACTTATGGTCTAAACGTAAAATGAATGGAATATAGTACAAGGATAGATTTACCTCAGTGAGGACGGATGGATGTGATAAAATAGAATGAAATAAGCTGCGTGTGGTATATTAATGAAGTTGTGTTTGGTACAACAGAAAAAAGGATATATACTATAATTAATGATGTATATATTATGCATTAAGATCCTTCGTCATTTTATCATTAACTAATTTCATTATTAGTCATTAACTATTTTATAGGTTTTAGTGGAATAATATTTTATTATAATATTTTTATAAAACCATTTATCGGAATATATATATATATATATATATATATATATATATATATATATATATATATATATATATATATATATATATATATATATATATATATATATATATAAATATATAATGTAAAATGGAAGATGATATTTTAAAAGTTCCTTCACCATTTTATGATGAATTATTATTGTAGATCACTATATTGCAATGTTTTATCGCTTTATTGATTCATTGTAACTAAATAATACGTATTCATATAATTTTTATATCGGTTGGTATCCAATAATTTGATTGAACCCATGTGACATGTACAATTGAAGCATTTTACGTTTGAGAAGTTGCATTTATATCTTTGATTTACGAAAATCTGTCGACAGTCGTGTATCGCTTCAATATGATTTCACTTCGAATGTTCTGGTTTGATCTAGACGCGCTCTTTCTCTGTCATTTCTCTTCATTTTTCATATTTTATTTTAAATTAGTTATTTCTAAATAAAATACAATAAAATATGAGACTGAGTATGAGTAAAATATGAATAGAGTAATATATGAGTAGAGTAAGTTTACTCGAATCAATTACACCGATTTTTCTACTTCTTCATTCTTATTTATTTCACTTATTTGTTTCTTACTCAATTAATTTAAGTCAATTAAATGATTTATTTATTTGATATTAGATCATACACGATTCACTAATTTATAAAATATTTTCAGCAAAATAAAATAAAATTCTATTTATGACAATGATCCATTAATATTGTTAATTGTGCCTTTATAGCTCTATTCTACAAGTTATTCAATATATACAAAACTATATACTTGACAATATACCAGCGAATTTATTATCAAAAAGGTTTTTGAATATATATTGTTATTGTTTCATCTACTTTAAGTCCCTATTTAGTTAAATAATAATTTAACAATTTTTTTATGTTTTATTTAAAACTTTACTGTTTTTTATTCCCAAAGTTATATTATATATATTTTTTATTTAAATTGTTGACTCATGGCTATGTATAATGGTATAAGACATTATATATATATTTTTAGGACATATATATGTAGAAAAAAATTCAAGCCTTTAACTGTGCCTTTGTTAATTACACCTGCTTCAAATATACACCTGTTTTCTAAAAAGTGCGTTGTATAATCCCAACCTTAATTTTAAATATAACTTATTAAACCCCTGATGATCTAGTCTACAGTGTCTAACTGAAATTATCAGTGGAAAATTGTCTCTGATATCATCATTATTTTTATAAATCGTTAACTGGCATTTACTTTCCTAGTCTTCATTAAATTTCGTCATTGTTCATATTCGATCGAAGTTGTTTTAGCTTTAGAGATATTGTTAATCAATGTTTTCGTAGTTTGTATTTTTATAAAAATGGAAGTGCTGATCAGAAAGCATCCTTGGCATGGGTCCAAATAAGTAATAATTAGAAAAGGTAATGCTTCCTAACGTTAAGTTACAATCTTAATAATCATAATTAAAACTGAATGGAACAGTCAATATAACGGAAATGAAAACACGAATTGTATTTGTAAAAATTATTTTAATTTGGAGTATAATTTCAATACAGTTATTTCTCCAATGTAGGAATTCTATCACTGGAGTGGATTTCTAGACTTTAAAATACACTTGTATGGCAACTAATATCCCTTAGTTTGACGAGAGATCTCCAGAAGGAGCTAGATCTAACCAATAAGTTGAATGTTTAAAAAATATTTGCTTTAATTAATTGATTTTTGCCAATGTTTTTTGAGTTTTGTGAGTAACTAGGTCTTTCCTGACGAATTTTTTAATTTAATTAGTCCATAGAATTTACGGTAACAATTTGTTTTTACTGTTTTACAATTTTCGAGGTAATCTACGATCAAAATGTCTTTTCTATATTTCTTTGTTGTCTATATACATATCTATATACATATATATATATATATATATATATATATATATATATATATATATATATATATATATATATATATTCCGTTTGAAACAATCATTTAGGGTTTTTTTTAAAGGGAGCTTCTAACCAATCTTAATAGTTGTATATATCGACAATTATTATTATTTTTGTTATTATTATATGTTTCAGGTATTTCATTATATAATTTCAGTTTATTTAAAATTATTCAGTTATTGTTTTATTATACATTGTTTTACTGATTTGTCAGTTACTGGATGTCGGTTTTATCGTAGCTTTTGACCCTTTTACACCATATATTTTAATCCATTAACGGAGGCAAAATTTTTATGAATAACTTATTATATTTAATATTTGTCTTACTTTGAAATGTGTATGATATAGAGATATTCTAGACTCTTAGCTTTTATTTACATTCACTGGATATAAACAGATTATCCCCTAACTGGGGAGTTATACTGGCTCATGGTATTTGGTTGTTTCAGTGACTTCAACGTTTGAAAATATAAATTTAATGAGTCTTTTGGACAACTGGACTAACCTCTTTATTTATTTCCATATTCGCATATTTAATCGCATATTTTATAAAATTTCGTATTATATTTACGGGAACTATGTATTCGAAGACGACGTGCTTATGTTACTGACTACTGGAGACGTCGAGACATATGCAGTTTGGTCTACGTTCGAATTATTCTATATTAAATTAATAGTTTTTGTGTTTAAAGCTCTTTCATATTTTCTAACTGGCAATCGTTCCGCAGTTACTTGAAGATTTCCTAGATGTACTTAAGTGGAGTTCAGGAAACAATATTGTAGTTGAAGCTGTAAGGTCTCATAGGCTAGATTGAAGGTGCTCTAAGATCCATAGCTATAAACTATTCCCATTAGGAAACATTCCAGCTATATAAAACACACCTAGTCTGTGGATTCCCGGCATAAACATCACAGTTCAGGGTGTAAGACCACCAAAGGTAAACTGAAGTTGCTGTAAACTAACATAGTCTACTGGAATATGTAGAGAAGCTTGCAGTTCATTGTGAACGCTTACTAAGGGCGAATTATTGTAACTCAGTTTTTCAGCCGTAGACAAGTTGTTGTGATCTACCATAGTCTATTGGAAAATACCTTATATGGTTAAATATGACTATAGTTTTTCAGGATTAAGCATGAGCATTAAGTCAGAATGTATGAGAAGATAATGAATACTGGCTGTTTTGTAGATATGGTAATGCATTAGGCAGAATTTGGTGATTAATTTTATCAAGAATGGTGTACATAGGTAGTAGCAGAAGAAATAAGAAATCAAGTGATATCAAAATGACTTGACAAGTAAACACACCATCGAAGGAAGAAAGAATTAAATCTAAAAAGTTAAATATGCTTTCGAATGAAAGTAAAATACATTACTTTGATATATAATCTTAATTAGGTGGATTAGGCCTCGAAGGGGATACCACTACTTAAAAATATGCGAATAGAACTCTACCTAATGGGTGGTGTGGAGAACAGTTCAATGTAAATACAATGAAACAACTCTAACCTACAAAATATTATACTTTCGTTCTTAATTGTAGTTTTAAGTCCTTCGACACTATATGCATTAGATGTACTATAATATTAAAATAAATTATATTTGGAAATTGCGTTTAATTAATTTGTTTAGATTAGAATTTTTTTGTATGTTAAATCCAAACTGAACTAAAACTTTGTTTCAACAGAGTTGATGCGGCAACATTGCGATGTTTTAACGTAATACATTTCCATGACGCATATATAAATAAGCTTATATATATATATATATATATATATATATATATATATATATATATATATATATATATGTGTGTGTGTGTGTGTGTGTGTGTGTGTGTGTGTTTTTATGAAAGATGAGTCATGAGTCATGAGTAGTTTTGATTAAGTAACATATTATGAACTAAATTTTTGCAGATTTCTAATTTTACAGTCTATTCTGCTCGTTTTCTACTGAGAAAAAGAAACGTTGATCGTCGTTCTTATATCAAACTGACAGCGAATTATGAGCGAACACGAAAAATAAACGTTCAAGGCCCCGTAACTTCGCACGAACAACAAAAACTACGGTCCTTAATCCGCATAGAATACAATTACTCGTTTTCCTACCCCGCGGTTCGCCACTTTGGCCCAACCACCACCGCGAGACAAAAATTAATTCGGCCTTATTGTATCTCGCAGGCGTGACGTGGGTGGCGCTTCGGAATTAATCGTGTGAACTGCACTTTACGTGTATGAGAGTAGTAACTGCAATCGTGTTTTTATCGGCGAAAATATCTCCTACATGACCACCGGTAATGGTGTAGAGATTGTAAATGAGTGGCCGTTTCGTTGGGATTAACATTGGGGATGATTTATTCTCGTATGGAGTCCTTTATATTGTATCAAAAGGTATTCAGGATATCGTGGCAGTTATACAGGTAGTAATAGATACTTTGTATGAAAGATAATTATGGAAAATTATCAGAAATTAAATTTTATTTAATGTCTGAGTTAATAATATCTATAGTTCTGTTTCAAATAATATTTTATGAGAACAGAGGAGTCTATTCTTCCATTTTTCATGAAAACTTCCTTTTCATGACGGTCTCTTGACCGTCTCCCTCTTGAAATATTTCTGGAGGTGTCACTGTCACAAAGGATCGACATTGTTCATAGACCAAATAGAGATTTAACTATATAGAGAAATTTAGAGAATGTTTCGCGACGTCATTATTTTCAGGGCAACGACAATTATGTAAATTTAAACGTATTTTTCATTATTAAATATATTTAAATATATTTTTAGAAGTAAGCTATACCATGTTCATTTCGCATATTGCACTTACCGGATCTGCATCATATTTTTATTGTTCATATTACTAATTATTACTACATAATTTATGCCTTACATGCGTATTGTCTGATGCTATTTTTTGCTGTTAAATAATAAATAACTACATAATCTGATCCTTATTCTTGCTGGTTTAAGATACATTGGTTTAAAAATATGGAAGTACAAAGGTAAATGCTGAATGTAAAGTTAAATTGTTAAAGTTAAAAGTTATAAAATACAGATTACGTCAATTTTATTTATAGTGGGAATATTAGCTGCCAAATTTATAAAAAGGAAATTCAAGGAGATCAAATAGGAATCAACATATATTAAAATCAGCCCGAAATAGCAGAAGATTTCATAGTAATAACAGGAACAGGTAAGAAAATTATTATTTTATGTTGGAAGTGACATCACGTTGGACAAAAAGCAAAACACATAAGAATCAAAATAAAACAACTATACTGGTTAGTCGGAAGATACTCTCAACTTGACCTAAAATCAAAGAGGTTGATCTATAATACAATTATAAAGCCAATTTGGACCTATGGGGTGCAAGTATCGGGTTGCACTAAAAATTCAAATCAACTAGTCATACAACGCTGCCAAAACAAGGTTCTTCGATTAATTACCAATATCTATCGCAATGTAACCAACGAAGAACTGCACGATGACAAATCAAATAGATTTGCGAAGTTATCCAAGATTTCGCCTTGAAACACGAAAGAAGATCACTAAATCATACTAACGTGGAAGCAATACAACTGCTGGATAGTGCTGCAGGATGTCAGGAGATTGAAGCGAACAAAACCATACCAACTTATATAAAGTACTTTTAATGTATACTTTTAATGTAAACTATAACTATAAGTTATTATAATTTAATAATTGAGGAATACATGTTGATGTATTTTCTCGCACTCGTCTTGCTTGTGAATTAATCCATGTACATAGGAAAAGTAGTAATAAATTAATTGTAAATTAAGATTGTACTAAGCGTATCTAATAAAGATGTTATATAAAAAAATTTTTAAAAAATGTTACCAGTAATCAATTCATTAATGAAGTTTGTCCATCGAGAATTCTAGCAAATATTGTAGTAAATGATAATAATTAGACATTTATCTTAATCATGATATATTTTAGTAATGATTTAATTTTTATTTTACATATGTGGTGTAGCTAGAATTTGTTGAAAGTGAAATCCATATAAAGCGAATTTAGAATAAGTAATGAGGAAATTAGACAGGATCTTGCAGGATGCAAGAATAGTGGAGAGTGATACCTTGAAAAGATTAAATTTGTTAACAAGAGTTGATCTGTATCAAATAAACAATACATAAACCGATAAAACGACACCTTAATGATCCAATATCTACTTCTCTGAAGATGTAACAAAACAAAGAGAAGGAATTTTAATTAGGAATATTGCTTCAGTTAATAAATTATTGTTTTGTAAAAATAATGATGTATTGACTGGGGATTTCCTTCATCTGAAAAGTACTATCATCCATTCATGCCATGGAGACAATCAATTCATTAGTGGGGTTTGACGATCAATAATAATGGTATAAATTGCGGTAGCGATCATAGTTAATTATATTTGGAGATTTTTAGAATATTAGCACTGCTTTCATATATAATGGCACCGGAGGCATTTTTTACTATGTTGTCTGGATTTGATCAAAACATAATACTTAAATATGGAGTTTTTATAAAAATAGAAAGACTGGGCATATAGTAATTATAATTGTTATTTAATTTTATCGAATCATTTAAAAATAAAACAGAAGCAAGATAAGATAACAGAAATAAGAAATATAGCAGTAAGTAAATGAGGCTGTATATACACATGCGCCAAACTCGAATTATAGTCTGTTTCCAAAATAAATGTTGCCCAATGTGCACATGACCACATCCGAAATTATTTGCCAAGTAACAGGTCAATTGAAAAGTTCCCGGCCTACCATAGTAAAACAAATATTTTTGGCAAAATTAGTTCTTTTTATACAACATAATTCTCTTCAAGGGTGATACACTGATTATAGCGACCCTCCAACTTTTTGATACTATATTTGTAGTACGATTTCGCTCTCGATTATTGGATCATTTGATCCAATAACGTTATGTAATAGTCGCTGTTAATGGTCCTTCTTTTTCAAAGTAGTCAATGAAAATTATTCCATACGCATCCCAAAATACAGACGCCATAACCTTGCTAGCCGACTGTTGCGTTTTTCCACGTTGCATTGGGTTCATCGTGTGCAGTTCACTCGGTAACTGTCGATTGGACTTCGGAGTGAAATGATGGAACCATGTTTCATCCATTGTCACATATCGATGCAAAATCTCGGGTTTATTAGGTTTGATCATCTTCAAACACTGCTCCGAATCATTAACTCGTCATTGTTTTTGGTCAAAAGTGAGCTCGCGTGGCACTCACTTTGCACAGAGCTTTTTCATATCCATATATTCGTGAATGATATGATGTACACGTTCAGTTAATATCTTTAATTCAATTCAATTCTATTTCATTCAATTTCAATTTACGGTCATTCAAAATCATTTTGCGTATTTTTTAAATGTTTTCGTCGTTAACAACCTCATTTGGACATCCACTGCGTTCACCGTCTTCGGTGCTCATTTCACCACGTCTAAACTTAGTATACCAATCCTTGATGATTAATTTTCATGGGGCAGTGTCCGGAAACTCGGCATCAAGTTAAATTTTTGCTGTAAATGTATTTTTCCCTTTAAAAAGGAGTATTTTATCAACACGCGAAATTCCTTTTTATCCATTTTTTCCACAGTAAGAAGAGTTTCTTCACTCAAAATGTTACAATTCACAAACAGACGATCCGACAGCTGTCAAATTTATACACGCATCTTTTGAATGTTAGGGCTAACTAAAAACATATGGATGTAATTCTAGTAGCGCCATCTATGTGTCAAGCCGGGGACTTTACAATTGACCATATATGCTGATATTCCTTACTTATTTTTGGAAGCTTGTCAAGTTATTTTTGTGACAGATGTCGCTTTGGTACTGTACGTTATGTTGTCAAACATTTTTGGTAACAATTGATTTTATTATACGAGGCTTATGTTTACCTTTGAATTGTCTGATTGGGATTATGCCGTCACAGGTAGTGGTAAATATATTTGTTTAGATAAAGCTTTTCTAATGATGACCTTATTGGCGTATATCTGTTTTAACGAGAAAATAATAAACTCTCTTTATTCTAAGGGACTCATGATTAAATTTTAAATTTCGATCGATTTTCAGGTGATCACCAGCGTTGCTTAAACTTGTGTCTAAAAAGTATCCTTTGTTAATTACTGTAAGTTTTTACCAGCAAACGATGACTTTCAGCGGCTTTTTTGTTTTCACTAAATAAGAAAAGAAACGCGTGCTGCAAATGCACGTTTTCAGGCACGAAACTTGATATTTTCGTAGAGGTATAAATCTATGACAGTGTTACTTTCGCAAAATATATCAAGTATAGCTTTGAAGCTTGATGTCAGTAGAATAAAATGATAATTGTTTCATATCATAACATTGTCGGGATATCTGTTATAGTCTCGCTTTACTCTATTACGTAAGAATCATGATTAATTTAATAAATTGTGATCGAATGTCTGCCACCGTATACCGACTACTAGTATTACATTAATTTGTGTTTAAATGGTATCTTATTTAACTATTTATTTAAATTCAGTCCTTCTACATCGGAATACTTCTCGGTAATTGAGAATGTCTACGGAAGATCTCAATTTAAACAATGATATCCTCAAACGAAGAATCGGGAATATGCAATACAAAAATACGTTACATTTTTACGGCCTCCACCAGACTATTTATTAGGCCACGTGCGGCGGCCGACGGACCGGCAATGACCAGGACATCAAGATTTAAGGGTGGCCGGCCGCTGGTCCACTTCCACCTTTGATATAAGATTATACGCGCTTGAGGTACAGGTGCATGTGTGAAGGCATGTACAGGTGCATTTCAAGGTCGCACCCCTCTTAGAATCAACGTTGAATTTTCTTTAACAGATTAGGACCAGTCAGACTATAGAGAAGTAATGCAAGTAAGGGATGGAACGCTATTAACGGTAAGATTGGAAATTTTTTAGGTGTAACCGATTTTAATTGTTGGAATGCGTAATAATGGAGATAATAGGAAAAAACGGTTTTTCATATAACGGGATTCTACTGGGTATGAGAAGAAACGTTGTCATACGACCATCAGTGTATTTTAACAATCAATCGAAAAGTCCCCAGCCTACCATAGTAAAACACATTATTTGGCAAAATTAGTTTTTTTTATTCAACAGAATTTCCTTCAAGAATGGTACACGGATTATAGCGACCCTCCAACTTTTCAATACCATTTTTATAGTACGATTAGATGGCACAGCTAGCATTCTTTTGATATCTGAGAACAGGAAATAGTCGCTGGAGGCCAGATCTGAAGAATACGGTGGATGAGGAAGCAATTCGAAGCCCAATTCATGGATTTTTGCCATCGTTTTCACTCACTTGTGACACTTTGCATTGTTTTGGTAAAGCAGCACTTTCTTTTTCTTCAAAAGCAGCCGTTTTTCCAGTAACGCTATGTATGTCGCTGTTGATGATCCTTCCTTTTTCAAGGTAGTTAATGTAAATTATTTCATGTGCATCCTAAAATACAGACGCCATAATCTTGCCAGCCGACTGTTGCGTTTTCTCACGCTTTGGAGCGGGTTCATCGTGTGCAGTCCACTCGGATGACTGTCGATTGGACTTGAAATGATGGAGCCATGTTTCATCCAATGTCACATATAGACTTAAAAACTCGGGTTTAGTACGCCTGACCATCTTCAAACACTGCTCTGAATAATCAACTGGTCGTTGTTTTTGGTCAAAAGTAAGCTTGCACGGCATCCACTGATATATCACTATGATCAAGAAATAGTAAGACGTAAAATTTGTGGAATTTTTTTATTACGAATTCATTTTGTCAGGCTAAGCTGTTAAAAATGAATATTGTTTGAGAATTGTGCGTCGTTTATTGGGTGTTGTTGGCACAAGATTGGCACTGATACTATCAAATTTTTTATCATACATTCATATATATACAATTGCTCGATTCACCTAAGTCAAGACTCGTCAGAAATTTTTAAATTTTATAACCTATATGACAACATCGTTGGAAATTAATTGTTTTAGAGACCATTGAAGAAATCGTATCAAAAAACTGTTTTGAAGACGAAAAAAAAAACGTCTGTATAAATGAATAGTATACAAGGGTTGTTAGTTTAAATAAGAATAACCCAACACAGTGTTTTGTGGCAGAAGTATTATTATTTTTTATTATAATAGTATACCGAAACTTAACCAAACAAGACGACAATTTTACATTCTATAACATGCCTAAACCACGTTAACAACCAACAGAAATTAACGTATCTAACCATGCGACTTCAAGCCGCATAAAACGACTTTAATTAGATCCCAATTTATAAGGCACCGTCGGCTTTCTCTCACTTCCCATTGAATTGGAAAACAATAACCCGAAGATAGTCGAAGATTACCATAAAATCATCTTCGGCCCGAACGCTGCAAGATGAAAACACCAAATTTGGGGACGTGGGAAGCTGAAAATGATTATTTATTAGGCCTTAAAGTGTTGATAAGTAGACCTCTGGTGCGATATCTTTGGGAATATCGTAATAAGCAATCTGACTACCATTTAGATAGTGCCTGATAAGACACCTATGGGTCGTAAATCAACGCCTTTTCGAAGGTGAGAACAGAAAGCAAAGCGCGATTAATAAGGGTAGTGTTCTACTTATATATGCCTTCCAGTATTAATCTACAACTCTACATCAACAGGATCATTTCATATTCTAATGTAGGAACTATTTTTGATAAATAATAAAAGACTTTACAATGAAAATCGTCCATAAAAGTAAATACTGTGTTAAAAATCAAGTAATTGATAAATCTATTAAGTTAATCGAGGCTATACAATTAAATAATTGGAGGAAGTAACATATGAACTGGGCATTAACGATATTAATATATGAAAAGGAAGCTAAATATACAGCTTCACTATGATACCTTGTCATTCAGTGCTACGATCAAAATATATGGACAATGATTTATGGTGAAAATACGAAGAATCCATGTTTCTTTTTCTAGAGATTATTCAAATTTATTAGTATTATTGATAGTCGTTGCGGGCTAACCTACACTTTGTCTTTACAGTTATTTAAAATTAGGTACTATCTAGGAATTACTTTTCAGGTGTTTTCAGTTCACTTCACATTACAACTACACAAGATCACACGATCCTTCATGTTTTGTTGCGGATCTATTAATTTCCTCTATGACAGATGGGTTCCAAAGATCTCGATCTAAGTACTTTTTTTCGTAGTATCTGGGTGCATCCACAATACTTCTTCACAAACATCCCCATAACTGAATTCCATATAGGTTTTAGTATCCGCTTGTACAGCAGCAACGTATTATGTACGGATAAATGAGATTTTCCTCAAAATAATCAATACATATTTTGTATTTTAATTCGAGTTTCTCTTAGTAAAAGGTCAATTGAAAAGTGCCACCATAGTAAAACACATTTTTTGGCAAAATTAGTTCTTTTTATTCAACATAATTCCCTTCAAGGGTGATACACTGATTATAGCGACTCTTCAACTTTTCAATACCATTCTTGTAGTACGATTTGTTCTTTCAGCATTTCTTCCCAGCGAGCATTCTTTTGAGATCTGAAAACAGGAAATAGTCGCTGGAGGCCAGATCTGGAGAAGATGGTGGATAAGGAAGCAATTCGAAGCCCAATTCGTGCAGTTTTGCCAGAGTTTTCACTGACTTGTGACACGGTACATTGTCTTGGTGAAGCAGCACTTTCTTTTCTACAAATGCGGTCGTTTTTCGGCGATTTCGCCTTTCAAACGGTCCGATAACGCTATGTAATTATCGCTGTTGATGGTAGCTTCCTTCCTTCTTCAAGGTAGTCAATGAAAATTATTCCATGTGTATCCCAAAATACAGACGCCATAACCTCGCCAGCCGACTGTTCCGTTTTTCCACGCTTTGGAGCGGGTTCATAGTGTGCAGTCCACTCGGATGGTTATTTATTACGCTTGATCATCTCCAAACTTTATTCCGAATCATCAACTCGTCGTTGTTTTTGGTCAAAAGTGAGCTCGCGCGGCACCCACTTTGCACAGAGCTTTCTCATACTCAAATATTGGTGAATGATATGATGTACACGTTCAGTTGATATCTTTAGAGTGTCTGCTATTTTATTCAATTTCAATTTACGGCCATTAAAAATAATTTTTTTAAATGTTTTCGTCAGTAACAACCTCTTTTGGGCGTCCACTGCGTTCACCGTCTTCGGCACTCCTTTCATCACGTTTAAACTTAGCGTACCAACTATTGATGGTTGATTTTTCTGGGACAGTGTCCGGAAACTCGTCGTCAAGGCAAGTTTTTGATTCAACTGTATTTTTACCTTCAAAAAGCAATATTTTATCAACACGAAATTCCTTTTTATCCATTTTCCAACCAAAAGGTGTTTCACACAAAATGCTCTAATTCACAAATTAATAATTAGCCAACTGTCAAATTTATACACGCATTTTTTGAGGGTTAGGGATAACTAAAAAACATATGGATTTAATTATAGTAGCGTTTCAATTGACCTAATTATATTAAATCCATATTTGTTGATGTATGAACATTGCCTGTTGCATGTTGAAGTTTTTTGGTTGTTTCTTCTCTGTTGTCTCCAATAGCAAATATTTTAGCGAAATCAACAAATGAAGCCATAGTAACATTTTATATTTGTGGTATATCATATGTATAGAGTAGATAAAGGGCAGGACTTAAAACACTGCCTTACATAAACCTGTTACTGATTATTTCTTTAAATATCAATGTAAATAACTGTTAGATAACCTAACTATAGGTTCTAGAAAATAGTAGTTTTAAATTCAATATTATTGAGTTATTTAATATATATTGCCGAAGCCCATCAAACATTTGGTGATCAAGGTGATCCTGCTGCCTCATATCCCAACTGTAGGTTTTAGTTTCAACGATTTATAAATGGCTTTTAATCGATTAAAAAGGATTTTGTTAATGGCAAACACCGGTTTTGCACTCAACGATATATATATATATATATATATATATATATATATATATATATATATATATATATATATATATATATATATATATATATATATATATATATATATATATATATATATATATATATACTTGTTTTTCTATTAACTACTTGGCTGGTTATTTATATTTAGTATTCCTTCTATAACTCTATAACTAATTGTGTCAAGTCCCTTTAATTTTATCTATTCTATTTTGCCTTTACATGTTTATTTAGTATGAAAAATTATTTTATATGTTTTTTGTCTCCTATTTTATATTTATATTTTTACTACCGCGAAATTCTATCTCTCTATAATATTGGTATGACTATTTTAATTTTATTATTATTTTGAACGTATCATTTCTGTATATCAGTTGGTTAGTTCTTGAAACAAAGTCTAGCCACAGAACAAAGATTTCCAAGCTAACGGGCCTTAATTTGCCAACGATTCGTTAAGAATTTTAATAAAACTATGTCTAGTCTTAAACAAAGATGTTTCAACAGAATTTCAGATTTAAATGCGAGGAATCAATGTTTAGAAAAAAAAATGAAAAAATTGAGTTTAAGAAAGAATGAAGCATTTTTAAAAGCTTCTGTTCATTGATTAACATCCTTATATTGGAGGTTATTTTATATTATATAATATTACAACAGATGTCATATTATTACAACTTCTACCACCATCATGAGAAGTTATTTATGGGTTATTAAAGAATAATAAATCAATAATTGATCAAATGCCTAGATAACAGATAAAAAAGCTTTAAATAAGGTTTGTACCACGGTCTTGTTCATAAGATATAGAGAATGTTACCGAAGCAATACAATGAACTATTAAATTTTCCATCACAACCAGAATATTTAGAGCCAAACAAAAGAAAGCCTACTCTACACTAAAAGAAGCTAAATCGGGTGTATCAGAAGGATGCGTATTAAGGCCAATTCTTTATCTACTCTATAAATGTAATATACCACAAATGGAAAATATCACAATGGCTACATATGCCAATGATACTGCGATTCTTGCTGTCAGACATAATAGTGAAGAGCTACCCGAAAATTACGAGAGGAAAGTGACAATATGTATAATTGGACCAATTCTGGAAAACGTTAGTAAATCTGGACATGTTTAGTTAAGATTATCAGGCCGCACAAGCACCAATGCCAATAAATAAAACTATAATTTCATATAACAACGCCACTAAGTATTTCGGAATGAATCTTGATAAAAAACTGCACTAGAAAGAACATGTAAAAAAGAAAGAAAAGAACTGGATGCGAATATACGAAAATGTATTCGGTTAATTTAAAAAAAAATCGCAATTATCAGCATTGAAAGTATTGAAACCTACATGGCTATACGAAATTTCATTATGGGTATATTCCATACTATGGGGATATAAGATTTCCAGAACAAAGTCCTGAGAAGTATTGTAGGCGCACTCAGATACTGCAGGAGTTATTACTTATACCGAGCCGTTCAGATACCAATAGTGTGACTCAGGAAATCAAAAGAATTGCAATGAGTTATGAGGGGAGACTTCATTCTCATATTAATATCGAAGTATCATAGTAGAATCAAACCATTTGATCTTATGTATTGCAGTGTAATTTAGTGAGGTGCATTTAGTAGAAAAACAACAGAGTTAATATATAAACATTATTACATCAGAGACTACGATAGGGCCATTTTGTCTTATACCTATGTATATTCAAAGTTTTTTAGCAATGCATTATAGATATTTGTGAGGTCGAAACATTGCAATGTTGCCGCATGAACTCTGAGTTTTAGTTCAGCTTGGCTTTGACATACAAGATAATTCTAATCTAAATAAAATAATTGAACGAAAATGTTATAAAATATAATATATTTTAACATTATAGTACATCTAATACATATATTATCGAAGGACTTAAAACTACAATAACACAGGCATAATAGTTTGTAGGTTAGATTTGTTTTGTTTAAATTGAACTCTTTTCCACACCACCCATGAGGTAGAGTTCCTAGGCGCGTTTCTTTATGTAGTTTTATCTCCCTGGAAGCCTATTCCATCTAATTAACCATTGTATAACTATTTTTCGTTTCGCTTTTTTTTCCTTCAATGATGTGTTTACTTGTCAAGTCATCTTGGTATTACTGTATATTTTATTTCTACTGCTACTATCTGTGTACACCATTCTTTATAAAATTAATCACTGAATTCTCTCTAATGCATTTACCATATCTACAAAAGAGTTAGTATTTATTGTGTCCTCATACGTTCTAACCTAATGCTCATGTTTAATAATTAATCAATTACTTCCTCTGTATATCTTATCGAGTTCATCCAAGCCGAAGGTGTTATGTTTGACAAATCTTCCTTCCACATATCCAAACAGTTTTTGATGGAATATCTTTCTCGACTAGTAATATATATGCAATTAATTATTAATAAATATGATGACCTACCAAACCTAATCGAATGCTATTGTAATTTTTACCTTTTTCCATGTTTTTTTTTTGTATTTACACTTTTTTTACTCTTTTGTGAAGAGTGCCACAATGAACAATTTTAAAATATTAAAAGTTTCATCCAAATACACAAATTCAAATAGTTTATCTACCTTGATCTTATTTTATGCCTTTAAAAATTAAATTCTTTTTAAGGCGTTGCCTGGAAGTTCCATTAAACCTCTCCAGTGGTTATCTTTACACCATTTAAACTCTATACCCTGTAATAAAGTATGAAAGGATGTCTTATATCTCTCAAAAAGCTGCATGTCTCTAACTCTTCTATGTAGCGATTTAAAATTTATCAAAATAATCAAAGCGCTGAAATAGGTTTGTCGGTTTTTAATCTCTAGTAATAATAACTAATATTTTGAATAATTTCGCGTACATCTGACAACCGGCCGCCGTCCGTTTGTCAGACGTATGCAAAATTCTTTAATGCAATAGTGTGTTTTAACTCTTACCTGTAAATATTTGTGGCTATATAATTAACTGTAGTTTTCAGATATACTATAATGTTAAAATAAATTATATTTGATAATATTTTTGTTCAGTTATTTTATTTAGATTAGAATTCTTGTAGGAATCAGATACAATTAGATGGACAATATCCACAGAACGTGTCAAGAGGAAATAAATGATCTTCGTAATACTAGTTGAACTCTAATTAGTCCATCTAATGTTCGGAGATGATCCGTCAAGTGCCAATAAAACCGAAAATTGAATGTAGGCCACCGTGAACGCCAACAATGAAGATCCATTAGGTTCGCAGTCCGGACTCATTTCGCAGATAAGCCGTCCGCAGAGCAAAGTTGTAATGGATCCGGAAATGAAGATAAGTTTGCACTAATTTACTACCTGCGATAAGTTTTTACGAGTTTGTCTTTTTTTGTATTGCATCTCTGCCCCGATTGTCTCGTCCATTCATATTATTTTCGTTATCGCTAAAGGTGCAAAAGACAATAAATTATTTTCGAAACAGGAAAAAATAATCGAAAATGCGATGTCGATGGCTGACAGTTAATAAATATGGGCAACGGCACGCAAGCTTAATATTAAAACTGGATCAACATTAAATAATCAGCGTTAAGTTATGACGAATAGAGCTGCCGCGTTAAACGAGGTTAAGTTCGTTTCTGTACTGCCTCAAAATACAATGTGAATTAATTGTCAAGCATTTACAGTCTTTTTAATTTATATTAGCCATTTCTTTTATGCGTGAGCTGTTACCTATTTAAGCCTTTTTATGTATGTATCATTCTGCATATTTCTGTATTTTTCTTTCACCAATATATCAATATTTTTTACATATATATCGACGATATTTTTTAAAATAGACACTTCTAACTTACTCAATAAATTACACAACTATCTTATTAAGTATTACAATGGTTAGATCAAGTAAAAGGTGCAGCTCGTATGAAGAAAAATAAGAATAACGACACAATGATTGAAAATAAAGAACGATTAGAGGAGATTGGATAAATGTTCTAGCCAAACGAGAACAACAAAAAGTCGACCTCCGTATGTCAGCTGAACGCTCTAACCACTACACCATAGAGGTAGCCGCCAATAATATTTCTGCAGATTCTCACATGATACGGTTAATGCTTAAACCTCAAACTGAACGGATTTTCAACTGAAAGACTTTGGTTATTAGGAAATCCCTAATAAAAAACTCCCCAAAAACGTCTGAAGGATATAACCGTGCGATCCCTACTTTCATCATCTTACCTAAATAACTTCAAAGTATACATTTAGTTGTCTGTACGTCCCATAATATTTACAGAAATAGCGTCCTAATATATAAAGGTATATCTGCTCAGCAATAACATTATACATAATTATACAATTATTTTAAATTGAACATATCTGAAATTTGAAGGTTTCCCTCGATTTCCCTGGATTCCGCCATCAGATTCTGGTAAATAATTTGGAAAATCGGAGTACAATTCACGGAGAAATCGGTGAACATACATTAATATATATATATATATATATATATATATATATATATATATATATATATATATATACATATATATATTAGTTATATATTATTATAGTATTATAGTTATTATTTAGTTTAAATTACCATTAAAGGAACAAAGGCAAAGAAGATATATTAATATGAAAGCATTTCATTGGTCGAGGACTTCATACGCGTCACGTGATCATCATCACATTCCACTGACCAACTAAATTTGAAATAAAACCCTAATGTAATAAAATAAAATTCTGTATAAATATAAATATTATGAAATATTATAAAGCTAAAATATAAGTATATAATGAATATATATATATATATATATATATATATATATATATATATATATAGAGAGAGAGAATAAGGAAATATAAAAAAATAAGTAAATGTGAATATAAGAAAGGTTGCAATCTAATTGAATACATAGGATATCTATTGGCAAATATAATAAAAATTCTCTATAGCGCTTTTTTCCTTATTCATATTTCTTTAGTGCTCTCAAGTTAAATAATTTGTATTAAATTACTCATTTATCAATTATCCTTAATTATCTTTTTGTTCCCTCATTCTGAAAGCAGGGCAGTACAGCTAAAATTCTGTTACTGTTTGTATTTCACTTTCTTGTTCAACGCAAAAGTGCATTGAGACAAGTTATAATTATTTTTGCCATGTTATTGTGAAAATTGTGGAACGGATCACTAAAATCGCTAAATTGTACATACGTAATATACGTCAGAATAGAGAAAACATACCAAAAAATAATACTTGAAAGAATGGCGATAAAAAATTAAAATGTGTATGTATCCAAATTACTACTGTGCTCTTATTATGGTAAAATCGAGGAGTTAAACAGAGAGCTTAATTATTTATTAACAATATAATAAAACAACCTCTTATCTATAAAATCAAGCTCATTTTGTTTGTAATTTTTAACAACCTTGTTGGAAATGTTATCTCGGTTAAGGAGCCTTAAGCCAAAATATTAATTATAAGTATCTTTATAAGATTCAAGTAAATGAACCCCTTCAAAATAATTAAGTTTTTAATTGATGACACTTTACAAGCAACTTTTTAAAAAGTAATAAAAAAAAATTATGTAGTATAATTACATTTACCTTCAATGTAATTTTGCCATTGCCCAATTTGGATACATGTTGGTTTTAAAAATTATTATTATTTAAAAAATTCCTTTTTATAAAGTAGTTTTATTAGATTGTTTTGATTTCAGATACATTCATTGTCTGATCTCGTTTAAATGCTATACATACATGCTGCAATATTATTTAGCAGCAATATTATATGTGTGCATATTAGATTTGGTAACAATATATTTATCCCCAAGAATATTTGTGACTTTTTGTTTCAAAAGAAGGCACTTTTGTATACAATTGTCATCGGTAACACAGTATTAATCTATTGTAAAAATATCAAGCGTCGGAAGCTGTTTGTTAGGATGATGCACGATCAATATCAGTTGCAACAATAATATCAAAATATTATCGGGCAAGATAACATCACTTGATAACATAATGTGATCACACCACACTTTTATTAGCAAGGTGTTGATCCACCATTCGCATTGAAAGAGTTGCAATTTTTCAGGGAACATTTTTATAGTGTCTGAATTGTTTCCAGCGGAATGTCCTATTCCAAATGAAATGTTGTACTGTGATGTTGGAAATGGAAATAGAGTCTTTACGTGTTAAGTCTTCTTATGTTAAGGTGATGTGACGGTGCTGGTCAAGGAAGACTGAACGTTGGCTGTGTGTATAGGTGCATTATCTTCTTGAAATATGGTAATATTTGGCAACAATATGCTAGTCATCGTAAAAAGATATAGTATTTGGAACTCTTAACTGGGAAACCCTACTTTACCACCTACACTTTTTATATATCACTTCATCTCTACCTGTTCTTATAAATGAAATATATCTTGTTGCATATAAAGCTGCATCTAAAGGGATATTTGATAACAACAGATAATTTTTATAATAACAAAGATCTTAAATAAAAGATTTATCTATTAACAATACGCTATAAATACGTTTCAATACGTAACAGAATTTATTCCTACGATTTCATATAAGAGGTGCAATCACTAGGTAGAATCCTCATTAAGAATTTTCATTATATTACCAACCAGCGGGGGATAAAAACCACTGGACTACATACTGATCTTTTAACGATGACAATGTGAACAATCTTCACAAGCGGAGAAGGAATTTAATTTTACGATGTGGAACTTAACACTGTTACCATTTAATAACAAAAAAGCTATTTGTTTTTTCGCCAACCTACATCCATGTAAATTGAAAAATTTCCCGTAAAAAAATCGTTAATTGCCAATATATTTTTTTATCTCGGTAAGTAGTATGCATTAACATAATTTTAAGAGAAAGGTACCGTGCATAATTTTTATAGATTTCAAAACCAATATGTCTGAAATATTATTATGCTAGTCATTGCTCTTCTTATATAAAATATTTTGTCGTATAAGTTATTAATCGGATAGGGCTTAAAATAAAATAATTTTCAATTACAATAAATGTTTTTATAACAACAAAATATAGATAACATTGAAGGTAAACTGCCATAAATCTTGAAGAAGTTTGGATTCCTAAGGATAGATAATTCAGTTTAGAGGATCAACAGTCGCTAGATATGAATACAGGGAATGTTTATTTATTTATTTATTTATTTAGGCCGGTCACCGGGGTTATTTAGGAAAGGGAATGTTTAAAATATAATAAAACAATGGTAATAACAATTATAAAATAAATTTAAGTATTATTAATATTTTATGCAAATAGATCGAAAATATGCAAAAAATTGTATGCAATTTCTATATATCTTTTCTATATATCTAAGAACATTTTAATGGAAATTTATAGAATTTTCTATCTTTAATGCTATTAAATATGTTGGCATGTAAATAAGTTCCTTTCCATTGAACCTGAATAAAATATTTTGCATTTCTATAGTAAAAACATTCCATACGAAAATAAATGTTACAGTTCTGAGTTATTTTCGTTGTTACATTATTGGATTAAATATTACATAATACATTTTAAGTGTTACTAACACTAAAACTAAATATTCTCTAAATACTATCAAATACAAAATATACATAGTATATATTTGTTTATATATATTTTAAAGTCTTCTTTTATCAACTAGGGGTTTCCAGATAAACCTAATTGAAGATTAAACTGGATCTACAGTTTAATGTGGGCTCCGAACCAAGGTTCTCGGCATTAAGCCTACTGACTGGAGAGTGAGTAACTTAGATCATCTCAGAAAACACCCGGTCTTACCCAGCCTGGTTACCGGATTGACTTTTCCTTGTCGGATTTTACACTCTTGCCTGGGACAATCACAAGCATAAATTAATGACCATGCCCCAGCAGGATTCAAACCCGCGACAATCGCAACAGTAGGTGGACCGTCCTGTCGCATTTACCACTACGCCACCAAGCCTGCTTACATAATATATTAGATAGAAACATATATATTTATTTTTAATTGCTTTGCCTTTCTTACGACAACTATGCATCTCTGATGCTTTTGATTTTGTCGGTGCCATTCTGAAAAAGTAAAATAAACCAATACTACAAACAGATGTCTAGATAGCGAAGTACTAGTACCTGAATATGGGCCAGCTCATCTTTAAGACCATAGCGATGGCTGATATTCGAAATTCTTGATTGAAATAAACTTGGCCTTGTACTTTACAAGTCATATTTACATTACATAAGTCATAATTTATATCCTATAAGTAACATGTAAGTAAATTGTTACATTTTTTATCCCTACATTTTTAGACCGCGGCGAAATGACAATGTCTTATTCTATTGATATCTAGCGCTGAACTGATGAGGTAGAGTGATTTACGGATACCGAAAAAATATGGATATATCGATATAATTTTTTCAAAAAATTTCGATATTTTTGGCCGATATATCGATATTTTTTTAAGTCAATTTGATTTTAAAGCTTTCATGTATTTTGATACTTAATTTTAAATGATTAATATATTTTGGTATTTAATTATAAGGATTTATTACAAATACCAATATATATTGCAAAAAATATCGATTTTTTTTGTCTCTGATATACCGATCTTTTAAAAAATATCCAAAACGATATATCGATATATTAAAAAATATCTATTTCTAAATATATATTTTATATATATATTTTTTATTTATTAGAATATTAATCTCCTAGAATGATAGCGATGTTAAGGCGAATGAAAGCAGCAGAAGATAGTCGTTTGTTGCATCATTACATTTATTGAGAATTGTTTCTTTCTAGCCCATATCAAAGCACTAGCCCACTTTTAGTTACTTACCTCTAGTTACCTCTCAAGCCACAAAACTCTGCGCTGCGAACCATATCATGAATAATGCTAGAAGCCTCAACATCTGTATCAGCGAATATTAGTGTTATAAACAGTCATTACAATTAGTGTGCGTTCGAATATAATTATTAGAGCAATTTAAAATTTTACGGTAAATGATTTTATTAAAGGAACCATCTAACGGTTATTTAACCTCTCTGGGTTAACTCCTTTCCTTTTTCAACGATCTATTATTAAAGGACTAATAGAGTTCAAGCATTTAATTCATTTTGACGTATAAATGCTAGTTTGTAGGTGGCATAGAAGAAAAAATTAATAACCACGAATCTGAAATAGCGGCCCTATCCATGACCTAATTGTTGGAAGACGAGCCATGTCATAGATCACCAGTTAGTGAGCGTTGGCCGTGGGCTAGTTATAATTGCCCTTGCGGAGGGTGAGACAGCCGAAGTATAATTAATCAGTGATATCTCCGAGCTAGGGCGCTAGTTAACTTTTGAACATTTCTTGAAAGAAAGTGTATTAAATAGTTATTATTGGGCTCATAAAATGGTTATAAATTATGTTCTAATTATAATACGCCCGAAGGTGCCAGAAAGTTTCAAACCAAACGCTTTAATCACGTAGTTGAAAGGACTTTTTAAAAAACGTACCATATAAATAAATCCTTTTCGGTTTTAGTTCTCTTAAACAATAAAAAGTATATATGATTGCGTAGTAAAGTATAATTTATTATTATTACTGTATCACAAATTAATCTTTAGATTTTAATATTATTAACTTGCTTGGGTATATTATGATAACTTTTTTCATTTTAAAAAGGTATTCGTTGAGAACAATTGTTACAATATATATTAACCAAAACATATTCCATTATTAGTAGTAGTCGATCCACTTTTTATTGCTACTCATAACACTTCTGACAAGTAATGAAATCGCGATGTGGAAACGATTCGAAGTTCTATTTGTAATTTTTTCTCCTTTTTCCAATCCATCGCATGTGAACGTCTAGACTTGCTTGATTGTGAACTGTTATGCTGAGCTGGGTTTTCGTCCAATAAGTCTTGATTGGAACTTTATATCTAGTTAGTTTTCTAAGCGGTTCTTCGTAGTTTATATCAGAATCATTTCTTTAAATCGTTGAACCATATACGAGATATTGGGATATGATGAAGCAGCATCACTACAATTCTCTAAAATTGTTTGTAGGCTACGACAGCCGATATCTTTAAATCAAACAATACAACATTTAATGAATATTGGAAATATAATTTTGACCATTCCTTGATGAGGGTCCGTACGTACTAAGAAATTCAATAATGCTAAATAAAATACCGAAACTATCGAATGTATTATTTATTTACACCCCTTTTCCCTTAATTCAGCGAAGACAGGAAACTTTGCGGTCAACGACCAAGAAAAATTTGAGCTTCTTTCAGAGATCTACGAGGCCCAGATGAATTCTCTACACCCCGCAACTAGTACCAAACCAAAAGACATTGACGCTATTATCAGTGAGGCCATCTCCATTAAAGGTACAGTGCTTCCGACGTTTCTTCTTAACTACCAAGTCTTTCCAAAACCCACAAGGCGCACATCACGGTTATACCCAAGAAAGAACAAAATTCGCTCCTTCAGATTACAGGTCATCATTACCTTAGGCCGAAGCTTGCTGAAAGAGCCATTCTATACGCTCTCAACAGCTGGCAAAGGCAAACAACAACATTCTTCAATCGGGTACCTGTTTACCTATAAATATACGCCACTCCTTTGACAGGAAGGTTTAATTGCAAAAGGCATCCAGCTAGGGCTACCAGAAGAGAAATATTTAAATGGAATAAGACTCCTAATGTTCTTTAATATTAAGTTATCACTACATAGTATAAAACAAAGTCGCCTTTTCTGTCCCTATATCCCTATGTGCGCTTAAATCTTTAAAACTATGCAACGGATTTTGATGCGTTTTTCAATAGATAGAGTGATTCAAGAGGAAGGTTTATATATATAATACATGCATAATATACTAAGGCAACATTGCTAATTTTAGAGGTTTCTAACGTGATGTCGTAAATTAACCTATTTTTTTAGGCTTATTTAGCAATTAGCAAAAACGCTGCCTAACCCTACGAGTTAGATCAAATTAATGTACTACAGTATTGTACACCATAAAAAGGTCTACAAAAAAAGTCCGCGATGGTATATGTTTATCTTTTAGGGATAACCCACATTAACCATTTTTATTGTTTACTTTTTACGTGAGAAAATGGCTTATTTACGAAGCTATTTTAAGCAATACGGCATTAATCCTTATCGAATTAAGTACCTTAAATACAGTGTGCAATTAATATAGATCAATATGGTTCCTTACAGCATGTAAATTAAACAAATATTTTCGGAGATATTACAAATTTAAAATTTGCGTTTAAAAATGTGTAATGTAATAAAAATTGTATGAATTTAGATATTCCAAAGATAGCAGGAAATCTTCATAGTAAGTATAGGGGAAGAGGAATTGTTTTACTCCAAATTTAATGCGTGCAGGCCAAGGGCAGTAATGAATGAACCAAAAATACTGGATCGATTTTAATCATGTTTTCATTGAGTGACATAGGCATATAATATATATTTTATGCCCGTGCAAAGTCGGAGCGGGCCGCTATGTTTTTATATACAACGTTCATATTTTTTCTGTAGTGTATTTAATTTAGTATCAGCATTGCACCCGTGCGAAGCCGGGGCGGGTCGCTAGTTGCAAATAAATCCTTAAATAGCTTGTTAAATGTTAATCCCTGTCTATCCAAGATGCATTAGCAGGTCCTCAGTTAAGATATGAAGCATCTTTGAAACTGTATTATAAACAGCTAAACCTTGGGGATAGTCTTTAGAAATATTCCTCAAGTGATATTGCTGTAAAGAGAGGCATATTCGGCAAGGAATATTATTTCAGTCATATATAATATTATTTGTATGCTTGCTTGAAACTATGAAACTATTTAAACTATATTTCAGAGGTCACTATTGGTTTTTACTATGAAAATGCCCCTTCACATATAGAGTTTATTAAGCCATATAAACTTTTCCAACAAAAACTCAAATTATACTATTCCAACTTTATTGTTATATTTACTTGAGCTACAAAAACTGAGTTTACTGGGTAGATTAACATCAAATTAAAGAAGGATCTTTATGATCACAACAGTATCACTAATAGAATAACTAAAATAATTTGAAAAAATATATAGACATTCCTCTAATACAACTTTTAATTAGTTTTATAAGATATGTCAGAACCATGAAATTTAATAGTTGTTTACATTAATAATTCGGGTATTCATCTATAGATATCCCTAACCTAAATGCATACCAGCATCTAATAATAGTTCAGAGAGGAATATTTAGTTAACTTATTAGAGAACTAACTTTAATTAAATATATTGTTCAAGTTATTATTTATTTCCCCAAGGTAGTATCTTGGGACCACTCCTGTATGTCCCCTATATTGCTGGATCTAACAACAAAAGGAACAGTACTTGGAACATATGCTGACGACACAGTTATCATGGCAAAATATATACCTCTGTCTAAGACTGCAGAGAAAGTACAAGTAACAGTCAACAAGATCTACAAATGGACTAAAGATTGGAAATACAGTTTAATAACTCCAAATCTGTCAATGTTAATTTTGCCTTGCGGCCAAATGACAAAACCTAATTATATTTCCGGTAATCGGATGTCCGATTCCTTAAGTAGAATCAGCTAAATATCTCGGCATTCATCTCGATGATAGAGCTAAATTGGAAACATCATGTTAAACAAAAAGCAAAGAGATTGGTTTATCGGTCAATCATAAAGTCAATTTAGACCTATATGTGTGCACTAAAACATCAAACCAAACCATCTGGCAATCCTGCAGCAGCTTAAACAAAGTTCTACAATTTTATCAATGTTTATCGCTACGTAACTAACGAAAAGCTGCACAATAACCTCAAAATCAAATGGATATACGAAGTGATCCAAGATTTCGCCAAAACGGTATATCGACATATTTAAAAATGTCTGTTTCTAAATATCTATTTTATCTATTTTAAAATATCAATATATCGAAATATCGATATTTTTCTCGATGGCCGACATCCATAGAATGAATAACAGCGATGTTAAGGCAAATGAAAGCAACAGAAGATAGTCGTTTGTTGTATCATTACATTTATTGAGAATTGTTTCTTTCTAGACCATATTAAAGCACTAGCCCATTTTTAGTTACTTACCTCTAATTACCTCTCAAGCCATTCATCTCGATGGTAGAGCTAAATTGGAAACATCATGTTAAACAAAAAGCAAAGAGATTGGTTTATCGGTCAATCAAAAAGCCAATTTAGACCTATAGGTGTGCACTAAAACATCAAACCAAATCATTTGGCAATCCAATGCAGTTTAAACAAAGTTCTACAATTTTACCAATGCTTATCGCTACGTAACTAACGAAGAGTTGCACGAGAACCTCGAAATCAAATGGATATACGAAGGGATCCAAGATTTCGCCTTAATACACGAAATGAGGTTGCTAAATCATAGTAACGTAGTAAGCAGGATATCAGAAGATTGAAGCGAACTAAACTATACGAACTTGTATAGTGGAAAAGCGTATTCTTAATTTTCTCTTAAGTAGTTTAGTTTTATTTTAATTTGAGAAATACATACTGATAAAATCAAACTTGTATCAATAGATGTGTGCGCAAATCTATTTTGTTCATTTATTTTTAAATACTGTTAATAATCACTGTTTTGGGATTTTCTCATCGCATTTTGTTTTGTCCATTGTAGTCTTGTATACAACTAAATTATTTATAAATTAAATAACTTGCTAATTTCAAAATGTACGTATATTATTGTTTTGCAAATAATTCTCGTCAGCTTTATTTGGCGACTATTATTGAAGCAATCACTGTTCATTGAGACAGAAATACAATGACGGGAATGTATTCATATCAATATTAACGACTAGTGTTATATTATTTGAAATTCAAAACCCGGCAATAAAGGCGCTTTCTGCCATCGACTGCATTTCTCAGAAGATCCCGATGGTAAGGTCGATTATCTCTCGTAATTTTTGTTAATTAAAACTTCAGAACGTATTAATCACTCAGTGGCGTCCTCTGGCCAGAACGAATAGAGTTATTTAGGTGGAGAAAATGCGGAATATTTAAGAAATTATCTGTCGTGCGCTTTATCCGTTTAATTAAGGCTTTATCTCGTTGACTCTCTTAAATATATCGACGTCGTATTTCTGGGAAGGATCCTCGAAAATATTCCTGGGTCCGTCAATGAGCGAATTTTTCCTTTTCGTTTGCCAGTTCAATGCAGAAATTGCAGCAATTCTTTAGAGGCCATATTACCATACGTACCACATGACTTAAGGGACTTATCATTGCTCTGGCATCGACGTACCGTTTCGATTTGGGATTTATAGACTGATAAAAATCGACGCCCTCTTTGTACTGGGCTATGCAATTTTCTTGAGCTCCATTGTTCATAATTGTCTTGCCGTATATATTTCTTGAAACAAAACGAGCGGTCTTTTTAATGAATATAGTTTAAATAGAACCTAAAAACTAACGACGTACAATAACCATAAATACTAAATAAAAATTAAACATATACATAATCATAGAAAAAAAAACTAATTCATGGCATAATTAAAAATCATCGCACAATAACTACTAGATCTTTTTTAAATAAGCGTTTTTTTATTATACCTCCATATTATACCTATATCAAGGTTGCGCCTAGGACTACAGAGCCAGATCGTTAAAAATCAATTGAATGAAACTAGTAGAACCAAAAATAGTAACTAAAAGTACACGACTGAAACAGTCGATAGTAAACAAAATCAGTCAGACCGAAAATAGCGACTGAAAACAGTCCACTGAAACAGTCACTGGTAAAAAATAGTAAAAACAGTCGAACCGAAAATAGCGACTGAAACAGTCGATAGTAGTTAATTATTAATTACTAACATTCGATAGTTCCCAGCACTACTCGTTGAAACAAAATTTAGACTTTATCAAATACATAGAATACACCTGAATGTTTGTGCTGATCTAAAAGTTGTTATATCGCTTGGGCCACATGAAGGTTTCACGGAATATTGTTTTCTTTGTTTTTGGGTTATTGGAGACACCAAAAGACAACAAGTTAAAGATTGGCCAAAACGAAACAAAACGAACTGAAAAATACGAAATTCTTATTCCGCAAGGAAATGTGATTCTTCCTCCTTTACATATAAAACTAGGTTTAATTTTTGGCCCGCAAATAAGAAAACATATAAAAACCAATGAGTTTCCTCTAAAGAAAATAATTCATGATTTTTCAGACAATGTTTATGTTGAAAATAACGAGTTTTTAGTGAATGACTTGTTACATAATGTCTTTACAGAATGTCTTTAAAAATACATTTCTTGCATTTCCATTTCGATCTATTCTCCCCTAATCTTGGAATGATGAGTGACGAACAAGGTGAACTTTTTCACCAAGATATGAAACAGATAGAAAAGCGTTATCAAGAAAGATGGAACGCAAAAATGTTAGCAGATTACTGCTGGTTTATAATGAAAGAGTATTCTACTGTTAAGAGGAGGAAAAGTGAATATTACGTCATTTTCTTTTAGAATATTTGGCTCATTTTTTCTGTTGACCATTTAAACCTGAGCTGTTATATTTATTGTCTACTAGCTGACCCGACAGACTTCGTCCTGTCAAAAAGATTTGTAATGTGGCAGTTTTTGTGCCTACGTATTTTAAAAAATTCTCCTGAACAGAACCATCACCCTGGTGATAGGGCGTTGTGAATAAAAAATAATTAAATAAAACATATATAAGGATTGAAAAGTAAGTAATCGCTTTATTGTTAATCATGTGAATCATAATTATTATTATTATTATCATTATATTGCTTTGTGGTATACGATGTTTTTTGTTTGATTACCTGGCGCATAGATAAACAAATCTGATGGTTTTCCAACACGGGAACAGGCAACATACAATTGACCATGTGAGAAACATGGGTTTTCTAGATTAATACCACAAACACTTAATGATTGCCCCTGGGACTTGTTTATAGTCATAGCAAAAGCAAGCCGTCAACATGGAATACCAATGTCAATGAGTTGTTTAGAGAATATGTTTCCAGATTGGTCATTTTGCAACTCGACACGCATATTCTTGCTTAAATGAAGTACTTTAACATGTTTCCACAAATTGGAGGACTTTAGACATGCATTGAGTTCATCAGCTGGCGTTGATCGTGGAATCACTGGCAATGTTTGACGAAAATCTCCTGCTAATAAAATCATTGCACCACCAAATCGGTTATTATTGCTACGTAGATCTTTTAAGGTTCTGTCTAAAGCCTCCAAAGATTTTTTATGTGCCATCGTGCATTCATCCCAAACAATCAATTTACATTGCTGCAAAACCTTTGCCATTGCAGAGTTCTTCGAAACGTTGCAGGTTGGAGTTTCATTGCTTTGCATATTTAATGGCAATTTTAGTGCTGAATGGGCTGTTCGACCACCTTCAAGCAAAGTTGCTGCGATTCCCGACGAAGCGAGTGCAAGTGCAATTTTATTTTGTGAGCGAATTGTTGCTAATATTAATGAAATAAAAAAAGTTTTTCCTGTACCACCAGGTGCATCTAAGAAATAAATCCCTCCAGTTTCATCATTTGTTACTTTCATAAGAGTTTCAAATACATACTTCTGTTGTTCATTTAACAGTGGAAGATTTGTTTGAATTAATTCTTTCAAAGCGTTGAGATCATACAGTCTTTCTCGATGCAACTCTTGGTTAAAAGCGTCATGCATTGGACGATTGGGCGCGGTCAGGCCTAATTGAATTAATAGTTTGTTTGACATTATCAAGCACATGTCCTCAATTGAAATCAATGCTTCATTGTAAATTTCTTCACTGATTTGTATATTTGGATTTCCCATTCTATTCCGTATTTGATACAAAATATCATCACACATATAATCTTTGTACTTCATCCACAAATCAATTGGGTTTGATGGGAAGCATGTAGATATGATTATAGAAAACAATGTTCGTATTTGATGAGCGTGTGATGATATTACAGCATCATTGAGAGTTTGATCCCAATGAGCGTCATTTTCAAGCAATTGCAAACGTTGACAGGCTTCTCTGTAGGATCCACACAATTCACCATCAACAGTTCGTAACTGTTGGAATGATGTTGGGCCACGTACATTGACTAATAGCAGTCGTAAATAAAAACATTCATCATTGCTTGGATGTACTGAATATATCCGGCCAATCGCATCGGTGGAATATACATCTGTATATCCTGGAACTGGTTTTCCTTGTTTCCGTCGTATAAATCTCCTTGAGGATTGATTCCAGGTATAATATTTTGGCATTTCAGAATATAGCAATGTTTGTGCGAAATCATCGTTTTGGCATGTCTCAAAAAAACTGGTTAATGTAGTAGATGGTGGCTGAGCAGCTCTTTGTACTGCGTTCTGTGCTGTAAAATACACTCTTTGTCCATTTTCTAAATGCACAGCTAAGTGAACAACAGAAGGGTGTCTCTCATGAATAGGAAAAGAAAATATTCGCCAAACTGCTTCATTACTACTGACATAGCGGCCCATTTGGTATTGGGTAACTTCATCATTAGAATTCTCTGCACCAATTCCAATCACAGCCATATCACTCCCTTTGGTTACATATTTGCAAATGTATTTAATCGATTTCACTGAATGGCAAGATTCAACGTTGATGTGTGCTTTGAATGTCTTTGATAAAATGGGTGAATATGGAAAAATCCAACGATTATCTATTTCAATATCTTGTTAATTTAATTTGACAATTGTTGATTTTCCATTGTCTGCTGTCGATCTGCGACGATACAATGGATAACCGTCATTACCAGTAATTGTTTCCGATATTAATGTCCGTGGATATCGTTTTGAACATTTACCATCCATCATACACGGTGAATTTTGATTAAGAGTTCCACAGGGACCATGTATCATGTTTTTGATAACTACCTCATGCAATCCAGGATCTACTTGTACATTAGGGATTTCAGCTGATATCACTGCATCAACTTCATTTGGCCTTATCTTTTCAACCAACCAAATCAAAATGTGTGCATGTGGCAATCCTCGTTTCTGCCACTCCACAGAATACATCCAGCAGCGTGTCTCACCAAACACATTATGTTTTACGATGAAATTCATTAAAGATTTCAACTTTTGTCTAAAGACTCTGGCTGTAATATCATGACGATCAATGGATGATTTCCCAGGTAATAACTCCTGCTTAATTTCTATCCATTGCGGATTGCATGTAAATGTGATGAACAAATCTGCTGTACCATAATGACGAACATACGACATGGCATCTTGAGCATATTCGTGCATATGCCGAGGGCTTCCGATGTATGTTGCTGGAAGAATAGTCATCCGACCGACATTCTGTGCATTTCCATCAGTATTAATCGCATCTCGAAGGTGAATATACTCTTCAGATCGGAGTTTGGTTTGATTCAACCTGATGAATGTTAATCTCTCCGTTTCAATTTTAACATACATGTCATCAACATATTTGTGATATAATCGCCGACATTTCAATATGTGATTATCTGCATTTTCCCGAATCATTAGGCGGTATGAATAATAGTTCATTGAACTGACTTTTTTGTTGGTTTCAGAACCTGTAAACAGATTTTGTTTTAATAACATTCAAATATAAAATTAAAATACATAATATAGTGACTGAAATATTATCGCCATAGCTAAACTAATATTTTAGTTACCTGTAATGGGATTTATCATTTTTATTGATAAATCGTAGCCATCTTCACCTTGCCAAAATATAATGGGATATTGCAGTGCATCATATGAGCGGTGTGTTTCCTTTATAGGTTGTAATTGAAAATTCCGACGATGTAAAACAATATCACGGGATTCCAAGTTTTCTCCAACTAAAACGATAGCAACTTCATCAATAGTTGGTGCATTAAAACGTCTTGTATGTTGACCTGCAGGTGTTTTATCAGCTCTGATTACAATTTTGTGATTATCGGATGGCATCAGATCCAGGGCAGTTTTAAACAATATAATCAATTGATTGTGTTGATGAAATAAAGTTTGTAATTGTTCTACAATAGACCTTTTTACTAAATTGTTATGTGCACAACGCAGATCAATTTCTTGTGGTGAATTGCCCATAAAATAAATTTGCAGGAATTTGTTGTCGCTATCTGACACTGGTAACAGTGAACCTGCTCTGTGATATATTTGCCCTTGTATCTGTAAATAAAAAAAATATTATGGTGTGGTATAAATTAATGGATTGTCAATGATCAAACTTAAATAATATTTGATCTTAAAAAGTATATATTTAGTTTTAACTAATATCTATCAAATATAAAATATAATAAAAGTGTCACTGAAACTGAATCACCATATAATATGATGACTAAGTGATATATTTCGTAATGATTAAGAAATTGAAGATTAGTAACACATCTTAACTTTGGTGACAGAAAATTTTGTTCGCTAAAATAATTATGAGTAACTGCTATAATACATACCTTGAAAGTTGGCATAAAATTTTCCCGAACTGCATTTGTTGCCCCAAATGAAGTCATTTGAAAGCAATTGTTATATTGTTGAATATGTGTCAAAAAGTGTATAGAATCTGTTCCTATTCCTGAAACCAATGAGTACAATGGTTCTGGTGGTGGATCCAATTGTATCAATTTCACTTTACCATTTGCGCAACACAATCCATTGGCTTCGTTTTTGTATTTTAATGCCTTACAGTGTGAGCAAACCAAGTTCATAGAACCAATAACAACACATTGGTAGTTACTGTAGTCAATTGACACATCGTAACTGAAAGCAGCTGGATTCAAACTTGCGCGATTATTAGTTGAATGTCGCGCTCGCGCTTCACGCGTTTGTGATATCCGAATTCTTTCACGTTCATTTCCGTCGTCACGTTCTTGTGCAGTACGATTAGATCGGTAATTAGCTTGGTTTATAGCATTTCTGGTTCTTCTACCTAAATTGCTTCGTCTTATAGGAGGCATATCAAATATAAATTATTTTTTCACTAATCACGAACTAAACAAACACTAACTAACTAAACACTCTGCACAAAACACGATATACGAATTTGTTTCGTGTATCACTTGACAATTCATCTGTCATCTGTCAAAAGTCATCTGTAACAGACAACTTTTTTTTTTAAATTTGATATGACTTGAACTCAAATCCTTTTAAGCCGTACGAATTGTTTTATTTATTTAAAATTTGAATTAAATTTTAAACAAATAAAAAATTTTAAATAAATAAAACAATTCATACGGATTAAAAGGATTTGAGTTCAAGTCATATCAAATTTAAAAAAAAAAAGTTGTCTGTTACAGATGACTTTTGACAGATGACAGATGAATTGTCAACTGATACACGAAACAAATTCAAACAAAAAGGGCTATTTTTAGGGTTTATCCAGCAATAATTCTAATTTTTCTCGCCGTAAAAACCATCCCTGAACTTCAACGAACATTTTAAAAAAAGATTTGGCCAAATTGGTCCAGGCGTTGTTGAGTTATGCGCTTAGGAACATATTTTGCGATTCATTTTTATATATAAGATTTGTAAATATATATTACTATTTTTTTATAAAATCAATAATATAAAGAAGTAAATATGATTTAAAATTATCATACTGTCTTTATTCATTTATAGTACATTAATTTATGATAGTTTAAAATTTTAAAATGGTACGTGTTACAAAAAATCCGTTTAAGTTTTTGTGTTTGTATAGAACAAAAAAATTGTCACGTGGTATAAATATAATAGCATGTTTGGAATCTGATAATGGCTGAAAAATGAACCGTTACAAAGCACTTAAATTATATAGAGCGTTTTTACGTCTAGAGGCAGTTGCTCCATCAATTGCTAAGCTGTGTAAAAGTTAATTGGGATTTTGAGCTAGGTCTTTCGATATATTGTCTTTTAACTTTATATCATTGGCATCAAGATTTGCATTTTTAAATCATTAAACCCAAAACAATCATATGGTTCTAAAGGGGTTTGATGGGCTTTGCCAGAATATTTCTTCAAATCCCTAGCACCCTCAACCCTTGTATGAACTGACACTTCAAAAATCAAGCACTTCATATCTCAATCATTCCACAAACAACAACTCAGCTCAAGTTTTTCTGAATACGCGCTTGTTCGCGAGCTGGTCAACATGCTGGGAGCTTAGCACCGCGTCACCGCCAAGCTCCCCCCTTTTCCAGGCTGAAACGACCTCATCCGTCGCTACAGTCATAACTTTTGCCCCCATACAACAGTATCCAGTTGTGTGTTAACTCAGGTTCGCGAATCAATAGAATCGCCGGGTCCTCTTGCCCAATAACGGCTGCCCTATCAGCCATATCCCCAAATCTAATTCAGTAGCAGTAGCGATCCACAGGGGTCAACTATGAGGCGGTTTCGGTTTAGTGTATTGGTAAGCCCAGAGGAAGTCCCACATAACCCAGTCCAACTTGTCACTCCAGGGCAAGTCTCCGCGACCAGGTATGCCTCATGCATTCCACCGCCTGATTTTTAGGCCAGAACAAAAAAAGTTTCTAAAAATGTCTGACGGGCTTTGGTAGCAGAATTTTTCATATCAAGCAAATGAACTAATGAATGTTGAAAATGTAATTTTGAGCACTCCATTATTAAAGTTTATTGTATACCCTGAATAACTCAATAGAATTAAATTAAAAAATGTTATTATTTTATACAGAGAAATATCAAAACATTAAATTTAATCGTTCTAGCAGTAAGAGTTCTTCATATTTATACTTCGCATTTTCACTGATAGATATCTCAGTCATGATTTCGTAAATATTTTTAATACTATTTAATTCATGTGTCATTTTGAGACAATTGTTTAGGAACTATATCCTTACTGAGATATTTATCATCTAAAGCTAAACAATGAAGATACAACAAGCTACATAGTGTGTTTTTAACTTTAAATTACTAAATTTTTGTTTTAATTTAATAGGATAAGATCGAATTACCTATTTGATTTGTTTTTGTAGTTTATATATTTCCTTGGAAGGTTTCCACCATATTTGTAATTTGCAGCATGTATTTCAAACAGGGATATCCACTGACTATTAGAATATAATTATTTTTACTTATGTATGCTATGTTTCGTGAGTTTTTTTACCAACTATGAGTTTATCTGGACTGGGCCTAAAGTTTAACATGGGCTCCGAACCACGGTCCTCAGCATTAATCCTACCGACTAGCGAGTGACCAACATTAGAAATCATCCCAGAAGACATCCGGATCATTTTCCTTGTCGGATTTTACACTCTTGCCTAGAACATTCACAAATTTTAAACAATCACAAACATAACTTTACGACCGTGCTCCAGCACTATTCGAACCCGCGTATATCGCAACAGTAGAATGACCAACGTCCCTGTTAGTTATTTTGTTGCTTAGTTTTTAAAGTATTAAAGCTTAGTATTTGCTGAGAGTTTTATTTAGAGAATGAAAGAGATGAGAATTAAAGATTATCAGCATTATATAGTAATCGTTTTAAAACAAAGACCAAGATCTTTTGATATCAATATCAATATCTATCAAGGAAATCACAATAATCATATGTCGAAAGTTGTTCTTTTTTATAGTTATATTTATTACTAGCGACCCGCCCCGGCTTCGCACGGGTGCAATGCTGATACTAAATTACAGAAAAAATATGAACGTTGTATATAAAAACATAGCGGCCCGCTCCGACTTTGCACGGGCATAAAATATATATTATGTGCCTATGTCACTCAATGAAAACATGATTAAAATCGATCCAGTATTTTTGGTTCATTCATTACTGCCCTTGGCCTGCACGCATTAAATTTGGAGTAAAACAATTCCTCTTCCCCTATACTTACTATGAAGATTTCCTGCTATCTTTGGAATATCTAAATTCATACAATTTTTATTACATTACACATTTTTAAACGCAAATTTTAAATTTGTAATATCTCCGAAAATATTTGTTTAATTTACATGCTGTAAAGAACCATATTGATCTATATTAATTGCACACTGTATTTAAGGTATTTAATTCGATAAGGATTAATGCCGTATTGCTTAAAATAGCCTCGTAAATAAGCCATTTTCTCACGTAAAAAGTAAACAATAAAAATGGTTAATGTGGGTTATCCCTAAAAGATAAACATATACCATCCCGGACTTTTTTGTAGACCTTTTTACGGTGTACAATACTGTAGTACATTAATTTGATCTAACTCGTAGGGTTAGTCAGCGTTTTTGCTAATTGCTAAATAAGCCTAAAAAATAGGTTAATTTACGACATCACGTTAGAAACCTCTAAAATTAGCAATGTTGCCTTAGTATATTATGCATGTATTATACATACAAACCTTCCTCTTGAATCACTCTATCTATTGAAAAAAACCGCATCAAAATCCGTTGCGTAGTTTTAAAGATTTAAGCGCACATAGGGATATAGGGACAGAAAAGGCGACTTTGTTTTATACTATGTAGTGATACAAGCTATTTTTTACTTGTGATGCTTTCTGGACAACAGTACTATAGAAAAATATAAAGAACAATAACAAAAAGAACTCTACTGGTTAGTCGGAAGATACGCCCTGGAAATTAGTCTATCAAGTTCTTCAAATATGGTTTTCTACTAAAACCTCCAATTAGTTAAACCAACGACGCAAAAACAAGGTTCTTCGAGTAATTATCAATGCTTATCATTACGTAACTAATGTATCCAATATTTCCCCTTAAAACATGAAATAAGGTTAGTAAATCACAACAACCAGCTACTGGACAGCATGCAAGAAATCAGAAGATTGTAAAAAAAAACGAATCAAACTGTGTGGCGTATAAGCCTTTAATCTTAAAATTAGCTTAACTTAATAGTTAAATTTAGTCCAATTTAATTAAATTAACGCAAGTACAACTGAACAATAGTAATAAATTGATTTTATAAATTAAAATTATACTAAGCCTATTTAATGTAAGATGTCAAGAACAAAAAATATTAAATATTATAGAGTGATTAAAATATCTGGATTTCGAAAAGTTTTCAGAAATATCATTTACGTCTTATTGGCTGACTGAAATGTTGAGTTTATCGTATTAGAGAACCAAGTCATTTTGCCCAAAAGTTACCCAGTTTAACTTTTTTAAGTGACTATTCGACTGCAAACGCCCGATTCGCTGGACGTTGCTCCATTAGATGGAGCTTACCGATGATTTCAACGGATGCATAATTATTTTGGTCTTTGGTTCACTTCCTTCACAGAAATTTAAAATTGGCCTTTTATTTGGATCGTCCCAAAAGGGAAGATATTTTTTCGAAATTGAGTTCAAAAATTCCAATGAGATGGGGAGAAAACAGTAGCCTTCTTTGTAAAAAGAAATTGGCATCGTTAAAATCAATGATTTTTCAATATCCAACATCTCCGGCAGGTTTAGCTGCTTTTGACTTCTTTCATCATTTTCAGATATTAAAATATTCTTTATAAACATCAACTTACTCCTCAGTTTATTAAAAAGAATAATAATAATAATAATAATAATAATAATAATAATAATAATAATAATAATAATAATAATAATAATAATAATAATAATGCGATCATAGTATATATTTTATTTTAAAATATTAAATAAACAAAAACCAAACCAAACAATAATTGAAAGTCTATTAATAATTCATATAATATCGAAAAAATTCTTATTTGTGAAGCACGTATATCAAAACATTTTTAATAAGAATAGTACGTAAATTTCATTTCACTACGACAAATATTTGAACGTATTTCCTAGTAACATATATTCGAGAATGTAAACATGTCCATGCCCGCTATGGTTTTTGTGCATCTTCGATATAAGCCATTCCAAATATGTTTGCCTATATCAGCAAAATAATAAAAACAAATGCAGTAGGCTTTGCAAAATTATATTAGTTTATTCTTGTTACCACGCTTTACTAGCGATTCGGTTGTCAAAAGTGACGGGAGTGTTTGGATTTTGCCGCATCTGATAGAAAATCACCACAAAAGACATTTTCGGGGTATGCTTGGAGAAACATTAGTGGTAAGTAAAATATAAATGTTCCCATTTAGTTTGTCGTATATTTTATTGAAATAGATGTAGTTTTAAGAGTTATTTTGACTTTTTATATATTCGACCGACGCTATGGACGCTGTATTAAACTGTTAGTGCTATTTTGATGAATTAATATGATTATTTACGTCGCTATTACATGTTATTGCGGTATTATTTTACTTTTTTCCTATTTTTATAATTTTATAATATTGGAAAATTTATTTAATTGAAATACATTATAACGTCACATGGAATCCCTTGGATATTTTCAGTGTCGTTCTAATACCCAGTGTGCTGGTTTTATTCTGGATTTATCCGGTTTATTTAAATTCAGCAAGTCGATTTGTTTTGTTTCTTTTTATTTATTTTTTTGCGACAATTAAAATTGTTTGATAATCTTGTAGTCGTTACATTACCATGCGATATTTAAATTTTTGGGATTTTTGGGTATTTTTAATTGTCATTTTTTAATTTATGTTAAAATATAAGAGGGCGTGTCGATCGCCATATAATTATGATGGGAAGTTTATATATTATTAATAGTAACATTTAACATTTGAAATGTCGGATAACTGCACCAAAAAATACTTATCTTAAATAATTTTTTTAATAAATAATAATTATTTTTTTTGTCTTTCGACATTTGAATGGAAAATATTCTAAAAATATCGCAATTTTTGCTTAGAGAGTACATATATTTTTTTATTATATCAATATTTGTATTATTCCCTACATGTTTTGTAAAATATGGATCTTTCCTGGTTGTTGCAAATAAATTCGATATTTTTGTTATCCGATAGATCGATATTTTTTAAAAAATATTGAAATCGCTATTTTGTTATGTTCCAAAATATCGATATATGGAGTTATCGACATATATTTCGGCGTCCCACATCCCTATTCTAGACAGAATTTTTTAATATTTCCATTAAGATTAATAACATAAAAATAATAATGAAACAACAAACATTTAAATAGTTAAATGATAATTAAAATAATAAAATTTGATAATTTGATAACTTTTTAGTACAAACTTATTTCCTATTTTAAAATCTTTTACATACTTTTAACTAACAAGTTCTTATTAGTGGCTTTAAATATGTGTAGGTTTATTCTCATGTTTGAATTTATTTTTTGTTCTCAATATAAAACACAACATTGATTAAATAGTATACATATTTTTAGTTTGATACTAGATACGAGTATAATTCAGTAAGTTAACAATTCGTTGGCGTGGTTTGTGGTAAAGGTGGTAAAGTGGTAAAGGCGACAGGAAGGTCCTCCTACGGTTGCGATATTCGCGTGTTCGAATCCTGATGGGGCATGGTCGTAAATTTATGTTTGTGATTATTTAACATTTGTGACTGTCCTTAGGTAATGGAACACCCTCCGACAAGGAAGATTATCCCATTCACGCCAGTAACCTGGCTGAGTAAGACCGGATGTCTTCTGGGATGATTTCTGAGTTGGTCACTCGCCAGTCGGTAGGCTTGGTGCTGAGAACCGTAGTTCGGAGCCCATGTTAAATAGCTGGTCCAGTCCAAGAATCTGCAGTATTTTTTATTAATAGAGTGTTTGAATATTTTCTGGGGCGTAGTTTTCAAGAACTAAAGTGTGAAGTCATTTATTTTAAATTTAAGGCTTTATATAGAAACATTAGATAGATTATCATTTTTTAGATTATTGTTCAGAACTAGCCACTACTTCTTCTCCTTTTCTGATCATTGCCATTGAACTCCAAAGGAAAAAACGATAAAATTTTTGAAGCAAATATTTATGGCAGAATGTTGACTTAGTATATTTACTTTGTTCTCGTGTTTTATTGGATTAATGCTCTATCTTTTATTATTCACATCAATTCCATTTGTTGCGTTGGTCATCAAGTCATCATCAAATCGAATGAATGTGATATATTAAAATTAATTTCTTTTTAAGTGCGATTTGCGATTGCTTAAAAACAATATACTTCAAATTTTTGAGGATTTCATCGTTTTGAAGAGATCTAAAGCTCATCTTCAACAAAGTTATTACGAATCATATATGTTTGAACCTGTCAAAAAACTTAAAAAATGTTCTTTTCGTTTCCTGATTATACAGTGTCATCGTCAAAATTTATTAAGGTTGGAATTACTATCCAGAAGGAATATATAGTTTATTCGAAACAGTAGTGACACACGTGATCTGTCAAAACGTCGCAAGGTTGCCGCAACAAATCTGAGTTTTAGTACATATTGGGTCTGACATATAACAAAATTATTACCAAAATAACATAATCAGACAAAAATGTTATTTATTATAATTTATTTTAACATTATAGTATATTTAATGCATTTATTATAGATGAATTTAAAACTACAATTAATTACCCAACCACAATAATTTATAGTTTATAGCTGTTTTATTATATATACATTAAACTTTTTTCCACACTAGTATAGTACCACACTATATATCTGAGCAATATATACTTTCATTAGAAAGCATATTAATGTTTAGTTCTTCTTTCCTTCGATGCAATGTTTCCTCCTATATTTCTCCGTAGTTTGTGCTATTACTACCTGTATCTGTCTTGATAAAACTACATTAAAATCTCTGCATTCTCCTTAAGGCATTTGCCATATCTGCAAAACAGTTATTATTTATCTCCCCACATATTTTAACCAAATGTTCAGGTATATTCCGAACAATAACACACATGCTCATAAAGCTTTCACACTCTATATTACAATTTCCTAAAATTAAAGTACATTAATTTTATACTAATCTTTAGTGGTTTCCTCTTTCATCACCCTATCTTGGTAATCGTCAGCATTGAATCATAAACCAACATCCGTAAAGATTTGACCAATCATAGTCACTTTCAGAAGTACTAGTCAGGTTAATAACTAAGCTGTTTATTTCCAATCCATCAAAAACTTGCTGAAGATTCTACCATATGTCAGTTTCTTCTTGAATGTGTCTGATCGAGCCCACATAAATCGAAGGTGTTATTTTCGACAATGCCTCTTTCCATAAATCCAGACAGTTCTGGTTTGAATATCCTCCTCAACGTGAATATCTGTCGTAATAATTATTTGCAATACCCCGTATCAACTCAATTGGATTAAAAAAGCAGTGACAGGGAGGAAGACGTAATACTCTGGGGCCGTAACATTCAGTAATCTGTAATGTGTGGAGTAAAAACTTGAAATATTTTATTCTTTAACATCGTTTTCTGGAAACTTATTTTATGTATTTTAAGCCATTCCTTAATTGCAGCCTTTATTGATGCATTTGTTGCATTTTCTCCACCAGTGTACTACATATATGATAGATATGATGCATTGTACAATAACTGATGGTTCCTCCTAGTTCTTTAAAAGCTGATTTTCAAGCTATGGTAGCATGCAAAGATAAGTTGTGGTTCATTTCTCCTTGGTAGTCACCCTTAGAATTAGAGGACTTAGAGAAGCATTAGTTCTGCACCAGGAATAAAATCATTCCTGTTTCCAGCATATGTATGCCATTAATTATTAATAAATGGTTTGACTAACAAAAGCTAATCGATAGTTATTCCAACGTTTACCTTTTTCCGTCAAATTTGTTGTCTTTACAATATATTTATTATTATCTTGTCATGAGCGACCCAATGTACCATTTTGAAATATTCATGTCTCATTTAAATATATAAATTAATATAATAATTCTTCCTTGATTTTGTGACATGTTTTTTAAAAATTGTATTATTTTAAAATATTAAACCTCCATTAGTCCATTAAACCCCTTCGTTGGTTATCTTTACACCACTTAAATTCTATATTACCCAACAGTGCATGAAGATATATTCTACATCTCTCAAATAGCTGTATATCTTTTGGATTTTTATGGATACTTTCCAAACTAACAAATTATGTTTCAAATTATGTATTAAATTATGTTTCGATTGAAAAAACTACTTACTGTTTTTATACATTTCGTATAATTAACCTCTGAAACATCAAGCTGATATTGATTCCTCACCTGTTTCGCATAAATCTAATAATTATTATAAATAGAATAATTATTTAAAATATTAATATTTTGATATTTAATATTTTATAATAATTTTAATATTTTGAAGAATTTTGCAGACGTTTGATAAAGGGACAACTTTTGCAGGCTCTTTCGGTTACATGTTCGAATTTCCCTAACAGCATTCTACCTCTTTTTAAATAGAAATTGGTCAGGTGTGTCATTACTGTTTTGAATCGACTGTACTTCATATAATTCATATTTTCATTGTTTCAAACTGGGCTAATATCTAATAAAAAATAAATACAATATTGTTGCCAAACAATGTATTGTATTTTATATATGTTCTTCGTTTAATATTCTATATATTTTTATTCTCATCATAAATATTATTATTTACCAATTGGGGAGTTACTACTAATTATTTCATAGAATAATAATTTATATTAAGTATTCATCGGTGACTCTATAAGTTATCAGCTAATTAAAAGTGAAAGATTATCTATGTATTTTATAAAAAACCCTTTTGGAGCGTCACAAAAACCGTGTGTTAAGGGTAGGACCTGTTTGTTTTTTCCGCTGATAAAAACTTTTATAATCTCCAGCAAATGTCCGTTACGTACTAAAGTGTGATGTAAGGTGGCCCCGTGCACCTGCCGATATAAATATTGACTTACGGCACACTTAATTTTAAATATTTAATGCTGAATGATCCAATTCGAGAGAATCCGTTTCCCTGAAGCAGGTGCCAGACCTCTTTGATGTATATTTTGCAAATGGCGTCGCGAATCGTCGGATCGGTTACCGGAGGAACGGTTTCTCTTGGAAATCTATCGCTTTTTAACACGGTTTAACCAGTTACGGAAACTTTTGTTTTCGACTAATGCTTTCTCGGATACGTGCGGTCAGTGGCGCCCCTAGAAGCCGTCTAACATGGCGTCTTCTTTTATTTGTGGTAGTAATATATTGTTATTACATATTATCAAATAATTTTTTTCTTGATTTGAAATCAGTTTTATCCCGCCCACATTTATAGGCAAATACAGTACTAGTTCAGTATATAGGATAGAGAATGCTACTATTTTTCTGTGTTAAAAATAACGAATAAAGATTTTTATTTATTTTCTCATATTAATGTTATATTATCTCATATTAATAGTTTCAATATTAATCTCATATTAATAGTTTCTCATATTAATGTTTAATCAGATAAATAAGGAAGTTGAGGTGTGGTTACAATGTTTCTTACAGAAAATCACGAAAAGCAATGAAAACGTTAAAAATTAACAATTTTTTTACAATAAACTTTGAATTCTTATTTCACATTTTTGTGTTTTTTAGGTGGGTTAGTCTTCGTGCTCGTTAATCTCTTTACAGCTATTTTGAAAATATTCACAGTACCTGTAAAATTTTATTGCACGTAGAAGATACGCTGAAAGCCTTATTTAACATTTCTGATACTTATTGCTCTTTATACCATTTTTGTTACAAAATTGTCTCATTATTTATCCGAAATAAAACAGTTCATAAAAAAGTAGTCAAAAACAAAACATGCTCTAAATCGGATCAATATAATCGAAAACCTTACCTCGTTTTTTAAATATTACTCCAAATCCATAAATAACATTGAGGATATTATTTCATAATATGAGGGATTACTTACATAAACATAAACATAAACATCGATAAACATTACCAAATTTACGTGGATTTAAAAAACGGTATATTAAACTTGAAATGGATCCAGCAACTGCGTTCAATTATGTTAAACTAAAGAGAATAAAGGGTTGCTTATATTTTTATTTAATGTACAAAACAAGAAATTGGCCGGCTTGATGGCGCAGTGGTAAAAGCGATGGGACGGTCCTCCTACTGTTCCGATAGCCGCTGGTTCGAATCCATGGTCGTAAATTTATGTTTGTGATTGTTTAAAATTTGTGAACGTCCTAGGCAAGAGTGCAAAATCCGACAAGGAAAATGATCCCAGTCACGCCAGTAACCAGGTTGGGTAAGACCGGATGTCTTCTGGGATGTTTTCTAAAGTTGGTCACTCGCCAGTCGGTAGGCTTAATGCTGGTGACCGGGGTTCAGACCTCACGTCCGTCAAACTTTAGGCCCAGTCCAGATAAACCCATTGTCGGTAAAAGGAGACTTTATTATATATATATATATATATATATATATATATATATATATATATATATATATATATATATATATATATATATATATATATATATATATATATATATACATATAAGAAATTTTATTTGTATTTAATACATTATTTCCGTGCAATATTGTAATCTTTATGTATACAATTTTTCCTGGACCGATTTTGATGGAATAACTTGTGTGCATCTGAATGAATCCCGAAGTAGTTTAGAATCACAATTGAACCCGATAGGTGGCGCTGGTCTAGTATTCCAAGATTGTGTTTTTTGATTTTTGACTTTGAAATTTTTCTCCATTATAAAAACAACAAATTTTCCACCAAATTGTATAAAATGATCACAATTAGTCGAAAAAAATGATTCAAATCCAACATTAATTCAAATTAAAGATTAAGAAAAGCATGATAATATTATATATGTTTTTAAGATACATATGTACATTATGAAGTGCAGAATTTGGAATTTTAAATCTTGAAGATTTCAAATATCCAAATATATCATCGTATTGTGAGTAAGTAAGTATTCTCAGTGTCTTTTAAAATTAAATATATTAATTTATTTGAATAACAACGTAAATGAAAATAAAAACTATGGTTTGTTTAGGAATACAAAATAACGAGTGTAAATTTTTAACATTGTCTAATCGCATAAGGTAAATTCCGGTTTCCTACATTGATCGAAACAAGTGGTAGTCACGAAAATTTATATCTGGCCTATGTGGATTAGGATTCCGCATCTTTATTTTCCAAATAGGTTTGAACTGGTCATGTAACATAATAAAATTAAACTCTCGAACTAAAACTTTTCACTTTGCTTTCTGCACGGCTGTACAATATAGGATCACTTTTTCAATCCAACGAGCTGATGTTGGTAGCGTTCTCCAATAAAGCATATCCTTTTGTTAATCAATATCTTCTTCTGATCTCACTAGATATAGAATATTGCCTTAGCGATAGTGCCCATATCGATTGTTTTCTGTGTTTATTTTGTTAAACTTATGGAATTGACATTAATATTTCCATCAGTAAAGATGTGATGTAAAAGAGGATTTTTTCTAGTTTTGAATCAAGATTTCGGATATACCAAATCGTCCTTCATAGGTTTTAGGCTTCAGTTCAAGTGACATCTAGTTTTCTTGGTTTTAAAAAACTTTGGAATTTATCAACATTTAATACTTTTGAAGCTTATTCTTACGTTGGTTTCTCCTTTTTAATATTATTCATTTTCACATATACATACATAATCTCTAGACGTGCCTCGGGGCAATTTTCTCAAGGATGTAGTGATATATTCTTTCAAGTTTTTTTATATCAGAATATGTGAGTAAATAATAAGATCCCCCTATATATTTTGTAACAGAAACAAAATATAACATTTTTAATGTAGTACAAATGAGCAATTTCTGACGGTATTTTTATATATCCAATTTTTCAAATATGATCAATCGACTCTAGCCAATTAAGTGTATACATGTATATTGACCAGCAATATTTATCTGTGGAAATGGAAAATATTAATTATAAACTCAACCTAACTGCTAAAATCCATGGTTTTAATATTCCCATGCATAAAATAACACCTTTCCGTTTATTATTGTATGTTGTTCAGTATTACTGAGTTATTAACTTTAAACAGTTGCCATCATTTCGACATTTCTTACTTCATTCACTCATTGTTTGATTTAAAAAAATCTGCTGCTGAAGTCCACCAAACATATTCAAAGACAATAATTTGCAAAACTGATTTGACTAATATGCAGCTTAAACTTTCAAAGAACTTTCTGACGTAATTGATGTATCAACCGTTTTCAAATGTTTGTACTTTCAAATTACTGTATTCTTCATTGTTTTATTGCAATCAGAACAGGAATAGCGAGTAACAGACTCAAAGTCATTCTCTTACATGCCAACGCTGGGCCACACGTTGCTAGAGTTGTGAAAGATACACTGTTGCTGCTCGAGTGAGAAATTATGTCACTCATTGTACTCACTATATATAATAACGTATAGCCGGCACACGTGTTGGAGATCCTGAAGATGTGCGAATATTGATGTCAGAAAGATGGGGAAAGGTTTTTAGAAAAATATTTTGACTAAAATAACTTTTAACATTAAAAACTATGTAAGTAATGCAAGTATTTAATACAAATGGAGCCTGTTGAACAAATTCCAATTTTATTTTAAACTTTTCTTAATCAAATTTTGATTTCACTTACAACAACACATGTTATATAATTTGTTGATGTTTAACATTATAATATGCGAACGTGTGAAACTATCATCGCTGACTTTGTTTCGTTTATTAATTAACAACCCGGATTCTTTTGTTTCGTGACTTTGAAACCGAAATCACCATACCAAAGCAATATTTCATTCCTCTATCAAACGTCTTAAGTAAATACTGACGCTCTGATCCTCATAATTAATGGTCAAAAAATTCATAAACAACATTACGATGCACTTTAGCACATTAAGTCATTAAAATTTTAAGATACCGATTGCAATATTCAATCAATTATTAGGCGCTTACTAGATTATCGGGCGAACAAATTGCGTCTTAAGTTTTAAGTCATATTTAATTAAAAAGTAATAAGAAATCAATCACGGAGTAGGTCCGTTTTGAATAAGCTAATTGAAAAGCCCGACTAGATCTGTAAAGATCTAGCGATAAGTTGAGAGAGATCTTTAAGGAAGTTTCAGTTAGGCTGTTTTAATAAAACATTACTGAAAATATTGAGCAATTTTAATGGAAATAAATGTTAAATGAATTTAAAGCAATATTTTGATTATGATATTATTTGTTAGTTCTTGTTTTAAGATTTCAATATTGTTTCTTGTTATAAGAAGCCGAAATCTGGAATCTTTGGACCGAACAAGAAAATCAAACCACTTTTTCTTCCTATTCATTTATTGCATGTGTATATTTAGTACGTATTTAGATTACTAACGTAGCACAAATAATTATGCTTTAAAAGTCTGACAAACTTGCAGAACAATTCGGATTTTACAGGCCTGTGGTTGTGCTATACCCAAATTATTTGTGAGAAACTGATACTAAAACAAATATGATATAAAAGCTTTATGTCCTATTTAATTAAAAATTAATAAGAAATTAATCACGAGATAGGTCCGTTTTGAATAAGCTAACTGAAAAACCTGTCTAGATCTGTAAAGATCTATTGATAAATTGAGAGAGGCCTTTAAGTAAGTTTCAGTTAGGCTGTTTTAATAAAACATTACCGAAAATATTGGACAAATTTAATCGAAATAAAGGTTAAATGAATTTAAAGCAATATATTGGTTATGGTATTATTTGTTAGTTCTTATTTTATGAACTAAATTGGAACCTTTGGTCCGGACAAAAAAATCAGAACCACTTTTTCTTCCTATTCATTTATTGCATGTATATATTTAGTACGTATTTAGATTACTAACGTAGACAAACTTGCAGAACAATTCGGATTTTACAGGCCTGTCGTTCTGCCATATCCAAATTATTTGAGAAGCTGATACTGAAACCTGTTAAACCATTTATTAAGATACTAGAATTCAAGTTTAGATTTCGAAATCACTGCTCAACAATTGACCGAGTGTATAGAGTAACAACTGCTATTGAAAGAAAATAAATGACTGCTATATTCCAGAATATAAAGCATTAGTCTCACCGGGCATGGCATTTGGGACTAATCCACAAGATGAACAAATTATTTTGTTAGAGTTTCGCATAAAGGGATATTTTCAACGTTTAAATCTATTTGGACTGGAGTTCCATAGGGTAGTGTCTTGGGACCATTCCCATGTCTGCTTAGCTAAATATATCCTAACAATAAAATAAACATAATATATTATTTATAATTATAGACAAAGTACGAGTGGCAGTCAACAAGATCCACAAATGGATTAGACATCGGAAAACACAGTTTAGTAGTTCGAAATCTGTGTGATGGCCGTATTAGCTTTATTGCATTTTCTATAATTCTGTTTTTATTGAATAATTTCTAAGTTTCTAAAATTTTAAATTTTCTTTCTTTCTTTCTTTGTTTTCTTTTCATTCTCTTTCTAAGTTTAATTTTTACAGTATTTTTTGGCTACTTTTGTGTAGTCATTTTAGTTTAGTACTATGTATTAGCGTTATTACCTTGACCGTAATGTTGACCTCAGTAGTTTTTTAAAAAAATCAAAAGTTGTTGGTATGGCTTGAAATTATATGTAGAGATATCATTGACAAACGTTTTTCTCACAGCCGTATTAGCTTTATTACAATTTCTATAATTCTGTCTTTTTATTGAATAATATCATCCAAAATCATCTTAAGTTTAGTACTATTTATAGCTTTACTATTCTGGTTCTTAATGTTTCAAATAGACCCCAGTCAAGGACCAATTACTATGAATTAGCGTTCTCATGAGGTGTAATTTTTTATTATAAATCTTGTAGTGTTTGTTTGCATTATATTTGTTATTAGAAATTAGTAATATTCACAGGAAAAAATAATTAATGCTAAAAGAAACGTGTGGGGTGTATGCTAATATGATCAGTTCTGCTAATTTTTGATATTTATTTTTCCAGTAAGTCTTCATATTTATATATGCAATATAATTAAGTTAATATTATTGTTTGGTACTTGATAGTACCTATATTATTTTTAACAATATATTGTCCTTGGTATTAGGCTTCAATTTGATGTTGATTAACTTAGATATTTCATAGTATTAGTAGCAGTCATACTCAGTTCAATTACAGTTGTGAGTCAGATTGTTTCTTGTTGGATTTCATACCCTTTATTATAAACTGCAAAGAAGCACTATTTAACACACGTAAATGCGAAGTATCGATGTAAACAACTTTTAAACTTTTAATAATACTGCTCAATCGTATCCTAATTGTCTCTTTTGGTTTCAATAGTCTCAAAATGACAATTTTGCAGTTAGTGACAAAGAACGACCTAAAGGACCAACAAAGATCGTTCGAAGACAATGAATTGGAGGACTTATAGGACCAGAACCCAGTCCAAACTTTCAAAGAACTTTCAGACAGTCCAGCAATTGACGAGTCAACTGTTTCCAGATGTTTACATGCGATTGGAGAGATCCAAAAGTAGGAAACTGAAACCATACAAATTGTCAGAAAATGTCCCTTCGAACAATTTTTGGTGTAATACTTACGACTTACTTACATATGACTAAATGACAGTATCTTCGTTGCTTGTCGAGAAAAAATGAGAGATTTACTGCCACATGGCTTGACTTTCCTACGATTTTCAAAAGCTGAAGAAATGTGACGAAGAAATTGATTGATAATTGGACCGCTACCAAATCAACACCACTTGAAAAAAAATATAGAAAAAATTTATATTTTACCAATTTTTTTCAACAAATGCCTTTATCAAGTAATAATTTAATTAATTGCCTAATATTACTTTTGATACACGAAATATTTCTTTGTCAACCCAATATCAAACAGGTCTCAAGGATAATTACACCACCGTTATGACTGTGATCTTACGCATTAAAAGGTTAGCAACGAATTGTGTTACAGAAATAATTGAACTGTTTTTCCTGACAGTAATATAGCTGCTGTCAAAGATAACTCCACACTAATTAAGAATAAACACGTTCAACATTGATGTTGTGTGCGTATAAAGAGGCGGCTTTATTAAAAAGAATTTTACTCTGTCAACTTTAGAGGCGTTCGTTCTTAACGGGCACTTGTTAAGCATATTAAAACCCGGTTAATAAACATATTAAAGAAATAATAACGAAACGGGATTATGTAAGCTCGAGACGTGTCTCTTACCATAGCGCTTTCAATTATTTACTTATTTCGAGATTTTGTAAGTAAATATGTTAATGTGTAAGCTGTCGATTAAGAGGAAAATAGGGCAGGTAATTTAAAAGTATACATTTTTGTCGCATGTAAAAAAAATCCGATTATTCCGACGTGAATGGACGTGTCTTTCGATATGCCGTGCCCTCACAATTATTCGGCCATTCCGAGATATTGGAAATAACTACGTCAATTCGTAAGAGATTAATTATATGAAAATGGAACCTTTAAAGGTTGTAACCTTGAGAAAGTGAAAAAAGTTAATCTGTTTTTTATTTAATAAGCATATGGCATATATATTACAGCTAGCTCTTTTTTCTTCAATATTGTTGTACAGGCACAGATCTAAGGTTGGAACTAAATTTAATTAGCTTCTGGTGGATATACTCTTACTGTCGCAATATGCAGTAAAAATCATCGTGGTCTAGAGATTCGACTACTTTCGACTCTATTCGTATATCGGTCGGCGCAATATACCCCCGGCAAGCCGAAATGTTAAACGCCGATGTTGCCAAATTTACCGTTAGGTTATTTGCTTTATGGGTATAAATTAGTTTAGAAAAATCATTTATTTTATAATTTTTTGAAGCTTAATATACAACTGGATAAGGAGTCATTGTCAAGTTGAGATTGTCATATTGAAGCTAGTTCAGGTAGCCAATATGAATTACAGAAAAATATACTACAATTGAATTTTGCAAGGTAATAGGAAACTAAATACTTAAGTAATTTCAGTGAATCGTTCAGCTTATAGACATTACAGAAGTGCAGTTAAAGAAGATAAAAGCAGATCTAATAAGAAATATAATAAAATTCTTGAAAACTGTATACTAAAAAAAAAACACAAAATATTAACATCATTGATTTTTAGATACTTGAGTTCTTGATTTTATTAAATATGGTGCTGTTTTCTATTGGTATTGAGCCCATTTTCCATGAAATATATTAACCTCGTCTTTATTTGGAAAAATGTTCTATTGCAACTTTTATTTGTGTTGTAATTAATTAGTAAATAGTGTGAGAAGTAAAGGTACAAGGAAGTTGTTACAAAATTTTATTTATATGTAATACATTTGTATTGTCCAAATATGTGGTAGTTTGGAAAATGGTTTATGGGATATTTAAGGTTCATTGTTTATATATATATATATATATATATATATATATATATATATATATATATATATATATATGTATATACATACATATATGTTTGTACGTATACATGTATGTATATACGTTAATATAAAACTTATGAATATTACCATTTATTTAAAAAAATAATACAGAGGGTATTTTATGTCTTGAAGACTAATAGTATGCCTATATCACAAATTTGGTTATAATTAAGACACAGAGTCCTAAGCAATACTGAGAATATTCAAATATTTCTAACAGTGGGGACGCGCGCTTTCTTGATAGGTTTATGTTAGATATTATTCTGACGTGCTTCTTTTTCTGTAAGATGGGTTTTCCATTTTTTGTTTTCAATATGACTAGACCTATGGTTAGTACTTTGGGGGCATTCATATATCCTGTAAAATGGTTTGGGAAGGAAGTGTGTTAAACATATCTTTTTTTTTTTACAATGGGTTAGGGGGTTTTGATAGTTTTTACGTAGGATCAGAAAAATATACAAGATTAAATTTATACTTTGAAAATGGAGACGTCGGAGAAATGACAAATGTAGTATATGATCAAAACTGGTATACAAGACATATATTATAGATATATAATTACAATATTTTTTACAAATTGCAATGATTTTTTATTCTATCGTTACTTTTGCGGTGTGAACTTCATCACTTCGTTCATGTTTTCATTTTGTTAGTTTTTCCCAGAGGATATTAAAGCATTCGATCACTTTTTATCATTATTGGTTGCGAAAATCGTTACGTTCCTTACAATATTGGTATTCTCTAAAAAGTAAATGTTTTATATCGTAAAAGGTGGCGCAGCTTCACAAAAAACTTCATGGTTTTATTCGAAATATAGAAAAAATAGATATAGAATATATACTTTACTGGCAAATTCATTTCTTGAATGTGTTTTGAGCTTTTGGACTGATCAAAATATTATGTAAATATGAATGATACGAGAAAACTCCAACATAAAACTAAAGTTGATCGTGAGTAAACTCAATAGAAATAGAACTTCAATAGATTTTACTTTACAGCGGTTTATTCCCAAATAATACTAAAGAATTGCATACACAATCTATCTGCTAACAACAGATAACTAAAAGCGTTCCTTCTCGACGCTGGCTTATTGTCGACTCCCCTTTTTTGCTTCCGAGGCCCGTTTTTGGGAGGATACATTAAAAATCATCGTGGTCCGGTGGATTGATTATATTGCGCTGGCCTCCCCAGTGTTAGAAATATTTGAATGTTCTTAATATTGCTTGGGACATGATGAGTAGGGCTGTGTCTTATCTATAACCAAACTTCTGATATCGGCATAGTGTTAGTCTTCGGGGCGTAAAATATACTCTGTATTAGTTATTAAAATAAACGGTAATGTTCATAAGTTTTATATTAAGATATATATACCATACATATGTATATATAGTAAAAATGACTTTAAAAAAGACAGTAAGAACATGACATTATTTACAAAGTACAATCATTTTTTAAATTGCTTCCTTTTCAGTATTAATCGTGTGCAATATTTTTCTGCACTTCTGCAAAGCCTATAAACTGGACGATTAATTCAAATTACTTAAATACATAATTCCCTACTACCTTGTCAAAATTCAATTGTCGAATATTATTCTGGGATTTATATTTGCTACTTGTATTTGCTACAATATTGAGTCTTATAACATTCTTAACAACAAAAACTTATATAGACAGACTCAAATACATTTTTTGCCTGTAACTAAACTTTCTTGACTTATCGTACCCAACCTAAAATTCATTCGTAAGATAATAATTATATCGATAGTTTTACAGAAAATACTACCCTGATGATAACTCCTTATACAATAGTATATAAGCTTTTTGACTTCGTGTTTTCTAAGAAATTCTTTCAGCAATATTCTTTTTCTTTATCATCCTGTGGCTTCCAATTTTCAAAGCCTTACAAATTCTTAAAATATAGATTTAGATTGTTTAACATCTATATTATGGATCCGACAAAGATGCGAAATTCAGTATGTATACTAAAGGATACTAAAATCAATAAATTGGAGATACAGAGAAGGATCCTTCTTGTTATCGGCCTTTGTTGTGCAGCAAGTTCATGGTGAAATCTTTCTTTCTCTTGGTACTAAATATGTCATATTACAAACTTAACATTTTAATTTACTTTCACAGCAAAATATAAGTCATTTAATTAATTTGTCCTATTTGTAACAACTGAAACTAAATCGACCTTAGACTCTCCATATTTGTAATCCTGTTAAAACGCTGAAATGTTATACTAAAAGGCCTTCTTTTTAGGTAAAAAGGAACATCATAATATAACCTTAAAAATACCATACCAAAAGCTTTAATAGTTAAACAAATAAATGCCCAACGTTTAATCAAAGCAATACGGCACATCGCCATGTCTTTTGAGAAAAGCTTGGCTTGCAATACCATGCAGTCTTATCAAATCTAAGGTCATATATATTGTATTAAATACTAAAAAATAAAAAAACGTATCTACTCTATTATTTTTTTAAACTAAATACAAAAGTTAATATCAGAAAGTCTTGTTAAATATATCATTTTTCTAAAATAAAATAGCAAGTAGCCTAGCTGTAAATTTGACAACATCGACTTTTAGCATTTCGGCTTGCGGCGAGTAGATTGCGCCGACGAATAAACGAAAATTTCCGAAAGTAGCCGAATCTCCGGACCACGATGATTTTTAACGTATACTGTTTTTGGGTTGTCCTCGTGGTCGTGCCTTCGAATGCCGACAACATCCAAGATAATTTGCTTGAACTAGTCATTTAATTTTTTTAAAACTTTGTATAGCTGGTCAGGTCATTATTCTGATTACACTTTGATCAAACACGGCTGGCACAGAAGTTCAGAGGCACGATGTACTTTACCTTTTCTGTACAATTTGATCAGATACAGTTCGTGTTCGTTGTACCCTTGGCTGTGGCTTGCTAGTTGCGAGTGGTACCACAGCTTCTTGCTGTCTATTTAAACAGCCAACTCGTTGTTATACCACATCATGCCAGCTTGCTGTTGTGCCACATTGTCATATCTACTGTTTTGCATAAGAACCGAAATCCGCCTCTGTACTTTATATATTGTATTGTATTGAGGTTAACGTTGACGAATTTGCTCATTTGATTTGATCTTTATGTTATTGCGCAAAATGTGGTAAACTGATGTAGTAGAAGTAAAAATAGAGGAAGTTAAAATAAAGTTTCATAGATTTTTTTCGACAATTTCTTAGAACTATTTTTAATTTATAAATTTGTTAATTTACAATTATTTTACAAAATCATTCTAATCGGTTTACTTGTTCACATGCTTGGACACTAAGTTTTTTCTAAAGAGTATTTTACAAACTCAGCAGTATATTATTGACGGCATACATAATTTTCCCGCAGTATTGGGTAATTGGTATGATTGATACTATGTAAAGGCTTTTAATCAACGTTAAAAGAACAATGAATAACATTTTGTCGAGGTAGATTATAAAGTCAGTAGCCAGTAGTCAGTCGATTATAAAGCAACAACAATGGGGTCCGTTAGTGTGGTCGTCATATATTACAAAATGTTTGATTGACTTGGAAAACGGAACGGAAATTGGGACAGACATGAATTACTGTTATAAGACCTAAAATATCATAATTTTCGATTTGGTTCAAACATATATTAGGCGTTAGTGGATGTTGTCGTCTGTTGATTAATTGTTAATCGTGGAGTTCTTTAGTCAACTATGGATGACGTTGTTATGTTGCAAATAAAACTTTTGTGTAGTGATTGTTTTTATTGGAGTATTTGTCATTTTTACAAGATGTTAAAATTGTGTATACTTTAACTGGGACATAATGAAATGTTAAGTTTAATGTATTGACATATTACAAATTCCTTAAAATTAATACACAGTATTAGTACGGGACTCCACTTATTGAATTATAATAGTGACTACTATTTGGAATAAAGATCAGTTATTTTAGACTATTTAGTTTTTATGAGTCGCCTATGGATTTCCATAAATTTTCCATAAACATAAATATAAACATGAACAATTCAGAATAAGTTTTTTAACAGGGCTTTCTCTTTGTCAATTGCTCATGCAATATGAGACCAACACGTTCTTTTGATATTTTTACGATGTTAGCTAACTCATGCAACTTCACCTTTCGATCATTTAAAATTATTTTGTGGATTTTTTAAATATATTTTGGTGTTACCACTTCATTTGGACGTCCGCTCTGTTCTGAATCATCGGTGTCTTTACGACCATGTTTGAAGTCAGCAAACCAACGTTTTATTGTTGTTTTTGGCGGAGCGGAGTCCTTATAACACTTTTCAGACCATTAGCTCGATTGAATGGTAATTTTTCCCATTAAGAAGCAGTGTAAAATTAAAACACGAAATTGTTTTTGATCCATTGTTTTGAAAATAACTGACGTAATGTCACTCTTAGCACAATAACTCACAAACTTATAAGTAGAACGTCATGAAATTTTAACAGCTTTATTTTTAAGGCTTGTACTAACCGGTGAATGAAATAAAACATGTCTAACTTAATTTCTTAACTTGAATTAATGCTTTTTTCTTATTAGTCTTTTAAGGTTCGTGAATGAATAATAATAGTGGGATGGGTATAGCATCAACTATGGGAATTACAGTGCAATTTAAGCATCAACGGTACTACCAATTCTATTAAGAATATCATTTTTATGATATTTGACTGTATTATGTTCTTAGCTCCAGGTTTCAGTAGATTAAATATAATACGTCTCAATACTCTTCCCGAAAAACGGTGGCGCCTTTTTAGTAGTTTTTCTTCTCTTCTGTCTATTCAGTTATATTCAGGTATCGGTATAAATTTTGGCATTAATACTACATATAATGGCTTGAGGTCATTTTGGACAGATAGGTAGATAAGAATTTTACTGAAATAACACACGTTCAATTGAACAAAGTTGTATATGCGATCAATATAGTGTGTTAAATTATTACATTGTGAATTAAAAATATTATATATTGTGATTGGTGATGAAAAATGGATCTATTACAACGAATCCAAGCGCAACAGTCATAGATTGCTCCAGAAGAGCCTTCCAAACTGACATCGAAGCGTAATATTTCTGGTTCTAAAGTATTGTCGTGTATATGGTTCCATCAGCAAGTGTAGCGTTTTACGAGATGGTAAAACAGAATGAAAACGTTACTGTTAATATCCATCGACGTCAATTCAAGGACGTATTGTTGCAAACAGACCAGTAATAGCAAGTAATAGACGCAAAACCATGCTTTTTTATGACAAGGTTCGGCCATACGTTGCAAAAATTGTGAAGGATAGAATCTTGCAGTTGGAATGGGAAGTTCTTCTACACTTAGTGTACTCATCGGACAGTGTTTCTGCTCAGGACAGTCATCTGATTACCGTTTGTCGTGTTATAGATGCAGCATTTCGTTTCGAACGGATTTAATATTCTAAAGAACCATCGAAATTCGATGATTAGATAGATTCTTGCCGAATCAACACCGTTCTTTCGACACGGTATCGCTATATTTCCAAAATATGGAACAAAATGATAGGAAATATTTTGATATTTTAATTAATTATCACACAAGTTCTCAGAGTTTTGGTGATCTTCATTTGTCATGGCATTAGTATATATTGTGTATAGATAACATCTTAAAATGAAGGTACAGGTTAAAAATATTAAAACAATTTGGGTAGCTTTTGAGATGAGTCATGACTTTTTCTGACAGTCAATATATTTTTGTTTTTTACCAAAACCTGGCAGAAAGACATTCGTTCATCACAATTGGAACGCCGCGTTCTCACAATTCGATGCATTAGGAAGGAACGAGTAATTTGTTAGTAAACAATCAGCAGCCTATTTAATTTTACTTGAAAATCTATCTTTTCTTAAGAGGTAGGGGGAAAGCAGGAGTCCTCTTTAATGCGTCAAAGCTTGTCTTCCTCGTCCAGCAAGTCCCACTCCAGTTATACCAGGCTATCCATTCCTACGAGCTATAAGTGGGCGAAGGTCTTTATATAAAGTATTTATAATTTGTTGACCATTCGCAATAACATCTTCAGCTTCATCAGCCAATCGTTCCAGGTATGCCCTGGTGGCTGGGGATCCAGACGAATATTTTTCTCGATATATAATCAGACCATACAATTCAAGGATCTGAGGATGTGAGGAAAATACATCATATAATCATCGATGGCTTGAAGCGGGTTTTGTGAGCCAGAGCATATAAGTCAAGTTTTAACATGATTTTTAAGAGGCATTGCAAGAATTAGAGTTTTCTTTATTGCGAATGTTTCAGCTGTAACTATAGTGAAAATAGAAGGTAGACTAAATAGTTTATTTTGAAATATATGATATATTACAGTGCCTAGTCCTCTAGAGGACTGCGATAGAGCCATCCGTATAAACAACCTCACAATTTGTGTACTCAATACGGGATAGAATTTCTCAAAAATATTACTGAATTCAAATTGTGTTTATTAACAACCGTTAATGTTCAGTTTATTTTGATAATGGGCAAATTCCATGGCGGTTCAAAAGTGAAACATAGTGACTCGTGGATGATAGGAAATATTTTTGTTCTCCAGATATTGCCGAAAATAGGTTCTTATATTATCATTGAGAGCTAGTCTTATTCTTCAAAATGTAGGTATTTCTATAAAAGTAAGTGATTACATGCTAGTTATCGGACTTGATATCTGGCGTTTTACATCTGACATCACGGTATCAAGGCATCTGAGTATCACTACATAGTATAAAACAAAGTCGCCTTTTCTGTCCCTATATCCCTATGTGCGCTTAAATCTTTAAAACTACGCAACGATGCGGTTTTTTTCAATAGATAGAGTGATTCAAGAGGAAGGTTTATATGTATAATACATGCATAATATACTAAGGCAACATTGCTAATTTTAGAGGTTTCTAACGTGATGTCGTAAATTAACCTATTTTTTAGGCTTATTTAGCAATTAGCAAAAACGCTGCCTAACCCTACGAGTTAGATCAAATTAATGTACTACAGTATTGTACACCATAAAAAGGTCTACAAAAAAGTCCGCGATGGTATATGTTTATCTTTTAGGGATAATCCACATTAACCATTTTTATTGTTTACTTTTTACGTGAGAAAATGGCTTATTTACGAAGCTATTTTAAGCAATACGCCATTAATCCTTATCGAATTAAGTACCTTAAATACAGTGTGCAATTAATATAGATCAATATGGTTCCTTACAGCATGTAAATTAAACAAATATTTTCGGAGATATTACAAATTTAAAATTTGCGTTTAAAAATGTGTAATGTAATAAAAATTGTATGAATTTAGATATTCCAAAGATAGCAGGAAATCTTCATAGTAAGTATAGGGGAAGAGGAATTGTTTTACTCCAAATTTAATGCGTGCAGGCCAAGGGCAGTAATGAATGAACCAAAAATACTGGATCGATTTTAATCATGTTTTCATTGAGTGACATAGGCATATATATTTTATGCCCGTGCAAAGTCGGAGCGGGCCGCTATGTTTTTATATACAACGTTCATATTTTTTCTGTAGTGTATTTAATTTAGTATCAGCATTGCACCCGTGCGAAGCCGGGGCGGGTCGCTGGTATATGATATATTACAGTGCCTAGTCCTCTAGAGGACTGCTATAGAGCCATCCGTATAAACAACCTCACAATTTGGGTACTCAATACGGGATAAAATTTCTCAAAAATATTACTGAATTCAAATTTTGTTTATTAACAACCGTTAATGTTCAGTTTATTTTGATAATGGGCAAATTCCATGGCGGTTCAAAAGTGAAACACAGTGACTCGTGGATGATTGGAAATATTTTGTCCTCCAGATATTGCTGAGACTAGATTCTTATATTATCATTGAGAGCTAGTCTTATTCTTCAAAATGTAGGTATTTCTATAAAAGTAAGTGATTACATGCTAGTTATCGGACTTGATATCTGGCGTATTTCATCTGACATCACGGTATCAAGGCATCTGAGTATTATTTTATACGATAACTCAGACGAAATCCAAACTTGGGGAGAAATGTGAATGAATAAATTTCGATTCTGTAAAAATGTATCAGATTCTGCGACATACCCCCCAGCTATGCGTAAATACAAAGTTGATAAACTACTTTCGTTTACGATACCGATATTTTACTACACTGTAACTGTGTTATCTTTGAAATTTGTTGTTGAATAGCTTCGGTCAATTAAAATTCTTATTTCTATCCCGAAAGAAACGTTCCCATCGTGTACTTTCTTTAAAAATATTTATGAAAATTATCGGAGACGCAAACAAAAATGTATCATTTCTCGGCTTACACTCATTTTAATGATACAATAATTCTTATCGCACTTGCCGTAATTCAGAGCAATTTGTTATTGAAAGTAATAATGCGTATATTTCGCATACCATTATCGCTCGATGGAATTAAATCGCCGATAAAAATTTAAACGCGTTTACTCACTATCTGTGGGAACACCAAGAATGCATTATGGTCGTGTGATTGTGCTCCCTCCTATCATTTATTTCGAATTGTGTTTTGCGGCAGCGTTGTTCGATGCAGCTCGGATTTTAACTATTGACAACATTTATTTAAACTTTAACCCACACGCATTTTTGTGCTTTTGGTATTACTTAAAATATTAGGTTTACAATAAATTCGGAGTATCGTTATAAATAACTGTTAAATTACGTTGTTTTGAAATCTGTCTCCATAAAATCAATTTTCCGTTTGGTACTATATACAGTTTGATTATATGTAAACGCAATATGCACTTATTTGCTTTCCTTAATTTTATATTTCATTGTGATTTTCTGATTTGAGGGTTTAGATTAAAATTATATAATCAGAAGTGCGTTTGGTTTGTTTCAAAAAGAAATTTCTTTCTGCATGAAGTACATATTACAAAATGCAATAAATTTTGTTTTTGGTATTTCAATTTTATGAAGAAATGAGCTATAAAGAAACAATTAGCATTCTCGTTTTAAATGTTGACGAATGAACAATTTCTAAGCTTTTGAAAACTATTAGGACTAAGTAAATACAAGGAAATTTGGTGCTACTTAAATTGAAATTGAGAAAATTGAGATATCTTAAAACTTTTTCTGCAGTGCCAGAAAAATACGTTATTTTTACATCGCATCGTTACTAGTAACGGAAACTGGATGCACTTTATATCTAATTCAATCAGAATAAGATAGTGACGATCAAAATAACAAGAAAACCATACTTGTAGGACCATATCTATATCAGCTACTTACATTTTTCTACCAGGAATAAAGATTTCAGAAAATACATAGTTTAATTTTATAATGTACGTTCAAAATTAGTTAAAAAATCATAAACCTGAAATCTACTTTACTCGCCATATAGGCCAGACCTAGACTCTCCCGACTACTAGCGCTTGTTTCGGTAGACGCAGTATACCAGAATACATTTTATGTAATTTGAATATATGTTATAATTGCAAAAGATATATCTCTACCTAGAGCTGTAGAAAAAGTACAAGTAGCAGTCAACACAAGATCTATATATGGACTAGAGATTGAAAAATACAGCTAAGTAGCCTTCTGCCCATGATAATTTTGCGTTGCGATGAAATGACAAGAACCTAATTATATCACTTGACTGATGCCCGATGCTGAAACATTATGTTAGATAAAAAGCAGAGTAGATTAGACTCAAAGTCAAGCAACTGTACTGGTTAGTCGGAAGATACTCTCAACTTCACCTAAAATCAAAGAGATTGGTTTATCAGTCAATCATAAAGCCAATTTGGACCTATCAGATGTAAATATGGGGTTGCACTAAGAGATAAAATCAACTAATATTCCATTGTACCCAAAACAAAGATCTACAATTAATTACCAATGCTTATGGCTACGTAAACAACGAAGAGCTGCGCAATGATCTCGGAATCAAATGGATACACGAAGTGATCAAAGATTTCGTTCAAAATATGAAATAAGGTTCCTAAATCACATCAACGTGGAAGCAATACAGATACAATGCAGGAAATCAGAAGATTAAAGTGCATCAAACGACACGAAGTAATTTAGTGTATAAGTGAATTCTTAACTTTAGCTTAAGTAGATTAGTTTTATTCTAATTTGGGAAATACATACTGATGTATTAAACCAGCAAGGCATGTTGCTTGTATATTAATGCAAGTACAACAAATCAGTAGTAATAATAATAAATTAATTTGTAAATTAAGATTGCATTAAACATATCTAAGGTAAGATGTGTTTAATAAAAAAAATGTAAATAACTGTTCAATTACATTGTTTACATACATCACTAGTCTGTTGTCATTTTCTGGTTGTCTCTTCACCGTTGAGATATATTTCAGCTATCGCCTTACCATCAGAATTAGCCCCTCTTTTTTCAGATGTAAGGTATGTAGCTTCAGTAACATTTCTGTTGTTCGTAAATAATGAAATTTAAGAATATAGTTGAATTTTTGGACTTTGTATCTTAAAAAAGTAAACGTACCATAGCACCATTAATTCTTCCAAGATAAATAAGTTAAAATTCAGATAGTTCTATTTCAAGTTATTTTTTCTTAATTTCGCTCAGATATTACGAATCTTATTGAATTAGCAGACATTAGGTGTAACAGTTTGAAGCATAATCTAGATTACATAAAACGAGTAAATGATAGAATGTTTTTGGATAATGACAGCAAACTAAATTTTAACTACAGATATTCTGTTAAATTTAAGTGTACAATATTAACTGTTAATAAATTCCATGGTTTTCATACATACATTAAAAGAATTTTTAATATTTTTAAAACTTATTAGCTTTATTTATTCTGGAATTTGAATTTTTTTTAAAAATTATTTACGGTAAATCCAGTAATTATACTATTTATCTATTATAATACTAAGACGTAAAGATTGTGCTGTTCTTCATTATGAATTAATTGTGTCGGATCAAATTATCAATGCACTACACAAACGCGTGTTTAGTGTTTGGAAATAAGGAAAGGAATATCCATCGGGAATTATTTATAAGGGGACCAAACAAATTTGGAAACATTTAAAAGAGCTATAATCACTTCAAGTATATAGCCTTTCCAGTTTTGTTTATAAATGGTTTATTTTTCTTTACATAATATTAAATTGATTAATTGCAGACCTTATAAACCGTATAACATTTAATTTTTAAATTTAATTCTGTTTTGTACGCCACATTAAGTATTTAAGATTGCTTTATAATTGTATTTATGAAACGAAAACTTAATTGTGTAAACAAAAAAACGTGTTTCAATTATGATTTTCAATTACTTATCGGTATCGAAATATTGTAAGTCAATATGTTAATGGGTGGGTTGGTTTTTGAACGTTATGAAAATAGGGCATATCATTAAAAAAATAAATCGTTCCAATAATCTGATGTGAAATTGTTCGAAATTTCGGGTGGAATACCGCAATTTTTATAATCAGTTACCTGATAACATTTTGCGATTATTCAATAAGTACTAAATCGGCCTTGTTTAAATACATTGTTGCGTATGGGTGATAATGGGTGATTTTAGCAATCGAGCATTTCACATGACATTAAAGATTTTCTATTAGCCCAAATTTATCAAAACGTCATTGGATTCATAATAAATAATCTCCATGTATAGTATAATTCATTAATATTCTGAATTAATAGTAAAAAATATAGTGAGGATTCTGGATAAGAGCCGTGACAGATTATTAGTCTATGTTATTATTTAAGTGACCGCCAAGAGTAGATCAAATAAGTAGACCGAGTGCATGGTCCATTTAGTAATTATATAAAATGTTTTTAACAAAAAAATTGAACTGACTCCAAAAAATAAATAAGGAACTCACTAAAAATTAAAAAATAATGAAATTTATATTTTTAACACGAAAAAAAAGCATATTAAAATAAAATATATACATAATAGTCATTGTACTAACTAAATAAAAATAATTAGAAACTTTATTTAACCCATATACTACACGTATTTTATATTCTACTATATACACACAATTTAGCTTAATACCTAAACCTATTTATATATTTACAATATTATTTTAACTACCACCACAACCTTTAACTTACAATTAGTTTTACTACCAACTGACTACATTGAAGTATGTGCCGAACCCAAACAGTTATATTTATTTTGATTTGTTTTGTTGGTGATTTAATTTTTTGTGTATGTCTCAAAGTTATATTATTATTTTTGTATTGTTTGGGCTGGACAAAAAGTTATTGTCCCGCTGGGAACTGAACCTGCGACCTCCGTTTGAGAGCTAAACGCCTTAACCATTACACCATAGAAGCAGTTGCCTACAATATTTCTACGAGGTCTTATATGCTGTATTTAGTGCAAATATTAAGCAGCATTTAAATTTATCAAAAAAAGCAATACGCCAAAACGTTTGCCGGTTTATATCCACTTATTATCACTAATGTTTCCAATAATTTTACAGACATTTAAAACACTTTTTATTACTGTTGCCGGCTAGTATATACTGGGATAAAATCAGAAGGAAAATATTGTCTACTATTAAAACGAAATTACAAACTGCAATAGGCAATACATTATACATCTTAATGACGTGGGTTCATTGCTACTTTGGATGGACTTTATGTTTATTGAAACTACCCTTGTATAGCGCTTTTTTTCAACATTCGGCTCAATTGTGAGTAATAAGTTAAAGTTAATCGACGAGGAAGATGTCATATTCGACATTCACGGAAGAAGATGGCCGTTAAACATTAATATTGATCACCGTGATATTTTCGGAAAAATTTATTACCGTATTAAGTTATTGGCCGTGTTCTGGCAGGGGCATTTAACGTTCGGTTAATTGAGAATTTAACAACAGTTTATTGAACAAGAAATAATTTTCCGCGGGAACAATTTGGTAGGACCGGCCGAAAGAAAAGTGGGTAGCAATTTAACAAAGCAATAACGTATGGCCGACCCGGATACGCCATGCTAAAAATTAGCCAAAGAAATATGGCACGCACATGTAATAAGGAGGTGCAATTAGCTCGTGGACAAATGATGAGCGATGAAGCGGATAGGGAGAAAGAGAAAAAAAATTAACATACATCTCGGACTACCTCATTTAATTGGCGAGGAGGATTTTCCGTTAAATCGCATTCTTCAGATTTAATGAACTCATTGGAGTTTGCAGTTCGGAAGCGTGATGGATATAACCAATTTTCGTACTTCCAAAATTGTCACAGGAATAAAATCATTTTCATCGTAAAATGTTAAGCATTTTAATTGGATAATCAATTCAGTGATATACAGTTCGCATTTTTTGTGCTCAATTGGTCTTTTTATCGTAATACATGTTTCATATCAAAAAGGTCTCTACAAAATTAATCGTAAACTCTGAGTAGTTGTTTAAACTGCAGAATACTAAAATTAAGGTTAAAATATTGCTAACAACAATTGTCCAATAAGTTTCGTTTTCGATAAAAGCGCTATTAAAATCATCTCTAGCATTTAGCATCAATTTTTGGAGGTGCAAAAGATGTATTGGTTGTAGAATAACTTCAAAGTGGTTAAATAATAAAATGTGTCATTGTAAACTTTATTTAAAAGAGACAAAATAGTTTAATTGTTTATTAAGACATCTTAGAAGAAAGGAAATCAATATTATATTAGTTATAATGGTAAATCATTGGCAATATATAACATTAGCGATTAGTTTTGTTTGTTCGATGGTAGATTATTAAAGAAACCTTCAGAAATAGAAGTTTTAATAAGCTAATTGATTTTCCAGTATTTATTGGTTATTTATTATTATTATTAATAATTGAGACTGCCTGTTGTAAGGTTGCCACCTAGCAGATCGAACGCTAGAACCTACAGCCCTATTTTGACAGGGAAAAGCAAATAAAAGTGAGAACGTTGAGGAAATATTGCTTTTTTGAGAAGATAAACCGTACGGAATACAGTTGTCCTGTTAAGTGTTATCGAACAAAGTATGTAGTTGAGTTGGATAGTTGTAATGCAAATCTAGAAGATAATTTTGATGTTCATTTAATCGTATTTTTTATATACACGACTGTATGTTTAGTATAAGACAAATACTGACACAGTGATAACAAAGTAAGAATAGTTACGGAAATAGACAGGATAAATACTATACAATGATATATCATGTTTTCAGAACCATATCAATTACTATCAATGCTTAAGCAAGAACAATTTCTCTTAGTTGTTATTTGTTCGATGCTGATTTTGAAAATCTAAATATTATTTATTCTCGTTACACTCGAATTTTGTTAATCTATGTTTGGATGAAATTTTCACATATGTCGGATTTTTCCTTCACAGCTATACCTTGCGATAAAGCGGACAAAAATTAATTGTTCTCTCTACAAAAGATGTAAAATATATTTTTACGTAATCATACTAATCGTTTCTTGTTAATAATAACTCTTAATAGTTCCAACAATACGGGAATAACTGCAAGTATCACAAAACCTTAAATAACAATGGTTAAAATTAAATGACTTCAGTTAGTAATGTTTTAACATTCACATTCCGTTTTGATGCCGTTTAAAATGTTAATTTTAAGAATCTGAGTTCTAATTTAATAAAAAATTTATAATTTTAAAAAATTTATGTATATATATATATATATATATATATATATATATATATATATATTTCTAAATATTTCAGAATAGTGATATTTTTGATGGAATTTTAATTTTTTTTATTAATCTCCTAGAACGTTAACAATCTGCCCGTGGGCAATAAGTATTATTACATGATTTCAGTTATAAAATATAGCTATCCTGACATGTACAAGATCACTTCAGTAAGTGATTTGCTATATAACTTATAATCTAAATCTTATTCTAGCTACTATTCTAACTTATTTTAAGGTCTATCCTAACTTATTCTAAAAACTATTCTAGTTTATTCTAGAGATTATTAAATCTCACTCTGTGTCTATTAATCAGTTCGTATGGTAGTTTGCGTTCTAGGGGAATATCGCGCTGAATTAGTTTGTTGGAGACGTAATATGGGGCATTGACGATGACTCGCAACGCCTTTATTCTGGAACCTTTGGAGGATAGCTATGTTAGACTTTTAAATTAAGTGCCAAAATTCACCAAGTCTTTAAAATATCCATTTTAAAGGTTTATTGAAAATTATTTAATAATTTATTTTGAAAACAATATCGAAAAATATTAACATATCGATATATTGGCCAAAAATATAGGTATTTTTTTTCAGAAAATATCGATATATCGATATTTTTTCTGCATCCCTACCTCCGTTTCCTTAAAAAAGGAAGGCAAAGTTTTCTCTAAGCCGATTAATATATAGAGAGAAGAAGAAATAAGTAGCGTGTTCTTTTGTTAAACGGAACAAACTTATTTGTGCGCCTAATATGTATGTTTATAGCAGAATTATCCTTTTACCATGCACATTATTTAATAAAATCCGAAGCTGTGCCGTTTTTATAAATGTTTACATACATCACTAAAAGCTAATTTATATGTTAAATTCGAGGCGATATATTACCCTGACATTCATTATGTTATAATGCGCGGTCTTGTGTCAAAATTCACGAGAAACAACTCTGTACTGTTTCACTTACTTTACGATATTTTGATTGATTACCTTTACTAATGGCCACACACGGCGCGGACGTAAAGCCTTCAGTGCCAAAATAATAACAAGTGAAGAAGAAAACATCGCGTTGGTCAAGGTACGTTCGATTATTGGCAAGTTAATAACGTCTTAAGAGTTATATCTTAATAACGTCTACCATCCGCCAAGGAACATCATAGTTTCATTAACAGGTACGGCGATTTTATGGGCATCAGTATTTGAGCGCGATTCTAAAGTTTCTGCAGATATTCTTTAATATATTTTAATAGTGGTTTTGTATAATTTATAGTCTCACAATATTGTGCCTGGGAAAAAGTTCATGGCGTTTTTTAAGTAAAATTCAACCAGTTGTCTTGTGAAAATGAGTTCATTTAAATTAAATATGCTCTTCCATAATTCTCGACAATTCTGTAGTTTCTGACTGTAGAACTAAATTATTATTTTTTTTATATGGTTTTCAAGGCAGCTTAAATTCACTGTAATAATTCTGCCGGAATTATTTTTGCAGGAGTTATTTTGTTATTTAGTTATTACATTGTTACTAGTCGTTGGCCACTAACCTACAATTACTCTAATAACCTAGGTATATATCTAGGAGGACCAATCGACCCTATATTAGTCTATGTAATAATGTTTATGCATTAATTCTGCTGTTTCTATTAAATGCACCTCACCAGACTAAACTGGACTATACTAGACTATACTACACTGCATAAGATCGAATGGTTTGACACTATTGAGTTTGTGTCCCGTTTTAGTGTTATCTAATGTAATAGTGCGATATTGACATGATAATAGAGGCATGCAATAGTGAACTGCAGTTGCATATATTTTTACTGCATATACTTTACTTACTTTTATTGGTTTTAATTTTGCAGGTTTAGGTCCATTTATTTATATTGTAACTTGCCTGTTGTAATTTTCGTGTTGCTTCTTCGCTAGTGTCTGCGACAGTAAGAAACACAATATTATTAGCAGATGTAGCCATTGTGATATTTTCTATTTGTGGTATATCAAATGTGTAGAGTAGGTAAAGATTTGGCCCCAATACACTTCCTTGTGGTAAAACTACTTTAGCTCCTTTCACTGTAGAGTAGGCTTCCTCTTGTCTGAATTCTGGATGTAATATAAAATTTTAATAATATGTTAATACAAGTAACAATCAGAGAGTACTAAATCTGGGTTATACGATGTATACACCACAACTTTCCAGACTCCAGTCAAGCTTTCGCAATTTGTGTTAGGTAATCAAATACAACACCGTTATATTAGATGCTGACATTTCTTTTGATTAGTTATTAATATAAGTATCACTGTAAGCAGCCGTTAAGCAATATAATCTACTGATTAAATTCCATAGTTTTGACATTTCTCGACATAAAATCAAAATTTCCATATTACTAATTTTCGACATTAATTTTGTTGTCTAACTTGAAAAAAATACGATGCCGAATGGTATCAAACACATAAGTACACATAGCTTCAATGACTTAAAAGTAGCGATTGGTATCACTGGTATAGAACGGCTTAAACATAAAATACGGAGGAATTAGAAAGGTATCTCCCATGTATTACCTGTGAATAAGTTTAGCGTTCATTTGCCACCAGAGGGTGCGACTGACAGTATGAGTAGCGGGAAATTTAAAATATTTTATTAATAATAATAGCAGTAATAAAAATATTTAAAATAAAAATGGAATAGAAATTTAAAAATATTTAATTCTTAGAATTTTCTATGTTTAACGACAATATATTATTAACCATACGTTAAACATAATATAACAAGTTTAGCAAAAAATTTATACTTTTAAATATACAAAGTTTAATAAACAGTTCAATATTGAACATTATATATTATCTTAAATATAATTCGGCCAAATATAAAGTACAGTACAACATATATGTTGAAGACTTTTTTTTGCAAATATTTATTGTAAGTATATAATTGTACGTCATCGACATAAGCTGTGTTATATTTAGATATTGCAATAAAAAATGTTTCATTTTTGCCTTTTGCTATTCTATTCACTTTTCTCATCCACCCAAATAAACAACACCTAACTATTATCTTTCTAATCACGTCTCGTTGAGTTGAGCTGAAAAATACAGTCATTTGCTGGTATAAAATATTGGACAGACGGCTTGATAAGTTTTGTGCATAATCTGAGATTTAAATGGAACAGTCATAAACATCATTTACCAACAAATTAATAAAAGTCTCTGGCTTTGTAAAATTAGATCTATCATACCGCCGGGCTTCAATAACTTCGTTCAACTGAATAACGTTTCCTGACATATTTGGATCAGTGTCTCCCTTTTCCTATGCCAAAGCTAAAATAGAGGCATGTTATATTTTTCAAATCAGTTACATATAGTTGACATTATAAAAGACTTACAATTTAAATGATAACTGGGTCCCTGTTCATCTGCATCCCTGTTAAGCAATGCCCTTTTACATTTCGGTTTATAGTCTGTCTCTGTAAAATATACACTACAAACGCTTTTGCTCTTATTTGAGACCTTACAAGAGATTCCCATCAGTTTTTCATTATTTATTGCCGAAAGTCATTTCTGACATAGAGCAGGATCCCTAGCAAAGCGATGCATTCTATTTGAAACGGTATTACATCCTGGGACTGGGTCATACTGGGACATTTTAATTGAATGCGTTACATTAACTTCTCTTCTTTTTCTTCGATAGACTTTTTAAAGCCATATTTTAGATAAGTAGTTTGCTGTTATTTATTATGCACGAAGAAAATTATGGAATGAATACATCTCCAGAATTGTGGACAATAGAATGACGAAAATAGCCAGAGATGGCAAGCCATTAGTCACCACGAAGGGTACTAACACCCCCCAAGAAGTCACATCACAAAAAAAACATTTATTTTCGTGTTTACTTAAATCAAACTAATATTCAACAATTAAATCAAACTTCATAAGATCTTCATTCAAAGACTGTCTTCAGATCGATAACTACTCTCGTAAATATCAGGTTTCGTTAAAGTTTATTGCGGGAATATTAAGGAGCATCAATTTCTTATGAAACAAGCGCAGAAAATAAATATCTGAAGTATATGATATTTCGTTTAATGCTGCCGCATTACGGTCTTTAGGGCCGCCAGCACGTCCAATAAAAAACAATTTAGAATGATTTTTGTTTCGCTACGGACGATTATATAATTAGCTCGAAATTAAAAGCTTAAAATTTATAAATATAACCGTTTAAAATACTGGAGATAATGTTTGTGAAATAAAAGTGGCGTTGCTTTCGAATAATATATATTTTTATTGTCAGTATAGATTAGGTTTTCTTGTAAACTAATAATACTTTTGTAATTATGTGGTAAAATTTGTAATTAGTAATTAATTGTCGCATTAATTTAAATAAGATCCAACTTCTAAGAAATCCTAATAATTTCGCTTAAAATTGATATAAAGTTTATAGTTCATTTAAAGCTCCTTTTCTGTCGAAATAGTATTAAGAAATAACAGACACAATACATACACTTAGTTATCTTAACAATAACTCAAAATGCTTAATTTATTTTAAAGAAAATAAAGGCCAACAAAAGCCACGGATATTTCTAAGTACCAAAACAATGCCAACCCTTTTTGGGGTGCAAAAATCTGATTAGTGACGCCTCTAAACATATCAACTGTCATTACAAGTCTGTACTACCCTAGATAATCGTTGGCGATAAAAAGTTTACATGAAACTTACTGTTAAAATAAATTGAATAAGATGTTTAACTAGTGGGGATAGACAATTTATGGTATTGTTAACTAAACAAACCTCTAAAGAAATTCCTCCATCCGATTTTTAGTGACTACAAATGAAAATGTTAAGGATTGACGATTGTTTGAAGGATTTTTATTTGAATACTATGCTAAATTATGCTAAAGCTAAGTTATTAACTATATTCGTTTGTTAGAAAAAGCTTAGAGAGAATCCACAAAGTGTTGAGGACAACAGAATGACGAAAATAGCCAGAGATGGCAAAGCATCAGGACGGGTAGAACCACCCCACCCCCAAAGAAGTGGAAGGGACTGTTCACATCACAAAAAGAACATTTATTTTCGTGTTTACTAAATCAAACTAATATTTAACAATTAAATCAAACTTCTATCGATCGATAACTACTCTCGTAAATATCAGGTTTCGTTAAAGTTTTTTGCCGGAGCATCAATTTGTTATGAAACAAGCGCAAAAAATAAATAAAGTATTTAATTTAACAATTTCTATAATATTATTAGGGTGTCATTTGATTTCCTCTAAAGAGATGAAGTGAACCGAAGAAGTTCCACTCGGAAAGACAATGGATGATGGTAGAGCTTTACGTTATAAGATGTGATTGAACGTTCTAGGATTGTAAAATCATTTATTCGCATTTTTGCATATACTGTAACGATCCCCATTATGTTTTATCTCAGTTCAAACTGTGAATTCCAATTTAACCATTCATCACATGTTTTCTACTTTCATCACCAAATTCGTCGTCTTTAAGCACTCCTGATGACTTGTTGCACATAAATTGATATCACGTGTTCCAAAATTATCGATACAAAATATACATTTCCAGCGAATGACGTTGAATAGGTTCAAAATTCAAATAAAAAGAGTATGAGAGTCAGATATTTTGACTTTGATATAAAATAGTTAATTCTTGAAGGTTATATTATTGATACATGCCTAGCCTCATGATATTCAGACAAACATTACGTTACTTACTGAAATTGGTAGGGTCTTCTATTGTTTGTTGAGCTTATAAAGCAAATTTGTATGCAATTAAAATATGTTACATGAATAGGTGACTCACTACCGTTAAAATCAAGATAAAAGAACTAAAGCACCAAGGTAGAGTTAAATTCACTTTAGGTGTAAAATCCTTTCGAATAAGTGGCGCCGTCCAAATTGTCTGGCATCGACAAAATCTTTAGAACTGTTGGAGATAACCGATTTGTGATAACAATGGTGTTTGAACGTCAAACGTTTACTATCCTTTAAACTTAACATTTACATTAGTTCATAGACACTGAACATGTAGTTTTTAAAGGTAATCTAGTAAAAACAATTAGGTCTATTTTTGGTTGAAATTGACATAAACTAATTGAGTAACGAATATTTAATTTTAAGACTATTTAGTAAGATAAAAGTAAGATAATTAGTAAGTAGTAAGATTAAAAAGTAACATTTCATTAATTATTAGCTGTATATGCGTTGCCGATAAGGAAAAAATAAGGTCTAATTATACATATTAGAGAAAAATTGAGATAAATGTATGTGATTTAATTATTTATTTTAAAAACGTTCTCTAGATCCAAATGGTATGCATTTTAAAGTTTGAACTAGAGGTGTGCTGATAGTAATTGCTAATTCTTCATTAGCACAACGCCTCCAAACTTTATGAAAAATCTTGGAGTGATTCAAGATACACGCGCTTTTTTAAATGAAATATTGATAACACCCCAAAAAATCGATGAAAACTATTGTAGGACATAATGAAAAATAATTATAACGAAGGTGACTAATGTAAAATATTCTTTGTTGTAATGACGTTATTCTGCTATACGTTTTTAAATACTACTTTCTAATGATTGTATATACTAGTGTAATGGTCAATATATATACTATATAAAAATATTATCAGTGACATATCACTTAACAGGAAAATTAATAAGTGAAGGTAATAACTTTAAATAGGGTTTAATAATACCGCCGTTGGGAATTCTGAGAATACTGTTACTGAAACCAAGAGCCCTATATTTGCTATGACAAACAAAAATTGTATCGAGATGCAAATGTATTTGAGAGGGTTATTAAAATGTTTAAATTATATATATTTGATGGTGGGTGTTCCACTCTTTGAAACTGCAGCTCTGTGGAGCGACACATTTTATCCAGTATCCAAAAGTTATAAAAATGTAAAACGACGGGGTGCAGAATGGCTTTAAAAATACATTTCTTGCATTCCCATTTAGGTCTCCTTCCTAATCTTCGAGTTGTGACGAACAACGTGCACGCCTTCACCAGCATATAAAACAGACAGAAGAGCTGATTACTGCTGGTTTTTGACGAAAGAGAGGAAAAAGAGGGAAAATTAATATTTCTTCATTTCCTTTCAGAATATTTGGCTTATTTTCTTTATTGACCACTTAAACTTGAAATATTTTGATTCATATATATCTTTTTTTTTATAAAATTAATAATATAAATAAATAAATATGATTTAAGATATTAATACTGTCTTTATTTATTAATAGTACTTTAATTTATTATAACTTTAAAATGGTAGGTTTTGTGTAAAATATTGTCACAGAGTGGAATTGTTCAAAACATTTGAAACTTTTCTTTGCCATAACGCACACATGCTAAGCTAAAAACTTGATAAAATCACAGTATTCACCACAAACCAAATATTTGATATTGGCTATATGATGAGATTTGATTGACTGGTTGAAGGTTTGAGATTAATCTATATCGATATTTAATCTATATTTGTCTTTGTGTTTACGGTCATACAGTAAGAACAGCAGCAGTGAGTTCAGTTCAGTTAGAACCTCATTATCTTCTATCTTCTTGGCATTCGAATATTGTAAAAATAAACCATATTATATTAAATATAGTGTTTTCTAAGAACTAAGTTTAAAAAGGACGAAATTGTTAGGGACTTATATGCGCAATAAACAAGACAAATGAGGCCTATATATTATTATATAGGACATTATATGTTATCAACAATATTATTTAACTTGATGCTAATTACACTTTAGGCATATTTAAAGGCACTTCAAGTAGTAAATATTTACATTAAAATGGTCTTGGTGCTGTGAATAAATTACCGATATTCGGGCTATACCTGCCTTGCAAGATTTAATCACATTTCTCAACTTTTTTCTGCATTAGGACCAAAAAAAATTGTAACCTTCAAATCATCTATGCACATTAGAATATGTACTTGTAAAACAAAATGTGCGACAAAAAACTATATCACGCGCAGATCAGGAATATTTAGGACGCATTTAAGATTACATTATTATTATAAATGTTTAATTTTATTTTAGAGTAAGTAGGTATGCAAATCTGTTATATATGGGAGCAGTTTTTTTCAAAAAACCGTCATCTAAAGTATTATTTATCACCAATATAATGATAATACTGAATGATAAAGTAAATATATTTAGGACAGTTTAGTTATGTTGAGGTAATAATGTATAGTCAGTAATGATGATTATCGTAAGTGTTGTTACATTAAAATGTGTCTTATCCGAAATATCTGGGTTACGACAACAATAAGCCAAAAATCCTTCGAGGTGGTAAATCCTTGCTAATTCTGTTTAACTCTCCAGATTCATAAACAAGATAAATCATATCGTTAATCTGCGGTGCCCTAGCACGAAACTGCGCTAGAATCCATTAGAGCTGATGTCAAGTGTCACCACGGCCTGGAGTAACGTCTAAATTTCATTCATAGGCGCCTCGGGATCTATCTCTTCGCCCTCGGCGCGGTAATGGTCTGGTAAAGCGATTAGATAATTTTACGCCCGTAGACTATTTAGGTCGGTTGCCAATACTTCTTAATTAATAGTGTCGAAACGTAGATACGGCGCCATCTTCACTTATCGCAATGACGACGTTTTCGGGGCGATAAAATGAGGTTATGTTTTCGTTCCGAAGACCCGGTTATCGGTCGCGGTCGTGGTTAAGTGTGAACTTAATGGAAGGTGAAGATTAGATGTGTCCAAATAGTTAAAAAGTATTTAAATGTAATCGTAAAGTCGAGATGGTTTTCTCGTAATGATAAACTTAGATGTTGCTGATCGATCATCAATGGCCTTTCGGACCAATTAAGATAGTTTTGCATCTGATTTGAAATGTTAATGAGATGCGCGGTGATAGTATTTACGTCGGTGCTAGTACGGATCTTTATTTCTAATGAAGATTTATTTTTATAGTTTTCACAGTTTTATTACGGTTTAAATGGAGCTCTATATATTTTAATGAATTATTTTTATTTTATTATTTTCTTATGTTATCGGTTAAAATTAAATCTGTAGATTAATACAAAGAAACTTATACTACATGAGGATTATGCCTTGTGTTTTACATTTTTAGCGACTTTAAAACTGTTTTTAATATCGAAGTTATTTCGCAATAAAGCTTAAGGTTTTGAAAGAATCGGATGCAAGGATTTAATATACACTGTTCCATATGAATATAGTCACTAGATCTGATGTTCTCGTATTTATACGTACTAGTAATGATCCAGCGGTTGAACTTTTGACCTAATTAATTTATTCAAGTTAATTATGCTTCCTAGGGATATTGTAGTTTAGAGGTCCATCCATCCATTCTTTACTAGATATTTGTTCATGCTTAAAGGATACATAAAAGAAAAAAAAAACGTTATTATTAGTCTTTGTCGACTAACCTACAATTTGTCTTTACAAAAACTTTGTATTACTTCGACATTGACTTAAGAACGGAGTCTGTCTCTATATATCGCTGCAAGTCTCTTTATTTCTTGAGTGCCAGTCGGTATCTGAAGGTCTCGTTGTAAGTACTAAGTCCTGTAGTATCTAGGGGCACCTACAATTCTTCTCAAGATTTTGTTCTGGATAATTTTTATTGTATTTATATTACCTTTCGCGGAACATCCCAATAATTTAACTTCGTATGTACATAAAGGTTTCAACCCCTACTTGTATAATACCAATTTAATATGTACTGATAATTGTCCTCCCACCGAAGTATTGTATCAAGTTTCATTCCGAGATACTATTGTTATTGGTGCTAATTCGGTTTGATTATACGTGAACAGGTTTACTTTCGTTAATTTTATTTTTCCAGGTTTGAGTCTAATTATTTATGTTGCCACTGTTGTCATTTTCGTGTGGTTTCTTTGCTATTATCTCCGACAGCAAGAATCGCAGTAACTTCAGCAAATGTGATATTTTCCAATCGTGATATATCACATCTGTAGAGTAGGTAAAGAATTGGCCTTAATACACTTCCTTATGGTAAATTTATTTAGCTTTTTTTTATTGTCGAGTAGGCTTCCTCTTGATTAATTCTGAATATTCTGGCTGTAATGTAAGATTTTAATACTTCGTTGTGTTGTTTTGATAACATACATACAATAACAATTTTAAATTCTGTAAAGTGTTGATTTTATAATGGTTACAATAAAACTTAATATCATATATTAATACCTCTAATGAAATTCAATGCGAAAAATGATTCCCATTCCCACGCGATAATTCCAAATTACTTAGGAATTGTTTCAAGTGTGGGTTTCTTTATAAAGATAAAGTTTGTGTTGCGTAGTTATTGTGTTTATTAAATATTCTGATTTTTTTCCTTCCAATTCTGATTTTCTTTAAATGCATAACTAGATGCTCAACTTAGCAAATTAAAAAGTTACCAGAGAGCTAGAGAAAGCTGTTTACCTCCTATAGTGGCAAGTTATATAGGATGTATAGTTGCTAAAACACTACAAGACAGGAGAAATAGAATAGCTCATTTTAAACCTCAAGAAACAATATATTTTTAGATGTAGCACAAGCCATCGATAAGGTTTGGCATGAAGGCCTTGTTCATAAACTACAGAAAATACTACCAAAACAACACACCGAAGTATTAAAATCATACATTACAACCAGAATGTTCAGAGTCAAACAAGAAGAAGCTTACTCTATAATTAAAGAAGCTAAAGCAGGTGTATCACAAGGAAGTGTACTGGAACCAATGCTTTATCTACTCTACACTTGTGATATACCACAAATGAAAAATATTACGATGGCTACATTTGCTGATGATACTGCGATTATAGCTGTCGGAGACAATGGTGAAGAAGCCTAAAATTACAATAGGCAAGTGACAATATAAATAATTGGACACAAACTTGGAAAATAAGAATTAATGAAAGTAAATCTGTACATGTACATTCACCTATAAACAGACCGTACAAGCACCAATAACATTAAATAACACTATCATTCCTTATAGTAATAACGCTAAATATCTTGGAATGAACCTCGATGCAAAACTTCGCTGGAAGGAACATGTAAAGAAGAAAATAAAAGAACTGGAATTGAAATATAGGAAAATGTACTGGCTGATTGGAAGAAAATCACAATTAACAGTACATAATAAATTGCTATTATATAAGCAAATACTAAAACCTATATGGACATACGGAGTTCAATTATGGGGATGTTCTGCAAACAGTAACATAAATCAAATACAAATTTTTCAGAACAAAGTCCTGAGAGGTATTGTGGGCACACCCAAATACTATAGGACTGATTACCTACATCGAGACCTTCAGATACCCATAGTCCGTCAAGAAATTGAGAGAAGGCATGAGGAAAGACTCCATTCTCATACGAATATTGCAAGTATCGGATAACACCAGAACAGAACACAGACTCCAAAAAAGAACCAAACCATCTTATCTTGTGTAGTGTTGTGTAGTGAGGTGCATATAATAAAAAATAGAGCAGTGACATGTATAAACATTATTTCACCAGAGACTGAGATAGGGCCGATGGGTCCTATCTGTAGTCTGTATCTAATTATAGGTTAGACGGAAACGACTAGTAACAATATATTAATTAAATAATAATAATAATAATAAAAACCTCCTATAGTGGCATTGTTGAGTTTAGTTCTCGCTTCTGACCTTTTTTTAAATCTAAATCCTTTTCAATTAACGAGAGCTTCTTCTTTTAGTTGTGTCAATATCTCAACTACTAGATGGTCTAATCTGCAATAAGCATACAATAGTGAAATTTATTTTATGGAAGTATTATAAATCCATAAAGAAATAACTAACCTTTATATATATATATATATATACATATATATATATATATATATATATATATATATATATATATATATATATATATATACATACCTTAATGTTCATTCATGTGCTGTAGTTGTTATCTTTTGCATCTTTCGATAGCCCGTACACCTTACCACACGTCACAAGGAAATGAAACTTCACGCGCCAAACCATCTGCCCAAAATAAAGCTTTTTCATTGGCCCCATGATGGACACTCTATATCTACCATTTTAATCTTCGAGCAGGCCTAAACGGAAAAAACGCCAATTGTGGCAAATTTTATTTTGGTTTTAAAACGGTTTTTATTGCGGCACCGACGTAGGTCCCCTAAAAAAACATTAACTGTTGAAAGTTTAACAAAAGTTTAGGGTTTATCGTGTACTTACTATACTATAGTTTAGGTAATCTCATCTAGTTTGTTTACTTGACACTACAAATTCATATTAGTGCAGTGTTAGTTTAATATATGTATTTATATTTTAGAATGGAGTGGACATACGTAGAGTTAAGTTTTCTAGTAGCACTTTTCTATTTAATTCATAGAAACTCTCATTTCTATCGTGTTTTTTTATTTAAATTGAGTAGTGTTCGTGTTATTCTTATAAATATTCTCAAAGTTATAGATATTTTAACAGGCAATATGGTCACATTATTCATCAACTAGGAATAATACATTGAATTTATAAAAAATGTCCTTTAAAACTGATATCGAGTTTTGGGAATTCGAATAAGTTTGTTCTGTTGACCTTCAAGTTTGTTTGTAAATGCCTTTGGGGCCGTAAATGGGGCATTTATTGTAAAAAAAGCGACCCTATATATTCCAACCTACGAAAACTTCCCATTTCTAGAGTATTTTCCCTATGTTTTTTTTCTCTAAATTCGCTGTTTTTAATTTGTCTTGTAACTAAAACTATTCATGACTGAACCCGGCCTTCAAATGTCTTCTAAGTGAAGAAAGTTCTCTCTCGTGGTACATATTAATCTGTATCGTAATATTTAGAGTAGGGAAAGAGTTTCTAACCGCATGAAAAATAAAATAATGGAAATTACAAAATGGATGAAAGTAGCGATTGAAAAAGACGAATTGGATATGAAAAAATGAAAAAAAAAAGATCTTTTTTTTTCTTCTTAATAAATTAGGAGATTAATGTTCAGTTGATTGTTATTATGAAAAATGATAATTTAAAGAATTAGAAAGGGAGACATGGAAGGAAATTGAAGAAGTATTAGAGGAAGTTGATAATAAACAGCTTGATAATTGTCAGCATCTCTGATCGTCGACTATAGATTTATGATGATGATGACGGATTAATTACTATGGACCGCATCAATACTAAGGATTTTTAAAATAAAAGAAAAAGTCGAATAACCTAGAAAGTAAAGAGTTTATGAGCGATAGCAACAATCATACACATAAGAAAATATATGATGACATAAGGAAGAAAGTCAAGGATAGACCGGTTGAAAGTGTCAAGAAATAAAATAAAAATCTCACGAAGACTGAGACACCACTAAAGCGTCTAGAAACTTTTTTTTAAAGTAGCAATATTATCTTATGTTTTTCGTTCATTCATGTTTCATAGTTTGTAGAAAATGTAATTTTCCTTAATAGAGGGCTTTTAGGTCTTTTATTTTTAATAATACTTATTTGAATCTATACTATAGCCCAACTAATTTTAAAGGGTAATAATTCATATAACATTTTAGATAAAAATGTAGTCACTATCTTTAAAACATCGACACCAGTATTCACATGTTGAAATCGATGGAGCATGATTGCCATGACCTTCAAGCCGCCTTTGTCTTTAAATTAAAGTAAAAAGGTAAAATTTTTGGTAAATGCTATTTACTCATTAAAAAATCATACATTTTTACTGCGCTGAAAAAAATTTTTCGTCACACTTCGAAGAAGAAAGAAAACTCAGGCATCAACATGATGTTTGTTGCAAATGTGCCCGATGCGGTTTAATACACAGTAACACCATCTGTTATACATCTTTTAAAATTAATTTATTGGCTTGATGTTATATTGTTAATTAAGTTGGTGTATGTATTGCTCTTGCAAAATAAATGTTTCACTCATTGACGTGTACAATCCACCAGCGTTGTCTCATTAAACAAAAAAATTCTTTCAATATGATTCCAAGTGTGAGAGCGGCTATCGGCAGATATTCTGTAATGATCATTAAAAGTGTATGTATAACGATGCACATCAAAATATCCTCGAATAAGAATGTATAAGTAAGCTTGAATAACTAAAGCGACGTTTCATCGGTTGAGCTTTTCATTTTTTCCTTCACATCGACAACCTTTATCAATTAATTAATATTTATATCGTACTCATTTTTTGAATTGTTTTTTTCTCTGTTTTATTATAATTCGCTAACGGGATCTCTCGATTTGGCCGGCGATTTTTTTGCGATTTTAAATTGGAATTATAATGTGGACCTTTGCCTTATATTTCCCCGTCTTTTTTTCGCGTATGTAGAAGACGGGTGTCAGGTTCGGATTGAAATATAACCTTTAAGTTCGGGTAATCAGTATTTACCATTGCCCGGCTCGTACTTTATCTGATAATGGTATATTACCGAAATGTAATTAAACCGTCTTGGTCGAGTGTAGTTTTCGTTAATTTTGCAGGAGCTGTAAATTGATACCGAGTTCTTTTCATGTAAATTCAAAGTACTGTTTTAAAAAATGATCAATCTTTTAATTTCTAGAATAACTGGGCGTTACTAGATGTATATTGATTAACGATGAATTGAAGATAATGAATTGCAAAACTTATTGAACGAAACACAGCTCCAACTCTTAAATTATTTTAGGCAGTTTAGACGTTGATGAATCAACGTTTACATTCCGTGGAAAAGAACCAACCTACCGCACAAATGACTGAAAATGTAGTTCGGATGGTTTTAAATAATTCATATAACATTTTAGATAAAAATGTAGCATCATTATTTCTAAGAGCCAACCTACCGCACAAATGACTGAAAATGTAATTCGGATGGTTTTAAAATCGCGATTTTATTGCTTAACGGCCACAAAATGAAGAGTTTTCTGTGGAGTGTTGTAATTGGTGACAAAAATGCATCTACTACGACAGTCGCATACACTAAAATTAGACAAGCACGACATCGATGTGGGATATTCATGCCTATAAATTCTTACTGTGCTTACTGTGGGACCAGCTAGGTTTAGTTAGGTTAGTTACTGAAGATATCTACCCAAGTCCAATGAACAATTTGTATGACGTATATTTGCAAAAAGGACCAGCATTTGAGTAACTTGAGTGGTAAAAGCATACTCATTCCCTTGCATGACGTTCTTCCATACGCTTTAGGTGGTGAAGGATATACTGTTGCAACTCGAATGAGATGTTCTGCCAAATATGGCGTGTTCGCCAGACATAGGAGCTTCTTATAACTACTTGTTCATATCAATGCATCATGGCTTGCCCGGAACGCGGTTTCGGAATGCTGAAGAAGTGAGGATACGTTATTTCACAACTATCTCCGGATTTGGCGCAGGCGTATATTGATCTCCATTTAATTTTAAAACATAGAATAACCCGAGTTTGGCGCATGCGCACATACAGCATTATTTACCTACATCTGTTTATCGCAGGTAAGTAGGTTCAGGAGGTAAATAAAAATGGTAAAAATTGGAAATAACACATTTTATTTAGAAAAATTTTGACTTATGAAACGAAATAAAAAAAAAATACTATATGAATTTCTATTTTTATAAAAACATCATATTTAATTGAATTTACCTATGTGAACAATTAACAAGAACTCCAAGAACCACATAAATACACATACCATAAAAAAGACCGAAATCGTTTAGATCAAACACAGCCAATATAGTTAAAACCGAACGAAAAAGTCACCACTATATATGAAAGCAGTTAAATTCTCCTAAAATTTCCAAATATGCACAACTATGATCGCTGCTATTCTTGATCCGTAAACCCCATTAAAGTATTAACTACCTCGATCATTATTTTTACAAAACAATATTTTATTTACTTATACTCTTATATAATAATGTGTTCTATTTTCCTTGCCATTAGAGAATTAGGGTGCCTTTGTTAGTTTTATATTTTCGTTATGTGATCCAGGTCTACTTTTGTTAGCAAATTTAATTATTTTAAAGTATCACGGTACACTGTATATATTATCAAAATGCTGTCTAATTTATTCTCTGATTCTCTGAATTTTACATTGTTCGACTTTCACTCTCAACAAATTCTAGCTACATCTCAGCTATAAAGTAAAATTTAAATCATTACTAAAATATATTATGTTTAAAGTAAATATCTAATTATTACCAGTTACTACAGTTTTTGTTACTATTCTTGATGGACAAACCTCATTAATGACTTGACTACTTCCAACACAACAAAAATCTTTTTCTTCTCTGTTCTTGTTATCATTACATTTTGGCATATGTTGAAAAGGAATAGGTATTCGATATCGTTGAAAATGATGTGTTATAAATTTGGCAGCTACATTCCCACTATGCTATATTCCCACTGCACCGATCGACTCGGAAAGACCCCACCGCCATTAGAAAAGGAAGGCAATATAGTTTATACTTTTCTATGGTTTATTCTGTGCAGGACAATGCGCATGCGCCAAATCCGGAGGTGGTAGTGAAGTTACGTATCCTGAAGAAGTGTGAAAATAGATCGAAAATTTGATTTCTGCTAAACCAACATTGTTTTTTCGAACATGGTATAGCTATGTTGCTAGATATTGTTGAAAGACTAAAAATGATGTATGTAAGCACTTGATAAATTGTACAAGCATATAAAAATGTTAGCTTTTCTTTTCATAAAAGTAAAAATAATAACTAGCCAGATCATATTATATCGATACAAGTAATAATGAGAGACTAATATTTGGTGAATACAACGTATGCGGTGAGATTTCCTGTTTAAATATAAGGCCATTTTTCCCCTTAAAGTATATATATCGAAATTATTAGTACATACCTCTAATTATATAATGACTGTTTTTCAACTGATGCTCTGCTCAAACATATCAATTTAAATCTACAACTTCTATATCTTCTATATGTACCAATTGACACACTTCTTTAACAGAGAGATCGAGATTATTGGTTGATAATATATAGAAACCAGTAAATAATATATTACTTAAATTAAATAAAGTCCTTGAAAAGTTATTAATTTTTTCTTTAAAATTCCATTTTAGTATATAACAAATAATAAATGGTATTAAAAATAGTTTGGGTTGTTTCACTCCTTTGCATTATTAAAAATTTCAGTGCAATTTATCAATTTATATATATCAACAAGATGTTTAGTTGACTTGCTAAATTGCTATATAAATTGGTTATGGTAAAATTCAGTATTTGAGCCTATTGCCTTTCAATAGTATCTTTCAGAAGCTTCTATGTGGTCTAAACATTTTCCTCGTTTGAGTTTTTATGTTGAGCTTTTATCTAATACATTTTCAGATATTTTTAAGCCGCTGATAACGATCGTACCACCACTACAATTGTTTCAATTAATGTTTACTTCATATTTATGTTATCTGTCACTAAAGATATTGATGATAATCTACTATATCATAATAATCACCTGTGTCAAAGACAAAGCTTTAAAACATTTTAAAACCTGATCTCTGATTTCTTGACTATAGTTTTTCATTCAAGAAAATACCAATGATCATATATCTTTTAACTGATCATTGCCCTTCTAAATATTACTAGATAAATTTGTTGACTTTGCTGGACTACCTGGCAGCTTGCGTATGTCAAATCCAGAATCTCAATGAATATTTCTCGTTACCATCATTGTTAAAGAGTTGGTTGGTTTCACTCGGTTTATTTCGTTTTTTGTTTATGTTGATTTGTAACTTTTATAGTAATTTTGTCGTGAATTGTCTGTGAATGGAAATGAAATTATGGAAATAATGATTGCATTTTGAAAATTAGATGGAGAACACCACTGAACAACATTTGTTGACAACACATAAATTTTAGTGTTCATCAGCCATCGATCAGTTCATTTTAAGATATAAATGTATAGTATTGTTAAGGAGTTTGTAAACTTGTATACTCGTGCTTATTAGCTGGTTCAATCTGTCCTTTTAAATCATCATAACTGCCTTATTAACATCAACATATTTTTCAACCAAGTCTTGACCGCCAATTTAACAAATCAGCTCATTTCGGTCCGTTTCGATTTTTTAAGATTTTGCATACTGTTTTATTAAAGTACGTTACGCAAACATTTCACACCATGAAACGTATTATTAACCGTAACAGCTCGTTGGAAAGGTACGGATTCCCAGTATTTTTTCGTCATTGTTCAATCCTTTCATCGGCTTTTTTAATTTGTGTGTGCGGAACAGGCATATCTTAATACCCCTTATTTGGTGATGTGTCAGAAAAAAACTTCATTATTTTGAATGCTCTGTAATTTATAATTAATGTTCGGTTATTCTTTTGGTGCAAGTTTTTGCTCAAAATTTCATCGAAAGGCCAAAACTGACTGAGATAAAGTGAATATATACGTAATGTGTTAAATTTGTTTCTTACGAATGTTTTTGGGCTGTTAAGTAAGTATTTAGCCTGTAATAATAGTAACTATAAAAAATTGTTTATATATTAATTCTTGGGGGAATAGGCAATACAAAATACTTAATATTGTATACATAATGTGGAGACTACTTCAATATAATTGAAAGTATTATTACTAGATAAAACATTGGAATGGTTTATAGAGAGTGTGTTTCCATAATATGTTTTGAGTTATCATTTACTAGAATGTCTTAGGGAAAAGATTTTTTTCATAATTCTTTAGATTTAAATATTTGCGATTTTTTTGCGATGTTTGTAGATTTTCGTTAATTATTATATTCTGAAGTAATAAGGTGTTTCCTTGCAAGGCATCTATGTATAGATTAAAAGAAAAGCGTAATTACTTCTTTTTTGTTACCGTTTCAGTTATTCCTAAAACTTTGTTGTATATAGAGGAAGGTAAATATTCAGAGGTAAAATCATATTTGGTAAATAATAAATGGGGAGTTGGCACTAATTACGCCCTGTAACTATTGAGGAAACCGCAATAGTTACCAAAAGAATTATAGACGTCGTGTGGGTCCTTCTTTAAACTAGGAAGCGTTTTTAAAGAGATTATGGCTCTATAATGTGACCACATTATATAAATGGTGGCATTTTACCGGAAAATGAGACCTAAAAAATGTATTTTTTGCGTGCGTGATAGTGAAGTGATCCGGGTAAATGTCTCAATTACAAACGTATTATGGATTTTTTCTTTAATATCAGGTCTTTTTACTTTCGAAAATTAAAAATACCGTAATGCTTGTGTTAATGAATGAACTGATTCTGGAAATTTGGTAGTTAAATGTAGATCTCATTCTGATCGACAAATTATTGAAAAAGCCGTTAAAATTTTTATAAATATAGTGGTAGACCAACTTATTTAATATCCTCAAAGCGTTACGATACTAAGCATCAACCATGAATATATATATATATATATATATATATATATATATATATATAAAACTAATATAGGTCAAAATGGTTTGCGAATTTGTATAATATTTTGAAAAACCTATACAACATATTAACCTTAAAATAAACGTTTATAAATTATTTCGACACAATATTTCGATATTGTACACTGAATATTTTTTTGCAGAAATATTTTTCTACTAGTTTAATCACTTACATAATTGTTTAATACTGGAGGGTAATTTAATTAGATATTAATTTTGTTAATTCAATAAGATAGATTATATGAGAGGATTTAAAGTTTTGGTGGCTCTAATGAAATAATGACAAACGTTACTTTGCTTAAAATGTTTTTGATAAATGCTTTTGTAACAAAAACCTTTAAATATTCAAATTTTAATATTGTACATGTGGGTCTAAGTATGCATCAGTATTTTGTGTGTTCATCACTTTCCGGTTTGTTCATCTCTCAAATGAATTTTGTATAGTATATTAGCTCTGTATGCTTCTCTATATTTTTCAACGAACTCTTATCATTCTTATATATCTCAAATAAAAAAGGTATTGATCAATTTCTGAACTGTAAAAGAAGTCATGCACATTTTTAATAAATTCTCGTTTGTTGTAGCGTTAAAATTTGAATATAATTATCAGATAATTTTAAAATTTATTGATATTCCAATTTTTTCACAGATGTGGTGTTTTAATCGAAATACCTGAAAGCTGAAAGACCATACAATAACAACTTGCAGGATTATCAGGATTAATGTATGTATTAATGTATTATTTTTAATATTTAGTCATTCTGTTGTTCCTATTTTGTTTTCTTTAGCATTCAATCTTTTATTATTACAATGAACGAACTTAAAAATGTTATAATTTTAAAATCATTATTTTAAATTATTATATATATATATATATATATATATATATATATATATATATATATATATATATATAGCAAGAAAAAAATGTTATATCTTAATAATGCCACTATATAAACAAATTAGATAGAATGAATTCTTTCGAAATTAACTGAAGCATTATCAATAGGTCATCGAGTCAGAACCGGTAATTTGTAATTAATTTATATTTATTTTTTTGTAGATAAATAAGCTATCGTAAACAAGCAACATTTAAATAAAATATCGTAACTATGCTTACTAACAAACTCCAAAAACCTCGAAAATGCATTGAATTTACTGTATTTAAATAAAATTGGGTAGTACTAGTGCCGTCTTTTATATTTCGGAACTTTTTAAATCGATAATATAATCATAAAATTTAAGTTCGCTAAAGTTTGGTGCATTTGATGATTGGAACTTAGAATGAATTTATTGCTGTACTGCGAAGTATATGCGAGTAATACGAAGACTTCGTATAAAAATCATTTATTTAACTATCGGTTATATATTCAAATTAACTATAGTCTTAGCTATGAAGAATTTACAAGAACTATTGTTCATATGTCATCCATATTTCTAGACGTGGTCTATTCCTCTGATAAAATATGACTTCCAATTTGGTTAAAATAAATAAATTACTCAGGCAACGGAGCCAGATCCTCAAATCGTGATTTCAGAATAAATTACTGCAGCGAATATTCAGATATGAAACCGATCTATGCTTGTATTCCGCAAGGTAGTATCCTTGTACCAATTTACTCGTAATAGTGATATTCCAAAATGTGAAGGATTAACAATTGCCCATTTGCTGATTATACAGCACTACTTACCACAGGTAATAAAAATGAGACAACAGTAAATAGAGTACAAACAGCTATCAATAACATTACTGCCTGGACGAGGCAATTACGATTAAGTCTACACAGGTGCGAACATAGCTAAGTGTTTGAATATGAGGCATAAAGACGTAAGTTCAAGCGGATTGAAGCAATTTAAAAAGAAACGAGTAGACGTTTGTCTGATGTCGGTTGCTTGGGCGATAATCCGAATTAGCTCTCTAGAGCTTCTAATATGCAATTATGGGGTTACATAAAGAACTGAAACATTAACATTATGAAAATTACAAAAACAAGTTCTCTATAGCACTGTTAACGCTTTATTATACCTTTCAAAATGAGGACATCAACAACAATAAGAGTACCAACAGTTGGTGACGAAATTATGGTAAAATATTTACAAACAAACTTCAAGAAATAGTGATTACAAAAACATTGAAGTACTACTCGACTGCTGGACGACAGTGGACATACCCGGTGGTTGAGTGGATAGAAACATTTTGAATTAATATAATTAGTTATGAAAACTGTGCTGAGTTTTAAAAATATGTGGAGTGCACCATCGATGTATATCTATCAAAAATTAATTAAGTTTAGGTCTTTCAAATTCGTCTGGAACAATACGAATCAAAAAAATATTACATTATTGTAGTTAATAATTTAGTTGTAATGAGTGAAATTTTAATTTAACTAAAAAATGTACTTTTCAGTCATCACAGATGTTGGACCGTATATTTTCTTCACATACTTATTCTTGCATCTTCATCAATAAGTAACAAAGGTGGTGTTTCTGTATAAGATGTGGGTTTTTATATATGTAACTACAATGATCATCATGGAGAATTTTTTAAATAAAAACAATAAAGTTTCTCTAATGAATAGTTGTTTTTAAAACATAATGCCAATCGTGATTGATCTTGAACTTTTAAGTCATTTATAAATTTTCAATAAAGATATCACTTCCTGCCCAGTGTTCTTCGGCCTAAATTTTGTTTGGTCATCAGGTTGAGTAAATTTTCTATATTATAATGAAAGACGCTATAAAAACTTTATTTTAATTGTCGATTTGATTGTATAGGAAAATTGGTGCTATTGTTTTATTTGTAATGACCTAAAACGATTACAGTCTCTCACATAATACACCCCGTTATTACTCTATGATCGCCGAAGGCTACGTAGAACTGTATTTTAATTGCAGTTTCCTAAATACCGTATTTACTGACTATTAATTAAACATCGCCTACTTTATAGTTAAGTGAAATGACAAGCAAGTTTCCTGAGCGCAGCCGAGACGAAATTGTTATAATTAAATATTAACACTTTGGGTGTTAATAATTAAGGGTTGAAATAGTATACGAAGCCTTTAATTAGGTAGATACTGATACTTTTTGTAGTTTTGGGCATCTAATTTTTGGTGCGTGCAACTTAAAAGGTTGCCGGAGCTCGAGACCAATTAAAATATCTTGAAGTGGGAAAAAATCCCGTATTTTCGGTAAAAATCATAAGATCATAAGAGGTTTCCGTAGATTTTTGGTGTTGATAATTGCCCTGGAATAGATTCTTTGTTATAATTTTGTTCTTTTTTTGTTGCCTTATTTTTTCATGAAAATAATAACACTATGTGACACATGTTTTTTTTTAATATAAACAAGATTACGTGTTTTGAATTACAATGTAACCCATTGTCTATTTTTATGGTTATCTATCACGTCACGTTCAATGGTAGCAAAATCCTTCCATATCTATTGTTATTCAGTCATTTTAAAGGAAACCTATGAAAACATTAAATTAGTTTTAGACTTGGTCAAATAAAAGTCATATAACTGCAAAGTTGGCACTGACTAAAAATCTATAGCTATATTGCTGGGACTACAGGGAGGTTTCACGAAATATCGTTCGTTTCTCTATTTTGGGACTATACAAATATTCAAAACCGCTACGAATTTAAAGATTAGTCAAAAAGAACTAACTTTGTTTGTGGTAAATCAAATGTTTAATGTGAACTTCTTATTCCACAAGAAAATGTGATTCTTCCACTTCTACACATAAAACTTGGTTTAGTGAAAATATGTCAAGACCTTGGATAGAAATCGTAAGGGATTTTTGTATTTGAAAACTTTATTCTCTAAATTCAGTGATGCTAAATTAAAAGTAGTCATCTTTGTTGGTCCACATATAAAAAAATTTAAAATTTGATTTAAATATGTAATTGATTAAAAATGTTCATACTGTCTTTATTTATTTATAGTGCTTTAATTTAACATAATTGTTGTTTTCTACTTTAATTATTTAATTTAATTTAAGATAACAATTTTCATATATTAATTAATACGTATGAAATAATATATAAGAAAATTCAAAAATTATTATTTAATATATATTATTTAACAGGAAGTAGCAGCATTCTTTTAAGGTCGTCTTAATGGCGAAATTTCAGGTAGCCAATTATAACCATATAAGAATCCTAGGGTTAATTCCTTTTGTACTACTAGATAATTATATAATTTCTTTCTGCGAATACATCCACCTGCTAAGACAACAAAAAAACAAGCCGAATAATTGATTAAAGGACACTATAGGTCTAGTTTTATATATAAAGTTGATGATATTTGTGTATGGGTATCAGGTACTTTGAACAAAAAATATTTTCAGTATGCTATAATGTCTTATTGTGGGTATAACTATTAGATATGCTTATTTATTAATTTGTTGTTTTACACTTTCAGTTATAATAAAGCTTTTGTGTTTATATTGCATTTAGAATGACATATTTTGGGTCAAATATATGTAATGTTTTATGTACATATATATGATATGAGAGAATTTCCTTTAATGAGCCTTTGGGTCCGTATTTTCAATGTAATTTGAAGATGAACATTTCAAGTAACAATTCTCAACTAAAACACAAATTTGTAATTATTCTTGGAAACGTGTAACATCATTTTCATTTAAAAATCATTTTTCATTGTATTTATCTGAATAAGATCTACATTATATGATATGTGAGAATGGTACTATGCAAGAAAACGCATAAAACGTTTAGAAAGTTCATATTTTGGTTGATATTTACTCAGTAAAATTACAATGAACGGTGATGATGAGATAACGTATTATAATAATTATACTCTACAATAAAAGAAGCCAAAGCAGGTGTACCACAAGGAAGTATACTGGCACCAATGCTTTATCTACTTTACACTTGCGATATACCACAAATGGAAAGTATCACGATGGCTACGTTTGCTGATGATACTGCGATTACAGCTGTCGAAGACAATAGTGAAGAAGCCTCACGAAAATTAAAACAGGCAAGTGACAATATAAATAATTGGACACAAGTTTGGAAAATAAGAATTATTGAAAATAAATCTGTACATGTGCAGTTCACCTCTAAACAGACCGTACAAGCACCAATAACTTTAAATAACACTATCATTCCATATAGCAACAACGCTAAATATCTTGGAATGAATCTCGATGCAAAACGCTGGAAGGAACATATAAAGAAGAAGAAAAAGAACTGAAATTGATATATAGGAAAATGTACTTGCTAATTGGAAGAAAATCACAATTATCAGTACATAATAAATTGCTGTTATATAAGCAAATATTGAAACCTATGTGGACGTACGGAGTTCAATTATGGGGGTGTTCTGCAAAGAGTAACATAAATAAAATTCAAATTTTTCAGAACAAAGTCCTGAGAGGTATTGTGGGTGCACCCAAATACTATAGGACTGATTACCTACATCGAGACCTTTAGATACGCACAGTCAGTCAAGAAATCAATAGAATTGCAAGGGGGCATGAGGAAATACTCCATTCTCATACGAATATTGAAATATTGCAACCTTTGTATACCACCAGAACAGGACACGGACTCAAAAGAATCAAACCATCTGATCTTGTATAGTGTTGTGTAGTGAGGTGCATATATTAAAAAATTCAGCAGTGACATGCATAAACATTATTTCACCAGAGACTGAGTTAGGGTCGATGGGTCCTCCTAGTTATATACCTAGATTTAAGTTAGCATATAGACAAATTTTAGGTTAGACGGAAACGACTAGTAACAATGTATTAATTAAATGATGATAAAAAAAAGATTATTGCTAAGTTATTAACAATCCTTTCAATCGATACACCATATATGTTATTGATCTGAATTCTGCAGGATGATTTCATAACCCAATTTTGGTGTGATGGATATATGGAAAATTCTATTTCTCGATTATTCGTAACAATTTTTTGATATTCTGGTAATTCAATGTATGTCTTTAAAGTTCATATAAGACCATATTTCAGGCGAGTACACAGATAGCACATTTATTAGATAAATAATTTATCCTTTTCACCATTTGTAACATATAACTTTTATTTGTAAAGTAATAGTTATTATTTTCTTATGATTATGTATTATTTTATGTGTATTGATGACATATAACTCTGGAATAACGTATTTTTTTGCTCTGTACTGGATTTCAATCATTTGTTTTATTTATAGGTATGAAAGGATATCAGCTGCCATTATGGATTAATACAGCTTTTAACACTACTACTTAAGAATGAGATCTGTTGGATTACCGTACCAATACATTATTTTTAAGATATATTACTCCACAAATATCTCCGGAATCGGCGCATCCGCATATTGAGCTCCATTTAATTTACAGAAAATAATCCGAATTTGACGCAATCGTACATACATCTTTATTTACATATATTTTATTTATTTTGATTATTGCATTTAATGTCGAAAATATATATAAGTACGTAAATAGGTTCAGGAGGTAAATAAAAATGGTAAAATTTTGGAAATAACACATTTTATTTAAAAAAGTATTAAATAAAATGAAATAGTAAAAATTACTTCTATAAGCCTTTCTATTTTTATATAAACATCATATTTAAATTAATTTACATATTTGGACAATTAACAAGGCTCCAAGAACCATATAATTTAACATTACCATAAAAATGACCAAAATCGTTTAGATTAAACCCAGCCAATATAGTTAAAACTGAACGAAGAAGCCGCCACTATATATGAAAGCAGTAAAATTCTTCTAAAAATTTCCAAATATCATAAACTATCATCGCTACTATTCTTGATTCTATACTCTTATATAACAGTGCATTGTATTTTCCTTGTCATTAGATCATTAGGATGTCGTCGATAGTTTTATATTTTGTTTATTTGATCCAGGTCAACTTTTGTTAGCAAATTTGTTTATTTCATAGAATGACTGTACACTGTTCTTACATCTTAGCAAAATGCAGTATAATTTATTCTTTGATTCTCTGATTTCTCATTCTTCGACTTTTACTCTCAACAAATTCTAGCTACATCTCACCTATAAAATATAATTAAATATTATATACTATATTATACTTAAATTAAATGTCGAATTAGTACCAGTTATTACAATTTTTGCTACTTTTCTTGATGGACAAACCTCATGAATGACCTGACTACTTCCAACAAAACAAGAATCATTTTCTTCTCTGCTCTTGTTACCATCAAATTTTGGCATATGTTGATATATATTCAATGTCTTTGAAAATGATGTGTTATAAATTTGGCAGCTAACATTCCCACTATAAATAAAATTGATGCTGTTTGGATTTTATAACTTTTAAATATTTAACTTTACATTCTGCACTTGTTCTTCTATATTTTAAAGCAAATGTATGTTAAACCACCAAGAATAACAAAAAATTAATTATTTATCGTTACTATAGAACTATTAATATAACACAAAATCTAAATATTCTAGATTTTTTGTTGTTTTGACTTGATCGACTGTACCGATCAACTCAAAAAGAATGTACCGCCATTAGAAAAGGAAGACAATATAGTTTATTCTTTTCTATGGTTTGTTCTATGCTGGAGAGTGCGCATACGCCAAATCCGGAGATATTTGTGGAGTAATGCATTCTAATGTTAATGTAATCTTGTTTATGTTAGAAAAATTCTGTCACACAACGTTATCGTACTATAAATCGTGATTTTATGATATTGTTTATGAAATAATAATAATGATTTATTTCCTTCAGAGAAGTTTTAAAATATATCGCTTGTTTTCTTTAACAACTAAACATAAGTTTGAAGGATCAATTAATTATCGATACCGGAATGAGTGTCTAAACTTTTTGTGAGGTTTTATCTCTAATATTTCATCTTATGCCATACCACTCCCGAATAAAGAATTTCCGAAAATTCCGGTGGAACATTGTCGAAATTGTTTCCGATCATTTTGATTTACGACCATTCTTCGACGTCGAAATTGTATCATTAAATTTAATTCACCGGGTTCCTTATTACGCCGTGTACGTCTCAATCAAACACCGTTTAAAATAATTGACATTTTTCAATTATCTTACATCTTAATTAGATCCTTTCCGACACCTAGAAATATGAATCCATTATCACCTCGGAGCAAATCGGTCAGAAATAATGAGATCATTTCCAAAGAAATACAAATTCGATCGTCCGCAGCCTCATCGGACCCGATTCGTCAATGATCGCGATAAAAATCTCGCCGTGAAAGGGGAGAGAAGGAAAAAAACCGTCGAGGACGTCAATTAAAAAAGGGCCAATTTGTCGAATCCTCACTATTGTGCTGTTGCTTTGGTGAAATTCGATACGCGGATTGAAGGTGCTCTCCACTTCTTACGGTCTTGTCGAAGATACGCGATAAAGCGTTGTCGAACTGTGTAATCTTCAAGTCTTCAGTAAGAGCAATTTGTTTCCCGACTGCTTTTTTTGACCGAAATGAAGAAATTAATTTACCGCGTTCTGTTTTTCTGTTTGTTTCTGTGTTCCTACTTATCGATGATTCGGATAAAATCTCCTCGAACTGTTTTATGTGCGCCATTCAGCAACTTTGGTCACTTGTTCATTCATTAGCCGATATTCTTTCTCGGTTTCTTCCTTTCCTTGATTGAATTTTTTAAATATCATCTGGTAATTCTCGTATTCATCAATTTGGTCATATATCTAAGATATATATACTTAATGTTTATGTTTTAATACCACTCTTTTCCATTAAATGCATCTCACAATACTACACTACACAAGATAAAATAGTTTGATTATTTTGTGTCTGTGTCCTGTTTCGGCGTCATTCAAGAGTTGTATTACTTCGATATCGATATGAGAATGGAGCAGACCCTCCTACCGATTCTCTTGATCTACTGAGTGAAATTCGGTATCTAAAAGTCTCGGTGTTAGTAATCAATCCTGTAGAATCTGGGTGCACATACAATACTTCTCAGGACTTTTTTTCTGGATAACTTTTAATGTTATTATATTAATTTTGGCGGAGCGTTCATTTTTCTATATTTAAATAGTCTTGGTTGTGCTTTGACCTGAAATTTCGGTTTCCAAATATATTAAATACATTTCGTAACTATTTGTGAAATTATTACCAATTTAGTGAATATAGGTACCATGCTTACCACGCTTCTTAATATTAACTTAACCTATCTTATTTTCAAGAACCTCCTTGGGAACCACAAAATATTCCCAATCTTCTTACGACTTTTTTTATTAATTATATCTTACATTCGATATGCTTAGTACAATCTTAATTTACAAATTAAAATATTGCTACTGTTCTGTTGTACTTGCATTAATATACGAGCAAGGCGTGTACGGGATTAATACATCAGTATGTAGTTCCCAAATTAGAATAAAACTAACCTACTTAAGCTAAACTTAAAATACACGTATACACAGTAGCTGTATCGCTTCTATCTTGCTGTGATTTAGCGACCTTGTTTCATGTTTTAAGACGAAATCTTGGCGAATCACTTTATATATCCATTTGATTCCGACATCATGGTGCAGCTCTTCGTTGGTGACGTAGCGATAAGCATTCGTAATTAATAGTACTAGTTGGTTTGATGTTTTATTGCAATCCCATATTTGCACCCCATAGGTTCAAATAGGCTTTATGATTGATTGATAAACCAATCTCTTCGATTTTAGATCAAGTTGAGAGTATGTGCGACAAACCAGTACAGTTTCTTGACTTTGAGTCTAATTTGCTCTGCTTTTTCTCTCACATGATATTTCCAATTTAACCTACCTAAAGGCATCCGTCAAGTGATATAATTAAGTTTTTGTCAATTCTACCTGTGCTTGTTATATAGCCTTAGACAGAGATACATCTTTTGCCATTATAACTGTGTTGTCACCAAATGTTCCAAGTACTGTTTCTTTGTTGTTGGGATATCAGTAGTATAGAGCAGATATAGAAATCGTCTCAAGACACTATTTTTAGGAACTCCAGCAGAAATAGTTTTCAGTGTTGAGAATCCACTGCTTACAAATAACAAAGAGTCTTTCATATTTGAAGACGCAACAGTCACAAGTCCCAAGGCAATGTAAACGATTGTTGAATTCGTTCGATCTTCGAGATGCTTTGCCACCCTCCATATAGTTTATACCTAGCCTCCACTAACTATGATCTGTACCTAACTGAAATTGTAATTGTCTGCTTGTGAACCTCAAAATAGTGCCTACGTTACGTATCAATAATGCTAATAAAATACTTTATATATCATTTTGATGATTGAAGCTAATAAAGTTAGTTCCCAGTTTGTGTTTTCTCGTTAATTTTTCAAACTTTTATTACCAAACCCAACTGGAAAAAGCATGTTAAAATTAAGCGAGCAGAACTTATGAGGCTCTAAAAAAGAGATAGCGTTATCACAAAATTGTCGAAGTATTACAACTGCTCGACAACAGATAACTTACTCGGAGGTTGAAGAGAATATACCCTTTGAACTCTCATAGATATGTGTGAAAACTGATTTAGAATTATGCGGAATGCACTAGTGGAACATGGTAACTAAGTGTATGTATGAAATCTGTGATCGGGACTGTCTGGTTCGGGTTTCATTTTCCTTATGTTAATATTTCTATTTCATTTTTGGAAATAATAACTTTCCGAGTTATGATTGTAATCATTACAACAGTAGTTATGTGTCCTCTAAGTATTAGTAACATATATTATTTGATAATACATTTTCTCATGGGTGGAATAAACATATTTAGAGTGCAATAATAGTTCATAGCCAGGTAAACATCAGTTAGTGGCGCTAGAACAGTAATTCCAACACAATAAATGTATTCTCTCACAAATTTATATGGATGAAACAGTCAAAAACAACGCAGTAAGTTTCTTTTTTAATCGAGCTTCGGCAACTTTTTTCTAAGAAATCCCTAGATGAAATTGTTGTTAAGTCATTTCGTTTCACACGTTTACCGGAGACCGATCCTTAAAAATAGGATATAGAGTCGGGGATTAAGACTTTACGATCGTCTATTCTTCCGATTTATTTTACGAGAAACCCGTAAAATCAGTCGAAAGCTATATCCGAACTTTTTAATATTTTATTACCTTTTAATCCTCGTTAATTTTGAAACGGCAATTTCGGAAAAAATGGTTCGATTTCCGATTTAGGATCCCATTCAACGATGTTACTAAAAAGGAATACGAGAACTATTGTCCGAGGTATTATATCGGATTTTATGTTCATTTCATTGAGAAAATAATAAAATTTGCAACAAACTGACCACAGATTCTTCCAGCAGTGGCGTAGTCGAATAGTATATTGAATTAAAATTGATCCAAATCGATTTAGATCATCATTTATGTATGTAAAATTGTTTATAAATAATTTTTTGGATCGTATATATTTTGTATTTTAGTTTCTTCTAAGTATTTTTAATATATTTTTAAACATTTTATTGGAATGTCCCGTTTTTATTACGTTATTCAACGAATTTCAATCATTTAGACTCACATGTTGGTTTTTAAAATTAGACATAGATATCTAATCTAACACAAAATAGTAAAGGAAAAATTAGACAAAAAAGAAGAGTCAATAAAGTTCAGTCAAGTCAGTATGGGAAGTTCATTTTACAAATTTTTTATTTATTCCGTGTTGTATGGAATATTTTCAAAAACGGTCAAACAATTTTTCCATGGAAAACCAGAAAAAGTGACTAGGAGTTTTGTCGAAGAGAACTTTAAATTTATCTTTATTTTTATCACAACCATTTTCAAAGAACTTTCAGTTAGGAATGACGAACTTATTACGTATGGATTTTTTAATATAGTAAAAAATAAAGTTTCCAATATTAAAATCGAACACGTTCTGATATTAAGCGAATTATTTGTGTATTTCTCTTAAGAGATAAAATTAATACAGTATAACTGAACAGAAAGTAACTTTTGTTTGAATTGAACTAAATATTATATAATATTATATAATTGTTTTCATATTTTTTCTTAAATTTTAGTCAGTCACTAAACAAATTTACTCATATAAATTTCAAACACTCTCAAAAAAAAAGTTATTATGGTTGGATGGTTTATTTCTCCATGGTTGGACTTAGAGGAAAACACTAATTCTGCACCAGGAATAAAACCATTCCTGCTTTCAGCTTAAAGAACTCTATGTCTGCAATAAATTATTAATGACTTATGACTAACAAAACCTAATCGATATTTATTCCAACGTTTACCTTTTTTCATCAACTTTGCCCAATATGCCATTCTGAAATATCCATGTCTCATGTAAATATACAAAATGACATATTAATTCCAGTGAAATGAAGGTTATATTGTATTTTATTTTTTGTTATAATATATATTCTAATACCTACGTCACTGGAATATTCGCAAAGCAATGATTTTTTTCTTGATCCCCCTCTGAAGCTCATGTTCCGATTTCCGAAACTGACCGTCAGAAAGCCATTGTTTGTTTGAATATGCGGCGTGTGGCTGATGTTCTCTCGCAGATTAAACAGAAATCAGCTAGGATTACCACGGTAATCGAATTCGGGCGAACAAAGAGCGAAGCGGGCCGCATTCAGCAAATAGTAGTAATGGTCAGTTTGAATAATGGGCAGAACGGTACCATTAAAAGCAAAAATACGTGTTCTACTTCGAAATTTTCGTTAAAAATGTTTTTCGTTTTTATGAGGTTTTATCCTTAATACCATATAGATCTGTATTCTGTGTTTCCACCTAAATAAAATGAGTAACATTTAAATTTAGTTTGGTTATGTATGTCGATTTTTTTGTTTAAAGGCCCATATTTTTTATGACGAAATTTATGAAACGATGTTGTTGGCATTATTACTTAAGTACAATTCATCATAATGTGATTGTGATTATTAACATATCAGAACAATTACTGTGTGTAATTAACTTGTATTAATTGATACTTATTATGCTTCATAAATTTACTAATATACGTTTTTTCTTCATTAACTTACAAAAAAACAATGTTAATAAATGCTTTTAAGTTAAGTAGTAAAAATATTAATTGAAACGAAACAAGTAAAACAGAAAAATTGTAAAATTTGATATATTTCAATATCGAAGTAACAGCACCAATATATTCAATTGTTTATATTCACATAGTATTGATGTAACTTTTTTGTATTTGTGTTTTTGCACCACCTATGAACACAAAATGTTCCCTGTATAACAGGATTCTTCTTTTGTAAGTTTTAATTTTCATCTCGGAGAATGTACGTTCTTTATATATATATATATATATATATATATATATATATATATATATATATATATATATATATACTTTTTTTTATGCTACTATAAACATTAAAATAAACATATAAATATATATACACTCTTGATGCACAAATTAATTTATTACTACTGTTAATTTATTACTACATCTCAAACCTTAAATATTATTTTAAAGAACCACCTTGTAAACCATAAAATATTCCCAATCTGCTTACGACTTTTTATTATTAATTATATCTTACATTCGATATGCTTAGTACAATCTTAATTTACAAATTAAAATATTGCTACTGTTCTGTTGTACTTGCATTAATATACGAGCAAGGCGTGTACCGGATTAATATATCAGTATGTAGTTCCCAAATTAGAATAAAACTAACCTACTTAAGCTAAACTTAAAAATACTTCCATGTGATTCCGACATCATGGTGCAGCTCTTCGTTGGTTACGTAGCGAAAATCATTCGTAATTAATCGTAGAACTTTGTTGTGCGTGCGTTTGGTTACTAGTTGGTTTGATGTTTCAGTGCAACCCTATATTTGCTCCCCATAGGTCCAAATAGGCTTTGGCTGATAAACCAATCCCTTTGCTTTTAGATCAAGTTGGGAGTATTTCTGACAAATCAGTACAGTTGCTTGACTATAAGTCTAGTTTGCTCTGCTTTTTCTCTCACAAGTTTTTGTCATTTCGCAGCAACGCAAAATTAAAATTGACAGATTTGGGTCTTTTAAGCTGTATTTTCCAGTCTCTGGTCCATTTGTAGATCTTTTTGACCGCTATAAACATAATAAACATATAACCGTAACATCATCGATATATTCAGTTGTTTATATTCACGTATTATTGATGTAACTTAATTTTTTTGTAATTGTGTTTTTGCACTACCTATGAACACAAAATGTGCCCTGTATAAAAGGATTTTTCTTTTGTAAGTTATACTTTTCATCTAGTAGAATCTACGTTCTTATACTCCAAGGATGTATAATATTGTCTGTAACAGTATACATATGTACATATTCTTTTTTTAGTGCTACTATAAACATTGATAGTATCTATCATACATATTAATTATACGCATTTTAATGGATTTTGTGCTAGTAATCAGAAATCAGCTCAACTAGAAAATAGTATGCTGATATTATATGATGATAACATAATACATAGATACTGGAACTAATATATATTCATAATCTCTGTCGTCTTGGTTTCGCTATAAGGTTTTCATTTCTTCCATTATCAATAAAACGTTTTTTTTTCTGAATTTCGTCAAATTTTTCCAACCATATGTAACAAATCATTAATTATTTCATAGCACTATTTATTAATGTAAAATTCATCAGACTAATTTCATGGTACATTTCATTATGTTTTTCATATTTTTGCTCAATTGCCCTTAATATATTTTCCCTTAGTTTTAAATATATCTTAAAGACACAAAAATAAAATACTTGTCAAAATACTACAAAAATACTGTCTGAAGTGCTGTTGAAAACTTGTAGTGCCAAGCAACTAAGACAATTTGAATTAGAATATTAGAGTAATAAGATATGTACGTATTGATTTCAACATAGAAGTCGTAATTTTTGACCATGATAAATCATTTTTCCAAACATAGTGGATTGTTTAAAATTTACAAAAGAAACCATAAAAATAACTAACAGTTATTATGCAATAGTTGAATAATTGTTTCGTGATCTTTCTTTACTTTCAAGTGAATAATTGAGGATATACATTAAATATGTATGGAAGTTATTTTATAATGTGCCGAAATTGTTACAATATATTGAAAATAACTCAGCCATTTAGCCGGCGAAACCGCCAATTTCCAATTTTTAACGGAATTAACAAATGCGGTTTTAAATGTTACCATAATCCATTTTGGAGTCCTCGTCTGTCATTACAATTGCCAGATCTCACTCATCACTATTAAAATTAGCGCTTAATGCCCTGTACTTTCGGCATATTAAGGCACCTCTTTAATAAAACTTACATTAAAATTATTTCCGGCCATTTCGGACAATATCAGGTAAGCATTACCCTAAAGCGGTTTTTAGAAATGCAATTTGTATAAATTACTTTAACCCGGTTTAATGGTTTTTAGGCAGGAATTCTTTTGTACGTTTGGAGTATCTTGATCTGTAGTTGAGCAGATATTATTAAGATATATTAATATGATTCTATATTTTTTTACAATTTTTTATATACATTGGTGAGTGAAATAATTCTCAAGTCTGAATCTAGACAAAATTAGCTGACCATATTTTCGATCGTGTTTGCTGACAACACACAACTATGGGAATATTAAGAATCAATAAATTTTTTTTATTGTTCTTACACATTACTTTGTTATGTTTCATTATTGACATGAAAGTTACTGGCTAACTCAATAAGTCATTCAACTTCTCCTATGTACTTGGATTAATTAACAAGCAGGACGAGTGCGAGAAAATACATCAACATGTATTCCTCAATTATAAAATTATAACTATTTATTAATTATTAACTTATAACTGTAGTTTACACTATATGTATACACTTTATATAAGTTCGTATGGTTTTGTTCGCTTCAATCTCCTGACATCCTGCGCAGCCAGCAGTTGTTTTGCTCCCACATTGGTATGATTTAGTAATCTTCTTTCGTGTTTCAAGGCGAAATCCTGCACAACTTCGCAAATCCATTTGATTTCCAGGTCATCGTGCAGTTATTCCTTGGTTACATAACGATAGGCATTGGTATTCAATCGAAGAACCTTGTTTTGACAGCATTATATGACTAGTTGATTTGAATTTTTAGTGGCTTTATAATTGTATTATAGATCAACCTCTTTGATTTTAGATCAGGTTGAGGGTATCTTCCGACTAACCAGTATAGTTGTTTTATTTTGGTTCTAATGTGTTTTGTTTTTATCTAACGTGATGCTTCCAATTTAATCTACCGTTAAGATGGATTCCACGGTATTTAGCTGATTCTGCTTGAGAAATCGGGCATCCATTGAGTGATATAATTAAGTTTTTATTATTTCGCCTCAATGCAAAATTAACGTTGACGGATTTGGAGCTATTAAGTTGAATTTTTCAATCTTTCGTCCATTTGTAGATTTCGTTGACTGACACTTAAACTTTTTCTATTGCCCTAGGCAGAAATATATCTTTTGCCATAATAATTGTGTCGTCAGCAAAGGTTCCAATTAATGTTTCTTTTGTTGATGGAATGTCAATAATGAAAGACAACAAAATAATTTGTGTATGACAAATAAGGAATTACTTTTTGTCGGTATACATATCATTTCAACGTACCCTAGATATTTAGAGTTTAGAAAAACCGAACTTCTGATTCAGAGATGAGAATCTTCCAGAAAGGCTTTAGAACCAAAACAAGCAAGAGTTATTGAATATTTTAAATTCTACAAGTGATTCTTCAATCGAATAGTTTTCATTGGGATATTTAAATAATAAGGAAATTTTGATGTACTAAAAGTTTATAAAATTAACTTACAGTAATATTGAAATATTGTAGAAACAGTTATACAAGCAACGTTTCTTACGTGCATTTTGTTGTTCGTTGTGAAATGACCAATATGAGAAGTTCATGGTATCGTTTGTTCATTTGTTTTTTTGTTCTGATCGCCTTGACCTTCACTCGCACTACATAAGAAGAATTTGAAGGGGGTTCTTTCTTCAAGACTAAATTAATGCTCATAAGACTTTGTGGCGATAAGTTTACAGATGGGGATATCAATAGCAATCAACTTAAACACAACTTCCTTAAATCATTTCTATGGTACTCATAGTTGTTTCGATTTCGAATTTCGTATCGAATATACATTTGTAAATATCATGCCTAGTAATAATCTTTCAATTCTTCAGTTTTGTCTCTCAAAAATGAGGACATTTTTTACATAAATAATTTTGAACAATCATTATCTTTAGGAAAAGCTTTCATCAATTGTCTTATTAAGCCCATGTTTACTAAAATACTATGCAAAACTTTATTCTTGACGGGAAACTTCTTCCTGCGATCTATTTTTTTTTTGGACCAATGTCGATCCCATATTTTGTTGTTCCACTGGCATATAAATTATTAATTTACTTTGTAAATTTATTTTATTGATTAAAGAGCATGAACATATCTTTTCTAGCATTCGAACATGAAAGTATAGTTAATTTTCTGTAAAATTATACTGGGATTTTCGTAAGTTTCGTTCATTTCACTTCAACGACTAACAGGCAATATAACAATTAAGCATAAGTATTTTGATTATGTAATAATATCTTGTATTCTATAATTTTAAAATTTCTGTTTTATAATGCATTATTAAAATGCGAGAGATTGGTGGGTGATATTGGTTTTTTAAAAATAATTTTCAAAATGAGTACACCAGTTATTATATTTACTAATTCGAGATTATTCAACGTTATTCCATGATTTTATTAAACAGTTTTTAGAAAACGTGATATGTATTTTAACATCGTTTCGCTGTCCTGAAAGTGAGTTCAAATGTCACTGTTTGAGTGTGACTATAAGTTATAAAGTTAAGTATGAGTGTTATAAATACGAAACTCTGTATGGGTCTTTGCGACAATTTGATTATTGTGCATCCTAATTTTTCTTGAAATACAAAAGATATTATGAAAAAAACATGAAATCCATTATATGTATTTGAGAGAAATTACATGGGGAGTAAATATTTTTTGGTGTCTTGCACAATGTTTTCATAATTACTAACCTTGAATTAAATAGAATGAATAAATACATTATTAAAACACACTAAAATTGTGCAACTTTCTTACACTTAATTTAAATAACATTTACTATATATATAAGAATCTTAATTAACGGCTTATTTAGCCTCAGATAGGGTTATTGATCTGATGATAATTTAATTTATGATTATTAACCAAAATTTGTTAGCTTCTGTTGTACTATATGGGGAAGTTTTCTAAAATGGGGAAGTTGGCTCAAAACGGGATAATGACAGAAGAATGCTTAGGAAACTGATATTTAGGTATTAAACCTATCTGTGGGCCTGGGTCTTCAAGAACATTTTTACCAGTTCTTTACTTGAAAAAATATGAAAATACTGATTTTGTGCTATTTTTGCTGTAATATGATGTGTTAATTGTTGTTCCTTCTCGTTGAAAATAGTTTCATTGATGTTTCTGGTCAAAACTAAATTATTATGTTCAGTGATACGGTCAAGGTGTTGTAAAGGACTATTACACAACGAGTAGCTTTACCATGACCCTCATAACGACTTCCTTTGACACCCTCTTCGAATATTAACACTTCGCCCCCGAGGAAATACCGACGCTAACCTAATTAAAACTTTCGCGCCGTTCCCATATAATCTTTTCACCATTTACCACACTTTCAAAGAATGATTTACCGCCAATTCTCACCGTCGGTTCATTTTCTACGGCTACTACGCCACTCTAATTCTTCCTAATTCGCAGCGAGCGTCCCCCGGAGTCCAGACTATGGTGATTAGGGTCTCGTGGAGCCAATTTTTGCGCAAAACTTCGGCATTTTTCGATGCTCACGTCCTAAACAAGGTCGAAATTATAGGTTAGAGATCTTGTTAGCGGGGCGCCTTGTCTAGTTATGAAGCTGATTTATTGGACCGTCGATTCCGTAAACGGGAACCGGTCCGTACAAATATAGAGACGGTCGATTTGTTGGTAATGTTTGTTTCAAGTAAATCGTTCTAGTTTGTTTTAGATTATATTTTGCATTTTGTTATAACAGTAATGTGTATTAATGGCGCCTTTTATATCTGTTAAATCGGTAATAGCATTTGATATATGTGACAGTAATTTTTTTGTGACAGACATTCGTTTTACTATATTGAAAATTGGTTTTTCATACAAACATATTATATAGAGGAGGTTATATGTTTATAATTATGCTTTGCATTTTTATTGCAACTAATGATCGCCCTTTTTCGAATTTCGTTGAATTTCGACCACAATTTATTAAGTTAGTTATGTGTCTCTTATAATAACGTAAAGATAATAATTTAAAAATGGTATGTTAATATTACTAGAATTTACTTTGACAATATTTTCGATACAAGATCAGAAATATATTAAGAAGAGCTAACTCTATATCTCAAGAACTAACACTCACTAACTTTTTTAAAGGACATTAATCTTATATCTAATACATTTTTAAAATAAACGAAGTGTTAGTAAGCGTAAATCACTACACTACTTAACATTATAGCAAAAGTATCATGAGTAGAATTATTTCTCAGAATTGCAACAACTTCAGAACATTAAGTATAAGTAAACATTCTCTTTATTTACTTATAAACATAAGGATGGAATATAAAATGAAATAATACATATTGGTGCATTAATTAAAACAATGAAGAAAACAATTAAGCACTTTATTTGTTGCAGTATATGAATTATAATAAAGCAATGTAACTTAGGTAAATTAATTAAATTTAGTTCTACAAAGTAAATAACCAAAATATTTGATAAAAGGTTCAAATAATAAATTGTCAGATAGTTACATATTTTATTAAATTAATTGTTAATCATCTTAATATTTATCAGCGATTTCAAATATTTACCAAATTAATGTTAATAATTCAGTTTATTAATATTCCCATGTATTTCATTTAAACAAATTATGTAATTAGTCTTTTTCTCTACATTGTTTTTCATTTCACCTACATATCATTTCTACTACATTTTTTTCGTTTTATCTGCATGTTTTCATTGCTTCTTTTATGTATTAATATAATTTTTATTCTTTGTACATATTTTTCATCTAAAATAAAAATTATTTCTTTGCCTATTTATTTAAATAAAGTTGCCTGCTTCTTTAATTATTTATTTCACCATTCAATATTTAGAAAAGTAGCTCTCATATTTTTTCTTGTCAGTAAATTTATTTATTTCATATTGTGTAATATTCTGTAATCTCACCATTACAGATAGCTCCTCTTTAACTTGTCGTCTATGGCTATCGTTAATCTCTGCTGCCTTGTATTCCTCATGGGGATCCACCAACAAATTTGGAATTGAAATTCTACAAACTATTTTATAATTGCTAATATTCTCTACAACATTCATTATAACTCATGATGCACAAAGTAATATATGTGTTAACTACAAATTTTGTTACTGCTTTGATACGAAATGTTTTTAATAATGAAATCCGAATTGGATTAAAATATAATAGGAATAAAATTTAGGGAAAGGTCTTAATATATTTTATAATTACCTCTAATACAATGATATACTATATCTCCAGAACGTTCAGTTCTTAAGTTTTTCTGATATCAAATTAATTGAAATTCTTAAAATTGAAAATAGATTGTTTAATATTTATATTATGTATTTGAAAAAGTTGCTTGCGAAAATGTAAATATCTAAAAACAGAGGACAAACGATTCTTGTTATTCTGGAATTTTGTTACTCGATATTAGCAAGCAATTTTCGTATATGTATATTTATTTGACAGCTGAACATACATTCTGATAAAAAGGGCACATTAATTTGTCGTCCCTATAAATAATGTACAATGTAACTTTTTGTGATCATACTTTTTTTCATCGGTAAATCATAATTACCAAAGTACTGTAATAGTTTCTACTGTACAGGAATAACCACAGGTATTACAGTCTTAAACAGCACTGCCTAAAATTAAGTAGAATCATTAGAATTTGATTTCGAAAGCTGTATTTTTTAATTACTTCCCAGTATTCTCGAAATATTCATAATCTTGGTATAATTTATATGGGTTTTCTAACAGATGTCACTAATCTTAAGCACGCAATGTTATGATTTGATACGTATGTCATATTATTTTACTGACAATCCCTAAAGCTTCGATCAAGCTTCGAAACTATAGATGTTATATTTTGCGAAAGTAACACCATCATAAATTTATAACTCTTTGAAATCGTTAAGTTTCGTACCTGAAAACGTGCATTAGCGGCACGTGTTACTTATCTAATCAAAAGAAAAATCCGCTGAAAATCATCGTTCGCTGGTAGAAACGGTGAGCATGCCCTATCTTAAAAACATTTGAGGTGTGGTTTCGAAAGTTCAAAAGTGGTGATTCAGATGTGCAGGACAAATAATGTTCTGGTAGACTCAAAGAGTTTGAAGATACGAAACTGAAGAGTTATTGGTCGAGGACCCAATCCAAGCTCAAAAACAATTGCCAGAAGCGTTAAGTGTGGCCCAAGAGACGATTAGCTATCGATTACGAACAATGGGGAAAATACAAAAGAGAAGATGAGTGATGGTGAAACAGTTATTAGTGGTCGCTAGAATGAGCCCGAAGACATGGTATAGTGATTTTACAGCACGATAACGTGCTCTCTCATAAAGCAAAACCGGTCAATGAAGCGTTGAAATAACTTTATGGGACATGTATATATTGCACAATAATACATTATGTGGCGACCGCCACGACCCTTTAGGCCACCCCGAATTCACCACCAGCAAGTACAAAGGTTGTCAACGCCGGTGGATTGGTACCATGCAGTTCCAGGCGATAAAAGACCATCACGACGACGTCTCGTTCTCTTTTCTTCATCCCCTTGTAATAGTACCACTTCCACAGCGCTACCGTACTTCCTCTACCTAACCTAATATCCTGTCAATTCTCCCGCCGACCACATGTATAATTTAATATTAAAATAAAGAGTATTGCTTCAACCAGTGTTTTTCAGTTTTTGTGCAAATTCCTTCCAAAAATAGTAGTGAGTGTTCTGACAGATAATCGCAGCGGCAGCCACATATTTCGACCGTCTGACCGACCCGACGAACATTCCTACAGTTACATCCTCCATACTCTTCAATCCTTGCCTTGTGTAACTATCAACTTTTCGCTTTAATGAGTCGCGCCTTTGCAGAGCAGTACTTCGTCAATTTCGAATACGTTAGAAAATGTCTTGATGAATGGTTTTGCTCAGAGGACAAACAATTTTAGGGACGGTATCCATAAATTACTTCAAAAGATGGGCAAGCTGTATAAAATCAAATGGTCAATACCTAGATTAAATACATTTTTCAATTTTCTCGAAATTGTGGTTGTTTTTTCCGAAAACAAAAACGGTAATGACTGTCCGCTACACCTGGTTTGTTCAAATTTATTCGCATAAACCATTCTGTTAAAATATTAATTGTGTCACTGTAGAACTTTTGGGATTTTCACATGCGTTCCTAAATTATTTATTGCTGTTGAAATACTTGTTTAGCTTGTTTTAAATATTTCCTTTATTATTTTATTTTAAACTAATTATCTAATATTTCTCAGTAATAATTTATATATTTAAAACACCCTGTAATTATTATGCAAATCCTTAAAACGTCATACATTAGAAGGAATCGAGTAACTCGAAAATATTCCATCCGATCTCCCCGCCAATAAATTACTGAAAAACAAACAAACGAGCCGATCGGAATCTCTAAAAAGCTCACGAAAACCATATTGGCCACAATAAGAGGAAAAAATCCATTATTTCTTCATCAGGCGGCCCATTGAGACCTCGCATTAATTTCAGCCCGCTCGGCAATTAATCAGCACCATCGTGCTTTCGTCTCTCTCGCTCTTGCTCGGCGTACGGGCCGAGCGACGGAGACGACACGATCGAAATCACACATTTAGCTGCAGCACAAAGGGACCAGTGCGCAGATAAGTCGCACATTATTCACCCGAACGCTAACCGGGGGCAGTCTAAAACGAACAGAACGAGATATTAAAATAACGAGTAACAACAGTGATGTTTGTTTTAAACAATTGGCGGCGCCTGCAGCGTTGGAGGCGTTGTGGAGATAATCACTTGTTCGCATACTAAATCATCGGTTGGCGAAAGGTTTTTTGTTTGCTCGCCGTGGCCGTCGAGGACTTTCGGTTTGGAACAGTACCATTCCGATCTATACCGTATACCAAAAATATGTACCCTCTTCTGTTGGCTACTAAGAGATCGATAAAAACTGAACTGATGTGGAATGATCTTTTTTTGGCTTCAATTCAACGCATCGATATGTATTTCTCAAACTATGAGTCTTCAATAAATTTGCAGAATGGAAACGATGAACGAGATTCGATGATAGCTTTTCAAACTCTGTATTAAGTCTCTTGATGTATAGTTTCTTATAGTTTCTGTTTGTTTTATTTAATATCAAAGCATATTTGTTTGCTCGCAGTGGCCGTTGGAAGACAGTTGGTACAACTTATACCAGGAACGGGAAGGTCCGGAACAGTACCAATTCAATCTATACTGTATATCAAAAATATGTATCTTATTAAGAGATCGATAAAGACTGAACTATAGGTGGATTTTTTGGCTTCATTTCAAGTCTCAGTATTTTCAAACTCTGTGAAAATAAGTCAGTAGTTCTATTTATCATACGGTTTTATTTACTTTCTTCATTTTATGATTATGTTTGACAACAGAGGTCTGGATTGTTGAAGAACATTTAGGTGAGTGATGAGTAAATTTGACAATTACGGTGCAACCTGTTTGAAACAGTTATTCGAGTTAAAACATCACCAAGGGTATTCGTTTTTACGAGATGTTTATCGACCGAAGTGTTAGATGCTCGCTTGTATAGAAATGTTGTTTTTTTTTGTATTGATTTTGTTTGTTTGAGCATTCACTATTATTTCGTAGAAGAAATTTGCGTGGGAACAGAAAACCATAATTTATTCTAAACTTCTTTATTTAAGTTGTTGAAGTTACATGTGGTCGACTGGAGGATGGACGGGGTATTAGGTTTAGGTCAAGGTTATGTAAAAGTGATGCAGGAAAGTAATAGTAAAGAGAGAAGAAGTAGTCGTGTTGGTGTTTTATACCCTGAGACCGGATGGTACCAACTCTTGAATTGTCAACAGCAGAATCCTATGTGAGGTATATATGGCGACCTAAAGAGTTATAGCGTCACTACAATACTCCCATCCAATGTTCATAAGAATTCTTGCAACTATAGAACAGCAATGCGGGGCGTAGTTTATCTGGGGTGTTTCGATTCGATTTGGGTACCAGTCGTCACGTGGTGCATGCGATCACACCTATTTGGATTACTGTTGTCTTCGTCTATTGGGGTAGTCTTGTGGAAACATCGACTTTGTAGTGTTGATGTGTTACTCATGTTTTTTTTCCATCTTTGTGCCGAGCACGTGGATCTTGTTGATTTGTTAGGTACTTAAATCACATCTGTACTTAGATGATGTAGGGTCAGCATCTCTTTCAGTTATATATTGATAAGACGTTTCTTTAAAGAAGCCTCCAATATATATCTGTTGGTCAGCATTTAGGAACTATTTTATAGATAGGAGATATGAGCTAGATACAACTTGGAAATTGTTCCAATTTCAGAAACTGTTAACCCCCTATTTTTTAAATAATTTCAACTATTTCAAACATCTATTGCCTTAACCCATGTATTTTTATGGTTGATTCTTACATCTTCCATTTAAAAACTCAACTAAACCAGTATGAACTCTTACGAAATGACTCATTCTTTATTTAACAAATATGGGTTTAAAAACTACTTCTGTGTGAAAAGTACTCATTTTTTATTTTATTTATTTGCAAACAGGAACATGATTAATAAGAATATGAAGCTCGTTGAATGAAAAATAATATATCCTATACATATTATGTATATATCAATAAAATGTGTATATCAATAAAATAATATTAAACAAAAAATGTGTATTATCGCAGAGTGCCTGCAGTTAAAGAAAAATGATCTGCAAACCGAACTGATAAAACTTCTTGGCCACCGTGTATAAACCTCAATGGGGGAAAAGCCTCTAGGCTGCCTTGAGAATTGCTTATTGAAACTTTTTCAATTTGGAATTACGGCTTTCAGTTATTAAAATTATTTATTGTGTTTCGATGAGAGATCATTTATTTATTTCACAGTATAGAAGATAATTCTATGGTAGCAATGTTTGCAGATTAAAAAACAACTATTTTCAGAGTTTTTTTTAATACACGCATACACTTGTATTTAGAAAATTTAACTGAACAGTGTAAAATAATTTGTTTTACACGGAGTTGTTTTTTGAATTTATATTTTTCAAAGTTGATATTTTATTGAAAATATCTATTTAGAAACAATTAATATATATTAGGATCACTACAAGTTCGACTTTTATTAATTCAAGTTAAATATGTGTTGCCTTTGTGAAACGTTTCTACTGACAAACAATCAAAATAAATAAAAAAAAAACATGTTATTATATTAATATAACTTCAAATTCTGACATTATTCTCCAAAGATAAAAGATCCCTAAATATCATTTAACTTTTCGAGTAATAATATCCCCACTTTCACTAAATATTGTCTCAAATTTTTTCTTTATATTCTTAATCTGCACAATATGAGACCGTTTTGTTTGGTCAAATATTATATAGTATAAACATATACCTTAAATAATCCGTCTCACATTAAATAGCACGAAAGTAAAAATGTATGCTCAGCTATATTTTTAGATGTAGCACAAGATTTCGACAAGATTTGGCATGAAGGCCTTCATAAACTACAGAAAATGCTACCAAAACAACACACCGAACTATTAAAATCATACATTACAACCAGAATGTTTAGAGTCAAACAAGAAGAAGCTTACTCTACAATAAAATAATCAGGTGTACCACAAGGAAGTGTACTGGGACCAATGCTTTATCTAGTCTATATTTGTGATATACCAAAAACGGAAGATATTACGATGGCTACATTTGCTGATGATACTGCGATTATAGCTGTCGGAGACAATAGTGAAGAAGCCTCACGAAAATTACAACAGGCAAGGGACAATATAAATAATTGGACACAAGCTTGGAAAATTAGAATTAATGAAAGTAAATCTGTACATGTACAGTTCACCTATAAACAAACCATACAAGCTCCCATAACATTAAATAATACTATCATTCCATATAGCAACAACGCTAAATATCTCGGAATGAATCTCGATGCAAAACTTCGCTGGAAGGAACATATAAAGAAAAAAAGAAAAGAACTGGTATTGAAATATAGGAAAATGTACTGGCTAATTAGAAAAAAACTATTATCAGTACATAATAAATTGCTATTATATAAGCAAATATTGAAACCTATATGGACATACGAAGTTCAATTATGGGGATGTTCTGCAAAAAATAACATGAATAAAATACAAATTTTTCAGAACAAAGTCCTAAAAGGTATTGTGGGTGCACCCAAATACTATAGGACTGATTATCTACATCGAGACGTTAAGATACCCACAGTCAGTCAAGAAATCAAGAGAATTGCAAGGGGCATGAGGAAAGAGACTCCATTCTCACACGAATATTAAAATATTACAACTATTGGAAACCATCAGAACAGGACACAGACTCAAAAGAATCAAACCATCTGATCTTGTGTAGTGCTGGGTAGTGAGGTGCATATATTAAAAAATTCAGCAGTGATAGCAAATTGTAGGTTAGACAGAAACGACTAGTAACAATATACTAATTAAATAATTAAAAAAATATATTAAATTGCCCGCTAATTCTTCCATAATAAAAGTAGAGAAGAACAATACCCTTCACCATTTTTAAAACAATATTTTATGGAAATATGTCAATGCATTTTAAAATCATTAATAACTACGGTAACATCTGAACTCTCAATATAACATCTGAAACTAACTCACATAGTTAAACTTCTATGATGTGTTAATGTAACATATATTGACACCATGAAGATGATTTTCAGAAAATGGTTAATTAATAATATTAACAAAATTTACATTTAGTTTTATTACTTATCTAATTTTTATTTATTTAATTATTTATTTTTATTAATTACATATTACATTAGATACGATTAGCACAATCTTTATTTAGAAATTAATTTATTATTACTGTTCTGTTGTACTTGAATTAATACTAAGCTAGGCGAGTACGGCATTAATTAATACATCACTATGTATTTCCCAAATGTATTTATTTGATAATCTGATTGCTATCATTTCTTAAGCAAGAATAATTTATTGTAGTGTTCTTGTGTTTCTTTTTTCTTTCACAATAGGGTATAGCCTTCAACAAGATGTGTCCGCTGTTGATTGCGTCATTAATTTTGAGGTTTTTGTTATTATTTTTTAAATTTAATTGCCTTTATATTAAATAAAACATCTAATATATTTAAATAGATAGGGACACAGTCAGATTAATGATACAGGAACAAATCACTTTAAAAGTAAGACTGAAAAGTATAGATGATCTTGAATAACAAACCAAAAATATATAATTGAACAAATTCGGTCAGCTGCAAAAGATGCTACCCCAATAGCAAGATAGATATCAGAATATGAAGTAATTTACCCCCCTCGAAGTTAGAGAAATAATAAAAGAATGGCGAAAAGCTAGAAGAGTATTGCACAGAACCAGAAATTCTGCAGACAAAACCACTTTTAATAGAATTAGTAATCAGACGAATCAAAAGATCAAAGAATATAAATAGAATTGCTTTCAGAATTATGTAAGTGAATTAAGCCCAGAAGCAGCCAAATATTATTCGCTATAGAAAGCAACTCGAAGATTTAAAAGGCCAATTATTACTATAGAGTACTGTCAATTAAAAATGATCGAAATGAATGGGTTCGATGCACCGATGAAAAAGCTGAATTGTTCGCACAATACTTAGCTAATATATTTCAATGTAATGATATAGAATCTACCATGGATACATCACCTGTTTATCGACCCGATGTAGATCTAAATCTAATTTCTCCATTGGAAGTTGCCACTAAAATTGATAATCTCAATCCTGAAAAGGCACCTTGGCGTAGATGATATTTCACCTGGATTATTGAAAGAACTGCCATAAAAAGCAATCGTCATGTTGACATATATATTCAATGCCTGTTTAAGGCTGAAGCATCTTCCGGAATGCTTTAAGGTGGCACAAATAATTATGCTCAAAAAACCTGACAAACCTGCAGAACAAGACTAATCTTACCAGGCCTATTTCGCTACTACCTGCAATATCAAAGCTATTTGAGAAACTAATATTTAAACGTATTAAAAATTTTGTAATAATACGAGATTTCCAGTTTGGTTTTCGAAATCAACATTCAATAATCGATCAAGTGCACAGTAACTGCGGCCATTGAAAAAGCGTTTGAGGAAAAGATATACTGCCCTGCAATATTTCTAGATGTCTCACAATTTTTTTGAATCCTTTTGATCGGGTTTAATTATCGGGTATTTGGAATTAATCTGTCAGATGAGTGAATTGTTACCGCGTAACTATTGTCAATTGCTCGAGTCATATCTTTTCGGAAAAAAATTTAGAGTATCGCACGAAGCATCTTAGGACTTCTTCTATATCTGCTCTACACTGCTGCTTTCCAACAACAAAAGAAACACTACTTGGAACATTTGCTGACGACACAATTATTATGGCAAAAGATATATCTCTGCCTAAGGCAATAGAAAAAGTATAAGTGCCAGTCGAAAAAATCTACAAATGGACGAAAGATTGGATAATTCAACTCAATAGCTCCAAATCTGTCTACGTTAATTTTGCATTGCGGCGAAATAATAAAAACTTAATTTTCACTCAATGGATGGCCGATTCCTTAAGCAGAATCAGCTAAATACCTTGGAATCCATCTTGACGGTAGATTAAATTGGAAACATCACGTTAGACAAAAAGCAAAACGCATTAGAACCAAAATAAAACAACTGTATTGGTTAGTCGGAAGATACTCCCAACTTGATTTAAAATCAAAGGGGTTGATCTATAATACAATTATAAAGCCAATCTGGACCTATGGGGTGCAAATATAGGGTTTCACTAAAAATTCAACTAACTAGTCTAATCAACTAGTCATCCAACGCTGTCAAAACAAGGTTCTTCGATTGATTACCATTGCCTATCGCTACGTAACCAACGAAAAACTGCACGATGACCTGGAAATCAGATGGATTTGCGAAGGTATCCAAGATTTCGCCTTGAAACCCGAAAGAAGATTACTAAATCATACTAACGTAGAAGCAATACAATTGCTGGATAGTGCGCAGGATATCAGGAGATTGAAGCAAACGAAACCATACAAACTTATATAAAGTCTATATCTATAGCTATAAGTTATTATAATTTTATGACTGAGGAATACATATTGATGTATTGTCTCGTACTCGTCTTGCTTGTGAATTAATCCAACTATAAATGAAAAGTAGTAATAAATTAATTGTTAATTGAGATTGTATTAAGCGTATCTAATAATGGTGTTATAAAAAAATTAAATATATGTAAAACACGAAAAAGATCGTATTAGATGTGCAAAACAGGGTAAATATATTGGATATTTTGAAAGCCGGAACTCAATTTTACACGTGAGCGAAGAGGAAACGTCCGACCATAAGTAAACAATAAACCCGCAAAAATATTAATTTAACACTTTGCCGTTATTTGGTTTATAACTCTTTTACAACCAGAGATAATACGTTACATTTACTACCTTTCAGTTGAAAATTGATTTTAAAACAGCATTAAATATTTTGGTACTTTTTGTTAGCCGTACGGTTCCTTGCGTAGACGATAATTAACGCGAGAGAAAAAAGCATATTGCTGTGCGGGTATTTAAATCCATGTTTTCAGTTAACACAATATGGTAATGTTTAGACAAAAACATCGCTTTACAATATCAAAAAATATCTAGTCTTTCTAATCTAACTGGTTATCTAATACATCCTCTAAAAAATAAAGTTATTTTTGGGGAATTTTTCTCAAGAACAGCTAGACTTTAATTCTAAAGCTCTGATGTACTTCTAATGAAATTTCAGGTGTATTAAAATAATTTTTATATGGATTTAGGTTTGCGAAAAGGTGTTGTTTTATTAGGTATCTGAAAGTCACAAAACAATTTGAATATACATAATTTTTTTATGCAACTATTGAGGAATTAGATAAACCAATCAATATCATTAAATTGTTTATTGGAATTCTATCTCAATTCCATTTTAATTTCAAATCAATTAATTGGAGATTTCGTAACAGGCAATTAAAAATGTGTCTCTAACCCTATTGTGGTCTCATTGGTCATAACAGAAGAATATCTATTGTTTGGATCCACAGTCGTGCGAGTTCCGCGCAAACTTTGCAGCTCTAGAAGTAACTATAAATGTCAGATGAATTTCTAGTCTGCCATATCATATCATTATATCTAAACTGAACAATCATGTTTAATTGGAATGGCACTTATAACCTTGTAAATAAATAACTATTAAATGAATAACGTACTGACATAAGGACATCCTTTTAAACATAACGCTGCAATTATATTCATTTTGGCTTCTAGAGGGATGTCACGCTGTATCACTTCATTGGAGATGTAGTACAGAGCATTGTCCATAACACTTGGTTCTGAAATCATTGAATGAGGGCTGTATTAGATATGAAAGGAGTACCTCATAGTTAGTGCGCCATAACATGGTTGATTCAGTAGCGTCAAATGAGACTAAGAATTGTTTTGTACAGCAATTTCATGTTGACGAATGTTCTCATGTTCTCTAGTAGTTTTTATGTTTGCTAGATTAATAGTATGCAGAGGATACATTACTGGATCCAGTGCATTGCCTTGTGGAACTTCTGAAATATGTTATATTGAAATATATATTGAAAACGTTTTATAGTAAACTATCTATCGGTGAGATAATATTTCAGTAAGTGAAACTGCCGATGTGAAAAAATCTTTTTATTTTATTAAAAGCTTGAGATATATCCGAAAATACAGTCGAACAAAATTTTTTAACATTTAGCTCTGTGTTTATTTTGGTCTTCAATGTATATATTTGTTTTATAGCTCCGTGCTTATTGCAAAACCCAAATTGATGTCCAGGAATAATATTTTTATTTTCAACTATTATATTAACGCTCTTCATTTGTATTTTTCAAAAATTGTTAAGATTATAAATTATAAGCCTCTTCTGGTTTTTCTCGGGTTGTAGAATTATAATGATCAGTCACTTTCCAAATGCAACGGAAATAATCCACAACATTAAAAACAGATCTTATCAATTTTATGCTCTTTTCTGGCAATTCTTGTAGATTTTGTCCTGTTTCAATTTATACCCACAAGCTTTTTTACATCATTGACATAATACTTGACAGTATTTTTTCCATGAAATAAATCAATTTAGAATGAAGAACTTAGGGAGTCAAATTACCGAATATTTTATTCATCTATAGATATCTCAGACAAAAAGGGTTTGAATATATTTTTTAATGATTAGTGAAGAAATCAGATTAAGTAAAATACATATTTCCATATGTGATTTATTCTATTCATTGCACCTTTATAACAATAACTAGCTAGGCAATATTTCCCAAAAATATAATCTTTTCTCAAATTTTCTGGTTTATAATTTCTTCCATATATTCATTGTTTTTTCGAAACTTAAAAGTGTAACATAAATATGTTAAATTGCATTTATATATATTAAACCTAAAAATGTGCCTCCTAAGAAGAGTGACTTTTGAATTTCATTCACTTTATTATATTTTGATTTAATGACACTTCTTTTAAGGTTCCTTCTAGTCCAGAGGCATGCATTTTAAGTATTTTTCACGAAAGCTTACAATTCATAACCTTTACAACTTGTGGCTTAACAACGATCTTATTTATTCCGAGACTTGTCTCGAATCAACTGATTGAACTAAACTTGATATTCGGGTCTCAGGTCTAATTATGGGAGTCTCGCAAACATTGCAATATATATTTATTTTCCATTTTCATGATGATACCTTATTCGTAATTGAGTCAGATAAAACTAAGTTATAGATTGGAGAAGTGTCTCATTAAAATGGAACCAGATGACTGTCATATTAATGAGGATTTTATCAGAGCTCCACTGCCCAATATATCTTTTAACGAGATTGAAGACTTACCTATCAACAAACCATTTAGTTTACTAGAATTAAAGAGGTCGTTCTCCAAATGCCGCTCAATTGCTCCTGGTCCGGATCGTATATCCATTAAATCTTTTAAAAAATCTTCCTGCCCCTGCCATTCAATACTTACTCAAGATTTATAACGTCATGCGGTTTAAGCATTATTTTCCTTTTAGATGAAGACAAAGACATTATGATTCCGATTTATGAAAATCAGAAACCTCACAATAGCCTCTCTAGCTACAGATCTAAAATTCTAGAACGGATGATTAGCGAGATTCTGAATTGGCTTTTACACTCTAAAGGGTTGATTTCGGTCCATCAGTATGGCTTTTCAACTGGCAGATCCAGAACTGAACCTTTAATAGAACAGGAAACTGTAATTACCGATGGATTCAGCAAAGGTAAACATCTGGCCGATCGTGGACTTTTTGGACATTAACAGAGCCTTTGACCTTGTCTGGAGACAATTAGTTGTTACACAGCTTCATTCTTGGGGCATTCGGAGCAATATATTATTCTATATCTCCAATTTCTTACATGATCGCAAATTTCGTTTAGGAATACATCGCCATTATCCAGCTGTTTATCCTTTTAAAGTGGAGTGCCTCAGGGTTCTGTTCTTAGCTCCACACTGTTTAACATAGCAATAAACTATATACTTGATATACCCAATGCCACTACACATTTTAGCCTTCTTTCAGATGACATCATGGTATTCTGCTCTTCTTCGGATCCCAGGGAAGCTTTTGAGATCATGCAATTTATTTGAATGAACTTGTTCAGTGGACTCGTGCAACTGGATTCCACATATCTCCTACAAAGTCTTCAATAGTGCATTTTTGCAGAAAACGGCATTGTACTAGGCTTCATTCCTTGACTCTGAATAACCAACGAATTCCTGTTAAACAGAGTGCAAAGTTTTTTGGTGTTTACTTCCACCAAACACTTACTTGGAAGGAGCATATATACAATTTCAGACAGAGAACCGGTAGGGACTTAAACATACTTAAATTTACAGTTGTTAGTCTACAATGTCTTGCTGGTATTGAACCGCTTAAATATAGACGATTCAAGCTAATTCTACAGATTTTGCTCCATACTAACAAGCAACAAAATAATAAATCTGTCCATTATTCAGCCTATTACACAGTCATGTAGGGCACGATCTTTCAAAGACCAGTTCTTTAAGGTTTTAGATATGATCAACCTTAATATAGACTAACTTAACATCTCCAGCTTCACTACTCTCTCACCATGGATATTTCCATCGCTACCCCAAATAGATATCTAGCGTTTCACAGAAAGGATAATTTTGGTTCTAGAATATTCAAGGGCCTATTTAGTCATCTTCTATTGCTGTATAAAAGCTATACAGTTTTGTACACGGATGGTTCCAAGTCGTCCGAGGAAGTAGGCACAGCTGTTTATGGATCATCTAGAATAGAAACCTACAAGATTCATAAACATTCATCCATACTATCGGCAGAATTAACCTCCACCTGGAAGGCTCTACAAATTGTATTGGAGGTTGAGTCCGGCGTTTGGTTTATTTGTACTGATTATCTGATATCTATTCTGGCAATTGAAAATGCAACTTTTCATCTTTAACATCTATCACAATCTTGTTGAATGAAAAAGAATAATATCAGTTGTTTGGGTCCCCAGTCATGTGGGCATAGAGGGTTATGAGAGAGCAGACAAAGCAGCTCAAGAAGCCACTTTAAGTGGTAGATAACATGAGCTTTCCAAAACCTAGCTTTCCATATTATAAGGATCTATATCCCATTATTACGACTAAAATCGATAGTCTTGTTCAACTGGCGTGGGACTTGCTGGGGGGCGATAATAATTATTGGTTTATTAAGCAAATTTGTTTGCTTCTATGACATTATCTACTATATTAATAGGTATAAGCAGGTCCTGTTAAATAGGCTAATGATCTGGCATTGTCAGTTAACACATTCATATCTTATAACTGGCGATTTCTGGCGACTGTGATTATTGTGGACTAGTAAAAACAGTCCGACATGTTTTACAATTATGTGAGGCTCTACGGTTTATTCGAAATAGACATAACATACTTAGAAATCTGAAAACTCTTTTCACTTCAAACCGCATCTATTAAATATTTGATTATTTACACGAAATTCAGTTACAATATTCTATTTAATTTTTTATCTCATATTTAATTTTATTTTGGAGAAACCAAACTATTTTATATTTATAACCTTTACGTTATACTTTATCTACTGCTTTGGTCTCAATATATTAATGTAATTAATGTGTTAATTAGGAATATGAATTATAATTTTTTATGCTGTTATTGTTTTATATATGCTTTTAAGTTAATTTTATTTATTTATTTATTGTTATAATTTATATATATTTATATTCATACGCTGTATTACATATTCTACTTATTATATTGATATATTTTAAAACTATAATATTTATTTATGTTTTATCTCGTTTCATATATTGACTGATTATTATTTTATTTATACAATTTGTGTTTGTGTCGTATATGTATTTTATACATGTTTACTCTGTTTTGATTTTGTTATCTAAGCTTACTTAATAATATTTATCAAAGTCCTAATAAAATAGATATACTTCTAAGTCACCAAATAACACAAGAGTCACGAAGAGACTACAATAAAATAAAATAAATTAAAATGAATTAAAATAAATGAATTAAACACCCTCGTTGATACGATTGCAAGTCACTGAATAATATATATTCTAAGTAAGTAGTAAAAATATATATTCTGTAATTTGAAGAAGCCAGACCAATTGTTTTTGTCAAACTACATCTCTTAAAGGAACGACCCATTTTAAAATATTTTTTTCAACATTTCCGAATTTTCTAGAACTAGTATTCTAATCAGAACATCAATTTTTGCCAGAGTTTTGCTTTCAATGATCTTCTTTTATCGTTTTTAGGGCATATTTTTGAAAGGTTAAGTATCACTACATAGTATAAAACAAAGTCGCCTTTTCTGTCCCTATATCCCTATGTGCGCTTAAATCTTTAAAACTACGCAATGGATTTTGATGCGGTTTTTTTCAATAAATAGAGTGATTCAAGAGGAAGGTTTATATGTATAATACATGCATAATATACTAAGGCAACATTGCTAATTTTAGAGGTTTCTAACGTGATGTCGTAAATTAACCTATTTTTTTAGGCTTATTTAGCAATTAGCAAAAACGCTGCCTAACCCTACGAGTTAGATCAAATTAGTATTGTACACCATAAAAAGGTCTACAAAAAAGTCCGCGATGGTATATGTTTATCTTTAAGGGATAACCAACATTAGCCATTTTTATTGTTTACGTTTTACGTCAGAAAATGGCTTATTTACGAAGCTATTTTAAGCAATACGGCATTAATCCTTATCGAATTAAGTACCTTAAATACAGTGTGCAATTAATATAGATCAATATGGTTCCTTACAGCATGTAAATTAAACAAATATTTTCGGAGATATTACAAATTTAAAATTTGCGTTTAAAAATGTGTAATGTAATAAAAATTGTATGAATTTAGATATTCCAAAGATAACAGGAAATCTTCATAGTAAGTATAGGGGAGGAGGAATTGTTTTACTCCAAATTTAATGCGTGCAGGCCAGGGGCAGTAATGAATGAACCAAAAATTCTGGATCGATTTTAATCATGTTTTCATTGAGTGACATAGGCATATATATTTTATGCCCGTGCAAAGTCGGAGCGGGCCGCTATGTTTTTATATACAACGTTCATATTTTTTCTGTAGTGTATTTAATTTAGTATCAGCATTGCACCCGTGCGAAGCCAGGGCGGGTCGCTAGTATATATACATATATATATATATATATATATATATATATATATATATATATATATATATATACCTGCAACTAAATTTTTCCATTAACTAATGATATAAAAAGAACAACATTATCAAGTTTCTAATCAAAACTATTTTAAAAAGTTGTTAAGATCATAAATACTAATCCCACAATAACGTTATTTTAATGAAAAAGAACAAGCATCGTAAGAAACAAGAAGCGGTATAATTATTATAGCACCACATGGCATCAGTAGATCATGTTTTCTGACTAGACCAATAGTAACCGAAATTATTCTAAATTATTTTTTTGATTTGAATATTTAAACGTAATGATTTGAAATAATAATTAGATAATTTAGAGATCCAGTAGGTTGATTTGGAAGAAATATCCAAATCAGCCGGCAAATAATTTCGAAGAATTTAGAAATAAAATTATTGCAAAGCACGCTAGTGTTAACGTCGTTTGACGAAAGCTGCCTGTAAGTAAATAGGCAACCAAAATGATAATATCATTAAAGATGCGCCTTGATTAAAATATAATAACAACATTTTGCTAAAAAGGAAAGAACACGAAGCGGTACCCGCAGAACCGGACGTTATCAGACACAAGAAACATAGACAAGTAAATTAGAAAAATTATAGATAATAAGCGCCGTTAAAAAGGCTACCGAAATATCCTATTAATCTTTTTGTTTTGTTGGGAGAAGCTTCGCTCTTTTTTGGCGGACGAACGCCAAAACGTTCGTTCGTTTACTTGGAAAAAAACCGGGAGACGACCTATGATTCGCGTGTGTGGAACACGCGTACCGGTCTCTAAAGACGGATCGGGGGTAATATGAGGTTATTATGTGGAAACATTGAGATTTTAATTTGCGTGAAACGATGCCAAATTATGCTAATAGTTTCTAATACTTGATTATGGTGAATTAGGAACCTTTCTATAAAACACCAGTACTTTATTTTGCGGCCGAGTACGACGCTATAGGCCTTAATAAGAGAGTTTTTGTATCAGAGGAATTGTAATCGTGGATTATTAGTTGGAATAGTTTTATTTTTAGTAATAATAAAAATATTTATTTAAGTATTTACATCGGATAGGAAAAATAATACGTACGCCTAATATACACACAATAACAGGTCAATTGAAAATTGCCCGTCCTTACACATAGATGGCGCTATTAGAATAAAATCCATATAGCTTTTAGCTAGCCCTAACCCTCAAAAGATGCGTGTATAAATGCAACAACCGTCGGATCATTATTTTGTGAATTATAGCATTTTTAGTTTTTTTTTTAATTACTTTTCGTGATTCCACAATCTGCCCTATTGGCAATAAGTATTTCTTATGTCTATATTATATGTACATGGCATGTAGAAAATCACTTCATTAAGCAATCTTCTGTATAAAATATTATCTTAATTAATTAATCTTATTCTCAAGCTTATTCTAGAGTCTACATATGTCCAGTAATCAGATCAGGTGGTGTTAAAAGTTTTAGTCTACGCACTTCACTATCACGTCGCATGTTTAGCTGATTAGCGAGTACATTGGGATGCACCGACACTCTTTCGAAGTACTTCACTCAAACACGTTGAATTACACTCGTTATAGGTTCTAGAGGAATATCGCGTTGTATCACTTTATTTAAAATATAGTACGGAGCATCAACAATGGCACGCAACACCTTATTTTGGAACCGTTGAATGATGGGTATATTATATTTGCTAGCGGTACCCCATAGTCGGGTTCCATATAACCAAATGGGCTTGAGTATAGACTCATACAGTAATACCTTGTTATCTAATGATAACTTGAATTTGCGCCCGATTAGCCAATATATTTGATACAATTTAAGTACAAGTTGTTTCCGTTTAGAGAGTATGTGCTTCTTCCAGGTTAAGCGTTGATAATTAACATGCTCTGCTTGGGGGAGTTGATGATGATTAATATTCACTGGTGGACATGTTCTTCTACGTAGGGTAGACGTTACATGCTTGGATTTTGTTTCATTGGCTTTAATGTGCCATGTCTTCAACCATAATTTTATTTGCTCCAGTTTGGTTTGTAGGTTTGTTGATGCTGGGACTGGATATTCATGGGATGCTAAGATTGCTGTGTCGTATCCGTATGTTGCCACAGTAGTTATTTTTGTGGTGGGCAGATCGGCCGTATACAGAAGATACAGTACTGGACCCAGTAGGACGAGATACGACTTTAACAACTGATAGTCTGGACGAGGGAGAAGTTTCTTTAGTTTAACCTGCAAGCCCGTATGCCATACCTTGTCAAAAGCCTGAGATATGTCTAGAAAAGCGGCCAAACAATATCTTTTGGCATTTAGGTCAGTGCTTATTTTGTTTACAAGTCTATGCACTTGTTCTGTAGTCCCATGCTTATTGTGAAAGCTAAACTGACATTCTGGAATAATTTTTCTTTTTTCTATTATATAGTTTAGCTTCTTTATGTATAATTTCTCGAAAACTTTCGAAATTATAGGTAATAAACTTATAGGTCGGTAGGAGGTCACATATTCTGGTATTTTTCCTGGTTTAAAAATCATTAATATTTTAGCTACTTTCCAGATACTAGGGAAGTAATTAATCCGTAGCATAGCATTAAATATAAATGTTAATAACTTTATACTTTTTTCTGCTAGTCCTTTTAAAATTTTATCAGTAATTAAGTCATAACCAGGAGCTTTTTTAATATTAATCTCTCTCATTATTGTTTGTTTAATTTTTTGATCGTCAATTTCTCGTGAGGCAAGTCCAAGCATTTTGAGTGAAGCAACTTTTGTTATTGTGAAAAAGATGGATAAAAAGGAAGTTCGCGTGTTGGTAAAATATTGCTTTTTGAGGGGAAAAGATACAGCTGAAGCAAAAACTTGGTTTGATGCCGAGTTTTCGGACACTGCAACAGGAAAATCAATTCTTTTGGCTCGCCGTTTGGTTAGTGCTTAAAAAGCAAAATAAACGGTTTAGGTAAGCAAACTCTCACTAAAAAATGCTTAAGACCCCCTTAAGGGTATAGCGGTCCGCTTCCTGCTTTCAACGTCAGTTTACCTAAATAACTTCAAAGTATGCAACTGGTTGTCTGTGCGTCCCCATATTATTTAAAGAAATATTCTCTAACTCCTAACAGCTGATGAGTCTTCCATCTATTGTCTCAGCAATAACATATATCTGATTATTTTATAGACAAAATATGTGAAAACGTATCTTTGAAATTAAAGGGTTTCCCTTGATTTCTCCAGATTCCGCAATCATATCCTGACTTGGTTCCAATGGGGCCACCTAGGAAGTACACTCTTTCAAATAAAAAAGAATTTTGAAAATCCGTCCACAATTGACGGACATATCGGTGAACATACATAAAAAATATATACAGCGGGAACATAAAACTTCCTCCTTGATTGAAGTCGGTTAATTGAAGAGAGGATTTCTGTTTGTTCTTTGAGTCAGAAAGGATGTTCCTTGCACCAAATTGCAGAAAATGTTGGAGATTCATGTAAGTTAATAGTGTACAATATACGAGTCATAAATCTACAACAAGTGTAGCAACAGCAACAAAGCAAGATAAGTTTGTTGTAATATGTAATATACATGAAACACACATGTAATGAAATACAGGAATAGTTCGTAAAAAAACTGTACAGACACGTTTACTGTCTGCTGACCTCAGAGATTGCGTAGCCATCAAAAAAATATCTGAAGACACAAAGAAATATATTGTAGAAATAGGTAGTAAAGAATACATAAAACTATGCGGAAAAAACTGGAGAAATGTCCAAATTCAGTTTTTTTGATATAGTAGAGGTGTTTCTGTGTACCGATCAGGATGATAGCGGGATTCAGATGCATGCACCATGCAGACTCTTTATGCTTGTGGTGGTAGCATGAGAGTTTGGGGATGCAGTGGTAACAGTAAACCCGCCATATAATTAAAATTTACGGAAAACTCAACAAAAGAATCCCAAACTTACGTCAACATTATCAAAAGTTTCGAGAACAAAAACAAAACAAAACGAAGAAATGCAAATAATGAAAGGGCAATCGTAATCCTCAGATCTTTTTCCAATGGAATTAGTATACTCATTCCATCCAGAGAAAAATTGATTGGCATATTTACGGGGGTACTTACAAAGTGAATGAAACACATGCGATTCTGAATATTTAACTGAGTTATAAAAAGAATAAGTGAAACTTGTGGGCAGGTAATTAAAAATAATGGTAGCCATTTTGATGAGGCCAAAATTTAAACAAACGTATTTAATTTTTTTTATTTGTCTAGCATACGTATATTTAAAAACATATTAATCTAAGGTTTCATTGACATATGGGTATAATAAATAATAACTTATCGATTTTATGGTGAATTTGTAAATTACCTTATTGTATCTAAACTTTTGTAGCTTAGTTTCTATAACTATATGTTCCGATTTTATTATTGAATAGTATAAAAATAAATGCTGGTCTTTTTACCTGCGTAACGTTTTACCGCCTATTCCGGGCGGGTGAAAGAATAGTCGATTTCAATGTAACCCATTCAGTGTTAGTTGATATTATGGGTGCCTGGCACGCTTCATTTCGGATGTACCGAAGGAGTTATTTGCGACGTAGACTGCACGTACGCGGGCACATCTGCGCAAGGTGTGAATACTTCAAGTCGAAGCACATTGGTTGCCTTTCGAGAAATTTTTGGCACATGCTATACCGTATCGTATTTCGCTTTGTACAAATAAAGGGTACGTTTCGCTGCTGCGGTTTTGATATTCCTCTAAGCGCGTATAGTTGCCACTATGTTCTTAGAAAAGGTATGGAAAGAGCATATGGAGAATATGTTAATTTATTCGCCTGTTGGTTTTCAATCAATATTTCAAATTAGATAATATGATAATACTATCAATTTCTAGTACTACTGATAAATAAAATAAAATAAAATAAAATGCAAATTTAACTAATATGTTGATTATAACTTTTACTTCGTTTAAAACAATATTTTTAAAATTATACATTGAATTGAATAGTTGTAAACAGTCGGAGCTAAAACTGGGGAAAATCGTGGATTACGTTTAGCTTTATTATTTACAGTGGTTTCTGCATTTTAGCTCTCTTTAGAACTAACTTTCGGAGGTAAAACTACTCCATACGTTTTAGTTTTTCAGAATCGTTATTTACAGAGTCGCACCGAATATATATTTAGTAATGTCACTACATAGTATAAAACAAAGTCGCCTTTTCTGTCCCTATGTCCCTATGTGCGCTTAAATCTTTAAAACTATGCAACGGATTTTGATGCGGCTTTTTTCAATAGATAGAGTGATTCAAGAGGAAGGTTTATATGTATAATACATGTATAATATACTAAGGCAACATTGCTAATTTTAGAGGTTTCTAACGTGATGTCGTAAATTAACCTATTTTTTAGGCTTATTTAGCAATTAGCAAAAACGCTGCCTAACCCTACGAGTTAGATCAAATTAATGTACTACAGTATTGTACACCATAAAAAGGTCTACAAAAAAGTCCGCGATGGTATATGTTTATCTTTTAGGGATAACCCACATTAACCATTTTTATTGTTTACTTTTTACGTGAGAAAATGTCTTATTTACGAAGCTATTTTAAGCAATACGGCATTAATCCTTATCGAATTAAGTACCTTAAATACAGTGTGCAATTAATATAGATCAATATGGTTCCTTATAGCATGTAAATTAAACAAATATTTTCGGAGATATTAGAAATTTAAAATTTGCGTTTAAAAATGTGTAATGTAATAAAAATTGTATGAATTTAGATATTCCAAAGATAGCAGGAAATCTTCATAGTAAGTATAGGGAAAGAGGAATTGTTTTACTCCAAATTTAATGCGTGCAGGCCAAGGGCAGTAATGAATGAACCAAAAATACTGGATCGATTTTAGTCATGTTTTCATTGAGTGACATAGGCATATATATTTTATGCCCGTGCAAAGTCGGAGCGGGCCGCTATGTTTATATACAACGTTCATATTTTTTCTGTAGTGTATTTAATTTAGTATCAGCATTGCACCCGTGCCCAAGCCGGGGCGGGTCGCTAGTATATATATATATAACAAGTTCTATGTTATAATACAAATACAATTACAAATTATGTTATATCATGTTATATCAGATATCATGAATAGTTTATAAAACAATACCTCCTTCTGTGCCCGATATATACATAGGTTACCTTTTGTAGTTAATGTCAGCGAAATGTTTCTTTTCACAGCAAACTATAATCAGTAAATATCTAATAAAAATAAAAAAAATAAAATTCTAGACGCTAGATATTATATTGTTAGAATTTTTGTTTACTTAATGTATATTTTCTTGTTAATATTAAATATTAACTGAGATGAGTATAGTGAATAAATAGACTTTAGTAAATATAATTAAATGATTTTTTCACAAACTAAAATAATAAAGTGTAATGCTGGTTGTAAAGAAATTTAACATTATTTTATTTTATTTATCTGATATATGATATAATGATCTTAATTATATCTTATTTACCTTTTATATCATTTTTGTTATATAGTTAAAAGCATTTTTCTTTTTATTGGTCAAAATTTTTCTGCAAAGTCGGATAATCGTTATAAATAAATTAATTATAATTTGTTATTCCTTGATGATTTAATTGACTTATTAAAGAAACAAACATATTTGAAACCAATTTTTTATATTGATCGTTAATAATTACTAATATTTAATAATACTTATATTTGTATATCTTATAGGAAATTCTCAGATTATTAATGATATAATAAGATTGAATGACACGATTAGTTCTTGTTTAAGAGAAACATAAATGGTATTTATGACAGAAAATATATCTTATACTACACCAATAAAATACTAACTAGTTACCAGTCTAACTATATTTTGCCTATAAATATTTCTGTTTATTTTTGTGGAATAAATATTATAATCTAAGAAAATTGTACTAAAAGCTTTCTGATGTTCTGTTCTTCTATTTAATTTATTTCTGAATATCAGTGTTCTAATTCTGAATGGGTAATATCACAAACTGAAATATAATTTGATGTATGGATGCAGATGGCTGTAACAGTTTTTCTAACAGAAAGTGTATCTTGGGCTACATCAATCAAATACGAACTATTCGCCAGTCTAGCAATACTGTGTTTATAAATGTCTCTTCCTTATGTTGTTACGGTAAATATTATAATCTAAGTAAATTAAATTTAAAACTCATATTTTGTTTCTTGATTTAATTTATTTCTTAAATATCGATATCAATCTTCTGATACTGAATGGGTATTACCACAAACAGAAATAAAATTAGATGCATGGATAAAGATGGCTATAGTAGGAAGAGTAATTTAATTATAAAGTACAAATCATTAATTTTTAAAATCAGGTCAATTGAAAAGTCCCCGGCCTGGCACATAGATGGCGCTATTAGAATTCAATCCTTATGATTTTTAGTTAGCCTTGACCCTCAAAAGAGGCATGTATAAATTTGAGAGCTATCGGATCATTAGTTTGTGAATTATGGCATTTTGAGTGAAGTAACTTTTGTTAATGTGAAAAAAAATGGATAAAAAGGAATTTCGCGTTATATATAATACAGTTGAAACAAAAAGATGCCAATTTTCTGGGCACTGTCCAGGAAAATCAACCATCAAGGATTGGCATGCTAAGTTTAGACATGGTGAAATGAGCACCGAATACGGTGAATGCAGTGGACGACCAAAAGAGGTTGTTACCGATGAAAACATTAACAAATATCCACAAAATGATTTTGAATGACCGTAAATTGAAACTGAATAAAATAGCAGACACTCTAAAGATATCAACTGAACGTGTACATCATATCATTCACGAATATTTGGGTATGAGAAAGCTCTGTGTAAAGTGGGTGGATGCCGCGCGAGCTGACTTTTGACCAAAAACAACGACTAGTTTCGGAGCAATGATGAAGATGATCAAGCGTAATTAACACCGAGTTTTTGCGTCGATATGTGACAATGTATGAAACATGGCTCCATCATTTCACTCCAAAGTCCAATCGACAGTCATCCGAGTGGAGTGCATACGACGAACCCTCTCCAAATGGTGGGAAAACGCGACAGTTGGCTGGCGAGGTTATGGCGTCTGTAGTTTTGGATGCACTTGGAATAATTTTCATTGACTACCTTGAAAAAGGAAGGACCATCAACAGCGAGTATTACATAGTGTTATTCGGCCGTTTGAAGGACGATATCGCCAAAAAACGGCCGCATTTAAAGAAAAAGAAAGTGCTGCTTCAACAAGACAATGCACCGTGTTACAAGTCAGTGGAAACGATGGCAAGAATCCATGAATCGGGCCTCGAATTGCTTCCTTGTCCACTGTATTCTCTAGATCTGGCCCCCAGTGACTATTTCCCGTTCTCAGATCTCAAAAGAATACTCGCCGGGAAGAAATTTTTGTCGAATGAAGAGATGACCGCCGAAACTGAGGCCTATTTTGAAGCAAAGGACAAATCGTACTACCAAAATTGTATCGAAAAGTTCGAGGGTCGCTATAATCAGTGTATCCTATCACCCTCGAAAGGAATTATGTTAACTAAAAAAAACTAATTTTGCCAAAAAAATATGTTTTACTATGGTAGCCTGAGGACTTTTCAAATGACCTGTTAGAAGCTGTTGAATTATGTCTCAGTAAAACTAATTGAAAAAGGAAATTGACTTTTTTTACCACAAAGGAAAAGGACGTTGTTATCAAAGGTTGTCGATTTTTTAAAAATTCGATTTAAATTTAATAATGTTTATGTATAAACACTGCAGATTTTCTATCCAATACACTACACACTACACAAGATCAAATGGTTCGATTATTTTAAGTTATTGTCCTGTTCTTTTGTTATCCAAGACTTATATTATTTTGATATTGACATGAGAAGGGAGCCTGTAATGTATCTTTTCTTGCAATTTTATTATTTTTATTGAGTGATAGTCGGTATCTGAACGTCTCATTACACATTTTCCTATATTTAAATTCTTGTTATTTGTTTTTATTTTTATATGTTCTTCTCAGCGAAGTTTTAAATTTTGCATCAATATTCATTCCGAGATACTGGAATGATGGTATTATTTATGTTATTATTGTTATTATTGATGGTATAGTACTTGTATATATATATATATATATATATATATATATATATATATATATATATATATCAATTCCTCATTGGCTTGTAACATTTTCGGCACTCCTTTTAGGGTGTACCCGTACTTCCTGTTGATCGTCAAATATCAAAAATAATCACCGCCCTTGCATCTGCCTTCCTCCCCCCAATAATAACCCTTTTGCCTTTTACCTGGCGTCCATCTGTATTTCGTTGAGAATATAATGTTTCTTTCAATCGAAAAACGATTTCCAATAGTTCTATTTACTTCTAGATCGATTTAAGTTTCTCGCCTTTGACGAAAATATAAAAATTAGCATCTGCCCGAAAGTTTACCGAAAGCGTGGGTGGATGTGTATTTTCGGTCTGTTCTAAAATATTCAGCGAACTGTTCTATCAATGAATCCGTTGTGTTGCCTGTTGACTTATAATAGTGGGTGTATGGTATGGTCATATTTACTTATCGAAGAAAACTCGATCAATGACGTATCAAATAAATATCAACAAAGATGTCTTCGAAAACAGAGAGCCAGATTGTATTTGGAAATATTTGCTCGATTGTCATTGGTTCAGAGCGGTGTCCGCTTGAACATGCTGTGATGCAATATCTCGTAGGCAGTTGGTATTAGGATATAAAATCATTCAAATTTCCGTTAGATTATGTTATATTGTTATATCAATATAACATTTAAAAAATAAACGCCTTCAGCCGTATGTTAAATATAGTTTAGGAGTAAAGAGTAAAGTTTATCAAGAAGCTGACTGCATCCTTTCATCGCCAAAATTAAGCTTGAGGAATATATTTCGAATGCATCTTAATTTAAAGGTTATTCTGTTTCTTTTGTTCTGCTAAACTTGCATTAATACACAAGAAAGACGAGTGCCAGATAAAAACATCAGCATATATTTCCTAAATTAACATTGCTACTTTGCTAAGGTTATGAGTTACACACAATAAGTTCATGTGGTTTGGTTCGCTTCAATCTTCTGCTTTCCTGCGCTTTGTCCAGTTCCAATACATTGTTGATATTTAAAATCCTTAATTCATGTTTTAAGGTGAAATCTTGTATGGTTCTTCATTGGTTACGTTGAGATAAGCATTAATTGTTTCAATGCAAGCCCATATTTATAGCCCATACGTTCAAATGGGCTTTATAACCGACTGATAAATCAATCTTTTTGATTTTAGGTCATATTAGGGTTATATTCTGCTTAACCAGTGATATTTGTTCATTTTGAGTCTGATCTGATTTGCATTTTGTAATATGAGTTGTTTTAGATATCATGAAATTCGAAATGTTAGCTAAAACTACCCTATTTCAGGGTAGCCAATGACAAAGTTTTAGTGAATGTAAATTTATCGAGATCATAATAACCTAATGCACCATTATAAGGCAAACGCTTAATAGTGGTTTCAATGGTTTTTTAAAAATGATTGTTCTCTTAACTGAACTTTAATTTTAAACGCAATATGGGGAATGGACGTCCTATTAAAAATGTCAGTACTTACAAATCATAATAAATTCAAATCATAACCATACTTTATTAACATGAAATATTAGATACCATCTTGCATTTTATGGCATAACGTATACACGTTAAGCTTTATTTTGATATAAAAAATAACGTTAAACGGTAGACGTTATTAAGTTTTCTATTGAATAGTTTAAGTTAAACTAAATAATAAAAAACATATTTTAAATCTGATATCAGAAAACAAAAAGAACAGAAAATGTTCTATATGAGGTACATATTTCATTATTTTATTACAAAATACCTATATTAACATATCTTCCAAAGAATTGAGAGTCCATAATTTTGAGTGATAAATATCAAAATAATATAATATCATTGGTACTCTTTCATATCTTTTAGAAGCAAAAATAAGCCTAATATTTCAGAGGTTCAATTTTCTCTTTGTCTTCAATTTTTCTGGCTTCATTATTTCTTCATTTATGTTTTTATGTTTGTATTTACATAGATACAGATACAGTACAGTATGTATATACTGCAACGATTTACTTTACTATTGCTGTTTAATTATGAATATCACTCGAGCTTTTATGAAGATATATAGGAATATAGATTTTTTGCTATCTTTCTGTTAATTTACATGTTCTATAAAACTTTTCGCATTTATTTTCGTTTCTCATGTAAATATATTTTGAAAATCGTCTAGCTATCATTGTAATCGTATAACTGTTTTAGAGTCAATTGCATCGATGGAACAATTTTGATTAACGATCTTGGTTAATGGTTAAAACCAAAAGCACCCTCAACTCTGTTTCTGTAACATTAGGTTAACAGTAACATTAGGGTTTTTGTTTTCTTTGAATATTTTGTTTGTGTTAAAATTATAAGATAATTTACTGATTTTACTGCTATTAATAATTAGGACTCGTTATAATTTTATGCCACTGAGAAATCTTTTTGTAGACAGTGAACATGATAACTTGCATATTATGTTATAACGCCTTAATATTGTGTTTCGTCATGTCGTCTCGCTTCCAAAGAAACGAGTGAAGGGATGGATGGATATTTTCTTATATAGATAGCTTTACTATGGTAGATAATATAGAATGTACGAAATTGTGGTATTCAAGCTTTGTAACTCCAAGTGCCTATAGTCTATGAACGATAAAATGCGCTACTGCAATTCTAGTAGATTAGTACACATCAACTTCAGGTTGATTTTAGTGGCCTTACATCCTGAACCTGAATACCCAGACTAGCGTTATTTTTTAAGTATAGATGTGTCCTAATTCTAATAGTTAATGGCTAAGAGCGTTTTTGGATCTTTATAAAAGGCGTTCAATCCACTTTTTGTTTCTTTACTTCATTTAACTATATTAAGAAATATTTCGAGTAACAGGATCGATTTCCAATTCAACTCCAACCTGTCTTCTTTTCTTTATAATATGTTTCCTTACATGATAAGTAAGTTAATTGAATGAATTCTATGATTTTTTGGAATCCTATAGACTGCGACAGTTATCAAATGTATAAAGTTTGATAACTGCTTTATTTATTGAAACGCCTGGACAGAAAATCGATAGCAATAATTTAAACACGTTATTATTATCGTTTATATAGATTCGAGAACGTTTTAGATTCACAACAAGAAGGTTCCACGATTTTTATATGTTTTAGATATTCTCCGATTATTCCGATATTCATGGGTTATGGTTTTGTTTACACAACTTGTGTTTCTATCGTATTTTTATTTTATATCTATTTATTTTGTTTTGTTTTTGTCCACTAAGCATATTTAAAATATGTATCAGTCTTAATTGAATAAATATACGTTTAAAGACACTAGATAGCACAAAAGTATTGATGTTATTATAATCAATGTTCAGACTGGACAACGTTTGTTAGGCCAGCTAGTGTATATATAATAGCCGAATATCCGCAGCGTTTAATAATTTTAATTTTTAATAAGAAATAGTTAATTTGAAAAAATCGTATGGGTTCTCCGGTTACGATAGAACCCTTTGATCGAACTGGTTCATTAGACAAACATGAGAAATCCGACTCCTACTGTACTCTGTTCATATAAATCTCGATGTGATACAATTAAAAACAGTTTAGGTCCAACGTTACCACCGATATAATGAAAACTATCAACAATACTAATTAAGGCCACTTAATATCTATCCCAAAGGCGATCCGAAAACATTCCACAGTCACACAGTTTGTGGTCGACGATATAAATGACGAATTCAGTTGATTTGGATATAATTTTATTCCGAACGATCGGTCATTTGAGACACCCCGCGCGGTAGTACGGCGCCAAGACGTTTTCCACGTCAAGATCTTGAACCAACAAAGGGGTAGGATGGGTTATGTTTGGACTTTTTTGCAATTCAAACAGTGGAAACGGAGGTAGTTCGTGTCGGGGGCCCTGTCGAGCGACTGCGGTTCTCTCAAAGGGCGATGAAACTTTTTTTCGGCGTTCTGTTTGTTATGCTCTAGAAAGTACCTGTCGTATTTCATTTACAACGTTGTATTTGAGCTACTACTAGAATGGGAATAAATATTTAGTTTTTAAATTCCATTTGATATATTTCACTGTTTAAACATATCTTAATTGTTATTCATAGTTCATGTAGACAGCGACCCAGAAAACCATTAAATAAAGCTAGATTTTTATTTAAAGTTTTGTCGTTATAGTTATAATTCTTACTGTTACGCAAAAATAACGCATACAATATTTTAAACCATTTTCTAGTGACAATGAAGTTTATTCTATTCTTACTGAATTCATTTTAGTTTGGATATGTATAATGTTTTTAGAAGGTATATAGTTCGTTGAGGAGTAAATTTAGTTAATGATATTGTCTGCATTATTATACAAGATGTTTCTTTTTGATATGTGTTATACTGCGGTTTCAGTTATTAATATTTTACGATAATTAATTGAATTAAAGTTGGAAGTTAACTTAGAATAACTAACGTAATATAATCAAGCTTGTACAAATATATATATATATATATATATATATATATATATATATATATATACATATATATATATATATATATATATATATACCAATTTTATTTTACTGTTTTCATCTTCAATAGTTTTCTCAATTCTCCATTTTATTAATTTATTATTATTTAAATTATTTAAAATTTAATTAACGTAATATATATATATATATATATATATATATATATATGTATATATATATATATATATATATATATATATATATGTATATATATATATATATATATATATATGTATATATATATATATATATATATATATATATATATATATATATATATATATATGTATATATATATATATATATATATATATGTATATATATATATATATATATATATATATATATATATATATATATATATATATATATATATATATATATATATATGTATATATATATATATATATATATATATATATATATATATATATATATATATACATATATATATATATATATATATATAATATATATATATATATATATATATATATATATATACATATATATATATATATATATATATATATATATATATATATATATATTACGTTACTTAAATTTTAAATAATTTAAATAATAATAAATTAATAAAATGGAGAATTGAGAAAACTATTGAAGATGAAAACAGTAAAATAAAATTGGTGTCTATATATATTGACTGCAATATTTTATATCTTGTTTATAATTCATGTACGAACAAAATGTATTAATAAACGAGGTATAAAATATTTTAGCACTTTTAATTAAATAATTTGTGTTTAGAAAAATTATCTTGAACCTTAAAGATTCCTCATTTGTTTGTGAAAGAACAAATTTTCTTCCAGATATTTTTCTCACAGAGAATTTGTTTTACCAGGTTGAATGAGCATTAAGATTTCTAGTGAGTTTACTTTATGTTAAACAGTTTCATTTATGAATCGGTGACTAAGCAGTGATATCTATGTCAAAATTATTTCAATTATTTTAAATGATCAATGATGAGAACATCTGTTTCATTTGTAGTAAAATGACAGTTTAGTTACAAAATTACAATTTTAACCTTATTTAAGTCAAGACAATCATATTAATTCCAATATAGAATATTGGAATCTGGCGAAAGTTGCAACACATCGAGAAAATCAACACGTATCTAAATAAAAGAAAAATGCTCAAATATTCTTTCTACTATTTGACCTATCCTAAAATTATTATTTAATTATCATTTCCTAATCTACAGTGAATTGTGAATTAAAATGTACGTAAAAGAATAAGAGCCTTGCTGGGTTTTGGCATTTATTTCTCAATTTGTTTTAAACAGTGGCTCGTTAAAAGGGAAAACTAAACTTATAGAATTAATGGTATAACAATAGACTCTCCTATGATATATGTTAAGGGATGTTTCAAGATACATCCTCTTCATCATCATCATCAATTCATGTTGTCTTTAGCAAAATCATTTGGAAAATCATTGCAATATACCTCTGGACTTGTTACTCAACTATGTATGGTTTATCATTTCTTAATTGATGAATGGATTTCTTTCTAATAGTGCCTGGAAGAGAAACGTTTAAAATTTATCTTAAAGGAGCAAGATTTTAGTTTTGATTATAATGTTTCCGCTTCTAGACACGCGGTATATTATTTAAATGAACGAAAATCAATTAAAATAACAATTGCATGCTATAGAAGTTTTTCCATAATCTGGTGAAATGAGAGCATCTAAATCATGGTTGCTTCTCAGATCTTATTTCTTTTGCCAACTATTTGAAGTGGCCTACAAAATTCGTTGTTTATATAAATTAATCATATGAATAAAAATATACATTTTATATTACTATTGTCTGATACTAATTTTGATTTTGTTAGCAAATAGGACTAGGCCAATCAAGTGTAGAAGTGATATTGCAGTATTGTCAACATATATATCGATAATTGATTTTAGTAATTTATGAAACAATTATCATACTCACACAATAACTGTACTTTGTTATCAACAGGAGCTACGCAGAAATACACTTCATGAATTTATTCGCCAACTCACAATAACAGTATCGGAACTGAAATAAAATATTAATTGAAAATAATTTATTTAAATGATATTCAGCCTTGCCCCACATGCGAGTTTTAGGACATTTTTGATAAAGAATCTCGACCGAGTTTGCGGGAGAATAAATCAGCCCAAATACGCTATTAATCATCGGAAACACACCACGATAATAAAAATACCTAAGACATTAAAAAAAGTCTTCCAAAGTACCACTTTCTACTGCCGTGGTGGCACTGTACGTAGTACCTAAACATCTGCTCAATATAATTTCCGAATATATTTATGTAACGATGCGATGCGAAAAAGTTCGCGGAGATGCGCACCATCGTAAAGAATTCTTGCGAAATCCAATCGACCCGTTTGTGATAGAGAAAAAACTTTGGAAATATATTCCATTATTTTTATATATAGAAAATACCAGATTTGTGACTATCGAATTTTTTAGTATTTGTTGCAAAGTGTTAGACCTTTGAATATTTAAATGAACTAAAACCAATAGTAATTTGGTACAGAGCTAGGAATAATATCATAACTGTATACTGATACTGATTGTAAGGATAAACATTTATTTCCCTTACAGTGGATTGTGGTGAGACTACGTTAAATAGTATGTAATATAGACATTGAAGTTTGATTACTTGGGAACACGGATAAGGGGAATTTGGAAAATAATATAGTAAGAAAAAGACCAATACATTTGGAGCATTAGTGTCCAATATGTTGTTGTTGAAAAGAAGTTTGGCAACTGCAAACAGTTAGAAAAGCATTGTCTATTAAAAAATTAGAAATTTCATGGTAATTATATCCGTTGGTAGTTAAATTTTAAAGGATCTTAAAATTAGTACGAGATTTTTAATCATTCTTCGAAACTGATGATATTAATTTTTTTCTGAAGATTATCTGAAAGTTCATTAGCTATTGGAACTGATTAACAAAATAATTTTGAACTTGGAGCTAGTTAAGCAGTAAGACGTTGACTAGCTGAATATATATTTCGAATTGGAGCACTTAACATTTATGGATTTATACATATTGAATTGGAAACATGTAGTTTGGAAATCAAATGTTTAAGTAAAGGGCACATAATTTCGTCTTTCTTCGTAGACATTACTATAGGGACAAATAGCTTTGAGATATCCCTATAAAAATATTTATAATAAAAAATTAGTTTACGTTTGATAATTGATTTCCTTCTTTTCCAAAATTAGTACGAGAAGGAATACATAAGTCTCCATCTTACTTTTCCTATAGTTGGAAAAAAAATCGTAAATACAAATTCATATGAAGTAATACTACTCATTGTTGCTCAAAATGTAATAAAAATAAGAGAAGGCATATTTAAAAGTATTGTTTCGTTAATTTTTACTAATTAAAATTTACAATAACATTAATTTTGCTTAAAAAAGACGTCTTGCCTCTTGACCAAACATTTATATCCGTTCCTTTCTCCCTCATAATCAGTAGAAGTAATTTGTACTACTCTGTTCTGCCACGATAATTGAGTATGCATTCGAATTAAATAATAATTAATTAATATTTCCACGAACTACTTCGTCGACTATCGACTGTTTCGATCATGCCTATTCGATAGTTCCCATGAAAATAGAGATAATGTGAATTTTTTTAACCTTAATATATATAGAATATTAGAATATTTTTTATGAATATCCTATCCTAAAAGAATTTGACCTGCAACAAGAAAAATGTACAAAACCGTGTAAATTTTTAAAAAGAAGCATATAATGAGTCTAAAATTAGAAAACAAACGTATTTGTTTTATTTATAAAGCTTACTCTCGATTTTATTATTATATTTATTATATTATTGTATATGTATTGTTTTCTGATGTATAAAATAAACATTCTATCTAAATAATATTATAGTGTTAGATAATATTTTTACATATTTTATTTTTCAAAGTAAATTAATATTTAGTTATAAAAGTTACCGTCAATTCTCATAGAAATTAACATCGTTGTAAAGAAGAAACTTGCTCTGTTTTTGTACCTTTTTGTAGACAGTGCTCCAATTTCTGTATCCTAATGTTATAGAACTGCAGCGCCAGCCTATTTGGGAAGCGTTTTACCTTTTCTTTGACTTCATCGTTACTTAGAAACATTGGCCATTCAAGTGTTTCTTTAGCTTTGAGAACAAGTGGTAGTACTTTTCTATTCTTCAGAGTTTAAAATATATTTTTTTAATTTTTGAAGCTCTATTTAGAAAAATTGGTACATTTTCATGTAGTCCTCCATTTTCAAACTGTTCACTTTTACAAATTTGAAAAAATAAATCTGTTGTTTTTGAATTTTAAGAGTTACCTGAGATTCGGTGGAGCTAAGTCAGACAAATATGATGGTAGCGTAAGAATATGAGCTAACTTATTGGAAAAACAGGATGAGCAAGTAACATGTAACAGTAAAATAAGGTTTTTTATTGAGAATTCATATTAAACTCCATTAGTTTTCTTACTACCGATAGTGTATAATAAAATTAGTTCAAAGGTATTTTTTTCTAATAGTATGTATAAATCATGTGCGACTAGACTTGTATTTTTGTAGAAATTAAATCCAAATGAATATGAAGGCTATATATTACATCAAAATCGCTTTCTGTCGAAATATTTCTTCTCCGGTCTTCACGTATGACAGAGAACAAGGTCTATAACTTAAAACAGACCAGGGCTTACGTAAAAATAAGCCACCTAACTATTATATCATCGTTAAATTATTGCGGTTACCGCTCAAGTTCACAGGTGATTTGTAATTCGTTCTCGACGAGCGACGATCTTTAACCATCTTACTGACGCGGTAAAACCAGTAGGGACACTCACCACCCATTGACAGTCTTTCTTGTTTCTTAGCTGGTGAGTTTTTTGATCTGTCTTAAACAAAAGCAGCTCCTATTTAGTGCCGTTAATATAATAAGGCCGTATTAGACTTTTAACTTATTTTTCTCATGCTGTGACCGCGGCACAAAACAACTTTATTAAGGAGCCATTCGGTGCGCATCCGTAAAGCCACTGGTTATAAATTCATTAGTTATTGTTCGCGCTCACAAAGAAGTTCAATTTAGTGGAGCAGTTCATCGCGTTAAATTATTAATCACTTGGAAAGAGCCAGTGTTTAAAAATTAGATCAATGTTTGGAACTAGTTGAAGTTCTCACTAGTTGTTACAGCAACGTTCAGGTACTGTTTAGTACTTTCTTTAAATCATATTAAATAAAGTTGTAACAGGTCAATTGAAAAGTCCCCGGCCTACCATAGTAAAACATATTTTTTTGACAAAATAATATTTTTTATTCAACATAATTCCCTTCAAGAATGATACACTGATTATAGCGACCCTCCAACTTTTCGATACTATTTTTGTAGTACGATTTGTCCTTTGCTTCAAAATAGGCCTCAGTTTCGGCGATCACCTTTTCATTCGACGAAAATGTCTTATCAGCGAGCATTCTTATGAGATTCTAGAACAGGAAATAGTTGCTGGGGGTTAGATCTGGAGAACACAGTGGATGAGGAAGCAATTCAAAGACCATTTCATGGATTTTTGCCATCGCTTTCACTGCCTTGTGACGCGGTGTATTGTTCTTCAAATGCGGCCGTTTTCGGCGTTTTCGTCCTTCAAACGGTTTAATAACCCTATGTAGTAGTCACTGTTGATGGTCCTTCCTTTTTCAAGGTAGTCAATGAAAATTACTCCATGCGCATCCCAAAATACAAATGCCATAAGTTCGTCAGCCGACTGTTGCGTTTTCCCACGCGTTGGAGCTGGTTCATCGTATGCAGTCCACTCGGATGACTATCGATTGGTCTTCGGAGTGAAATGATGGAACCATGTTTCATCCATTGTCACATGTCGACACAAAAACTCGGGTTTATTACGCTTGATCATCTTCAAACACTGTTCCGAATCATCAACTCATCATTATTTTTGGTCAAAAGAGAGCTCGTGCGGCACCCACTTTGCACAGAACTTTCTCATACCCAAGTATTCGTGAATGATATGATGTACACATTCAGTTGATAACTCTAGGGACTCTGCTATTTTATTCCATTTCAATTTACGGTCATTCAAAATCATTTTGTTGATTTTTTAAATGTTTTCGTCGGTAACAACGTCTTGTAGGCGTCCACTGCGATTACCGTCTTCGGTGCTCATTTCACCACGTCTAAAATTAGCATACCAATCCTTGATGGTTGATTTTCCTGGGACAGTGTCCGAATAATCGGAATCTTTTTGTTTCAACTGTATTTTTTGCCTTCAAAAAGCAATATTTTATCAACACGCGAAATTCCTTTTTATCCATTTTTTTCACATTAACAAAAGCTATAATTCACTCAAAATGCTATAATTCACAAATTAATGATTCCACAACTGACAAATTTATACAGGCATCTTTTGAGGGTTAGAGCTAACTAAAAAACATCTGGATTTAATTCTAGTAACACCATCTATGTGTCAAGCCATGGAGTTTTCAATTAACCTGTCATCTATTATTTATGTTAGTATTTCTTGTTGTGTTATTTTGGCTTCTTTCAGATCCCCCTTAATTGCAGTGATCCATTTCATTGTTTCAAGCTTTTCTTACTGCGAGCTTCATAGAATTCTACCACCTGCCTCTAAATATGCTTGGTTCCATTCTTTAACATGCCCATAAAACTTTAGCCTGCAGTTTTTTAAATCCGAATATATTGTTAAACCTTTCCACTTCTTTATTTGCCCTTAGCCTGTATGTTCCTTCTCTAGCGGGAGTCTTCTTCAGTCCTTTTGTATTTCTGTAATATCCCTCTTTCTGTTTAAAATGAGAGCTTCAGCTCTAAATAATACTCCGGCTTGATCACAGTTTTGTGATGTGTTAGCCTTCTACATTTAGAGATCCATTTTTTGTTGTAGATGTCTTTTGTAAGTCTAAAAGCTGTATCCATTTTATTTTTATTTTTAGAGTTAATTTTTTGCCAGTTATAAACAATATTTTCTTAAATGATATTTGAAGACCTATTTTTTCTGCTGTTTATTTTATAATCTCTATTTGTTTTTGAGCCGTTTGAGAGCCCTGAGTTAGAATCGCCAGGGCTCTGCAAAAGTCAAACAGTCTCATCATAATTTTAGTTCTTTCTAATTTGATAGGTTACCAATCTTAAGATCTGACGTTATTTAGCGGCACTTTTGGCTTACTTTGTCTGAGACTAATTGTAAAGTTTCTGTTAACTGATAATTAATTTCAAAACTGATATTCTGATCTGAAACTGAACTAGATCTGCCTAGTGCGAAACCCGCTTCATATTCACTAATTTTAAAATCAAGTGATTATTGTATTCGTTCTGTTATATATCTGTTCTGTCTACCTTTTTATGTAGTGGATAGGTTAATGCAGTTTTCCAGTCATTTAAGCCTTTTAGTATGCCAAATGTTTTGCATCAACTTTCTTTGCAGTCCCTGGACCGAATGACATCGAGTTCTGCAACAATCCTTTTTTCACCCGGTGCCTTGAACCTTTTTTTGTCTTTTAATTTGTCTGACAATTTCTTCTTCATTTATTACTTGTAAATTTTGGTTGGTTTTTGAGAGATTTTGAGGATATAAATTTTTCTGTGGACTCTGGGTATTTGAGAGGTTTCTTGAAATATAACAAGTTGTCTGCAATTTTCTTGGTTGCTATAATTACATTATATTATTAAAATGTAGCCCTTTTTCGAAAATCTGAATTAACACTAGGTCTTAAAATTAATTTTAGATCATTTAAATTGAAAATGGTATTTGCAACACAGTACTACAAAGTAATTACCAATCTGCCTCTCTTTTAAGAATGAGTATATGAATATACGTATTCCTCGTATTACTTATGACACGGGTGGAAAAGCAAAATACTTTTGTAACCACACATTCAATCGAAATAGTAGCAATAAATTAGCCATATTATATTATATCATTGTTACTGTCCAAAAATTCTAAAAAAATATGACGAAACATATTTGGGTTCGTTACTCCATTCATTACAAAGTATATAATTAATTTTAAACTGCTAACTGCTTGCTAATTTATAACCATATAAAATGAATAAATTTCTACAATCAAATAGTTTCTACAAAGAACCAAATTGTCTTAATGTAACGTAAAAAATTTAATTTTACACAGAATATTACAATTTATATTATTTTACGTACACTAAATCAATTTTTCTATTTATTCTGAGAGAATATATTCTATATACATATAAAACCCTAATCAGTTATATCAATTATATATTTTGATCGATGAATTTTGGCACATAATTCTGTCTTCTTTCGTAATTTTTGAACTAAACATTGATACAAGCGATTTTCGCGAGCCTCCTTTACCGCCAGTTCTACATGCTTAAGATAAAATTATATTTAAAATGTTCTATATATTATTGTCTCTTAAACCTGTCATAGTATAAATTTCTTAAACAAGTGTTAGTAGAAACATACATTTTTCTTTAACCTACATATCGATAAACTCAGTATTTTTTTGAATATCATATTTATATAGTTATCTTTTTTTGTGAACTTTACACTTGAGAATTGTTTTTGATTTACTAATGAAGCCATGTAAATACGGGCAATTGCCGGTGGAAATCCGATACCGCTAATTATTTTTTTAACAGGATAGCAGCGGGTTTGTTATTTATTTGCCCTGGTCGGATGATAGTGACTTACCGCTTGACTAATGGCAGTTAATGAATGCTTGTGCTTACTATTGCACCTAAGAGTCTCGTTTTCGGCTGCCTAATACGATTGCTAACGTATTGCTACATTTTTTATCAGCAGTTCTAAACAAGAAAATGTATGAGACTCTTCTTTTTTTGATTATTCTGGTTTGATCATGTGAGGGTTTATATAAGTATATCCGATTTTTTTATTTAAGATATTATGTTGCGCATATTCAGCACATGACTATATAATTTATATCCTAAAAAAGAAAGTGTTTAAAATTAAATGACAAAGCGAAAATCTTAGACGAACCTGCTCAAGGTGCAGAAGTGACTCAGTTGGCTAAATATATATGGAATACTGAAGGTAACAAGCTGTAAAATTAAAAATAAATTTCACAAATTAGCTACAAAACGTTTGGACATCCGGGAAAAAGAAAAGCTTTACAAAATACAAAGGTGTCTAAAATGGGGATTCATTTTAAAAATGTTTTTTAAAACAACGGGAAAATTATGTCTCCATTACTGGCATAATACTTAAATAAAGGACTAAACTATTTAATGAAATGCTAAAAGAGATCAAAGTTCGTAGCTAGTGATGTACAATCATTCAATTAAAAATTGATAAATACGATAATTGATAAAAAGTGGTTTTTACTGGAAAATGTTACGAAATAAAAAACATATACAACATCATTTGGAAATCTGTTCTGGATACGAAGCCGGAAAGACAACTATTAACGATATACTAATGTTAGTGGTTCACACAAAATAAGGCGAATGATAAAAGGAAAACCAAAATATCCATACCCATTTCAAAATTTTTATAGCCCAGCTTGGATGTCAAACAGTATATTCATTATATGATTTCAGAAGCGCTTAGTTCGTCAGATGTAACAATGATTTTGTAATCGCAAATATTCTATTCATAATATGAAGATGCTTATAAATATATAAGCATTTGTAAGTAAAATATTTTCTAATCGATCTTGATATTCAATAAAAACATTGTTATTGTTAAATAATGCAATTAGTCATTATCCAGAACTGCAACTGAGGAATGACAATAGGTCAATCTTTGTCATGTATCTGGCACTGAATGTAACTAACGTACATTAGTCTACCCAATGGATCAGAACATAATAAGATTTACTAAACTATACTACAACTAAGAATCTTCTGTGTAATATTTTTTTAAATTTAATTAATGTATTTTTACTAGTCGTTTCCGTCTAACCTACAATTTGTCTTTATGATAACTTAAATCTAGGTATATAAATAGGAGGACCCATCGGCCCTATCTCAGTCTCTGGTGAAATAATGTTTATACATGTCAATGCTGAATTTTTTAATATATGCACCTCACTATACAACACTACACAAGATCAGATGGTTTGATTCTTTTGAGTCTGTGTCCTGTTCTGGTGGTATCCAATAGTTTCAATATTCGTATGAGAATGAAGTCTTTCCTTATATCTCCTTGCAATTCTCTTGATTTCTTCGCTGACTGTGGCTATCTGAAGGTCTCGATGTAGGTAATCAGTCTTATAGTATTTGGGTGCACCCACAATACCTCTCAGGATTTTGTTTTGAAAAATTTGTATTTTATTTATGTTACTCTTTGCAGAACATTCCCATAATTGAACTCCGTATGTCCATATAGGTTTTAGTATTTGCTTATATAATAACAATTTATTATGTAGTGTTAATTGTGATTTTCTTCCAATTAGCCAGTACATTTTCCTATATATGAATTCCAGTTCTTTTCTTTTCTTCTTTATAGTAGTAATAATGAAGGTGGCGATGTCCCCCTAAGTATATTTAGGATACAATTGTGATTGAATACAAATGTCCTAGTCAGTTCGTTCTTGTATGTTGTTGCCTTATTGAAAATGGTAAATCCCAATATTGCTTGTACTGTAGCTGATCTTAGTTTATGGAACGAAGTTAAGAAGACGAATGGTAGTTAGTAGGATGATATGGGCGGTGAATATATGACATTGAAGTTAGAGATCTAGTGACCCATGTGCAAGCTATACAAATCTTATACCAAGCTTTAAAATGGACTGGAAGAAAGAAGCATTAGAGATCATATTTACCTTGTTACGTTTAGTTCTCGCTTCCTTTATAAGTTGCCATGTTTCCTTGTCCATATAACTGTATATGCCCCAAGTAACAAGTAACATTGCAATAATGTGAATTACGCTTTTTTTGAATTAGTATATATCAACGAGTTTTTAATTAACGGTATTTTCATCAAGGGTAATGCATGCATTTTTATAATGGCTGTCCTTGTAGGAATTATTTAAAAGAATACAAGAATCCGTGTACCCGGCTGTGTTGAGTACTACTGGTACCGCTGACGCCACCGCAATGATTTACTGCTCGACTGCTTGTCAAGCAGTAAAGCACCGCTTTGAATTTTAACTGCTTCTAGAGGCGTGTTATTAGTCAGTGTACGATATTTTAATATTTCATTCCTGAGGGCAGATGGAGGCTTCAATGTGTGTCAGGAGGTGTTGATGTGCGATCGCGGCTCTGTTATTAGACATCGCCCTGTTGCTTTTGTTCTTTCATTTCGTTTCTCACGTTGCCCCGTGGTTTGTTTTAAAAATGGAGAATTCAGTTGCCTAGAATCAAAACCGAGATTGCATTTCGAACACCTTTGCAGTCGTAAAAATATAGATATATTACCGCTGGTTAACATCTAAATTAGTGCTCGTGGTTTTACAGCTCCTTTGTCTACTTAGTTGAATAGGTCGTGAAATTGGTAGATAAATTAGGGGCAAATATACATACAGTTTTAGGTAATACGATGTAATTAAACCGTTATACTTTAACTTAAATATAATTTATTCCATCTATTATTAGCAGTGTGAATAAATAATCAATGATCATCTTGCTTTAAAGATTGCAATATTCTATGTTAACTTTTAGTGTACGTCTTAGTTAATTTATAAATACCTTAAAGCTTATATATATATATATATATATATATATATATATATATATATATATATATATATATATATATATATATATATATATATATAACTATTTCAAAAATTATAAGAAATTAATGTTTGTTCAATGAAGACACGCTGTAGAATGTTTGAACGGTAACATAGAAAATTCTAGTTCTTTCTCTTTCATTTAGTTTCTTATTAAATATAAATATGCCGAATACAATGTGTAATGTTAACTAAAAGATTTAACCAACTGAACATATTATCTTCTTCATTTTTTTTCTGGCTTTATTCGGTCATCTTTCCTTATTTATGTCTATTTTGCATTCTTGTATTTTATCAGAAATATAACACTACATGTAATTACTACAATTTCTTCTAGTTGCTATATTAAAATATTTTAGATCGTTAATTTTATACTAACCAATATAACGAAACACTATCATCTTAACAAAAATTGATGGTTGTTACTGAATTTAACAGAATAAACATGATAACTGAATCTTAAAAGGGAGAAGTGGGGGAACTATATTTTTTTAGTAAACATGTTATTTCTATTTGCGCTATGCACCCTTTCGAATATGTATTGTCGTTTTCTTTTCATATTATAGTTGTTATATGTTAATCTAATTAAGAGTTACTCCTTGCACCTTCACCCATTATATATATTCACCATTGTATATATATATATATATATATATATATATATATATATATATATATATATATATATATATATATATATACATATTCAAATAAAATCCTGAGGTTTTAATACACATATTATCAAATATGTAATAATATAAATTGTATAAATCTAAAATACAGAATAATATTAAGTAACCAGAATATATTTTTTAAATAAACTATAGTTAATGTTATAATAATAATAAATAAGTCTTAATTTTAAGCCTTATTACATTTAAAAAGCATCTATCTGTGTATCTGCAGTAAGATTTTCAAGTAAGTCCGATGAAAACTGAGCTAGCTGTAATATAGAGGAATTCGAGAAACGTGGTTACCAGAAAAGAAACACTTGAGAAGAACTCAGTGAATTAAAAAGGAAAATATCTAAAATTATTTTACGCTTCTAAAATAAAGTTTTAAAACATTATCATTAAAAATCACTATAAAGTTTTTTAAAATCGATACACTGTTAATAGTGAACCATAAATTTATATAAAAGCCAACTAAATAGCAAATTACTACAGATTGCCAAATAATCTAAATTAGTGGGATTATTTTTAATTTTCTAACTTCAGTAGCTGTTAGTAAAGTAGGTATATAATAAATTCCTATGAGCTTAACAATGTTTTTATTATGTTTGCAATGTAGATAAGATCTTTCCAAGATTTATTTATGAAAAAAAAAAACTTTATTGCACGATTGTTCGCCTTGTTTGTGTATTCCTCGTCATTTCATCCTTTAATACAAATTCTCGCTATTATGTATTATCGGTTGTGGAAGATTTTATTGGTTTGTTAGTTGTATGTATATATGTCCGGTAATAAATTCAATGAATTGGTGAACGAACAACTATATACATGCCTATTTCAATAAATTAAGATAATTTACATTATGAGAGGGCATAAAATACGTTATTGAGCATAATATTCGAAGGGCTATTTTATATCTTCCTGTCCAAGGTATTTATTGTGACACACCGACGGGTTATTAAAAACAATTAAATTCTCCTACTGTTGCGAGTAATTTCGATTCAAAAGTTGCAATATTTATTGGTGGAAATGCAATAAGATTTTGTATTTATGTACAGGATACTATTTAAAGTGTTATTGTTTCTTTTTACTAATTAATACATCTCACATTAAGTAAAAAACCCGATTTTTTTCATCATCAGAGTAGTCAATGGCTGCTTTATTAATATATTACAGATATGTTTTCCTCAATTTTAATTATAAATTAATTTGTCAAAATTTTTCATTTTTACTTGAATTAATTCACAAGCAAGACGAGTATGGGATACATACATAAGTATATATTCAACAAATTAAAATTAAATTAGACTAACTTATTCTGAAAATAACAGGTCAATTGAAAAGTTCTCGGCCTGGCACATAGATGGCGCTACTAGAATTAAATCTATATGTTTTTTATTTAGCCCTAATCCTCAAAAGATAACAGCTGTGGAATCACTAGTTTGTGAATTATAACATTTCATTGATCGAATGAAGCAACTTTTGTTGTGAATACAGTTGAAGCAAAAAGTTGGTTTAATGCCGAGTTTCCGGACAATCCCTCAGGAAAATCAACCATCAAGGATTGGTATGCTAAGTTTAGACGTGGTGAAATGAGCACCGAAGAAGATGGACGCAGTGGGCCCCCAAAAGAGGTTTTTACCGAAGGAAACATTTAAAAAATCCACAAAATGATTTTGAATTACTGTAAATTGAAATTTAATGAAATAGCAGAAACTCTAAAGATATCAATTGAAAGCGTACATCATATCTTTCACGAATATTTGTGTAGGAGAAAGCTCTGTGCAAAGCACACGTTTGACCAAAAACAACGACGAGTTGATGATTCGGAGCAGTGTTTGAAGATGATCAAGCGTAATAAACCTGACTTTTTGCGTCGATATGTGACAAAGGATGAAACATGGCTCCATCATTTCACTCCGAGGTCCAATCGACAGTCATCCGAGTCGACTGCACACGATGAAACCGCTCCAAAGCGTGGGAAAACGCAACAGTCGGCTGGCAAGGTTACGGCGTCTGTATTTTGGGATGCGCATGGAATAATTTTTTATGACTACCTTGAAAAAGGAAGGACCATCAACAGCGACTATTATATAGCGTTATTTGGCCGTTTGAATGACGAAACCGATGAAAAACGACCGCATTTGAAGAAAAAGAAAGCACTGCTTTTTACCAAGGCAATGCACCGTGTCATAAGTTCATGAATTGAGTTTCGAATTGCTTCCTGATCCACCGTATTCCCGAAGAAATTTTCGTCAAATGAAGAGGTGATCACCGAAACTGAGGCCTATGAAGCAAAGGACAAATCGTACTACAAAAATGTTGTCGAAAAGTTGGAGAGTCGCTATAATCAGTGTATCGCCCTTGAAGGGAATTATGTTGAATAAAAAAAAACTAATTTTGCCAAAAAAAATGTGTTTTACTATGGTAGGCCGGGGACCTTCCAATTGACCTGTTATTAGTAACACTAATACACTTTATCGTTCCTGTGGCGTGATTGGCGCCAATCTTCGGCTTTGAATTCAATGATTGAGAACATAACCATGCTTTCATGTTTCATGTCGTATCTGTTTAGTTTTGTGTAACCTCGTATTTGTAACCAAAAGTCTAAATAGATTTTATTAGGGATTGATAAATTAATCTTTTTGATATTAGGTTACGTTTCTTAGTTAGGGAGCATTTTCCAACTAACCACTATAGTTTTTTAACTTTAAGTACAGTTTTGTTCATTATTTTGTCTAAAATAACTGTTTTAATTTAATCTACCGTCGAAAGCTATGCTGAGATATCTCGCTGATTTTTCTTGAAAAATCTTCTAGTGATATAATTAAGTTTCTCTGTATTCGTTCTGTTAAACATATATGTGGAATTTGTTGACTAATACATAGAGTTTGTTTTATATGTTGCAAATATATTTATGTTCACAGTACTATTAGTTTTGTTGTTGCGATACTGGAAGGGTAGAGAAAATGTAGGAGTTGTTTCAAAACTCTACTCTGTAGCATTACAGGCGAAATAGTTTTGTATGTCGTTTATAAACCCGTTAAAATATTCTGTACGTTAGGTTAAAATAATTAATTTGTTAATAAATAACCGTTTCTTTTCTCATTTATATCAAATGTCTCAACATTTAATTTACAATTCACACAAACTTTTGTTTTGAAACAACAACAAGAAACCTGTGATTAAATGTAATTTCATGATAATTATTTTTCTGTTCCTGTTGCCTGTCATTATCCTGATGCGCTATTAAAAGGCAATTTAATTCCCCTGCGCTAGCAGGAAATCGTTTCAGTAAAACTGTCAAAACATAACATTTTAAAATTGAATAACACTCCCGGTGAAGGGTTGCAGGGTAAATTATACCCTTACCAGTAAATTATCGTCGATCGTACATTTACGTATAATTTTGGGAATAAGCAAGTTGTGTCCCCTTCTTTACTATGGCGTTTGTCGTGTAAAGAGGGTGTTAAATGTTGACACTAATTTTTTTTAATTTCGATAGAATTTCTCTCGAAACAAAATTCTCATAGTGTTCGTTGAAATCGACTGTGTGACGATTTCTATTTGTTCTAATAGAATCGTTATTGTTTTTAAAGGGATGTTTGTCAAGTTAGCTAAATTGGGGCATCTAAGGTAGGCTCCCTAATGGACTTATAAATATTTGTCTGTGTACTCTTGTCTTCTGAAGTAGGTAGGCTCATACAATAATATAATATTACCTTTAATAGTACTTCCTTGTCGGTTATGTCCTCTATTTCTGAGAAGGGACATCATCAGTGTACACTACTGTAAATTAATTTTTTTAATTTTCTTAGTGATAATTATATAAGATTCAAATTATTATTATTTATGTTATTTTTTTTGTGAATATAATTGTTCATTTTAATTATTGTTTTTTAAAACATTATGGTTATATATTAAGCATAATTTTTTATATTATTGACCGTATTTATCTTTTTATAGATTTTCGATTATACTGGTAAATGTAGAATAGGGTTGCAGTATCTGAAGCCCTATTCTACATCTTTTGAAGTGAACGAAAGCGTTTCTACCATACTTTAAAACACTGTTCGATGCTTCCAATACTTCAATTCCTCTTCCTGAAATGTCTTTCCTGTTTATACATTTCGTTACAAGATATAATGAATATTATAAACCACTCCAAAGTTTTCGTGCCACTATTTTCCTCCTGCAGTACTGCCATATCTATTTAATATATCTCTAATATAGAATTGAAAGAGAAATAGTTTCTTTCGGATTTTCGATATTGTTCTTAAACTTCGGGCACTTATATCGATTTTAATACTATTTTCTATTTTATTGATTTGTTTCTTTCCACATTCACCTATTTGTTGGTCATATTTGTTTTTTTTGCTTTATATTAAAATCAGTTTTGTTATTGAAATTTTTGTTTACTGTGTTTAATTATTTTGTTTCTTTTTAATCATTTTGTGCGAAATTTTAGTTTTGCCTTTTAGTTTTTAATTGATATTAGTAAACTTTGCAATCATTTTTTAGTTTCAATATGTTTGCTGTTAGGTTAGACTATGGCTATCAGAACTGATTCATATAAGTGATAATCCAAACGAACATAATCCGGTAGTTTTTCAAAAAAGTAGTTTTTGGCCAACTGTATCGAAAAAGCCATTTTTAGGGTTGATATTGGAACCAATTTTGATTGGATTTTATCGATAGGATGTCAATATGTTTACTGCTAGTTCCAAAAGTCAAATATCAGTTGCTTAATAAGTACCTATCTTTGAATAAATACAAGTAAATGGATGCCATCACCATGTAGTAGTTTACGACGGATTTAAACTATATATGAACTAATTTGATAGTCAAGTGAAAGAATTATAGTGAAATAAATAATTTTAAAGCAACTAATTACATGAGATAAAAGCGATCTTGATATATTTCTAGCAAGTACCTATTGAATAACTAGTGCATATTGTATACGAAAAGTACATTTACTTAGTACAACTGTATATTTTGGAAAAAATTAAACTACAAATGACCTTTATTGTAATTTTGCCACCGCCCAATTTGGATACATTTTGATTTTAATGTGTGGGTAATATCTTTGTGATTTCTTCTGTTATATTCCTATGAATAACAATATATATGATTACAAATACTCACTATAAATAATTGTACACGTAGCAGGTAAAAACAATGCTGAGTCACACATATATCCTTAATATAGCTAACTATTGAAGCCCTATTCTACATCTTTTGAAGTGAACGAAAGCGTTTCTACCATACTTTAAAACACTGTTCGATGCTTCCAATACTTCAATTCCTCTTCCCTGAAATGTCTTTCCTGCTTATACATTTCGTTACAAGATGTAGTGGATATTATAAACCACTCCAAAGTTTTCGTGCCACTATTTTCCTCCTGCAGTACTGCCATATCTATTTAATATATCTCTAATATAGAATTGAAAGAGAAATAGTTTCTTTCGGATTTTCGATATTGTTCTTAAACTTCGGGCACTTATATTGATTTTAATACTATTTTCTATTATATTGATTTGTTTCTTTCCACCTTCACCTATTTGTTGGTCATATTTGTTTTTTTTTGCTTTATATTAAAATCAGTTTTGTTATTGAAATTTTTCTTTACTGCGTTTAATTATTTTGTTTCTTTATAATCATTTTGTGGGAAATCTTTCGTTTTGCCTTTTAGTTTTTAATTGATATTAGTAAACTTTTCAATCATTTTTTAGTTTCAATATGTTTGCTGTTAGGTTAGACTATGGTTATCAGAACTGGTTCATATAAGTGATAATCCAAACGAACATAATCTGGCATTTTTTCAAAAAAGTAGTTTTTGGCCAACTGTATCGAAAAAGCCATTTTTAGGGTTGATATTGGAACCAATTTTGACTGGATTTTATCGATAGAATATCAATATGTTTACTGCTAGTTCCAAAAGTCAAATATCAGTTGCTTAATAAGTACCTATCTTTGAATAAATACAAGTAAATGGATGCCATCACCATGTAGTAGTTTACGACGGATTTAAACTATATATGAACTAATTTAATAGTCAAGTGAAAGAATTATAGTGAAATAAATAATTTTAAAGTAATTAATTACATGAGATAAAAGCGATCTTGATATATTTCTAGCAAGTACCTATTGAATAACTAGTGCATATTGTATACGAAAAGTACTTTTACTTAGTACAGCTGTATATTATGGAAAAAATTGAACTGCCAATGACCTCCATTGTAATTTTGTCACCGCCCAATTTGGATACATACATTTGGATGTGTGGGTAATATCTTTGTGATTTCTTCTGTTATATTCCTATGAATAACTATATATATGATTACAAATACTCACTATAAATAATTGTACACGAAGCAGGTAAAAACAATGCTGAGTCACACATATATCCTTAATATAGCTAACTTGGGTTGTTTCTTCCTAGGAAAAAACTCAATTAATATTGGTTATAATTAAAAATGCTGATCGTACTCGATGTCAGACACAAAAAAATGGCGTACTAAACAAACTATAGAAACAAACAATCGGGTTATAGAAATTTTGAACTTGAAAAATACTGAACAATGGATTAATTATTATCTATTCCATTAATTTCCTATCTACACTAATTAAGGTAGAATAAAATTAATGGATGTTTGACGTATATTGATTTATTTTGTTCATGATGAATCTTCAATTTTAACGAGTAAGTGGTTGACAGATTTCAAAGCAATACATTATCACTCTTCTAGGTTAATGTGGCGTACCATTGCATAAAAAAAGAAACCAGAACGAACTAATATTCTTTTGTGACGAATAATCCGATAAACGTTGAAAACATTTGCCGAACGAACCTGGTCCGAAACCTTTGACGCAATTTTCAGGTAAATTTTTCAGAGAAAACGCACCTACTTGACCGTTACAATCCTTTCGCTATCGAATTCATTTAACTTTATTCGGTAACGTTGGCAAACATGACGAACAAAGCTCAAGTACGTATTGAGTTTCAAAAGGTAGTAGGACTTTGGCCTGTGCCTCTATTGACGGCATTTGCGTAAGGGTTAAGTGAATGCATTAGCAAAATTTTGGAAAGCTTTCACGGTCTGAAGAGCTTACATAATCGACTGACACACGGTCAAAGGAGTCCTTGAACTGATGAATTATCGAACCGGCTGTATCATTTTAACACATTTGGTCTATTGAAGTAAGCATTCGGTTGAAAAATGTTTGGTCTAATTTTAACATTCAAGTTTTAGGATTTTTAGGCATGATTAATACTTAACAAGGCAATTTTAAATATAGTTTCTAGATATATTTTACAATTTTTGGAGCATTAATGTTTTGTATATAAAAAAAATTGGTTTCTTTTTTTTGTTTGGTTATCAATACAGAAAGACCCTGTCTTAGATCAACTCATCGTTTTAGTATGATTTATCCTTCTGTTTAATGATTTTCCGTAATAATTTCACATTTTAATTAATTTTATATGCGCTCTTTTAATTTAGTTTCTTTAAAATTAATTCTTCTTTAGCGTTGAATATTATAAACCATGTAAATCTTCTATTATAGATATTTTGGTTAAATTATTGTGGTATTCATTTCCTTCTTGTCGAATCACTTCTATATATCGTAACATAATTATCATCAAGTAGCATACATATAATTATTCTTTATTGAGTTAAAATATTAAATATTCTTTATTGAATGGAAATACCGATAAAGTGGCTTTTACGTGATTAAATATTCCATATTAAAATCATGTTGTTATTTAGGAACTACTCAATATTTATGATGATCTATATCAGGAATGGTCTATTATAATATAGATCGGTTTATTCTACAACGTGATTTTTATATATTAAAAATGTTAAAAATTATTATAAAATCATTTAGTTATTAAATTATTAACCATACATTAATTAAATAATAATTAAAATGTGAGGCTTTCTTTACAATAATATATAGGTTAGAAATGGTTTTACGTAATATAAAATGATCAAAATAAATATAACTACATTAATTGGTTACTCTATTCAAATTTTAACGTAATATGTTAAGTTTTAATCAATGATAAAAATCAAGGTACTACAATGTATAATATTCAAAGAAACACTCTGAATATTAGTGGGATTAGAGTATGCATACCAAAGTTCGATTTCTAACGACATATGACAAGAAGATTGTTTAAATTCTGCATAATAATCTGTAAATAAAAAAGCACTATGTTAATTTACATTACCATTATAAACCACTAGTGTGATATAAAAATTATTTGAAAAACTCCAGTTGAAAGAACTGAAAGCAAACATAAAACGAACAAGTATATTACCATCAGATTGGTTCTTAGAATAGACACTCAAGACAATAGAATATAAAATTATAGACTATTAGAATTACAAGCATTATTGAAAAAAAAAATACGAAAAGGAAAAAACCTTATGCACAAACCATTAAATGTTACCAAGAAAGAACGTGGGCCGTTCGGATCTTCTCGGAAAACTTCGGTCCCCAACAATCATTTGACGGTTTTCATCGTTTGGTTCTGAATCCTTGTATTCTTTTGTTTTAACCAAATTTTTCACATTGGCATGCGAAAATGAAATATCTTATGAATTATTTTTCGACGGTACGTGTAGTGTTCTTTTCTGGCGAAGATCTCTTCGTTCGCGGTGATCGAAATTAATTCGAATAAAATTGAAATTCAACTAATTTGAAGTTTTGAATAAAATATATCGATATTTTACAAAAAATATATCGTTATTTTTAAGAAAAAATAAAAATAGTGAGTATTAGCCTAAAAATATATATATATATTTCTTTAGATATTTTAAAAAATAGTAAAATCGAAAAATATCTGCAAAAAAATCGATATATCGATATAACGCCCAAAAAAATATCGGTCCAAAATATCGATATAACGATATTTTTCTGCATCCCTATTCTGATCAATGCAGCATGGCTACACTAGCACACGATTCCAAACTGCTGAAGAAGTGAAAAAATGAAACGATGATTGACGATGCATCATGTTGCTAAAAGGTGGGAAAAAATTTTAGAAAACGATTGATAATTATATTAATTAAAACATATTATACCAATATTTCTAAATACAAGCAGTCAGAAAAAGTATATAATAAGGTGGTTGTATTATGGACTTACCATATCAAATTACGGGATGTCCTGCGAAAACAAATATGAATATTATCGAAATATTTCAAAATAGAGACCCGAAATGTATTGTTGTCATTGAGGAAATCAGAGCATTCGAAACAAATCACGAGGGAAGTGTTATTTTAGTTAGTAAGTGTTATTCTTTAGGAAACATAATAAGGACTAACGAGTACTCCTAATTTAAAATAATATGACAATAACAATAACGTAAGCACAATATTCATTGTAAGCAATATCTTAATACTAAAACACCTTTGGATTATTAATTTAAACATAATTTCAGACATCGTATTCACAATCCTAATCCGACAATAAAAAACGACATATTTCTAAACGTAATGCCTACGACACTTAACCAACACTCTGTGTAGGTATCGTCGCGGTTACGTAACATTTAAAAGTACTATTTAATTGCTTAATTTAATACCCATCATTTAAAGACGATTATATTAAGGAACTCGTAAGAATTTTCATAATCGCATTTATGTTAATGCAAACAACCGCTCTTATTATTATGCAAATCAAATTTATGTTAATATTCCATAAAATATTCCCAATCCGAGGCACACACATAGATTTTTTAGCTCTTCCTCTATCCGGATATGCACCGTCATACGACCGTAATCATCGTGAAATGTTTAATCGAGAGCGGAGGAAAAAACTTTTAAAAAGTCGGGGCCTGACATGGACCATTTGCAAAAAAAAGGGACCAGGTAAATTTCGGCCAGAGTACTGGATGGGATAGGCGTCACAAAGGGCGGCATTACCATCACAATAAGGAATTTAAACTAGAAGATCTAGTTCACGTTACGATGCGAGATGGAGAACAATAGGCTGGGGCTGACGTAATAAATTTAGGGAAAAGGGAATCGCTCGATTTGGTTTCAGTTTTATTGTCATGAAAATTAGTTGCGAATACGCAACATATTATGCATGGATTAATAACAGATTTTTTTAGGGAGCTAACATTGTTACTTTTTGATAGCTCCTATTGATCGGATGGTATGAGTATTGATTGAGGATCATTGTATACATATTTATATCTTCAAAATTTCACACGTTCATTAGAATATATTCTATTAGTATATATTATGTTGTTTAGTAATTTTACGGAAATAAAACGGGCATCTCTTTATGTACGGAAATGTATTTTTTCAGTTTAAAAAATGGGTATGTACCAGAGTACCAATCGATTAAGCGTACTGTGAATATAAGAATAGAAAGTGGGTCAAGAACCCAAGCAGAAAATTCGCAATACGAAAAATGAAGAACATTTTGAATTTTCGAAGAACTTAGTAGGCGATGAAGAGAGTGATTATTTTCTTTGGAATGCGGCTAAAAATTAAACCGACCAAAATACCAAAACTACTATTAAGTGCTTAACAATTACTTTCCAATCTGACCGACCAATCTCAATATTCCGACTAAAATATGTGCCGAATGATTAAAAGATGTGTGAACTTATATTTCCAATATTTGGAAAATCATCAAATAAAGTAAAAAATAACGACCTAGGTTATTTTTTTAAATATTTTTAAGTCTCCTTTTACCAGATATGGGTTTATCTACACTGGACCTACAGTCTAACGTGGGCTCCAAACCACGGTCCTCGGCATTAAGCCTACCGACTGGCGAGTGACCAACTTAGAAATCATTCCAGAAGACACCCAGTCTTGCCCAGCCTGGTTACTGGCATGACTGGGATCACTTTCCGTGTCCGATTTTAGACTCTTACCTAGGACAATCACAAATATTAAACAATGACAAACATAACTTTACGACCACGCCCCAGCAGGATTCGAACCCGCGACTATCGCAACAGTAGGTGGACCCGCCAGTCGCCTTTACCACTGCGTCAACCAAGCCGGCGACCTATCTTATTGTTACCAGTAACATTTAAATTATTTGAAAAACTCTTAATGTAAGAACTAAAACATCAATAAAAATATCTACGAAGGGCAATAGCCCAAATTCTACGTTATGATTATTTTAGTTATATATGGCTATATAGTATGGTTATTTTGATAGACATTTTTACAAAATATATATTTATTTATTAATTTATGCGATTTTATCCTTATGTATACGAGGAACACCTTATACGAAAAGAATTTGCTATTGAGCAGTACAATATTATTGGAAAATTTACTAGTTAATTAAATAATTAGTAATATGAACTATTACTGCGGTATTTCTGTCTTTCCTTCAAAACATATAAAACCTCATAATGTATTTCTTCATCCACTTAGCTGTCTGAAATTTAAAATCATTTAATCATTATTTAAATATTTGTCATTTTTTTATATATTTTAAAGTTTTCTTTTACCAACTATGGGTTTATCTGGACTGGGCCTAAAGTTTAACGTGGGCTCGGAACCACGGCCCTCAGCATTAAACCTACCGACTGGCGAGTGACCAACTTTAAAAATCATCCCAGAAGAGATCCGGTCTTACCCAGCGTGTTTACTGGCGTGACTGGGATCATTTTCCTTGTCGGATTTTACACCCTTGCCTAGAACATTCACAAATTTTAAACAATCACAAACATAAATTTACGACCATGCCCCAGCAGGATGAGAACCCGCGGCTATCACAACAGTAGGATGACCGTCCCATCACCTTTACCACTGCGCCACCAAGCCGGCATTTATAAATTTTATTATTATGATTTAAGAAAAGATCACGCGAACTTATGTAACAAACTGTTAGTTGGAACAAGTGTTAAGTGCTGGTTTTCTATAAGTTTTCAATGACTATTTTTCATAATATAATATTCTAATTTTATAGTGACAATCAGGCTCTCCTCATTTGAATATTATTGAGAAGTGTTAAGGTAAACATGCTGTGTAGTCAAATAGTAAATAACTTAACAATATTGAGCAACTTGACAATAACACTTAAAACTTAGTTACGGTGAGAGATGGAAAACAATAGACTGCGACTGGCGTAATAAATTTAGAGATTGGAAAAGGAAATTGTCAACGAAATTCAGAAAAATTACAATATCAAAAAGGCTCCAGGATATAATATCATAATAAATGGCCAAATACTTTGCCACTTACAAAAAAGCCCGTGCCAGTGTTGTAGAAGATTGCAGAAATTATTATGATTTCTTAAACAGGTAAATGATAAAACATCATATCGGCCAATGCCACTGCTACCAATCGTAACTAAATTATTCGAGAAGCTGTCAACGTCTTAAACCAGATATTGAATAAAAGCATCGTATTCTAGTTTATTAGTTTGGATTTATTACGGGATCAAGCCTGTGACAAAATATGGTATCAAATATAAGTTGTTAATCAACTGAATAAGTTACGGTGACGACTTCAAACCCAGTATAGTATACCACGACGCAGTGATTTTGTACACAACTATATACGATATTCCTAAACTTAAAGGAATAACAATGGTTACATTCTCTGAACTATAATAGTGTACAAACAGCGGCCAATAACATCTAAAGTGGATTAAGAATTTTCGCATAAATGTGAATGCTACGAATCCTATACATGTAGATTTCACATAAAAAATATATTGACAATTGTTGATTCTAAAATAATTTCGGGTGTAAATATCTTATTATAAAAATTTTTGTTGCTGCTAACTTTATTGGATTTATTGTTATGGGATATTAAACCAAACATATTGCAATTTAACATAAACTAATGATATTCAGATATTGCTTTTTACAATATGAGAGAAAACAAAAACATAAATTCATAACATTATAAAATAATTGATATACGAAAACATTAACACTAACTTTTCTGGAGCAGCTTTGAGTCAGATAGACAAGAAACTACTACATCTCCATTACAATGTTAAGAAAAATATAAAAAGTCTTGGAGGCCGAGAATTTTCAGCTAGTATTGGCTCTTGGTTACATGCTAAGGCTTTATGTTATTTATTTAATTACGACTATAATACCCCTCTGCATAAAGATGTTTTAATTTCGAGCTCCAGAGGAAATATTTGTAGTAAGTCTTATGTTAGTTAGTCTTATATTTTACTTGAAAGTAAGGTTTCTGGAAAACTACGAAATTGCAACTAAATAACCTTTATTTAATAATATATAGTTATAATGATTTAGGTTTTATTTCTGTAGATAAAGTAATTCTTTTCGTTGAAAAATCAATAATTTTTCAAAAATATAAATTTCAGATAGTCTTCTAAATAATATCTACCGCTAGCCACTAAGTGTTTTTACTAATTTTGTATTGTAATCTTGAACTTTAAACAAAGTGATGCGAATTCATCGATCAAAACTGCACATTTATCATTAATTAGTATTAATATTGTATGAAAAAAATCGAAATCGAAAATATGAATAAAATGCGTTTATTATATTTTTTCCTAACCCCATATAATATCTTACTTTATTTTAAGCTAATGAGAATTCGTCCTATCAGAAATGTGTAGGAAATGTGAACTGCATTGTTAACAAAACAACACAATACTGTGCCGCAAGTTTGAGACACGCACCATTTTGGCACACTTTTTTTTTAGAAATACGCTCGTCTGAAAAGCAACAGGTGGTGGTAGCTGTATTATAATAAAACGCGTGGAGCAAAATATAGGACAGCAGCTGCCTTTTTTATATAGATATAAAAAAATAGGTTATTAAACCAATATTACGCCGCCGTTACATTGATAAAATAATGACAGATAAAATTGACTGTTGAATCAACACGAATACGGAACATAACTGCTTTTTCACCCTATCAGAATTTGGTGTTTGTGATGCTATTTTTGATATATTGCCATGTAAAGGAAAAGGGTAAAACAGACCCTTCAGGTTGCGTATTTACATACACTCGAATGGTGTTTAATTGAAATTACCGTTAACGACCGCTAGTTTAGTCAGCAAATTTGATAGCTTATATAAATATGGTTTCAATTAAGGTGAATTTTTATGGTAATAGCTCTTCATGATAAAAAAAACGTTAATAAACTGTTTTAGTGATTTGTATTTGTTGATGTATTAATTTGAAATTATTCTTTCTTGTACATTTTTCGTTAGTAATCACAGATCAAATTACCTGTGACATAATTGTTGCAAAATTCATTATGCTTTTGCTGTTATTTATTTTGGTTACAGAAAACCTCTCAAAGGCCAGATCGTAACAACATAACCTACAGGTATTAGCGAATTTGTATCAGCATGACATATTTTCGACAGACGAGTACGTATTTTTTGCTTTAACCTTTAATTTTAGTAAATTTTATTTTAAAGGTTTAAAGTGAGTTTAGCATCGAAAACTTTGGATATTTGCACCAGAGTCTATAAATTGGCATTGATACATTTAAATCAAGTAGTAGTGATTATTGATAGATATATCTATTTATAATGGGGCTGGTTATATAATTTTGCAGAATGTCTCTTCATTTTACAAAATCCGTAGGTTTTTTTCATGAAAATGTCTACATGAAAATGGAAAAGCCGCCTCGACTTGCTCTTTTCATCAGTTATCATCTTTCATATCTCCGTATGTTTGTCCCTGTTTTCTTTTTTCGCTTATTGCATTCATTTTACTCTACTGTTGAAATCTCTGAATTTACATATTTGCCCTTCACCTTCATCAGATGTATGTGAAACCTTTTGTACTTGTCGATAAGTTATGTTAGGTTCTAGCGGCAATTCAGTTTTTACGAAGCAATAAGTCTTGACTTTTGGATAGATAACGAACACTAAATAACATATCATCTTACATATTCCCATTTGACTACATTTAAACCAATAGATTATCATTTATCATGGATATTTTGATTAAATAATTGGCTAGGTATCTCATTCTAGCTAATTTCTAGATCACTACCCGTACATCCTAACTATCTACTAAAATAAATATTTTGTAGTGAATGTATAATATAAAATACTAAATAGGTTAATAACCAATAATTCTTTATTAGTAACAAAAAACTGTAATGTCTTAACTAGTTTTAGCTTAGATTAACAATTGGGAGTATACATTAATATATTTAGGTCAAAAATGAATCAATAGTGTATTGTCCTTCGTTGGCTCATACTTTTCCTACTTCTAATCCTCTAATTTTTGAATTTCAACTCGAGACATATTTTGTCTTTTAAGGAAATTCAAGTTGGAACTCATTGATCGGCTTCTGTGATAGCAGTGTGTAATTATATCTGCCAAATCGTATTACGTTATTAAGTACAATCACTAATAATATACCGGAAAATTCAGAGAGATCGTGATTATGATCATGTTTTTGATCAAATGTTATAAAGTTCCAAAGCCACCTGATAGCTAAAAAAATATGTGCTTTTTTAGAGCTCTCAAATGTATTTTAGTAATTATCATGATTGTTTCGTCTATGTATAAACTTCTAACTCTGCGACTGGTACATTATCATAGCTATAGGTGTTATCTTTTGAAGCAACTCCTTACAACTAGTCTTACCATAAACTTTTACAAGCAATTAATGTTCATCAATTGCATACCTCCTTTATGTACCCAACATCAATGTTAACTAAAATTATTTAGTCTTTTTCTTGTCTGGTGGTCACGCAGCTGAATTGTCTCACTACAAACTATCGTGAAATTACTTATTACTTTTAAGTTTTGTGTGGTTTTCGCGACTTCAATCTCGATAACAGTCGATATGTGGAATCAAATTTATCATATATTTTAATTATTTTATTATAATTTTTATAAATAAAAATATAAATATCATCTTGTTCTTGTTCTCTTAGTGACCTTTCTCCTCATCTTCTTCTGGACTATTCCACGGCTGCACCTTCGCTGATCCAAATACGTCAAAAATAATACCGGTGATTATGTTGAAGCCAGCCGTAATCAGAAATATGACGCGCCATTGCAATGGATCTCTCTGAAAATATTTTTAAATAATTGGATGCCGAAATAATTCTTCATATATTAAAAAATACCTCATTGGTAACCAACAGTTGTACGACTAAAGGTGCTATAGCTCCGGTTACTTGTGAGAAACCATTGGTGATACCCATCAGAGTACCAGCGTGATTTGGAGACAAATCCATGTGATTCACCGTCCATCCAGAGTAACAAGCTGACGTAAAACCGACTGATATCACCAGCAAAACAACCGCTTGTTTATACTCGTCTGATTTTGTATAACCCAACATGATCAGAGCTCCAGCTGGTACAAGTAATCCTAAAATTACGAATTTATAATGTTAATTGCGTAAATTTTTTATTTAAAAGTACTTCTTACCAATCGAGTTGAATATTTTCCTCGATTTAGTTCGAGAAATTACATTCTTGTTAACCAAGGCATCTGATAAGAAACCGAAAGCGAAGCTTAACAGCCACAGTGTCAGATATGGTAAGGATGATAATACACTGTTCTGAAAATTAAAGTTTATTATATATATGAATATATGGGAAAATAAAACTATAGAAAATGATTGGGTTTTTTTCTAAATCTTTTGGAGTTGATAACTCTCTGTCCAGGTCTTGTTTTTTATCGGTATATTTTCCTTTAACAATTATTAGTTATCTTTTATTTCGACATACCTGTCTGTATAATATCGCGGTTTTATTTCCTTTTTTGTTTGTTTCTCATTCCTGTTTTTAACAAATTATACGTAATATGTTCTAATCACCTCACACTTGGTCTTCCTGCTATTATTCATTCAGTAGTTGTAATGTAAGTAATGTAATGTTTGTAAAATTTTTGTGACCACTTTGTGCTTTTAAAGTTTATTTCTCGAATTTATAGTCTAATTCTGTTATGAAGTCATTAGTATAGATCTTTTTATTGTCTGTTCTTTTATTCTTAACATTTTACGGATTTCTTTTTTCATTGTCATTGATTGCTCTACGTACTATTAGTATTTTTTAAAGTTTTATTGATTCTTGTTTCATTAATATTGATTGATATTTACTTTTTAGCAGTTGTTAGTTATCTTTATATCTATATATCTTATCGACATATCTATCTGTATATTCAGAGTTTATTTGTTTTTTATTCTCTCTATGTATTTTAGCTATTATTATGATAAGATTATCTGGATATATTATTAATCCACCTTCTGATCTATATATATATATATATATATATATATATATATATATATATAAGAAAAAGGCGGCTGAAGGTCATCAAATAATTTGTGAAGCTTATAGTGACCATGCTATATACGTTTCGAGGTTTTAAAAGTGGTGACTAGACAATGAGCGTTTTTGACAGCCTAATAAATTTGAGGATGAAGATTTGAAGGCATTACTCGTTATGCAAATTTCTTGAGAGTAGCATAAGAAGTAATTTGCAATCTCTTGAAAAACATGGGATTAATCCAAAAGCTTGGATATTTTGTGTCGTATAAAATGAAGCAAAGAGACATTGAAACGCTTTTGGCTTTTGGGAAAAAAGTTTTTTGGCAATGTAATATTACTTGTGACGAAAAGTGTATCCATAACGATAATTCAAAGTCAAAGAAAATCAAGGAATCACCATCGTCATGTCATGCATCAACATCAACAGAAAAACCGAATATCCATCGCTCCAATATATTGCTTTGTATTTGGCAGGATCAGCTTGTTTTGGTATAATATAAGCTGCTCAAAATAATTGGAACCATCAATGGGATTCGCTATCGACTACAATTGATGCGTTTAAGACGAGTACTGCATGAAAAGGGACCGGAATACGTGGAAAATAAAAACAATGTTATTCCTCAGCATGACAAAAGTAAACTAGTGAAAACACATTTGAAAACATTAAATTGAAAACTACAACACCCTAGCCGGCCCATTCTCCAGACCTTACTTCTTGCTTTGACCTGATTACTACTTTTTCCGACATGAGTCGTAACTTGCCTAAGCAACGTAAGTTAAGTAAGATTAACAGGTAAATTGCCCAAAAGATGGGAAAAGGTAGTGGGTATCGATTGACAATACTTTGAATAAATTATATTGTATCAATTTTTCACAATACAACTGTAGATTTAAAAAAATATACATAAAACTAATTTATAAACCCACATTAACAGTTTTTAGTTTTTCACTTGCTGATCTTAGTGTATGCTTAGTTCTAGTTTTAGTATCTAAATTGTAGTTGTTTTATTTTGAGAATCTACTACGATAACTTCCTCTCTTCAATCTTGTTTCTTTGTTCAATATTCTCTTGTATTAGGCTACATTTAGTAGTGTAATTCCTCTGTAATTACTATATTTCGCTGACCACCCTTTTTATATATCCTTACTATTTGCCCCTTATCAAAATCTGAGGGAATTTTCTTTTCTTCCACATTCATTAATTAGTATTGATATATAGTACTACAATAGGAATAGAACAAGGAATATTTTATTGAAACCGATAAAATATTCGTTGATCTGACATTTACATGACGTCAGCGAATATTAATCAAAATGCATTACCTGCTTGATGTTGAAGTTCATTACAAAATTCATATACATTGGTATTTGAGTCAACATAGTCCAGAAGCAGTAATTGAATCCAAGTTGTGTTGCGAACAGTGCCCACAAAGGAATCGAAGTAAATATACTTTTCCAAGGTGTTGGATGATTCTAAACATAAATACCAAAAGAGATTAGTTATTATTTATTCCTTTACTTTTTGATACTTACTGGTTTTTCGTCAGTATGTCCCAAACTTTTTTCTATATATAATTTCTCAGCCTTAGTAATTTTCGGGTGTTCAGCAGGTGAGTCATATCCCAGAATAATCATCATAACGCACCACAACAATCCAAGGGCACCATAAAGGTAGAACACTAAAGGCCATCCGTACCAACTGGATGAAATTAGTCCTGTCACAAGAATGGCTATGACGGTTCCAAATGGAGCTGCGGCATATACTATCGTTCCCAGTCTAGATCTTTCTTCTGTGGGGGCCCACTGACTCAGTAAGTGTGTTAAGCTGGGGTAGATGAATCCTTGTGTGAACCCTTGTAGCGCTCTACTTATCATAACGCCTCGAGAGCCATATCGTGCTGCAGTTTCCGGTATTAGAGCAGAAAGAATCGATTGGACTGCAAAGGCGGATATAAGAAACCATTTGGCACCAAAACGGTTGGCGGCCCAACCTGCGAATACTTGAGGGATGATATAGCCCCAGAAAAATGCTGACAATATCACGTTTTTGTCTTTCCATTCCGGATATGTCTGCAAATAAATTTTCTCTTTCAAAATTATTTACTTTAATTTACCAGATAGTTTATCAGAGTTTTATTGAATTTTCGTTATAGCACTCTTAACTGAAGTTATGTTTTTATTTTGAGCGGATATCTATCAGAAAAAATAAATATTTTTATCTCAGTAATTACATAGTATTTTTGAAGTTTCCAGATTGTATGGAATCTTCATTGATGTTAAATATAAATTGGCTCAAAATGGTCTTGTGATAATCACTTTTACATTCATCAAATTCAGTTTTTACCTAGAAAATCAGAAAAGATCATAGTACCTTTTATTAATTAGTGTTTGAAATTTATTGAAAAACATGAAAACATAAATTTTTCATCATAAAAATCTGTTTTTTTAATTGCAGCTCGGATATTTTCTTATAAGCACACATATATTTTTTAAGAATTAAAAATGAGAAAACTAACTTATTATTATTATATCAGTTATATCAGTTAAAGTACATGTACATTTTTGAAAAATTTTCTTGTGGAAATTGGAAAAATCTGGGGTATTATAACTGAAATTATTAATTTATAGATCTGTCGTATTATCTTCAACTGTTACTGGTTTTGCTACTGCTTAAGGTCAACTCAATTTGGCATTAAAATACACGAAGATCTTGATATCACTAGTCTAACAGCATTAAAATATCGGTTTTAGACAACTTTAATGAATGTTTTACAATAAAAAAAATATAAATAAAGCCTTACCATTAAAACTTTAATTCTCACATGAAAAACACGTTTACTTAAATCCCAAAGTTTAAAAGTCAACTCAACGTATTTGAGTTATATGATATGATATTTTGTGATCATATGATATGATCAGTTATATGATATTTTTATTGAATATATGTCAATTCTTACTTTGTGGAAACTAATATCGGATTTCTAGAAAGTTCCCCCACCCTTTATTAGGTCAGTAGACAACAGGCGAGAAACAATTGTTTGCTTGGTTACACATTTGGTTGAAATTCAAACTATTGATGTCTGTACTAATTAAATTAGTTATGTGAACTGTCATATCATGGCAACTTAATATGCGATAGACCAATAGCTTATTAATATATTCTATAAAGCTGAGTTCAACAATATGGTTAAACTATTGGTCAAAGTGACACTCTGAATTTGTAGTACATTGTAGGAACAGTACCTTTTATATGGCGAAATTTTAAGACACCTTAACATAAGTCTTGAACTGCTTTGTTGGTGTTTAGTTTCCTACTTTCAGCATTATGCAACAAATAACAAGAGTAAAAGGAAAGTTACGAGCTACACTTGTTCTACTATCTTATTTTATGAGCTATATTACGAATAACTGATACTTACGGGTATATCTGGATTATTAGTAGTGGAAGGATCTGTCATGGCAACTATTCCAACTGATAAAGATACACGAAATCCAAACGCAGTTATACATAGTAGAAAATAAATAAGAACTTGCAAATGTCTTATACCAATTGTTGGAGCTATAACATATAAAACGAATTAAATATCAGTAACATAAAAATGCGTTATAAATAGTTTACCTAATTCAGTAATTTCTTCTTGAAACTGTTTTTCTTCATGATTATTTTCATGCTTGTTCACAGCAGAATAGCTATACGAATTTTGATCTTTGGTCATTTTTGTTCAAGTTACATTTGCAACATTCTTAATAATTATTACGACTGCTATGATATTCATTATGATAAATTCTATACTATTATAGTCTCGAGTATTCTTATCATATGTTTGTGTGATCTTTTTGTATGCATTTCAACCATTTTTCTGTGAGAACTAGACTTACTCTAGTATTTTACTTTTGATAATATTATCTACCTATCTTGTAACCACGAAAAGTAATATCTCAATGCGATGACTCTCAGTACAATGTTTAATGAAATTGTTATTATTTAATTAGTTATTAGAGGATTTCGAGGACTCTCTTGTTGTTAAGTCGTCATGGAAAACAACAGGCTTTTGTTTTTTTTGGACATGTATTTAACTGTATCCTGTTTTATGCTAGGGATACGAAAACAGTATATTTATCTAACTAAATTAAATAAATATTCGGATTTTTAACCATTATGATTTTATGTTTAGTTGCGTCACGAGTACAATGTTTAGATTGTATTATTAAACATTATATAGATGTTTACTCACTCAAGTCTGTTATAATATTGTTTTGTTATATGAAAATTAAATATTATATATAATATATATAATACTAGTGAAAATGTCAATGCGTTTAAGGAGCTATATTTATTAATACTAAAATAAAAACTGAAAATTGACCTGACTGATTGTCAACTTGGATCATAAAATTGAAAAAATATGTTTTATAAATCTACGCGAGGGAACAGTCTCTGGAGATAGTAAGGGACACTATATATGTCGCAACTTAGTAAAAATATGAAACAATTTTTAACTATAATGAAAAAGAACATATACTGCGAAAAATATTATTGCAGATAGGTTATTTGTTATTGAAATTTGATAAATTTAACATGTTTAAGCTTTAATAATATGCAACAAAAATTTAAATTATTAACCAGGGTGCCCTCTTAACATTTCAGCTGTGTTATAGATCCATTTACTATATCATGTAAAAACGGAGAACATATATAATTTTCCATTGATCTTGCGATATATATTTTTGTGGTAATATACGAATATCATGGCGAAATAAAGGAGCAGGCATAAAGATGACAACGAATGGTAGTCTATTGCCGTTAATGTGCTAGTTTGCATCATCTGTTTCCATATAGGTTCTCTTTTTTATAATTACCGAACAATCAGTAAAAACCAGGTGTTTGTGCATGTCGGTGATCTTCACAAAATTACAGCAGACTGCTGCAATATTCCTATGTTTTAAATTGGAAACGAAAATCTATAATAAATAAGTCATGTACTTAACATTCAAGTATTTTTTTAATTGCCGTGCTAAAAATTAGGATGCACCTCTATCAAAAATTATACGTGTTCATTTCAAGATATAATATGAAGATACTTTAAGTTTAATTAATTATTTTTTATTTTAAATATTACTATCCAATCACTTAACAAGAAAACTTGTTACAAGAATTATGTTATAAGATTTAGAAACTAATCAAAGAATTAATCTAAGATTGCGAAGAAAAATATAACAAACCTTTCAGTTTGGTGCTGTTAAGAAACTTACAATTGAAATACTGCAGATTTGTCAGGGAACTGGATACTTGTACTAAATTATATTTCTTGAAAAAATAATACTGCAGAAAATATTTGAGGACTGTATTTCTATGATATTATTTTTGTTTGACGTCTATCTCATTCTATAAAATATTTTCTGATCTGCACTCTTTCAAATTGATATTTAGAGTCTGTACAATAGGAAATAAAAAAAACTATTAAAAACATCGGTGGATTGTGGCTTTTACACAAATCTTATATAGCCGCAATATTTTTTTTACATTGAGAAATACCAATAGTACTTTATGATCTATCTAGATTTTGTCAATACACTTTATTAAGCTGTTAAGCTGTATTTAACTAATACAAATACAATTTATATTGCAACTCATAAATATTAGTCAATAATATAATCAGTGTATCAAGTACAATAATAAAAAACGACAAATGAACTACAGTCCATAATAATATTAATTGTTCTATTAACTTTCTGTTACTTTTATGCTTTTATTTTTATCTGTTGTTACCTATTTATGCATTAGTTCGAATTAAGGGGAAAAAGTTGGTAATTATCAATTAGTATGAATCGATAATCATTACAGATTATACATTTAAACTATATGTATTATAAACATATATTAAAAGACATATTTTCTCTAAAATATCTATTTTACAATAACATTAGAGGTACAGTAAGCCACAATATAAGAAATATACTTTATAATATTTAATAATAAATGACGTACCTTTAAATTATGAGTAAAATGATGGTGGCATAGCATATTCGCATTCAGGATACAGTTTGTCCATTTGCTTACATGTAAATCTAACTATTCTGGATCTCAATTTCTTCTTCGAAATGAATTTAAGCAACCTCCGTTTCATTAGCTTCATTTTTCTCAAAAACTAAAACATTTGCAGAGTTCAATTTTATTTTCACTGTAACATTTTTAACTCAATCTCATACAAAGTTTGCTGTTGCTTTCTATCAGTTGTGGTATTTAGTCTGTTATATAGCTAATATATCTGGAACTGTTGTGAAAATAACGTGTATTTAAACCACCGCATTTATAATATCTACATCTTGTCTTAAACTAATAATGTTATTTATTTAAATAGATATGTTTTCGTGTTTATATCGAGCACTGTTTAAATAAGAATATCCTTTTTGGGTACGATTAAATAAAAACAACATCCGTTTTTCTAATAATAACAATTTCGGTATCATAATACCAGATATTAAATTATTAAATGTTTCTGTATTAGCTAAATAGTATCTGTATCAGTGTTTAAAATAATATTTGGTGTAGTGTTGTAGCAGTATTCACTAACTTAATCCCATTATTTTATTTTAAAACTAATATTATAAAATATTTCTTGCCGGTTGATTAGGTCATGTAGTGATCAAGGAAAAGTAGGGTTTCCTCTGGCTTGATATTAGTTGGTTCAAAATCATTCTAACCTGAGTATGACTGTTTTTAATTTATGCTTGTGACGGTGTGTAAGAAAATACAGCTTCAAATCTGACATTTTGGATTATATCACGTAGAGTATCCTGTAGTTCGTAATGCAGGTTGTTTTATCGATTGAAAAATATAACAAAAAAATCAAAAATAAAACACAGCATAAAAATAAAATAAAATAATTCGATTATTTGAATTTCACTTTATATGTTGGTCATATAACATAGTACTTTGAAACACACTAACTAGAGCCCTTCACACTTCAGTACCTTTTGCAAATTTTTGAATAAATCTCATTCTAGTTGTCCTTCTCTGAATTCGTATATTTGGCCATTGCCTCATTTCTTTGTCACTCATTTCCAACTCATTATATTAAATTCTAAAATTTCTTAATCGTTGTATACTTGTTTATGCGAAATAACGTTCTTTTACCATGGAACAATACTCAATATGAAAGATATTTCGTTGGATTCTATCAAAGCGTGTTTTTTTCTTAAATTTTTTCAAAGCAATCTAAGGAGGGTTTCTTAAATTAAAGTACTTCCTTCATTGAACATCTCAGCATAATTTTTAAAGGCTTTATTATAGATATTCTTTTAAGTATTTTACAAATTATTAAAAATATTCTTTTGAATAATTTCCTCAGCTCTGAATCATAATGTACCTCGTTTTATTTGTACGTATATATACAACAATTTTTTCTACTCTATATTGAATTACTAAATCTCTTGTATCATCAAAATCACAGCTATTGTCAGCTACCGTGGGAATCAGAATAATTGACATGACAGAACTGAAACAACGACTAATTTTCTTCCCATAAAGAAAGAGTCTCAATCTAATAACACAAGAGGGGATTTTAGAGTACAAAATTATTATATAGCTTCCAAGGACGTTATTATTCATAAGAGAAATTTAAACTCGACATTAAATTACATTTTTCATATCACAGCATAAGTATGTAATTAAACATACACTCTAATACAAAATTAAATAAATATTTATAACTACTTCATATAACAGAAGTTACTATTTCTTAAATAAACGGCTTCATGCTTCTGTGGTATCTTCATTCGACTCTTCTTTGTCCCACGGCTGAGGTTTTCCCGATCCAAAGATGATAAATGCCAAAGCACAGAAGGTATTTACTCCAGCTGATAGTAAAAATACGTAGCGCCATTGTATTATATTAGTCTGAAATAAAATAATACTTATAATAATATAAACCAAGACTATTGTTAATGCTTTTAATCGTTAGTTAATAATGATGACAAACTGTATGCCTAATGGGTGCCACATTCGCTGATGATGGAGCAAATGTGCATTCCAATGCGAGTGTTTTTATCATGTTATCGCTATGGGTTTATCATTAGTGAAAATAGCGGATTAACTAGTGATATCAAGACTATGCTTTAGATCGAAATTATGCTAAGGTCTAGAAATTAGCCAAGAAGGGCATGCACATTTTGGAAACTTTTCTGTGGCAGTGGCATTAAATATTAGTAAACTGAATTATATAGTAAGTATTCACATGCAGTGACTTAATAAGTGTCCAGGAATTAAATGAAGCAACTATTAAATTACCTCATCAGAAACTATAAGTTGGACTATCAGAGGTGCTAAAGCACCAGCAACTTGCGAGGCTGCATTACATATTCCCATTACGCTACCGGCATGATTTGGTGACAGATCCATATGGTTAATTGCGAATCCAGAGAAACAAGCTCCGTTAAATCCTACTGCGATTATCAATAATATAACGGCCTGCGTATTATTTCCGGCTTCAGTGTATCCAAGACAAATTAAAGCTACTGCGGGCACGAGCAATCCTAAAACCAAATTAACCATATTTAAATATAGTAACATTAAAAGACAGTTAATACTAACCGATGCTATTAAAGAATTTCCTAGAAAAACTCCTTTTCAAGATCCCCTTGTTCACCAAAGCGTCAGAAATAATACCAAAAACGAAACTTAGTATCCACAAAGTTAAGTATGGTATCGAAGAGAGCAAACTATTCTGTAACATAACTTACAATATATAGTTTCGGTTTTGGGTTTCGAAGTTTATTTATTACCTTTTTGATGTTAAAGTGCATAACATAATTCATGTAGGTGGGGATTTGAGTTACCAAAGTCCAGAAACAGTAGTTGTTTCCTGTTTGTGCTAAGAGGAGTGCCCATACAGGAAAAGAGCTTAAAATGCCTTTCCATGGCGTTTTTTCATGCTGAAATGAAGAAGTGCTTCAATCACATTATATATACAGAATAATATATACATATACATAATTATTCGGTTCTTAAGACAGTTTATGTTTATATCGCCATCATCATCATAAGCCCATAGCTAGCCGCAACAGTTCTAGTATGGGACAATATTAGTTTTCTAATCTATTTCCAGATCTCTCTCTTTTGTCTTGATCGATGTCTTTTTTTTAGATCTGTTAACTGTTTCATGCACAGAATATTGTAAGGGATTTTTTCAGTTTTTATTTGACAGGTATATCTAAACCGATACTTCATCTCTGGATTTTTTCATCAATTGATTTCTGCGTCTCAATGACATGAGGTATTCATTTCATTATGTTCGTAGAGAAAAACATGTAAAATGTTCCATAAATATTGCATTTAAAAGATTTAAAACTTATTGGTCTCGTACTGTAACAATGTCCAATTCTTTGAGCTACCCAAAAGAATTGATAAAAGTAGGGTTCGAAGGTGCTGGATTGGTCTTTAATGGAACATTTTGTATTTCCCACGTACAGAATTTTAGAGACGGAAAATCTGCTGCAGTTGACTTGCACTAGATGGCATTGAGATTTGCCATACTTGTATTTACCAATTATCAGTTGTCAATACTTTTATAGTTCCTTTATTAAATTTATATCCCTATGACTATGGCTTAACTATATCGTGAACGATGGTCGAAGCCTCAATGTCTCTATCAGCGAAGATATTCACCTCATTATATTGAAGTACCTGTGACTTTTAAATACTTACCACATAATTCTATGCTAGTATTAGTATAATATAAAACAATAAATAAAACAAGGTAACTTTTTTGTGAATATAGAGTGAATTCCAAACTATTAAGACAATAACCGTCGGTTAACATGGCCTTTCCAGACGTCTTAATCACTGTCTTCAGCATTCTTGGAAAGAAATAATTGAAATATATTGAAAAATAAAACACGCGAACTTATAGAACAACCAACTATATATAGGTTTTATGCTATATATAGGATAATATTGTTAAATTTAGATATTTTGGAGATTTACAACAGATGATATATATATATATATATATATATATATATTAGTGTTTATATTGTTTGTCACTTGTAGAAATATTGATTTTCATACAGCTGATAAAAAGGCCTTAGTCAAATGGACATTAAATAAGATTGAAATATTAATTGGTGTTGGTCCATGAACCACCGTTTGAGCATCAATCACTTTTTTATAATACTTACGTTCCCAAAAAGTATATTTAATGAAGATATTTACACAAAACACCAAAATGCTATAAAATGTTCTTAAATTACATTGAAACATATCATTTTTGCCACCTATTTAAAGGCCAAATTAATTAAACAGTAATAGTTACCTTCGCTGTGGTTTCTGTCTTGCCTAAACTGCTTTCAATATATTTCTTTTCTTCCATGCTGATACTTGGATGATCATCCGGACTGTCATAACCTAAGAAACCCATCAGAAAACACCATAGGAACCCTAAGCCACCAAACACGTAGAAAACCATGGGCCAACCATACCAACTAGCAGATATTACTCCTGTTATCAGCATTGAGAATACAGTACCCAATTTTCCAGCTAAAACATTTGAGTTCCTTTAATTACTCTGCGATTGGAAACATTGTGAGGAAGTACCTGCAAAAACGGCTGAACCCAATCTAGCTCTTTCTTCTATTGGAACCCATTGACACAACAAATAAGCAAATGATGGGAATATGAAACCCTGCGAAAGTCCTTGCAAGATCCTGCTTACTATAACTCCAGTTGATCCAAAATACGCTGCGGTTATAGGCATCAGAATAACTGAAATGTTATGTTGATGATGATTGATGAGTAATTAAGATAATAAATGACGTGTTTCTTACATAAAACTGACTGCATTATAGCACTTCCGATCAAAAACCATTTGGGTCCATATTTCTTGGCCATCCAAGCAGCGAATAGTTGGGGAACGATATATCCCCAGAAGAACGATGATAGAATTACATTTTTGTTGGTCCATTCCGGATACGTCTAAAGAATATTTAATGAATGATATTAGTTTCAAGTTTGCGAGTTAACCCTTACCGGAATATCAGGATTGATGCTTGTTTTTGGGTCAGTCATAGCTACAATTCCAACTGATAAGGTAACGCGAAAACCAAAGGCCAGGAAACCCAACATAAAGTAAATGAATACTTGCAAATGACGAATTCCAATTTTGGGTACTGAAAATCAAGAATTAAGATAAAATTATAGATAATTTTGTGATAACACAAGAAGGTTTTTGATCTATCTACAGATTAAAAGAACTATAATGCCATCAGAAAATTCTTGTCGCTTTTTCCAGCTATTAAAATGATGCATTTGAACGGTCACTCGAGTTTAAATAGTAGCTAAAACATTGTGGAAACTAAATATATAGAATAAAGTGGTGGCAGAACGATACGACTTGAATTTTTTATTCATATGTTGAGAACAAGCAAGTGGTTTATAATTCAGGCGTTTTGAATAGAGTAGATCAAGGAATATAACTGAAATTATATTGGAAGGAGACCGTTGTGAGTGAATTGTGAATTATCACAGCATTATTGTTAATATTCGTAAGATAAATAGTAGTAATAATTCGCAATAATAGATACAAAATATGACGAAATCTTGAAATAATACGAACGGAAAAGATTAAAATAAAAGTGATTATATTATATGATTAAAGAACAATGAATATGGAGTTGGATAAGTAGCATATTCTGCTGTATTTTGATTTGCTAAATTTAAAAATAACAATTAAATGCACAATAACTTTTTCGGAGAATTTTAAATTGTTGTATACATCAACGTGCTACGGAAATTCGTAAATTGAGTGAATTGTTTTTCGTGTAAAGGTATAATATAATATCTTCCTAGGAATCAATTTTTTAAATCAGTACTTAATTTTTTTCCACCTACTTCTAGAATTGGTTATGTATTTCTTTAATGAAATTCAGATTTAGAAATCGCTTGAATGAAGCAATTCTGCGAATTATTGCTGGCTTGTAGGATGATATTTGTAGGGATGCTCCAAGTTTCTCTTAAAAGGGAAAAGTTAAAGTAACTAATTTTATGAGCCCCCAATCGATTTCTTGTAAATGCAATCATAGCTCTTTGTACAACAATTTAGAATGAAAATGTTATTAAAAAAATAGTCATATTTTTACTATTTCTTTCAAAAAAACGTTTATCCATTATATACCACAAAAACCACAGCTAATAAGAATGTTTGTTTGTTATAGATTATGATCCTTATTTGGTTAGATCAGCTTGCTTTTGTATATTATGTACTTTTTGAATCCACTGGTGATATGAATGAAACATATCACCAGTGGATGCTACTAAACTATGCAATAGAAACAGAATCGCCATTTCTCTATAATGACAAAAATACAAATCTTAATGTCTTTCTGGAAAAGAAAAAAGATTTTTCTTTCGAACGGAATCCTAATTCAACATATATTGGTTGGATAACTTCATGAAGTGACGTGAAGGCAAGATCTTGGAGGAATAATGCATATATAATTCCTCATAATAAATTGTATTTCTAGCATAGTTAATCTTCTTTTTTTTAAATTCTTTATTTAAAAGATAAAGAATCGTCCAGATATTCAGCGTGGTGAAAAATCCCATAAATCGAAAAGAAATTAAATGGTCATAACTGTCCCAAATAAATTTTAGAATTAATATCATAGACAAGAAGAGCGAGGAAGAAATAGCATTACTCCAGGGCTCAACAAAATAAAATTAAGTTGAATACCTTACACCCCAACTCAGGCATGAAATTAAATAATTAAAAAATAACTCCATGAGTGAATTTCTGCCTGATCTCGCTAATAATACTAGTGCTGAATATTTGTGTGAACAGCTACCAGAAGCTTAATAGGACCTATCATGCAAACGCCTCTGATAAAATATGAGGTTGGAACCTGGGCCTGGTTGGATAATCAGAACAAGGTTACAAAATTTCCGTATTACCTCGAGAGGGTGTTTCAACTCCATGCGATGGATGACGTTAAGTCATTACCCTGCATCATTAACAGGAAGGAATGAAGATTCCATTTATCACTTTAATTAAAGTTAGAGCAAAAGAGGCTCCTGGTTTTAACCGTATTACCATTAAATACTAATATAACCTCCAGGAAGGGCACTAATTAAGATCATCAACCTAATAAATGCTTCACTTATTCGATTAATTACCAGTAGCTATCACTACGTAACCAACGAGGAACTGCACGATGACATGGAAATCAAATGGATTTGCGAAGTTATCTAAGATTTCGCCTTAAAACATAAAAGAAAATGACTAAATTGTACTAAAGTGTAAACTGCTGGACAGCACGCAGGAAATCAGAAGATTGAAGCGAACCAAACCATACGAACTTATATAAAGTGCATACCTTTAGTGTAAACTATAGCTAAAGTTATTATAATTTCATTATTGAGGTATACATATTGATGTATTTATCTCACACTCGTATTATTTGTAAATTATTCCAAGTCCATATGTAGTAATAAATTAATTTATAATTAAGATTGTACTAAGTATATCTAATAAAGATGTTATCAAAACAAACCTATCTCAAAGAACCTATAAAATATTGAGAATGCGGAATTTAATAAGTAGAGTCCTTGATAGTATAAGCAGACATCGTATTAACAAATCATGAAAATTCAATATTCTAATAAAAACATGAACAAAACGCTATGAATGAATTCAAACACCTAATTCTTAATAACTAAAATACTTTAATAATAAACTTTTGTTATTGCTAAAAATATACGAAAAACTGTCAGTTATTAGTTACTAAATACCTGTTTTAACCCAATTTTCATCTCCATTTTCGAACTGATATACTAGCTTTTGATTAACCTCAGTATAACTGTAATTATCATTTTTATCTTCGTTGGATTTGGTCATTTTACGGAATGAAAAATTACTGTTATCGTTATATTTCCGTTCAAACTAACTATAATAGTAACATTCCACTTATATTTATAATGCTAGAACCATATGTCCTTATGCTGTGTATGCCTTTGTGGGAAAACATTGGTTTTGTCTATGCTGGAAATATGTATTTAAGATTTATAAGAGCCACTTTCTATGATACATAAGTGAAACACAATATAGCGTCGCGTTATTTGTCTCATTGTTCTTTCAAGTCCTCTTAATCCGACTTGACGCGTTATCACTTTTTCGCATATTTCCGATGAAATTTTTCCATGGAAAAAAATTAATTTTTTTTTAAATAAAAACAAAGTTCATTCATTTGATTTTTTAGAGCTTATCAATATTAACGTTATACTTGCTCAGGGATCTTCTGAATATATTCATATCTAGAATGTATCAGTTTGTTGCCGTAATGCAACCTATTAATATAGTTGATGATCTGTTATGCCTATAAATTATCAGTAATATGTGAGAAAATTGGTCGTTGGGCTTAAAAGTCGTTGGTCGTGATTATCATGAAATTGTTTTTATATCAAAGTTCATCAATAAATTAATATTGAATATATACAAGGCGTAGATAAAGCAACAATTGTGAATAAGTGTAGATAATACTACGCGTAGGTATTACTTAGTTTATATAATAAGTCTTGCAGTTCATATTTCAGCACATTTATAGGTTAAATGATTTGTTTTGCGATTGTTACAACAAGCGATCGGTGAAATTTGTCATTACATAAAAATATATGTAAGCATAAATTGGGTGCATTTTTGTCTAGGTCGCGTCTAGGACGGCAGAGCTAGAACGTTAAGAATTAGTCGAATGAAACTAGTAGGACCAAAAATAGTAACTAAAAGTACACGTTTAAAACAGTCGATAGTAAATAGTAACAAAATCAGTCGGACCGAAAATAGCGACTGAAACTGTTACTAGTAAAAAGTAATAAAATCAGTCGAACCATAAATTGCGACTGAAACAGTCGAAAGTAAAAAGTAATCAATTAGTAAACAGTCAATAGTCAATTTCAGTTGAAAGTTCCCAACACTACAAAATATGGAAAAACACCATCGGCGAAGAGTGGGCTAAATCCAAAGTTAACAGAGACAGATACATTTAAAATGATTGTGACCAGAAAACATAAATCCACCCCGGCAAAAGTGATAGTAGGACTAAATGCTCATGTGCATAATATATTTTACAGTACAGCGCAAGCTCCATAAAGATAACACTCATAGAAGGACTGCCATTATGGAATTTTTTATAACGGAAACCTCTAATGAAGTGGCACAACGATCATAAAACCTAGACGCTTGATGATTGGAAGAATGAGGTATGGTCCGATGAACTATTGTGTAAATTATTTCTTACAAACGGCCGGGTTTATGTATGGAGAACCTCAAGGGAAGCCTATGATTCAAACTGATTGATTCCTACAGTCAGCACGGGGAGGTTCTGTTATAATTTGGGTGGCAATATCATGGTATTAGTTAGTCCTCTCATTCATATCACTGGCCGAATTACTGTGAATCAATATTTCGACATCCTGAATGTTGAAGTTCTTTCTATGAGTAGCATATTGCTGCTGAACACTGTCATTATTCCAAGATGATAATGCACCCATACTTACCATTAAACATTTTCGGTTTTTCAGGTTTGAGGAGCATTAGAATATCATCAAACATTTGCTCTGGCTAGTACATTTTTTGGTAACATCTTTATTATGTTAGATATGCTTAGTACAATATTAACTATAAATAAATTTATTACTACATTTCAATTGTACTTGGATTAATTCGCAAGCAAGACGAGTGCGAGAAAATACATCAATATGTATTCCTCAATTATAAAATTGTAATAATTTAAGCTATAGTTTCTTCTATATATTGAATCTTCTGATTTTCCGCGCGTTATCCGGTAGTTGTATTGCTTCCACGTTAGTATGATTTAGATTTTTTTTCGTGTTGTAATGCGATATATTGGATAACATGGCAAATCTATTTGATTTTCAGGTCATCGTGCAGTTCTTGGTGGGTTACGTAGCGATATGGCCAGTACAACTGTCGAACCTAAACATAATTGAACCGTGACAAGTTTTAGAGCAGAGCGTGTGTAGTAGATTTCCATATCTAACATTATTAAAGAAATGTGTATGATATGTTTTGGTACAAGAATGGGACAACATTCCGTTGATAAATATTCGAATCTATTCCGCAAAACTTTGTAGTTGATTTTGGAAAGACTTAAGCTTAAAGAACCTAACAACCTTTGCTACTATCGGCCATATTTAAAAAATTTGAAAATTATAGATAAATTATATATAAATACCACAATACCGAGAATATTAATATTTTTTAATTATGTTTGCATTTCGAAACTTTATTCTTTTTTAATTGTATAATTGGATGATTGTATCATTTGTGTTAAACATCTCTAGAGGTCTGCGAACAACAAGTACAACATCTGAATTGCACAATGGATGGTAAATCAATTCTAAGGGTATTTTTCGTCAGATGTTTATTTTAACCATTGAAAATTGTTTTGAATTTAAATATGTGATTCTAGCAAAAAGCAATTTGAATTAAAACAATATTTTTCGTGTTCAGTGTTCGAAGAAAATTCGATACAGTATATGACTTGAAGTTAACTGAAAAAATAACCCACGAGTGATTCGCCAAGGTAGCAGAACCCCTTATTTATCTTTGCGTTAATAAAATTATGATATGACATTTTTTATAAATTGAACGCAGACCACTATATAAAGACAATTATAACTTTATATTTAAGAGCACATTGAGAAATTCTTATTTTTTCCTTGTTACGAACAAGCAATACATATAAATTGTACTGCGTTATATACGTGTATTTGATTACATTTGAATTTTGATTGCGGGTAAAACGATGATAGTATTTTTTTTTCAAACAGTAAAGTTATTTATAATATTCTTGATAGTATCTGTAGTTACAAGGAGTTACAGTACAGAATTCCATGAGTGTACTAGGGGATATTTTTCAATAATAAGTATTTGTGAAGCTGTAGGAACCTGAAAATGGGATAATATTTCTTAAACAGTATTACTTTAATAAGATTATATATATATATATATATATATATATATATATATATATATATAAACAAAATAAATATCAATAAAATTATTTCAATGGTTACACACTTCAAGGCTTTTTTGAACTTATGTATTTTGTTGTACGGGCTGCACTTGGGTTGGTTCTCTTCAGTGAATCACCATATGATATACGATATATTTCGTTTTGTTATTAGAACAAATAAAGATGATGATTTTCCGACATGTGACCACGCCACTTCAGACCGTAAAAGACAAGATTCAAACCTCAAGGTCTGACTTTGTGATTTCTTAATTGCCATGGTGATTACAAGATCAATCGGAAATTGAATTCATTTAAATTCTGATGGTACTTAGGTTGGGATCTTCGGAATGAGAACTTCCTCATAAGGGAACTTGCCTTTGATTTTCGTCACATGAGTCACATTGATCATCAGTTTTCTTAGCGGTAAACGACGTCTTTCAGTGCTTGGTTTTTTGGCGGTTAAACATGATGACTACCTAGCCAACCTTTAATTTTAAATTATGCGGTGGTCAGTCAGTCAAATTAAAGAAGTTTTAAGTTAGGTTAGATAGATGGTAGCTTCGTATATGTTTGTTTTACAGTCAATACATTTGAATAAATGCAGAGTAACAACGATTTTATTCTGAATTACGACGTTTAAGTCATCCACATCTTGGCTTTTAGTCACCAAAATGTCTTGCTTATTCAGTTATTAGTTATAATATATGATTTGTTCGGGAATACTTTGTTGAAGGCCTATTTTCCCAGTAATTTATGTTTAACTTTTGGTTGGTTGTGGCAAATTAAACCAATGACTTTTTTGTAGTTTCTCACATCCTGGTCCCATCCACCATTGGGCACTGACGTAATTTGCTCTGATTGGTATTTAACGTGTAATGGCGTATATATGTATCTCAGAGAAGTCGAGCCAAATCTCATTAAACCTTAGCAGGGTATAAGGAGCATCAGAAACGCCTCACGTATTTAATGGATGTCTCCTATATGATAAACATGGATCACAACATGGATAGATGTATGTCGGCTCTTCCAAATCTATCCATGCTTATTCCAAATGCTCTGAACAAATAATGTCACACATTATGCAACAATGAACTTTTTAATCAGAGAAATCCGCAAGGTCAACTCACTCGCAGTTTTACATAATATCTGTTTCATTTGCACAATAACATGAAATACTGCTGAATATCCTACAAGGTACAAAACAAACAACAACGAAATTACTATATTATAACATATATTTGTTCACGTTTTCCATGCCTATTAAATTTAAATCTAAGCTAACAAAGCGAGGCTGGCGTAATAACTGAATAATTGCGTTCAGAAGTTACTGATAAGATTTTTTTTGTTTACGAATTGATTTTTGGGTTTTTTAACTATATAATGTGTATACGCTTAAATCAAAACGCATCATGCAAGGTATTTAGGAGGATTTAGTTGGTAGGTTCTTATTTAATCTTTTTGTCATCAGCTGACATGCATACATTTCTTTTTGACAACAAACATGTAAATTTTTATTGGACTATTGGATTTTCATGATATGTTAATACGTCGTCTACCTATACTGTCAAGGCCTTTACTATTAAATACCGCATTCCCAATTATTTTATACGTTATATTTTTATAATCTTATTTGAGATAGACTCTTTGTTTGTCGAACTATTTTGAAAAACCTGTTCTTTAGATTAGTGTTTTTTATTTTATTATTATTGGCTTTTTCTATTCTTTTAACATTCTAAATAATAGCCTTAGTCCGATTTCATAACTTTTGACTACGCAGTGATCTTTAATCTCTCTCTATTTAACACTTATATGATAAGTGAACTTATATTAACCACAGCACTGAAAATGCGTTTAATCTTCGTTTCACTGTTATTGGAACTATTATATTTATTTAGTATAGGAACTGCTAGATACTTAGATATATATTGCTTTAGCTATTGTTAAAAAGCAAGAGTAATAGTAGCACTTTCAAATCCTGATATTTCACAACTGTCCAAAAATATTACAAAATTTATACGACATATATAGAAATAATAATAATAATATCAAGTTCCGACTGTTCCGACAGATCAGACTGTAACAATATCCAGGACTTCCAGGTCCGATAAGTACTTAGCCTCACTTAGCCTACTATCGCAAACGAAATTTACTATAGTGTAGTACATTCTCGTAGAGGGCTACTGTTTTCAGCCGAATAGGGCGCGTAGTTTTGTTTTGACCGGGTCTGGAAGGGGGGTATTCTCGGATTTTAGAAAAATGGAAACAGATCAATATCGATCGGTGATTCGATTCTTGTTTTTGGAAGGGAACTTGCGCAGCGAAATCAAAAAGCGCTTGGATGTTGTATACAGTAACTCTTCTCCTTCGATGGCGGCCATCAAGAATTTGTTTAACGAGATTCAGCGTGATCGCACGTCGTTTTTTAAGGAGCCACGCCGAGGTGGTGTAGATAACATGACAAACATCTACGATCTCGAAATGGCAGACTGCCGATGGAACGTTCGCGAGATAACTGAGACAGTAAGCATCTCAAAAGACCATTGGTTATATTCCGCTTGAAATTTGGGTCATGCGAAAGCTGTCGGCGGGACGGGTGCCGCGTTTGCTCACTCCGGACCACAAGCGCTACCGTGAGACCACTTCAGAGCAACATTTGACACTGTTTAAGCGCAATTCGAAGGGATTTTTGCATCATTTCGTGACCGTTGACAAGACATTGATGCAGTGGGATACACCAGAGACCAAGTAACAGTCGAAACAATGGACGTCACCCGGCAAACCCGCTCCGAAGAGGTCGAAGACTGTGCTATCGACCGGAAACGTGATGGCCACCGTTTTCTAGGATTCATAAGGTGTGATCCATATCTATTACCTGGAGAAGGGCAAAACTGACACGGAGCTATTCTATGTCAAATTATTAGGACAATTCGACGTCAAATTGCAGAAGAAACGGCCTCATTTGGCGAAAAAAAAGTGTTTCCCCACCATGACAACACACCGGCTCACACCTCCGCACTTTCTATGGCCAAACTGATCGAATTGGGCTACAAACTGCTGTTCCAACCACCGTATTCTCAATATTTGGCCCAGTGCTACTTCTATTTACATCCGAATACTTTGCAGACCTCAAGAAAACGTATTTTTCCGGTATTATATAAGTCAATTGAAAAGTCCCCGGCCTGACACATAGATGGCGCTACTGTAACTAAATCCATTAATTTTTTTGTTAGCCCTCAAAAGATGTGTGTATAAATTTGAGAGCTGTCGGATCATTGGTTTGTGAATTATAGCATTTTGAGTGAAACAACTTTTGTTATTGTGAAAAAAAAAGGATAAAAAGAAATTTTGCCTGTTGATGATATATTGCTTTTTCAAAAGAAAAAATACAGTGAAAGCAAAAACTTACCTTGATGCCGAGTTTCCGGACACTGCCCCAGGAAAATCAACCATCAAGAATTGGTATGCTAAGTTTAAACGTGGTGAAATGAGCACCGAAGACGATGAATGCAGTTGACGTCCAAAAGAGGTTGTTACCGACAAAAACATAAAAAAATCCACAAAATGATTTTCAATGGCCGTAAATTGAAATTTAATGAAATAGCAGACACGCTAAAAATATCTAGTGAACGTGTACCTCATATCATTCACGAATATTTGGGTACGAGAAAGCTCTGTGCAAAGTAGATAATCAACCCGAGTTTTTGCGTCGATATGTGATAGTGGATGAAACATGGCTCCATCATTTCACTCTAAAGTCCATTCGATAGTCATCGGAGTGAGCTTCACACGATGAACCCGCTCCAAAGTGTGGGAAAACGCAACAGTCCACTGGCAAGTTTATAGCATCTGTATTTTGGGATGCGTATGAAATTTTCATTGACTACCTCGAAAAACGAAGGTCAATCAACAGCGACATATAAAAAAAAACTAATTTTGCCAAAAAAATGTGTTTTACTATGGTAGGTCGGGCACTTTTCAATGGACCTCTTAAGGACGTCTATTTTGGGTAAGTTTAAATAAAAACATCAATTTTTCTAATATTAATAATTTTACTAGCTTATATATCGTTAAATATAACGTAAGGCTTTGAAACATACTAAGATTTATAGAGTCCTTCCCTCCTTACCACCTTTTTTATATTTATGAACAAATTTCAAACTTGCTCTCATTCTCTCAATTTCTATATTTTACCACTGTCTCATTTTTGTGTCATTACTTTCTAATCCGTTACATTTGATTATACAGTTTAACATCCCAAACGTATTTTTCATTGTTTGAGGTGGAGCTTGTATTTATCCAAAATTTGTTCAAAACATGCAAGAAAGGTTTCTTAAACAAAAGTCGTTCTTTCCTTAAATAGTCATAATAAGGAACTTATAAGTAAAAAAGACATTAATTCTCAAAAAGTTTATTATAGGTACTCTTTTGAGTAGTTATATACAAATTTAATTAGCAATTTGGGAACAAATTTTCTCGATTATGATGTACCACTCAACAACTTCTATCATGACATATGTAATTACAAAATTTTCTGTAATATGAAAATGAAAGAATATTAAATCAACTAAAGTAAGAATGAGAAGAATTTACATAAGGGCTCATTAGAGTAACTAAACCACAAAAGATATTTTTAATTTTTTTTGCCGATAAAGATAAAGTCTACGTATTTTGTAGTACAAAATTGTTATGTAGCATTTCAGGACCTTATTATTGTTAAGTGTAATTTAAATTTGTTACTAAATTACATGTTTTATATCACAGCATAATTATGTAGTTAAACATACACTATAATACTAAATTAAATAAATATTTTCCATTACTATTATAACAGAAGTTACTAGTTTCCATATATATTGCTTCACGCTTCTGTCGTATTTTCATTCGCCTCTTCTTTGTCCCAAGGCTGAGGTTTTCCAGATCCAAAGATAATAAAAGCCAGGGCACAGATTGTATTTACCCCAGCTGATAGTAAAAATACGTAACGCCATTGTATTGTGTTAGTCTAAAACAAAATATTAAAATAGAGTAAACCAAAATAATTTAAAGTGTTTTTATAACTAATTTATAATGAACATAATTAATTTAAAAAACAGCAAGTTGTACACATAATGGGTTACACAATCTTGTAATAGAATAGAAACAAAAACAAATTCCACTGCAATTGTTCTTGTTGCAATTGCTGCATCTCTGTAAGTTTAATCGTGAATCAAAGTAATGTCTGTCCCAAAGCAGAATGTGATCAGGAAATAGTTGGGTAGATCATATTAAGAATGGATTAAATTACCTCGTCAGTGACTATAACCTGGACTATCAGAGGTGCTAAAGCACCAGCAACTTGAGAAGCTGCATTACAAATTCCCATTACACTACTGGCGTGGTTTGGTGATATATCCATGTGGTTAATTGCGAATCCAGAGAAACAAGCTGCGTTAAAACCTACCGCGATTATCAATAATATAACAGCAAGTGTATTGTTTCCAGCTTCTGTGTATCCAAGACAAATTAAAGCTACGGCTGGCACGAGCAGTCCTAAAAATATATTAATGATTTTTATTTCTTAAAATATTGAATGATGATACGGTATTTACCGACGCTATTGAAGAATTTCCTAGAAAAACTCCTTTTTAACATACCCTTATTTACTAAACAGTCAGACATAATACCAAAAACGAAACTTAGTATCCACAAAGTTAAGTATGGTATGGAAGAGAGCAAACTATTCTGAAACATAAGGTGTAACATATAGGTTAGGTTTTGTGTGCTTCATCGAAATTTATTACTTTTTTAATATTATAGTGCATGACATAGTTCATGTAGGTGGGGATTTGAGTTACTAGGGTCCAGAAACAGTAGTTATTTCCTGTTTGTGCTGCGAGGAGGGCCCATACAGGGAGAGATCCTAAAATTCCTCTCCATGGTGTCTTTTCATGCTGAAATAATAGACAAACTGTAAAAGGTGTTTTAAAGGAGATTAAAAGAATCTGGTGCATTGTTTCCTTATTATGAATGATATTTAGGTCTACTGAGGAATTATATTCGGATCCTAAGCCAGTTCGTATTCAAATCATCATCGCTATCATCAATGTTACTCCTAATACTATATCGGTTTAACTGCGGAAAATCATGATAAGCATGCTGATTTTTTATTTGGCCGTCTTTTTTTTTTATTTTGTCTGAAATCGAGATATTCGATTAGAGATTCATTATGTTTTTGGAGAGAAACATACTTATAACAGCTTAATTGAAAAGTCCCCGGCCTAACATAGTAAAACACATTTTCTTTTGGCAAAATTAGTTTTTTTAATTCAATATAATTTCCTTCAAGGGTGATACACTCATTATAGCGACCATCCAACTTTTCGATGCCATTTTTGTAGTACGATTTGCCTTTTGCTTCAAAATGGGCCTCAGTTTCGACGATCACTTAATTCAACGAAAATTTCATCCCAAAGAGCATTTTTGAGATCTGAGAACACGAAATAATTGCTGGGGGACGGATCTGGCGGATACGGTGCATGAGGAAGCAATTAGAATCCGAATTCATGGATTTTTGCCATCGTTTTCATTGACATGTGACCCGGTGCGTTGTCTCGGTGAAGCCTAGTTTTCTTTTTCTTCAAATGCAACCGTTTTTCGGCGATTTCGTGCTTCAAACGGACCAATAACGCTATGTAATAGTCACTATTGATGACCTTTCCTTTTCCATGCTAGTCAATGAAAATTATTCCATGCACATCCCAAAATTCAGACGCCATAACCTTGCCAGCTTACTATTGCGTTTTTCCACACTTTGGAGCAGGTTCATCGTGTGCAGTCCACTAGGCTATGACTGCCGATTGGACTTCGGAGTGAAATGATGGAGCCATGTTTCATCCATTGTCACGTATCAACGCAAACACTAGGGTTTATTACGCTTGATCATCAAACACTGCTCCAAATCATCAACTCATCGTTGTGAGTGTCTGATATTTCATTCAGTTTCAATTTACGGTGATTCAAGATCATTTTGTGGATTTTTCAAATGTTTTCGTAAGTGACAACTTCTTGTGGGCGTCCACTACGTTCAGCGTCTTCGGTGCGCATTTCACCATGTCTAAACTTAGCATATCAATCCTTAATGGTAGATTTTCCTGGGGCAGTGTCCAGACACTCGACATCAAGCCAAGTTTTTGCTTCAACCGTATTTTTACCCTTCAAAATGCAATATTTTATTAACAGGCGAAATTCCTCTTTATCAATTTTTTTTTCATAGTAACAAAAGTCGCTTCACTCAAAATGCTATAATTCACAAACTAATGATTCGACAGCTGTCCAATTTATACGCGCATCTTTTGAAGGTCAGGGCTAACTGAAAAACATATGGATTTAATTCTATTAGCGCCATCTATGTGTCAGGCCGGGGACTTTTCAATTTACCTGTTAGATGTCATACTGTAACATGTATGTCCAGCTCTTGAAGTTCTACAAAAGTCATTATTGGAATATTTCCTCTTTTCCACCTGCATTATCAAATTACTTGACAATTCGATTTATTAGTTCTGTTGAATATGCCACTTTCTACTTGACTATGGTGGTAGTACACTAGTGCTTGAACTTAAGTGTTTGTTCTAACTGGATGTCGTTGGAATTTGCCATACCAACTCAAATTAAATTTAATTAAATGCAATTTTAGAAATGTTAGTGATTGTTATTTCTTGAGATGGTTTGCATATATTTCAATACGTTATAATATATAGATATATATTACTTACTATTATTATAATTGTCAAAATAAGTTTTAGTAACATAACATTATTTAAAAAATACTCTATTACCTCAGAATTGATATATCATGGAGTGATATTAATGCCAGCACTTTTTTATAGGCCCAAATAATTTAAAAAGCAATAATTACCTTTTCTATCTCTTCTGTCTTTCCTAAACTTCTTTTAATGTACATCTTTTCTTCCATGCTGATATTTGGATGTTTATCCGGGCTGTCGTAACCCAAGAAGCCCATCAAGAAGCACCATAGAAATCCTAAGGCCCCAAATACGTAGAAAACCATGGGCCAACCATACCAACTAGCAGATATTACTCCTGTTATCAGCATTGAGAATACAGTACCCAATTTTCCAGCTAAAACATTTGGATTTCTTTAATTGTTCTTTGATGGGAAACATTATGAAGAAGTACCCGCAAGAACAGTAGATCCCAATCTAGCTCTTTCCTCTATTGGAGCCCATTGACACAACAAATGAGCAAACGATGGGATTATGAAACCCTGCGAGAATCCTTGCAAGACCCTGCTCACTATAACTCCGGTTGATCCGAAATACGCTGCGGTTATAGGCATCAGAATAACTGAAAAGATATGTTGATTATTCTGAGTAATTAAGAAAATAAATGACGTGTTGCTTACATAAAATTGACTGTATTATAGCACTTCCGATCAAAAACCATTTGGGTCCATATTTCTTCGCCATCCAAGCAGCGAATAGTTGGGGAATGATATATCCCCAGAAGAACGATGATAGAATCACATTTTTGTTGGTCCATTCCGGATAGGTCTAAACAATATTTAATGAATGATATTTGTTTCAAGTTTGCGAGTTAACACTTACCGGAATATCAGGATTGATGCTTGTTTTTGGGTCAGTCATAGCTACAATTCCAACGGACAATGTAACGCGAAAACCAAAGGCCAGGAAACCCAATATAAAGTAAATAAATACTTGTAAATGGCGAATTCCAATTCTGGGTGCTGGTAAGATATATGATATATATAAATTAACATAAACAGTAGAGGAATTTATGAATTATTAACATTAAATTTGTAAACATTTTAAAGTATTGATAAATCTTTAGTTATTTAACGATTGACGCGATAGGATATGTGACTTATATAATATACTAGCTGACCCGACAGACTTCGTCCTGTCAAAAAGATTTGTAATGTGGCAGTTTTTGTGCCTACGTATTTTAAAAAATTCTCCTGAACAGAACCATCACCCTGGTGATAGGGCGTTGTGAATAAAAAATAATTAAATAAAACATATATAAGGATTGAAAAGTAAGTAATCGCTTTATTGTTAATCATGTGAATCATAATTATTATTATTATTATCATTATATTGCTTTGTGGTATACGATGTTTTTTGTTTGATTACCTGGCGCATAGATAAACAAATCTGATGGTTTTCCAACACGGGAACAGGCAACATACAATTGACCATGTGAGAAACATGGGTTTTCTAGATTAATACCACAAACACTTAATGATTGCCCCTGGGACTTGTTTATAGTCATAGCAAAAGCAAGCCGTCAACATGTCTATAGGAAATTTGCCATTACCAATGTCAATGAGTTGTTTAGAGAATATGTTTCCAGATTGGTCATTTTGCAACTCGACACGCATATTCTTGCTTAAATGAAGTACTTTAACATGTTTCCATAAATTGGAGGACTTTAGACATGCATTGAGTTCATCAGCTGGCGTTGATCGTGGAATCACTGGCAATGTTTGACGAAAATCTCCTGCTAATAAAATCATTGCACCACCAAATCGGTTATTATTGCTACGTAGATCTTTTAAGGTTCTGTCTAAAGCCTCCAAAGATTTTTTATGTGCCATCGTGCATTCATCCCAAACAATCAATTTACATTGCTGCAAAACCTTTGCCATTGCAGAGTTCTTCGAAACGTTGCAGGTTGGAGTTTCATTGCTTTGCATATTTAATGGCAATTTTAGTGCTGAATGGGCTGTTCGACCACCTTCAAGCAAAGTTGCTGCGATTCCCGACGAAGCGAGTGCAAGTGCAATTTTATTTTGTGAGCGAATTGTTGCTAATATTAATGAAATAAAAAAAGTTTTTCCTGTACCACCAGGTGCATCTAAGAAATAAATCCCTCCAGTTTCATCATTTGTTACTTTCATAAGAGTTTCAAATACATACTTCTGTTGTTCATTTAACAGTGGAAGATTTGTTTGAATTTATTCTTTCAAAGCGTTGAGATCATACAGTCTTTCTCGATGCAACTCTTGGTTAAAAGCGTCATGCATTGGACGATTGGGCGCGGTCAGGCCTAATTGAATTAATAGTTTGTTTGACATTATCAAGCACATGTCCTCAATTGAAATCAATGCTTCATTGTAAATTTCTTCACTGATTTGTATATTTGGATTTCCCATTCTATTCCGTATTTGATACAAAATATCATCACACATATAATCTTTGTACTTCATCCACAAATCAATTGGGTTTGATGGGAAGCATGTAGATATGATTATAGAAAACAATGTTCGTATTTGATGAGTGTGTGATGATATTACAGCATCATTGAGAGTTTGATCCCAATGAGCGTCATTTTCAAGCAATTGCAAACGTTGACAGGCTTCTCTGTAGGATCCACACAATTCACCATCAACAGTTCGTAACTGTTGGAATGATGTTGGGCCACGTACATTGACTAATAGCAGTCGTAAATAAAAACATTCATCATTGCTTGGATGTACTGAATAAATCCGGCCAATCGCATCGGTGGAATATACATCTGTATATCCTGGAACTGGTTTTCCTTGTTTCCGTCGTATAAATCTCCTTGAGGATTGATTCCAGGTATAATATTTTGGCATTTCAGAATATAGCAATGTTTGTGCGAAATCATCGTTTTGGCATGTCTCAAAAAAACTGGTTAATGTAGTAGATGGTGGCTGAGCAGCTCTTTGTACTGCGTTCTGTGCTGTAAAATACACTCTTTGTCCATTTTCTAAATGCACAGCTAAGTGAACAACAGAAGGGTGTCTCTCATGAATAGGAAAAGAAAATATTCGCCAAACTGCTTCATTACTACTGACATAGCGGCCCATTTGGTATTGGGTAACTTCATCATTAGAATTCTCTGCACCAATTCCAATCACAGCCATATCACTCCCTTTGGTTACATATTTGCAAATGTATTTAATCGATTTCACTGAATGGCAAGATTCAACGTTGATGTGTGCTTTGAATGTCTTTGATAAAATGGGTGAATATGGAACAATCCAACGATTATCTATTTCAATATCTTGTTAATTTAATTTGACAATTGTTGATTTTCCATTGTCTGCTGTCGATCTGCGACGATACAATGGATAACCGTCATTACCAGTAATTGTTTCCGATATTAATGTCCGTGGATATCGTTTTGAACATTTACCATCCATCATACACGGTGAATTTTGATTAAGAGTTCCACAGGGACCATGTATCATGTTTTTGATAACTACCTCATGCAATCCAGGATCTACTTGTACATTAGGGATTTCAGCTGATATCACTGCATCAACTTCATTTGGCCTTATCTTTTCAACCAACCAAATCAAAATGTGTGCATGTGGCAATCCTCGTTTCTGCCACTCCACAGAATACATCCAGCAGCGTGTCTCACCAAACACATTATGTTTTACGATGAAATTCATTAAAGATTTCAACTTTTGTCTAAAGACTCTGGCTGTAATATCATGACGATCAATGGATGATTTCCCAGGTAATAACTCCTGCTTAATTTCTATCCATTGCGGATTGAATGTAAATGTGATGAACAAATCTGCTGTACCATAATGACGAACATACGACATGGCATCTTGAGCATATTCGTGCATATGCCGAGGGCTTCCGATGTATGTTGCTGGAAGAATAGTCATCCGACCGACATTCTGTGCATTTCCATCAGTATTAATCGCATCTCGAAGGTGAATATACTCTTCAGATCGGAGTTTGGTTTGATTCAACCTGATGAATGTTAATCTCTCCGTTTCAATTTTAACATACATGTCATCAACATATTTGTGATATAATCGCCGACATTTCAATATGTGATTATCTGCATTTTCCCGAATCATTAGGCGGTATGAATAATAGTTCATTGAACTGACTTTTTTGTTGGTTTCAGAACCTGTAAACAGATTTTGTTTTAATAACATTCAAATACATAATATAGTGACTGAGATATTATCGCCATAGCTAAACTAATATTTTAGTTACCTGTAATGGGATTTATCATTTTTATTGATAAATCGTAGCCATCTTCACCTTGCCAAAATATAATGGGATATTGCAGTGCATCATATGAGCGGTGTGTTTCCTTTATAGGTTGTAATTGAAAATTCCGACGATGTAAAACAATATCACGGGATTCCAAGTTTTCTCCAACTACAACGATAGCAACTTCATCAATAGTTGGTGCATTAAAACGTCTTGTATGTTGACCTGCAGGTGTTTTATTAGCTCTGATTACAATTTTGTGATTATCGGATGGCATCAGATCCAGGGCAGTTTTAAACAATATAATCAATTGATTGTGTTGATGAAATAAAGTTTGTAATTGTTCTACAATAGACCTTTTTACTAAATTGTTATGTGCACAACGCAGATCAATTTCTTGTGGTGAATTGCCCATAAAATAAATTTGCAGGAATTTGTTGTCGCTATCTGACACTGGTAACAGTGAACCTGCTCTGTGATATATTTGCCCTTGTATCTGTAAATAAAAAAAATATTATGGTGTGGTATAAATTAATGGATTGTCAATGATCAAACTTAAATAATATTTGATCTTAAAAAGTATATATTTAGTTTTAACTAATATCTATCAAATATAAAATATAATAAAAGTGTCACTGAAACTGAATCACCATATAATATGATGACTAAGTGATATATTTCGTAATGATTAAGAAATTGAAGATTAGTAACACATCTTAACTTTGGTGACAGAAAATTTTGTTCGCTAAAATAATTATGAGTAACTGCTATAATACATACCTTGAAAGTTGGCATAAAATTTTCCCGAACTGCATTTGTTGCCCCAAATGAAGTCATTTGAAAGCAATTGTTATATTGTTGAATATGTGTCAAAAAGTGTATAGAATCTGTTCCTATTCCTGAAACCAATGAGTACAATGGTTCTGGTGGTGGATCCAATTGTATCAATTTCACTTTACCATTTGCGCAACACAATCCATTGGCATCGTTTTTGTATTTTAATGCCTTACAGTGTGAGCAAACCAAGTTCATAGAACCAATAACAACACATTGGTAGTTACTGTAGTCAATTGACACATCGTAACTGAAAGCAGCTGGATTCAAACTTGCGCGATTATTAGTTGAATGTCGCGCTCGCGCTTCACGCGTTTGTGATATCCGAATTCTTTCACGTTCATTTCCATCGTCACGTTCTTGTGCAGTACGATTAGATCGGTAATTAGCTTGGTTTATAGCATTTCTGGTTCTTCTACCTAAATTGCTTCGTCTTATAGGAGGCATATCAAATATAAATTATTTTTTCACTAATCACGAACTAAACAAACACTAACTAACTAAACACTCTGCACAAAACACGATATACGAATTTGTTTCGTGTATCACTTGACAATTCATCTGTCATCTGTCAAAAGTCATCTGTAACAGACAACTTTTTTTTTTAAATTTGATATGACTTGAACTCAAATCCTTTTAAGCCGTACGAATTGTTTTATTTATTTAAAATTTGAATTAAATTTTAAACAAATAAAAAATTTTAAATAAATAAAACAATTCGTACGGATTAAAAGGATTTGAGTTCAAGTCATATCAAATTTAAAAAAAAAAAGTTGTCTGTTACAGATGACTTTTGACAGATGACAGATGAATTGTCAACTGATACACGAAACAAATTCAAACAAAAAGGGCTATTTTTAGGGTTTTTCCAGCAATAATTCTAATTTTTCTCGCCGTAAAAACCATCCCTGAACTTCAACGAACATTTTAAAAAAAGATTTGGCCAAATTGGTCCAGGCGTTGTTGAGTTATGCGCTTAGGAACATATTTTGCGATTCATTTTTATATATAAGATTATTCTTTGAACTTTGGACCAATTATTTTGATTATTACTTTACAAACCTGAGTTTTGAAAAATTAATAGTTAAATTAATTGTAAATATTTAATATATATTTATAATTGTAAAAAATAAATTGCGTTCGTTATTGGTTTGATATACATGCTAAAGTTCAGTATCAATTTCAAAATTATTGTATTCATATATTCTCTGTTTTAATATACAAACATGTATTTACTTCATTGATTATTCCATATTTTCGTTTATAACTTAAATGTTTAGAACTTATAATTATTAAAATTACTTATATTTCATTATTGATATAGGATTATTGAAACCTAATGGAAGTTAGGTCCAATAAAATGCACAAAAAAGTTTAGTCAATGTTAGTTCTTGGGATACTTTGCATATATTTTAATATATTTTAATATACGAATACTATATTTATTAATTTAATTATCATCCTTAATACTTTTATCAGACTTTCAAACTAGGTACTTGAATGTTTACTAGAGTTTAGATGACAGCTATAATATCAAGGAAGCTAAATATAAAGAATAAAGAAAGGCGGAATGATTTTGATTTTTTTATAAAAATATTGAGAACCAATGCTATCTGAGAATTTACATTATCCTGATACAACCAATAAATAATATTGAAAAGAAACTTATAAATAGCAACATCATATTTTCTATATCATAGTAGTTTTTTTATAGTAGTACTCTTAACATTTGTAAAAGGATAAACAATGAAACATAATGAAATGTTAAAATTTTAAGCCTATACATTAATTTAAAGGATTTTTTCAGCTTCATTGAGAAAAATCGGTACTGGTTTTCTGATATTGCTGTTGAAACGGCATTTCACACATGACCAAACGCCTTTCAATGTCTCTTGGCTTCACTTCGTACGACTCAAAATATCCAAGCTTTTAGATAATTGCCATGTTCTTCAAGTTAGTGCAAATGGTTTCTTATGTTACTCCCAATAATTCTGCATATTCTTCTTGTATTTTACACGGATTATCATCGAGTAGTACCTTCAAATCTTAATCACATCTCTTTTACTACCCAGAGCGCTCTTTATCTTCGGTGACAAATTCAGCGCTTTTAATATATTGAAGCTAGTATTTACATATTAAAATTGATGAAGCATGGCTACCATAAGCTTCACGCAACACCCATATTCCCTGTCTTCGACCTACAGCCGTCTTCTTCTTCAAATTTCAGTAAAAGTAAAACTTCTCGCAAATTTGATTTACTCGGTAAAATTAAGACATTTTCAGCGCACTGGAGATATTTTCGTTTGGCACTTTGACAAAATGGTACATACTGAGAAGTGAAGCCTTCACCATGAAGTTGGTTATAAATATATCCGATGCAACTTAATACATTGTAACGTCAAGTGTTTTAAATCCAACAAATAATGTATAGGCCTAGTAATGTAAAATAAAATATATTAAAACAAATGTGATTATTTTAAGTGATCAAAGGACAATGAATATGGGGTTGGAGATCTTTGATGTCTTTTGTGTAAAAGATACTTGTAAGTTTCTGGTTAAATTTGTACAAAGTAATACATTCGGTCGAATACAATATATTCCTAGGAATCCGTTTTTCACTTCCATTTTCGATTTTGCCCACATACTTCTGGAGTTGTTAATGACGAGTATGGGATAATCTTTCAAGGTATGTTTGAATGAAATAATGCTTGTAGATTATTGTTGGCATAAATATAGAAATGTTGCAAGTTTTTTTTACATAAAATGTGTTAAAAAACGAATATTATCCACGATCCACGAGCCACCAACCTATTGTTTGAACATCCAGACACCTGATAGGTCCTCCTCCAACTATTTCGAATAAAAATGTTGTTCAAGAAAGAACAACGATAATGTAAATGTTGTTAATATATTTAATTTCTTAGCATTTCTTTTCAAAATATTTTTTAATTTGTTATATACCACCAAGCCGGAGTTAATAAAAATGTTTATTGATTATCTTCACCCTTCTTAGTTATTAGGACACATATTTTGAAGAAAATATTTAATTTCTTTTTATTGGAGAGTTTAATCGAACGAAAGTGATTGTACCTAATTTGAGTAAAACTGAAACGCATTTTGGTTATGCATTTGTTTTTTTAGAACTATATTATTATAATTTATCCATTACGATACAGAAAGTTGTTTGTTTGGTGTTTTAATTGTTTTAAAGGATGCCCATAATATTTAACAAAGTATGCCCAGTTCAATTCTAGAAGAACTTCCATCATATAGTTGAGAAATTATAGTATCTCGATCAATATACAAAAATAAAGACTGATACCAATGAAGAAATGAATTGCCAATTAGTGAATTGCTGGTTGGTTGACAAGAAAGTTACATTTTACCGCCACTAATAATGAGAAATGGATCAAAGTTATTTAGTTTCACTTGAGGCTCATTGAGTTATTTGGTTAGGTTAGTTGAGTTTTAGATATTATGAGACTCTAACTACATTCAGTTAAACGCCAATAGTGAATGTTAATAGTTGTGTAAAATAAGGAAAATGAACTAGAAATTGATTAAAGACATGGTAAAGTTACTCTATAATGACGAAAATACAAAAAATCTTAATGATTTTGATACATAAATCCAATATGCGGATGCCAGATATTCTGGAGAATTTCTTGAGTTGAATGCCAAGTTGTTTGAAGAATACCATACAAGCCATACAGAATTTTTTAATATAAATAATTAACATTTACTTAAACATTTAAAGGTTAATAACAAAACATTTAAAACTTTTTTTTATTTTATAAATATAAGAGAAAATGTCAAATATTTGTTATTAAATACCTGTTTTGACGCTACTTTCATCTCCATTTTCGAACTGATATATTAGTTTTTGATTAACCTCAGAATAACTGTAATCGACATTTTTATCTTCATTGATTTTGGTCATTTTGACTTGGTCATTTAAAACTAACTATAATAGTAACATTCCACTTATATTTATAATGTTAGAACCATATGTTTTATGCTTTGTACGCCTTTCTGAGAAAACATTGGTTTTATATATATGGAATATGTGTTTAAGATTTATATACGACACTTACAGAAACAGTGAGTGAAACACAATATAGCGTCACGTTATTTTTCTCATTGTCTTTCAAGTCCTTTTAATCCAATTTAACGCGTTATCACTTTTTCGCATATTTCCGATGAAAGTTTGTCAAGGAAAAACAAACTTATTTTAGGAAAACAAGATTCATTCATTCGATTTTTTATAGTTTATCAACACTAAAGATACTTAATAATTCATTAACATCTAGAATGTATCAGTTTTTGTCGTAATGTAATCTAGTAACATACCTGATGGTTGTTTGTTTTGCCCATCATATTGATGGAAACATTTTATGAAATGTTTTAAGATGAAACAAATAATTAAGCTTAAAGAACCTGATAAGCTTAACTGTTATATACGAGTACATTTAAAAACATTTAAACCATGTTTAAATACCACCATACCAAGCATATAAACACCAGGTATAGCGATAACAGACTTTTTTTTTGGATTTCAAAATTTTCTTTTTCATATAACGATCTATCTTTCCTTTCGGAATAGGTTTCAACTTGGTCACTACCTCTTAATTTGAATTAAACTTCTTTGCCTTGAGGTCTGCAAACGGCTAGTAATAATTGGGGACTGTACGGCGGGTGGTAAAACTATTCCAAGTACTATTCCACTCAAATGTGTGACTTAAAAATTTGATTATATCATAAAACATTGCAAATCAAGATAATATTTTTCTGTTCTAGGTGGTGTAGGGATTTCGTTACAGTAAATGAGGTTCTCCAAAAATATGTCTTCCAGTGGGCTTCAGCTACCGGCCGCATTTGGTAGAAGTATCCTGAAATAATGGTCTATATATGTTTCACCAAGGTAGTATAAGCCCTTATTTATGTTCGAGTTAATTCAATTATATTAGAATAGTTTCTTTTAATTAAACGCATGTCCGCTGATTATAGAATGACAACTAGAGTCATAAACATATTTAGTTTGAGATTTTCACTTTTATATTTAAGAAAATAATGGTAACTCTTATTTTTTCCTCGCTGCGAACAAGCAGTTAATGTACATTTAACTGCATTATATATGCGTATTTGATTACTTTTGAATTTTGAATGGGGGTAACACAATGATATGTATCTTTTTCGAACAATAATATCATTTCTATTTATAGATATATAGTATTATTTTTGCAATTATAAGGAAATACAATACAGAATTACATGAGTGTACGAGATGATATTTTTCAATTTTTCTGTATTATAACCTAAACATTGTGACGTGACGTGTGATTTAAGTAAGTGAAGCTGTAAGGGGCTGGAATTGGGATAATATTTATTAAACTTGTTTTATAACCGGCTAATTTAACCAGCTTTATGATAAATTCAATTTAGAATTTTATTAAAATGAAAACAAACAATATTTAAGTTTAATAAGTGATTACTGTAATATATTTAAACAAAATAAATATCAATAAAATTATAAATAACCAGGTATTTTAATGAAAACTATATTATTTGTTTTATAGGTTGTACTTGGGTTAATTCTCTTCAGTGAAGCCTCTTGTCTTCACTACATAGTATAAAACAAAGTCGCCTTTTCTGTCCCTATATCCCTATGTGCGCTTAAATCTTTAAAACTACGCAACGGATTTTGATGCGGTTTTTTTCAATAGATAGAGTGATTCAAGAGGAAGGTTTATATGTATAATACATGTAAATTAACCTATTTTTTAGACTTATTTAGCAATTAGCAAAAACGCTGCCTAACCCTACGAGTTAGATCAAATTAATGTACTACAGTATTGTACAACATAAAAAGGTCTAGAAAAAAGTCCGCGATGGTATATGTTTATCTTTTAGGGATAACCCACATTAACCATTTTTATTGTTTACTTTTTACGTGAGATAATGGCTTATTTACGAAGCTATTTTAAGCAATACGGCATTAATCCTTATCGAATTAAGTACCTTAAATACAGTGTGCAATTAATATAGATCAATATGGTTCCTTACAGCATGTAAATTAAACAAATATTTTCGGAGATATTACAAATTTAAAATTTGCGTTTAAAAATGTGTAATGTAATAAAAATTGTATGAATTTAGATATTCCAAAGATAGCAGGAAATCTTCATAGTAAGTATAGGGGAAGAGGAATTGTTTTACTCCAAATTTAATGCGTGCAGGCCAAGGGCAGTAATGAATGAACCAAAAATACTGGATCGATTTTAATCATGTTTTCATTGAGTGACATAGGCATATATATTTTATGCCCGTGCAAAGTCGGAGCGGGCCGCTATGTTTTTATATACAACGTTCATATTTTTTCTGTAGTGTATTTAATTTAGTATCAGCATTGCACCCGTGCGAAGCCGGGGCGGGTCGCTAGTATACCATATTTTTCGTTTTGTTATCAAGCGCAAAAGCAAATAAAGTATATAGTAGCTACGTAGAATTGACCATGAGCTATGCTGAATACAATACCAATTGGAAATCCAAAAGATATCGGTTGGTATCATCGGAATGCACGGAGTGAGAACTTCGTCACCATTGAATTTGAAATTCATCATCAGTATCATCCCATCGCTTGAGTTATATTTATCATCGGTCTCTCATCATGAACCGTGTTTTATTACATAATTTCAATTGCTTTAGATTTCGAAGCATGACGACTACCGAGCTAATCTTTAATTGTAAATATGTGTGGTGGTAAGCTGGTCACATTTAAGGAGTTGGTTCCAAAGGATAGTTGGTGGCTTTGTTTTTAGCAACGACTTCAGAGTGATCAGTTGGTAATAGTTAAAATAATTTTGTAAATAGATAACTAGATTTATGTAGGTATTTAGCTAAATTTTGTGTATATGGAAGAATATAAAATACCTGTAGTAGATAACATAGGTTATATAAGGTTTTTGTTCATTTTTATTTAGCTATTACAACGATTATTATGTACATAATTTATTTTAAAATGTTTTTGTGATAAAAATCTAAGTTGGATAATTTTTTAATTTTTTGAGAGTTCCTAATTTAATTTTCGAAATCGGTTCAATGTTTTGTTGAAATAATTTATTTCTCTCATTTTAGTGTTGGATATTTACTCAATAAATTAGGCAGTTATTTTCTTTAATATCGCAATGAGTAGGTCAAGTAATAGTACAGCTCGTATGAGGAAAAATAGAGATGAAGAAGTAACGATTGAAAAAAAGAAGGGCTTCAAGCACCGGGCTCCGCTACCTAGCCTAGGTGATTTTACAAATATTTTAACTAAATTAGAGAAACAGCAAACTACTGTCCGCGCTGGGAATCGAACCCGCCACCTTCAGATGAGAGCTAAATGCTTTAACAATTACACCATACAAACATTTGTCTGCAATATTTATATGAGGTCTTTGAATCGACCCACAATTGACGGAGAAATTGGTGAATATACTTTAAAAAATATATATACAGCCGAACATAGAACCTCCTTCTTTTTCAAAGTCGGTTAAAAACGATTGCATTCGCACAATTTAAGCAAACCGATCATATGTGTTTATTCTAAGAATTTAAACCAGCCAATCACATGTTGAGATCGCAACTCTACCTCTGATTGAACCGAGCAAAACATTTTCTCAAGGTCGCCTATATAGTCGAATTTCAATTATTTCTATGATCACAGCAGAAACGTGGAAGCAAAACATCTATAGGAAATCAGAAGGTTGTAGTGAACCAAACCACGCGAACTTCTATGGTGCGTAAATGTTTCTCTTTAACATAAATAGCCTAATTTCTATAGAATTACAATATTGATTCAACTACAGCAACAAATAGCAACATATTAAGTTTATTCTAAGCATATATAATGTAAGATGTATTAAAACATAATATGCTTTCTAATTTTTTGCTAAAATAATAGGAATTAATACTATATATAAGACGTTTTTTCTAAGAGAATTTGTTAAAATTCTGATTGAAAATCATTTTAATACTTTTTTCCTTTTACGTGGTTTCTAGAAAACAATATTTTTCTAACGCCGCTTCAGGGAATGTTATCACGTAGCCAATAAAATTTCTCCATTAAAGGTGAAATATTAATTGTTTCGATGATAGCCGATACTTATTTTAAGTAAATTGTCTCTCAATTCATTATAACCATTAATAGATCCCTTTATTACCAGGAAACACTATCGACATAATTTAACCTAGACCTTATTAAGTCATCAGAAAGCTTTCTTGACGCAGTAAAATGTTTGTCGCCTAGGAATGGCGTTTGAGAGCTTAGCCGCGATAACACCAAGCCTACAAATTGTTTTACTTTTTCACTTTACTGTTTTATCGTTATTCCGCTACATTTTAATTTATTGTATTTTCGGTTATCGAGTGAAAATGATGTTAGAAACACTTTTTAACAGCAGTTCTGAATGACCAAGTCGTGTAGGAATGTCTGGTAACTATCTGGGGCAAACCCTTTCGATGATAAGACGTCTTGTGGCATTCTTGCTACGGGAGCCAGGGTAATTAGTGAAAAGATTACAGCATCTTTGGGGTGACACTATTCTCACACTTTCTGTTGATAATTTTTAGTTAGTTTTCCGTCTGGTGTAGTTAATTTACTTCAAAAGTGATAAAATTGGCAAGATGATGAAAATCAGTAGCCTAAAAAAACTTTTGTATTTCACAGATATCACATTAAAATCGATATACATTTTAATTATTTATTCTTGTGATCTTCAGACCTATAAAGGGTTAGGAAAAAATAACTTGTTTTTTTCTTCGAATTTATTCATATACATTTCAATTACTAATCGAATATATCGTTTCAATCGATGGTATTTTGCCAGTTTTTTAGTAAAACATCTGGTTAAAAACTGAACTATGGAATGTCCACAAGCCTCTGCTAAATCGAACTTTGCAGCATAGAATTATGCACCAAAACTTGTTCTCCTCTTTCCACTCGATTACGTGTTGAGACGAGATAATTGATTAGCTTAGGCAAGTTCAACTCATGATGAATTCTAGAGGAATATCGCGTTGTATCACTTTATTTGAAATATAGTACGGAGCATCAACAATGGCACGCAACACCTTATTTTGGAACCGTTGAATGATGGATATATTAGATTTGCTAGCGGTACCCCATAGTTGAATTCCATATGTCCAAATGGGCTTGAGTATAGACTCATACAGCAATACCTTGTTATCTAATGATAACTTGGATTTGCGCCCAATGAGCCAATACATTTGATATAATTTTAGTCCCAGTTGTTTCCGTTTAGAGAGTATGTGCTTCTTCCAGGTTAGGCGTCGATCTAAATACATACCAAGATATTTAACATGCTCTGCTTGGGGGAGTTGACGATGATTGATATTTACTGGTGGACATGTTTTTCTACGCAGGGTAAACGTTATATGCGTGGATTTTGATTCATTGGCTTTAATGCGCCATGTCTTCAACCATAATTGTATTTGCTCCAGGTGGGTTTGTAGGTTTATTGATGCTGTGACTGGATCTTCATGGGATGCTAAGATTGCCGTATCGTCTGCATATGTTGCCACAGTAGTTATTTTTGTGGTGGGCAGATCAGCCGTATACAGAAGATACAGTACTGGACCCAGTACACTACCTTGCGGAACTCCTGAATATATGGGATTTAATTCGGTATGTTCATCGCCTTGATTTACAATAAAATGTCTGTCAGTGAGATACGATTTTAGTAGCTGATAGGCCGGATGAGGGAGAAGTTTCTTTAGTTTAACCTGCAAGCCCGTATGCCATACTTTGTCAAAAGCCTGAGATATGTCTAGGAAAGCAGCCGAACAATATCTTTTGGCATTTAGGTCAGCGTTTATTTGGTTTACAAGTCTATGCACTTGTTCTATAGTCCCATGCTTATTGCGAAAGCCAAACTGATGTTCTGGAATAATTTTTCTTTTTTCTATTATATAGTTTAGTTTTTTTATATATAATTTCTCGAAAACTTTCGAGATTATTGGTAATAAGCCTTGTTAATAGATACAGCTGAATAAATTAATTAACTTATGCACCTTTCTTAGAATAATCAAATTCTTTATAAATTTTCTTGCAATATGTTACACATTTTTATTTTATATCTTTCCTACACTTTTATGCTTAAAGAAAAGCTGTTATTATTCTGCTAAATAAGCAATTCGTAAGGAATATTATTATAGCATTATTGGAATACTTGATACTTTTATTATAAAAGTGTCTTTTGCATTTTAAAATATTGTATGGAATATTATTTATTTAAAACCACTTATTTAATTTTTTTATATTACCTTTGCAAAGTTGTTTATAATAAGGGTGTACTCTACAGGGGTCTTGATAGTAGAACTGAAAATAAACGAGCCGACTTGGTAGCGCAGTGGTAAAGGGGATAGGACGGTCCCCCCACTGTTGCGGTAGCCGCGGGTTCGAATCCTGCTGGGGCACGGTCGTAAATTTATGTTTGTGATTGTACTAGGCCAGAGTGTAAAATCTGACAAGGAAAATGATCCTAGTCACACTAGTAACCAGGCTGGGTAAGACCGGATGATTTCTAAAGTTGATCACTCGTCAGTCGGTAGGCTTAACGCTGAGGACCTTGGTTCGGAGCCCAGTCCAGGTAAACTCATAGTAGGTAAATGGAGACTTTAAAATATATATAAAAAAAACCGAACGTGTATTTTATTTCCTTTAGATTCTTATGTAATAAATATAAAACAGGGAAAGCATATGTGGGGAGTCAAAAAACTAGCAAATATCGTCTTACGTATAGGACGTAATTGAATGGCACCTTGATTGTGATTAATGATTAATCAGCAGATATTATATTTTTTTCAAATTTTAATCCAAACAATCCAGTATCATTTATTGAGCTATCACCTTATATTTTATAAGATACTAAATATTTAATCTGTTTGTTTATAACTTCAAAAAACCTTTGTCTTTCATTGTTTCGATATGATAACTGCATGTTATCAAATGATATTCTGTTAATATATTTTTCACAATATATGCTCAATTCTTGATGCAAGACGTTTGTGCCCACCATCATGTGATACAAAACGAATTAAACAACAATATTATTTGACTTTTTAAAGCCTAAAATCCCGATCGAAAAACTCCTAAAACCGTATCAATGTTAACAGTACAAAAGATATTTTTAATTCATCCGACAGATATACGTAATCCGTAATTTTTGAACGTCCCACTAAACAAAATCCTACACTCGATTGGCTGTCTAAGGTATTAAAAGATTTATCTTTCAAGTTTGATATCGTCCTTTTGTGTTGGCGCACTAAAAAAATTCTATTAATATCGGCCGTTCAGTCTTGAGAGGCAGAAAAGTTTTAGGACCAGTCGAATAAAAAGGAAACATGCACTTAAATCATATCTATCAATCATTATATATAGCAATATCTATTTTATCTCGTTGAATTAGACAATTATTATGACTTTGCAACTAAAAAAATTAATAATTCAATATCTAACTATTTTAAATATAATGATTGATGAGTTCATGGATTTGGATTAACTGTCAACAGTCTTAATTTTTGATGTGTGAGCATTAAAAATTGATTATTATTAATTTATCTAAAAAAAACAAGTGAATTGAATTTAATTGCAAAATATTGTCAAACATACGTCGAATTGTCGAAACAAGAGTCAAGGTTCAAAAATTAGTTTAACTGCTTGATATATATTTTGTTAAGACCTAAAAGGTTTTAGCATTCAAGGAATCATAAAAAATGGATCAAAAAAAAGATACTTAGGAATATATGACAAAAATTAAGTATTTTTGCATCGGATTGTGACCAGTGATGAAAAATTGATTTGCTACAACAAACCCAAACGTCGCAACGACAAAAAGTCATGGGTAATGGTCAGAAAGTCAGTCAAGTCAGGCAGAAAAATTTTCCAACCAAGCCTTTCAAATCATGTTTTTCCTATTATTTATTTTCGAAAAGAGTACAATCATCACTATGCATGCCAATTGGAGTTAGTTAGGTGTGACTTGACTAGGACCTGTTGGAGTAGAATAACAAGTCTTGGTGTATCAACAAGAACTTTTTTCTCCTGTTATCTTTCTAGGGAAGAGATATGCGCAGACAAAACTTAATAAATTGTTGATTGGAGACTATTAATTTACGCATTCTTTCCTCATGATTCGTCTCCCACATTTTAACTAAATGCCTTAACTTAAAATCAGGAAAAGATACGACTTGTATCTGAGTAATCGAGATTATTTTTAGAGCAAAGTCTGCCTAAATTATTTGGTTTTGTCAAAGAAAATAGTTTTTATTTTAAAATTTATTATTATCCTATACATGGATTTATTTCATCTTCGTTTTTATTTATACAAAATTTTGTTTATTAATTTAGGTATTGACTTTTCAATTTTGTTATTGTTTTATTGATTAATACAGTGTAATGTCTTGGTTTTAAAACCGTTATATATAGAGTTGTCATTTATTTTTTGGTAATAAATTGCTAATACGTTAGTTATGCTTTAAACCACGATACTAGGCATTCAGTTATTCAATCTACTAACTGCAAATATTGCGATTGTAACCTGTGTTGGAAGAAAGACAGCAGCAGTAATTTGAAATATGTGACAAAATAGTTTTTCACCATCACAATACTCGATTACATCTCACAAAACTGATTCTATCCTACTTCGGTTAGTACCTAGAGGTAGATAATATTTTTATATTAATATTCTTCTAGTTAGTTTTAAATAAAGAGTCTCAGTTTATGGAAGAACGCTACGAATTAATTCCTGCCCTAAATATAGCCTGCTGTTGTGCTTGTTTATTGCATTATTTGTATTTAATTGAAAGGTTTTATTTTGGAAATGACTAACATGCCTACTAAGTGTGAAACATCACTTTTATACATTTATTTAGAAGCACTTTAAAAGCTGCGCCATGTGTTAATTTAATTATGTTATAATACGGGGACGTGGCCTTTTTGGCGCTTTTTCCTTTATAGTTATTGCTCTTTAACACATTTTTGACAACAATAACGGCCTGTTTGATGTATCCAAAAATATAATTCCCATTTCATAATTACCTGACAATTAAAAGTTTTAATCACAATGGTTGCATTCCTCAATGTATTAGGTGTACGACTTGTAATAAATACAGTGAAGTTCAAACAAATTCCATAGGTGTTAACTATTTTCCATTCTTTCCAAGTATTATCTACATTTAATTTGCTGTTCTTTTTGTGGACCAATGCATGGGTAATTATGGTTAAAATAATTAGATGAATACAAATATTAGTCAAGTTTTGTCTGTACTATAAGGCCTAATGTTCATGTACTTGTGGTGAGGTTGATACTGGTGGAAAAGCATATCGTCAAGAGTGGTTTAAGTGCTTTAAGAATCCTAACTTTACGCCAAAAACAAAGAATACAGTAGAATATCCGAGCTGTACGATTATCATCTTTATTGTAATTAGCGTTGGGAACTATCGACTGTTTCAGTCGCTACTTTTGGTTCGACCAATTTTGTTACTAATTACTGTCGACTGTTTCAGTCAGATTTTTAATATGTTCTATTATTTTATGATTATTTTATATTTATGGCTATTATACATCTTTAGTTTTTAGGTTTTGTTTAAGTTCTATTGTATTGTCTATATTTATCATAGTATATCATTTAAAAATAGCAATTAACATATTAAAATACGATAAAGCATTAGTGGGGTAGGGATGCAGAAAAAATATCGATATTTGGTCGATATTTTTTTAGCCTATATTTCTCTATATTTTTTCAGAATAAATATAATTTTTAATAAACCTTTAATACTTAATTAAGTACTTAGTAATTTTAAATGATTATCAAAAATATTACTATACTTTAAGAAACCTAAAAAAAATATATTTTTAGTCTAATATTTCACAATTTTTATTTTTCCTTAAAATATCGGTATATATGTAAATTATCGATATTTTTTATACTTATTCCAAAAAAATCGATATAATTACTATTTTCAATCTTTAGTTTTTTTACTATCGACTTTTTCGACTGTTTTCAGTCGATAGTTCCCAACTCTAATTATAATCAATCCATATCCGATCTTGTCTGATTCTCAACTAATGCTGTTAGTACCGCAAGTTGAAATATTCTTTACCAAATCCTACTGAATGTCCTAACCGTTCAGTTTCCAATATCAGTTTCTTGTTTTTCACATAGCTCTCTTCAGTATTCATCCACGTCTTCTTTGAAGCTGTTCGTTAAGTCTTCCATTTAGAAGGTCTATGTTGCTACGTTTTTTTTTTCATATTTGCATTATGTGTCTCTGTATTTAAGGTTGGATAAAACCGAAGGTCTTCTGGTTTGATCTCTAAGTTGATCAGCCGCCAGTCGGTTGTTTTATAAGTAGTAAGTTGTTAAGTTGTTTAAAAAGACTAAAGTATCAGAAAAATATAGATATATTAAATTTATTTTCGTATTTTATTAACAATATTTCTAATATCTTTTATATTTATTTTAATTTAATGAAGATTAGTTCAGCCTAATACAATATGATGTTACATATTTCGACAGTTTTTGATAGCTAGTATCCTATGTGATATTATATATTTACTTTAAAAGCATTTATTCTGACAAAATTCTGACCCAGTTTCTTTATAGTTGTCCACATGGGACGAAACATTGAAAATCTATTATACGTTGGATGATCCCGATTATTTAAATTCATGATTTCGAAAGAACCGAACGTCGACGAAGTATTCATCTTTGTCCGAAATACTCTGACCAAGTAATTACGAGAAACCTTTTGGTTTTGAAGCCAAAGGTACACGCTTTTGTGTTGATATAAAAGATTACCGGTGGGTTAAGGTAACCGCAGTTCGAACTGTTTTGTTCGCGAATGCGGTTTTCTTCTGGGCAAGTGAACTTTACGAGTCTCAAAGACTTTTCGCTTAAGTACATTACGCAAATTCGGGCAACTTTTAATGGAATTACGAATCCTTATCCGGATGTGATCTTGTAAGGCACCATATGTGGTCATCAAGCCTAGAAATGTTCCCTTTATATAATATTGGATTAAAATTTACAGTAATCTTCCATACTAGTCAGGAGGATCAACAGAAAAGAGCATCCTTTCAACGGTCATTTTATATCTAAGGTTTTTAAGGTATTCCCAATGCTGTTAGTTGGTTCCACGTTTGTTGATCAGCAGAAATATATTGTTGAAAATGCGAAGTATAAATGCGAATAACTGCTTTCCATATAGTATTATTCACTTCTTTGATATATTGTATATTTACTACATTTGGCGGTAAAGCTACTTCGTTATATCCCACTACAATATATTCTTTATTATATTTGACTATCAATAAACGCCCATTTAAAATGAAAAAAGATATATCAGAGCAAGCAATCTGCGTAAGCAAGAGTGCATCGAATATTTTCTAAAATATTTTTCAATGAGATAATGCTAGACCATACAAATACATATGTGGTTACATGTCCACGGAGTAAACAAAGAAATTTATTCTCTCCTTTAATATTTTTATTTCGATTGATTCCATGTGATTTTGCTGAGTACTAGAAAAATTGGAAAACTTTTTAATCTAATCTAGAAAATTCCTTAAATTAATTCACTGCAGCAGTGATCGCGTTTACATAAAATTCCACGGATGTATATTAAGTTTGAAATTGCCACAAGATTGTTCAGAAATATTTATTAATTATGTAATTTTGTATAATTTTCCCTGTAAAATGAAGTGTTTTCAACAGTTTATGTAGTTTATATCGCAGACTGAATTTCTGAGCTAATATGAAAGGGTAACTTAAGAATATGGAATATGTTTTTTACTAATTTTAGTGTTAGTGTTTTTTACTAATTTTAGTTTTTTACTAACATTGGGGTGTGCTTGATCGTTAGGAGCTTTGAACGACCAGACCACCTACAGAAAATCTTAATCAAATAGAAGAGGGCGTTAAGAGAATACGTAATAATGAATAAAAGAAAACCAAAATCGTAGTGATGAGAGAGCCAGAACTTATGAATATATAAATTGAAGATGTAAAAATAGAACAAGTAAATGCTTTTAAATATCAGGGTATAGAAGTCAGAAAAATGAATTAAATGCTTTCATTGGAAATACCATGCATTTTTACTGCACTATAAATAGAAAATTTGTCAACGGAAACGAAATATAAAGCCAAGCTAAAATGGAAGTTTAACATTCGGTTTTGAGACTTTGGTGATGCTAAAGTAAAGGGTGCCTTGGCATAGTCAGAGGCGTAACAATGATGGACAGGATGAGAAGCAAGGAAATAAGAAAAAACTTTAATATTGAATCAGCTGAAAATAATAACAGAAACGTAGAATATATAAAATGATAAAATATCCATATAGAATAATGGAAGGAATAGAAAGCAGAAAACTCGAGGAGACAACCAAGGGAAACTTGGGATGAATGTATTAGAAATAGTTTAGAAGAGAGAAAAAATCTTTCTGTATTTGTTCCATACTATCATGCTTCTTATGAAATCCTAATTGATCTTCTCGAATAATTGTTATATTTTCAAGTAATCTATGTAACAGGTCAATTGAAAAGTCCCGGGCTGACACATAGATGGCCCTACTAGAATTAAATCCATATATTTTTTAGTTAGCCCTAAACCTCAAAAAATGCATGTATAAACTTGATAGCTGTCGGATCATTAATTTGTGAATTATATCATTTTGAATGAAGCAACTTTCGTTATTTTGAAAAAAGGGATAAAAAGGAATTTCGCTTGTTGATAAAATATTGCTTCTTGAAGGGAAAAAATACAGTTGAAGCAAAAACTTAGGTTGATGCCGAGTTTCCAGTCACTACCCCAGCAAAATCAACCATCAAGGATTTGTATGCTAAGTTTAAACGTGATGAAATGATCACCGACGACGGTGAATGCAGTGGACGCCCAAAAGAGGTTGTTACCGACGAAAACATTTTAAAAAATGCACAAAATGACTTTGAATGACCGTAAATTGAAATTTAATAAAATAGCAGACACTCAAAAGATATCAACTGTACGTGTACATCACATTATTCACGAATATTTAGGTATGAAAAAGCTCTGTGCAAAGTGGGTGCCGCACGAGCTCACTTTTGACCAAAAACAACGACAAGTTGATGATTCGGAGTAGTATTTGATCAAGCGTAATAAACCCGAGCTTTTGCGTCGATATGTGATAATGGATGAAATATGGCTCCATCGTTTCATTTCGAAGTCCAATCGACAGTCAATCAAGTGGACTGCACATGATGAACCCGCTCCAAAGCGTGGGAAAGCGCAACAATCGACTGGTAATGTTATGACGTCTGTATTTTGGGATGCCCATGGAATAATTTTCATTGACAACCTTGAAAAAGGAAGAACCATCGATTATTACATAGCGTTTTTGGACCGTTTGAAGGACGAACTCGCCGAAAAATCTCCGCCTTTGCAGAAAAGGAAAGTGTTGCTTCACCAATACAATACACCGTATCACAAGTCAGTGAAAACGATGGCAAAAATCTTCGAATTGCTTCCTCATCTACCGTATTCTCCAGATCTGGCCCACAGCGGTTATTAGGAGTTGTCAGATCTTAAAAGAATGCTCGCTGGGAAGAAATTTTCGTCGAATGAGAAAATAACGAAATTGTACTAGAAAAATGGTATTGAAAAGTCGGAGGGTCGCTATAATCAGTGTATCACCCTTGAAGGGAATTATGTTGAATAAGAAAAATTAATTTTGGCAAAAAAACGTGTTTAATTATGATACGCTGGGGACTGTTCAATTGACTTGTTATTCACTTGATGTTTAATTTTTCAAGAAGTTTAAGAGATTATAGGTAACAGAATTGATAAAGAAAACAACTATCAATAAAAATAATTTTAAGATAATTATCATTTACTGATTACCACTGATATATCTGTGGACAATGTTAAAAAAAAACTTTTTTACAAGCAGTATAATGACAGTGTCTAACAAAATTGTTTATAAACTGCAGTTGAAAAATAAATTGAATTCTTATATAAATAATTGTTTTGGTCTACTTGTTACTATAGACCTATTAAAATAAATTCAAGCCAAAACAAAGAAGGAGGACAGAAAGAATCAGAAAAAAAACAAACAAATGAGAAACGGGAGTTTGCGTTCTTAAAAGTCAAAGGCGCCACGCTGCTTTTACTGCAGGTATCAAATACCTATAAGAAAGATTCATGAATAAAATACAAATTTGTTATGTGTTAAGGGCCGTGGTACACGTCGTTTTCTGTAGTGGCACCAAAGTGGAACCGATGTACAACTTTATTAATATCGTTTATAAATCTGTGTACGTTATGGTTCGTGATGATCAATGGTTGGTGGTCACCGTGAGCGACCAGTAAAACATTTTTATGTGGACGAGATTGGTGGAAAAATATCAAATTTACGAGCGTCCGACTGCTATTTGGATTAGAGCGTTAAGACTGAGACTTTGTCGCATCGGTGACTTAGATCTTGTGTTCCTAGATTTTTAGATAAAAACTGAACACCCTAAGATTCTGGGAAGTTGTTTTACATCGTGTTATAACGACACCAATATGTATTTATAATTCTATTATACAGATGCATAATATTATGCGTTCATTCATCAAATATGTCCAAATTATATTTTAAAAAAACCAATAGAATTTTGTCGTCAAATTTAAATATGGCATTTCTATTCAAAATAACTAACTTTTGTTTATTACTTACTGTTTGATCTTAAATAATATTTAAAATTGATGTTCATGACCTTGTCTTATTTTAAAAGAATGGGGCGTTAGGTAGAGTAATAGCATTGTAGAATTTGTTAATACTAATAAAGATTTCGAATTTCTTCTAAATTATTCAATGAATTGTAATTGATGTTTTTATTATTTACTTTAAGTAGCCGTTACGAGGCCTTTAATCCGGATTTATTGCATCTTTTGCATATATCAGTGAGCAATTTTGTTCTAACTTGAATTAATACATGATAGTTCGCCCTGTGTTATATGAATTTAACTATACTAGAGTTAAGCAACCTGCACAATACTGTGCGTTGCACTAGTACTCACTAATTCATTAGGCTTTATCCTATTGAATCTTCCTACTTAGTTGTTTGTTATGCTGGAGTTGGATAGCATCCACGGTCACATGGTTGAATAATCTGCATTCTTGGCTACCGGCAAATTTGATAACGATGTGGTACAACATTATCCGTTTGGAGCTATCTATAGATGTTCATATTTCGGCAGTACTACGGCCACAGAGTTAAAGGCCATACCAAGTTCAAACAGGTTTCAAAATTTACTAATATAAGAGCAATTTGTTATGTTCAGACGATTTAAAATTACTTCCAAGTCAATACATTTTATCCAATTTGATGTTGGTTTGATCTCGTCTATATTTGACATTTATTTTCCAGCGATTGACTTCTGACTTCCGTTTACAGGTAAATTTTACGTGTACAGACTTACTTTCGTTTAACTTGAGGTGTCAAGTTTTAGTCCAAATGTTAATTTGATTGGTGTCAATGAAGGTTCGGATTTTCCCATTCGGGTGTGTGCGAATGTTGTTTGTTTTTTCAACTATGCCAAGTAAGACAAAGATATACCTATTCCTTCTCGTAGTATTTTTTTTTAAAGAAAGAACCTTTTAAGAGAGATAATTGCTGGCCTCTGTTATGTTGGAAAGAACAGCTTCATTTTGAATTAATAATTAATATTCCAGTAATCTTTGGATTTGTAAAAAAGCATGAAGTAATAACTCCCAAATATATTTCTAGAATTGTAAGAATATTTCAATTGTTTTTTTTATAACATAATTGTATAGGTATAATAAAATTAAATACATAAGACCTAAAATTATAAACAAAAGAATGTTTATTAACTGTTGAACTATTGCGTCCTTTTTAAAAAAATTATATTTTTATTGATCTCTTATCGAGAGTATTAAAACATTACTATTTCTTGGAACTTCAATGAAAGAACTTTTATCATTCAAAAAGCTCGGACAACTATATAAACAGTTCGAGTAGATAATCGAATAAAAAAGAACGTTGTGTAATACTTGTTTAAATAATATAATACTTAGTCAAAGTATTTTACTAATTATTAGTCAAAACTTTGTACTTTTGACCCTATTATATTAATAAGTAATCTTAAAAAATATAATTCCTAAATACACTGCATATTAATGTACATTGTTATTTCCAATCATATTATAAACAAAACACAAAACCATATAAGTATACAGCAAGACTAATTATTATAAAACTAGTAACGAATGTTTCATTCAAATGAAATACAAACATTTTAGATGTGTCGATTTTGATTTTCGTGGCCAGATTCACTATGGACCTGAATGAAGATTGTGAGAAAAGGCAAGTGTGCAAGGCAGAAAAGTGCTTGTTTCTAATAAATATGACCAATAAAGAATCGAATGAACTGTGTAAGAGAAATCAGAGCACAGAGCAGAAAATTATTAGTGAACTTATTTCTTAAGGTTGTTTTTTAACTGAAAAGGTGTATTTTCGGTAATTTTATTCGAATCAACTGTTAGACGATGAAGATAATATCTGCAGAAAGTAATTGAATCTTTCTGATGGGAAACATGCTTTTTTTAAACTACTAATATGATATATAATATATAATAGGTAACGAGATGAAGTATAAGAGAAGTCGGTTTAAAGATGGTAATTTTGATGTGAATAAGAGAGAACAATCCAATTCTTCACAAGCATATAAAACGAGGAATTGGTGGCATTGCATAATGTACTACGAGAGGAATATAAGCAATGACTGAATGCTAATCAATCGATAACTTATAAACGTATAGAAACTGTAATCACTTAAAAACAATGAAAAAATCCCCACATGTATTGAAGATTAGAAACTTCAAAAGGTATCAGAAAATATAGTATTATTTTCGGTCATGATATATAATTGTGATAATATAGTTAATACAGTTATACTGCCAAGTCTAAAACACAAGTAGTCGTATATCAGGCTTGTTAATCAAGTTGAATCAACACTGCTGATGGATTAATACTAGAGAATTCCAAAAGAGATCCATATTTGATATTATTAGAAGGATCTGTTACATTACATGAAAAGTGTAGGTCATTAAAGCTGGAAAGAGCTAGAGCGGAGGTGTAAGAGTGAAACATGATAGGGCTTGATATGATGTTAAACTGAAGATAAACTGTCTGTATGATAGGAAAAGCTCAGATAGACAATAGTTTGAATATCTTTCATTTATATTGTTATTGACATAAAAGCTATATCTGTTATTTGTTTAGGAATTCATAAGAACTTTTAATGCAAGTTTTTTTGTAATATAATATTCTTTATTTTATAAACTTAATACAGTCATAATTGTAAATTAATTTATTACCATTTATTATTAAAACTAACTTAAATAAAGTTAGTAGTAATACTTGTAACTATATACTAATTTATATGCTTCAATCTTCTGATTTTATGCGCGTTTTCTAGTAGTTGTATATATTTAGAAAACCACTTTCACTTTCATGTTTTCCGATAAATTCTTGGATAATATTGTGAATCGAAGGAAGGACTTTGTTTTGTTGTAGTTGGATTACCAATAGATATTGCTATAAGTCAATTAAATTTATTTGATTACTAACTAATCACTTTGATCTTAAGGCAAGTTGGGAGTTAATTACTGACATTAGTGAAGTGAACATATTTCTTATAGCTGCATTTTATTGAAATCTATCAAATTTATAAAAAGTAGTAAATAGTAAAATGAAATAAGGCTGACAATAGGGAAAGAAAACCATGCTTAATTAATAGATTAATACTTGTCATATATTGGACCTCAACCAAAGAAGTGGTAGCTCTTTTCATAGAAATTTATTCTGTGTTCATTCATAACGCTACCTTTTGTCACAGCGGCGGTGTTCTTTGACAGCCGATGCAAATAAAACGGTCAACCCTCGATTCATTCCCTTTAACCCTTTTCAATAATCCACGCTTTTTGCGCCCGAATATCATTGAAAATCTAGAGAAGCGTAAGGAATCTACTGTGTCCGCTTTTCGTTCATTCATATGCGTACTAGATGGTTTTAGATAGAATATACGTCGATAAGATGCATCTTACCTGATAGTGTCACATTCTACATGGACATTTTAGAGGGTTATTGTCAGGTTTAAAATTCAAAACCTTTTTTCCGCTACGGCTAATCCGCTTCATTTCTATCGCAAACCTACAAAAACTAACTCGTCTTTTGGGAGTCGTTCATTTTAATATCGTGTAGCTCGATGATAAATAAATATTTTCGTTTCATTTTACAAGAAGTCGTGAAATTGACACTCGATTTTGAACATATTTTTTCATCATTCCGACTCCTCACTCCTGTAATAATGAATTTAATTAAAAGTAAACAGGGGTAAAATTGTTCTGTGTCTGAACAAGAACAAGCATGTGAATATAATGTCCATTATACCAGAACTAAATGTATATGTTTGGTATATATACCCGCCAGGTATATATTTTCAAATAGCGCTGGGAATATATGATGTATTAAACATCGAAAATAAATTCTCGGTTCTGACTATTTAGTACTACAGCACGATTTAGATTTCATACGGCCATTTTTTGTAAAAAAAAACAATTATAAATTTTTTTTGATGTATATCGGATCATGTGAAAAATAATGATATGTCAAACGTGAAGTATGTGCTAACGGTAATTTCGAATCGTATTTTAATTACGGACGAGTTAATATTTACAAAGTCAAAATATATAATTATTATTTATGGTAAAAAATACTTCGTAATTTCATTTTATTTATTATTTAGTCAAAAATTTAGTGCTTGAGCACTTTCTTTACTTTTACTATTAACAATGCCAAAGAGAAGATGATATGACTTTGGTGGAGGTCAATTAAATGTGCGAAGCGCTACTTTATGCGCTCGACCAGTGAGAGACAGAAAATGATAATAGTCGTAATGGTGAAAAGGATATGCTTAGAATAGATAGAGTGTGTGCACATCAAAAAAACAAATTACAATAAGCACAAAACAATGAAATCATGAAACTCCATAGACGCATTGTTCCTGTGATACAGGAACGAGTAACATTTCACTAAGATGTGGAATTTTTTTATATTTCCAACAAATCAGTTACAATTTGGAAAATGACAATAGTTTTTCAATATTGTAAGGCATTAATTTTATATGCACAGCGGTTAATCTAGTGGGTTATGTTGTGCTATAGGAAAAGTAAAATTTCCACAATTGGTCTCACCATCAGATTCATTATGCTTATTAGTTTCCGGCATAGGAAATGATTATAATCACTTTTTGGTCAGTATTCGCAATATTAATTTCCAAACGATGTTGTTTGGCTCAACAAATATTGTTCTAAACCCAAGATATCATACTCAGTTTCAAATTATTATAAAATAAAAGTTATATGGTACCCTTCAAATTTGTATCCTAAATAAATTGACAAAATTTTATTGAAGATACAAGGATAAATTTATCACCTAATACGAGCGCTGTATACACTATCAGATTTACATGATCAACTCCTACATTTATAATGTCTCATTTTCTAACAGGAAAGCCAACTATTTATATTCATAAGCTGCAGAAAAATGTTACCAAAATAATACACTGAACTATTAAAATCCTACATTACAGAGATATTGTTTAAAGTTAAACAAGAGCAAGCCTAATCTACAATAAAGAAGCTAAAGTGGGTTTACCACAAGGAAGTGTACTGGGGCCATTTCTTTACCCATTTACTCTACACATGTGACACGCCAGAAATGGATCGGGTCAATAGTGAAGAAACCACACCAAAATAACAACAGAAAAGCGATAATATAAATAATTGGATCCAAACATGGAAAATAAAAATTAACCAAAGTAAATCTGTGCATTTGCAGTTCACATATAAGCAGACCACACGAGCATTTATAACAATAAATCCCGAAATGAATTTTGATGCAAAATTTGGAACTGATGGAAGAAACCCGTAAAGAACAGTTGCGTTTTAGATAAAAGTGGAAAAATATGTTGGTTAATTGGAAGAAAATTACAAATATTAGTTCATATTAAATTGCTATTATACAAGCAAGTTTGGAAGAGGAGTATTGTGAAGTATTGTAGGTGCATCAAGTTACTACAGAGTTGATTACCTACAGCAATACCTTCAGGTATCGACTGTCACTTAGGAAATCAAGAGAGTGGCAAGAGAAATGGAGACATGAGCACATACTCTATTCTCGTGCTAATATCGAAGCAATACAACTCTTGGATAACACCAAAACAGGCTACAGATTCAAATAAACCAAACCATTTCGTCATGTATATAGGGTAGTATAGTAAGCTGCACTTAATAAAAAAACAGCATTGTTAACAGATAAAGGTTATTATACTACAGACTAAGATATGGCCGATGGGTCCTCCTAGATATATATCTAGATTTATGTTTTTGTGAACATAAATTGTAGGTTAGTTGGCAACTACTAGTAATAATATAATGATAAATATAATAGAAGACGTAGGGCTTTCTGATTACCATTTGTTCAGATGGATGCATCATTGTTTAGCTGCCATACGGTTTCAAAATGCTGAAGAAGTTTGAAAATGTATCTTTATCTTACTAGGAAGATGGGAACATATTTTAATTAATATATGTTATACTACATATTTTTCAATATATATCTTTTTTAAAGTGAAAGTATAGTTAGAATACGTACCTAGAAACCCAATAATTAAAAGATCCATTACTTTAATGTATTTACAATCGATCAGAGTTCAATATTCAGTGCACAGGATTAGTTTAATGGTACAGCTCGTTCTTAGCATCAACCACGCATCTGATAAGGCGCTTAATTAATATGGTGAAACTGAGCGGTCGTGACGTCTAACATCTTCAATTTCGCTCTCGCTCGTTTATTTTCCACAGTCGGCAATTACGAATGGCCGCTTCGGGCCTACCCGCAGCATAGACCAAGTAACCCACTGCTTTAAGACAGCTTGGCTCGTTTGGCATTAATACCTATATATCCATTTCCATTTCTTGTAATTCTTCAGCAGATATAGGGGCCCGACGTCAGCGTTGTCTAACGGCAGATGCCTCGGTCTAATAGCCACCAGGTACCAGTTATTACGACAACCTCAAGAGGCGATTGTCGAAGTTTTTTTTTATAGTTATACATGCGCGGCAAAGTCAGAGTTGGCGCGGCAACGTTATCTAACATAATATTATAATGGGAGCGCTTACGTGAGCTAATAAATAAGCAAACAATTTTTATCTGCGTATAATATTTTATATTTTTATTATTAAATAATTTGTACATTTCACACTGAAATGCGACACAATTTCAGTCAGTTAGAAAATAGGGTAGAAAAACCCAAGAAGAAGGACAAGTTAAAGAAAAACAAAAATGAGTAATTCACTCTTACGAATTGTAACATGGAACGGACATTGACTAAATTAGCTGGTCCGGAAACTAGAACTATTTCTGAGAACAAATAACAGGGATATAGGTCTCATATCAGAGACTAATTATTCTAAAGAAATTACATTAAAATATGGGGTTATGATGCACAATAGACAGTAAACCCCAGTGAACGTGTTGGAGGCAGCACAGCTCTATTCATAAAATAAAATATACAGCATTTCCAACAAGACGAGCTAGGAAAAGAAGAAATACATGCTACGATAGCATTGAAAAGAACGGTGCTGAAATAAACTTAGGTGCTATATACTGTCCACCAAGATACAAAATAACACAACAACAATATAGTGATTTAGTTTCAAAATTAGGCCCAAGGTTTATTATTGAAGGTAACTTTAATGTTAAACACGCAGCCTGGGATTCGCGTATAACACCTGGAAAAGGAAACCAATTACTCGCTCCAATAAATATTACTAATTGTAACTATCATTCAGGGCGTGAACCCACTTACTGGCCCACCGACAGTAACAAAGTGTTTACTGGACTTTTACATTTCGAAAGGCATCCCATCAAATCAAGTACAAATCGAGAGCTTGTGCGAACTATCATCTGATCCCACTCAAGTATTGTTAACACTGGGCGCGACAATTCTGACAAAAAAAAAACAACAAAGAAGCCTAATCTTACTAACAAATTTAGTAACTGAGACACGTTTAGACTTATAATGCAGCAGCAAATCAGTTTAAACATAAGACTAAAAATTATCGGCGATCTTGAGCTGCAAAATCGAAATATAATTGAATAAATTCGGTATGCTGCAGAAGAAGCTACCCATAACGTCATCAAGAAAGAAATCAGAATATGATGTAAATTATCTCCTTGAAATTAGGGAATTGATAAAAGTCGAAAAGAGTGTGGTACAGAACCAAAAATGCTCTATACAAAACAATATTTATTAGCATTAGAGTACGGTCTATTAAATGATCAACATGAATGGGTTCGACATAGCGATGAATTAGCAGAACATTTAGCTAACGTATTCCAACCGAGTGATGTAGAAGCTGTAATAGATATTGTAGCGACCGCTATAACCCTTTGGGCCACCATGTAGTCACCTACACCAAGTTCAAAGTTTGGCAACACTGGGGGATTGGTACCATACGATTTCCCGCTATAAAAGACCACCATGACGACGTCTTGCTCGCTTTTATTTTCTCTACACCCTTGTAACAGTACCACTTCTTTACCTAACCTAATATCCTGTCCATTCTCCTGTCAACCACATGTATCATTCAATATTAAAATAAACAAGTATTAACTCAACTAGTCTTTTCAGTTCTCGTATGAATTTATTCCGCAAAATAGTATTGAATGTTCGGACAAACAACCTGATGTAGCTGCAAATCGGATTTCTCTAATGGAGGTCGCCACAGAAATTGATAGCAACCTCAATCCTAAAAAGATTCCTGGAATTGATCATATTTTACCTAGGTCATTAATTGAACGGTCACGAAAAGCAATAATCATGTTAACATATATATTCAGTGCTTGTTTGAGAGTGACACATGTTCCGGAATGTTTGAAGATTGCTCGAATAATTATGCGTAGAAAACGCAGAAAGGTTTTTTTGAAAGGTTTGAAAAGTTAGTTTTTACAGACCTATTTTGCTGTTACCTGTGATATAAATTAAGCCATTAAAACATCAGCATAGCAAATTTTAGTAGCGGTCAACAAGATCTACAAATAGGCTAGAAACTGGAATATACAGCTTAATTGCTCCAAATCTGTCCAGATTAATTTAGCCTTGCGGTGAACTGACAAAATTCTATTTATATCACTTGACGGGGAAGCTCAGATACCTTGGAATAATCTCGTGGTAGGTTAAGTGTTTCCAGCTTACTAACTAACATACATGTCAGAAAAATATCAGAGCAGATTAGACTTAAAGTCAAGCAACTGTACTGGTTAGTCGGAAGATCAGAAGTATCAGCTTGACCTAAAATCAAAGATATTGGTTTATCAGTCAATTATACAGCCAATTTGAATATATAGGTTGCATATATGGGGTTGCAGTAAAACATCAAATCAACTTGTGATCCAACGCTCCCTAACATAGTTCTACGATTAATTACCAATGTTTATCGCTCCGAAACCAACGATAAAATGGATACACGACGTGGTCCAAGATTTCGCCTTAAAACCTGAAATAAGGTTGATAAACTACAGTAACGTGGAAGTAATACAACTATTATACTACACACAGGAAATCAGAAGAATGAAGCGAACCAAACCACACGAACTTGTTTAGTGTATAAGTGTATTCTTCTAACTTAAGTGGATTAGGTTAATTTTAGATTGAATTAGTTTTTCTTGCTTGTTTATTAGCGGAAGTATAATAGAACAGTAGTAATAAATTAATTTGTCAATTCAGATTGTACTAAGCATATATATTGTAATGCTTTTTCCTATTTTTTGCCACTGTTTTTTTTACACAGCATGCACAGGATTTGTTTTTTAAATTCATTAATCATTCTTGTAATTTTCTTAATCAGGTCATGTGATATTGATCCGATATTTGAAATTTGATGAACGTGGCGTTGAGAGTTAACTTTTGATGCTAAATGCAACATATCCTACTATTATCAAGTTGCAAAATCGCATTCTCTTTTAATGTTCACCTCAGATGCTGCAATTTCTATCGATATATATTTCCCATAGTATTTTCAATCAGCGTGAGCTTCCATTTCTACATATTCAAAATTCTTTGGCTGACTCAATGTCAAATCGCCGTACCTAAAACGTAGAAATCGATATTCATATTTTTTTTAGATATGCAATTTTGTTCAAAATAATTCACGTCTATATCTCTGTTTCTAGTCTATGTTTTTTCTTTCATGATATAATTTCTTTTGGGCGTAACTTTTAATTCAGTTCTTTAGTTTTTAGTACTGATGATCATGCAGCATGAAATTATGCTGTTTTTGTGTTAATTTCGCGATTATTGGTGATTATTTTAAAAATAAAGGACTGACAAAAAGAAACAAGTAACAGTGTATGTTAAACCACTAAGAATAACACGACAATATAATTATTATTCCTGTAGAATTATCAATATAGCATTAAATCTGTTTTTTGGGTGTTTTTTTTTCACTGGATCCACTCGAAAACGACCGCCGTCAGAAAATGAAGACATAGAATATATTATTTTCTATAATTTATTCTATGCAATATAGTGCGCATGCAGCAGATCAGCAATTGTTTTTTAAGTAATGTATGCTAGAAAGCAGTTGGATTGAAAATTAATAAAAAAAAGAATGCACTTTTTTTTTTCGAAAATATATAAGCTATAAATATGCGCCTTGCTCGAGGCGCCTCAGTGCCGGCAATGTCTACACGTCGTCGTCGTCAAGGTCGCGAAGCCGTCATTCCTTCGCCTATCTGGGTATCTGGGTGTCTGCCGTCCAAGAGAAGATTCAGCACGCGCTAACCACCTAGACCAGGTATTTTTAGATCATGCGGGCGCCCTTACCTTCAGCACGGAATACCGTCGTACCGTCATCGTCGTTCGACAAATAGTTAATATCACTTTTATTATCTGCCGTTTACTTCACAACTGTGTGTATGTACATATGGGAAATGATCGAGCTTATTACTAGTCCACGGGAGATACTAAATTTCGTATCACGGGTTAGGCTATTAAGATCGTACCCGATATGACGTTCTCAAAATTATTGGATCTTCGTCTAAAATCTACGGACGTTTTTCATGCTGGATAAATCTTAGTTTATATCAGATAATATTAATTACTACATCTTGTATTACACCAGATATCGAATGTAACTGACCAGTTTAATACATGATATTTTATATTAATCTATTTTAAATTGCCGTAAAATATTTTTCAAACTGGACTTTAAGTAAATGTATATTACAAATTAATAATACAAATTTATGTTTTGTTATGGGCGGCTGCAAAAATTAATTTGATATTATTGATATGAACACGTCAATTGAAAAGTCCCCGGCCTAACATAGTGAAACACATATTTTTGGTAAAATTAGTTTTTTTTATTCAGCATAGTTCCCTTCAAGGGTGATACACTGAGGGTGAGCACCACTTCATTCTACGAAAATTTCTTCCCAGCGAGCACTCTTTTGAGATCTGAGAACAGGAAATAGTCGCTGAGGCCATATCTGGAGAATACGGTGGATGAGGAAGCAATTTTTGGGTTTCGAATTAATGTATTTTTGCTATTGTTTTCATTGACTTGTGACACGGTACATTCTCTTGGTGAAGCAGCACTCTTTTTCTTCAAATGCGGCCGTTTTTCGGCGATTTTGTTCTTCAAACGATCCAACAACGCTATGAAATAATCGTTGTTGATGGCCCTTCTTTTTTCAAGGTAGTCAATGAAAATTATTCCATGCACATTTCAAAATACAGACGCCATAACCTTGCCAGCCGTCTGTTGCGTTTTCCACGGTTTGAAGCGGGTTCATCGCGTTCAGTACATTCGGATGACTGTCGATTGGACTTCAGACTGAAATGATGGAGCCATGTTTCATGCATTGTCACATATCGGTGGAAGAACTCGGTTTTATTACGCTTAGTCATCTTCAAACATACAAGTAAAGGTGCAACCTGTTTGAGGAAAAATAGGAATAAAGAAACAGTGATTGAAAACAAGGAGCGCTTCATGCCCGGCGGTCCGGTACTTACCCTAGGTGATTTGACAAATGTTGGAACTAAACTAGAAGAAAATGTTATTTTCCGCGCCGGGAATTGAACCCACGACCTCCTTTTAGGAGCTAAATACTTTAACCATTACACTACAAGCTATCTGAGTGGTTTTTGCACTGTACGACTCCCTATCTTCTGTCACATCAGCTCAGCAAAAAAATTATACACACATGCCTGATTATTTTATATAAAAAGATATGTGAAAACTTCGTACATGCTTTTGAAATTTGATGTTTTCCCTCGATTTGCCCCCTTATCCCCCGTCAGATCCTGACTGGGGGTGGAACTTTTATGGGAACTTTTATGGGATAGAACCACCTCGGAAATGCACTCTTTCGAATAAAAAAAAGATTGAAAATCGGTCCATCATTGAAGGAGAAATCGGCGAACATACATTAAAAAAAATACAGCCGAATATAGAACCTCCTCCTTTTTCGAAGTTGGTTATACATGATATGTTACTTAAAGCTTGTCCCCACAGTATTTTTTTCACATAGTGTAACACTCACTAATTTTCTTTTAATGGCATTTAATTAAATCTAATTTCCATTAAGTTTAAATAACTAACCAAATAATGATAAGTTTAAATTGCTACATCACTGTACATTATAACAAAGTATTATAGGTATGATAATTTTCAGAATTCTAACAACTTTAGAGCATCAAATATGAGTATGCATGATTTTTTAAAAGTTTTTAGGCTATAAACATAAATATGGATAAATAAATGAAGTAATACATGTTTGTACATTAAAACGGAGAATATAGGAATAATATAATTTAGAAATGTATATTAAATGAATGTATTTACAACTATTGGACGTATTCTTGATTTAGCAAAACTCAGCTTTAAAATAATATAATCAATATAATTGATTCAAAGTTCAAAGAATAAAATGTCTTATAGTAACATATTTTATTGCATTAATTTTAATGCCGATATTTTTCGATAATTTTCGTGTTTATTTTGGAACTTAATTTTAAACATTTATTAAACAATACCGCTACTTTTTAAAACATTTAGGGAATTATCGATATTTTATCAAAACTCCACAGTAAATAACAATATATTGATGAAATGTATACCCATAGATAACATTCAGTTCGACAATAAAATAAACCAAGTTAAATGTAATAGAATTTCTAACCAATTGTAACGAATACAAAGTTTTTCCTTTTTTCAGACATGGTAACACATTCGAGGGGTACTTGAAAACTTACGAAAACCACAAGTGAACTCAATCTTGCTCAATTGACCCGACACAATCTCCGAAATACGGCTCAGCAAGGTTTTCGTGTACTCTTTGTGTCGGCGATCCTTTGAGATTCACCGCAAACTACCGGTAGGTACTTACTTTGTTTTTCACGTCTGTAAACAGTGCCGGCAAAGATATCGGTACCAAGCTAACTGGTATTGTTTCGACAAAATGTAATTATTGTTTTGACGTTTTCAAACGCACGATATCCAGTAATTTTCGTAGACTAAAGGGTTTGTTTAGAAACATGGCGCCAAATAAATAGTTGTTTGTATTGTTGTTTACATCGGATTTTGGTTAGAAGAGTAATTTGATATTAACCTGTCTGTTTTCAGAAACAGGGATGTTTTTACGGATGATTAAATTTGGTTCAAATAGGAATAAAGGCGGTAGGATGCTTTGTCTTAACAACATTCTTTATACTGCTTTATTTAAGTGATCATTTATAGACAAGTTAATGTTTACACTGTTCTAATAGATTAGACCAGAACTGTTACAGAAAACATTCAATACAAGGAAGTCTAGGTTAAACTGTATCTTGTTTTAGTAATAAATATAAAACAGAACAATTGTGGAAAACCTACAAATTATACCTGCCATTAGAGGTTCGTAACAATGGCAGTATAGAGATCTCAGTAGAATATTAAGTAATCCATTTAGGTGGAACTCGAATTTTAGGAGTTCACTTATTTTATCCGCAATAGACAGTTCCTTATAGAATAATATATGTTGTTTTTATTCATTAATATATTATCTCTTTAATATTTTATTTCTAAATGCGTAAAATTAAAAAATTAATGCTTATGCTTATATACAATAAAATACCTGAGTTGTTTTTAATTATAGAATCATTAAAGTAAATCTAATAAAGTTGAGAATAATCATAATGAAAAATAGAGTCTGAACTATTTATTTATTTTTTTATAACATCTTTATTGATACGCTTAGTACAATCTTAATTTACAATTAATTTATTACTACTTTGCCTATGTGCTTGGATTAATTAACAAGCAAGACGAGTGCGAGAAAATATATCAGTATGTATTCCTTAATTATAAAATTATAATTATTTATTAATTATTAACTTATAGCTATAGTTTACACTAAATGTATACACTTTATATAAGTTCGTTTGGTTTTGTCCGCTTCAATCTCCTGACATCCTGCGCGCTGTAGATCAACCTCTTTGATTTTAGATCAAGTTGAGAGTATATTCCGACTAACCAGTATAGTTGTTTTATTTTGGTTCTAATGTGTTTTGCTTTTTGTCTAACGTGATGCTTCCAATTTAATCTACCGTCAAGATGGATTCCAAGGTATTTAGCTGATTCTGCTTGAGGAATCGGACACAATAGTGATATAATTAAGTTTTTATTATTTCGCCTCAATGCAAAATTAACGTGGACAGATTTGGAGCTATTAAGTTGAATTTTCCAATCTTTCGCCCATTTGTAGATTTTGTTGACTGCCACTTGCACTTTTTCTATTGCCCTAGGCAGAGATATATCTTTTGCCATAATAATTGTTTCGTCAGCAAAGGTTCCAAGAAGTGTTTCTTTTGTTGTTGGATTGTCAGCAGTGTAGAGCAGATACAGGAGAGGTACTGAGACGCTACCTTGTAGAACTCCAACCGATATATTTTAAAAAAATTATTTAGTCTAATTAAAAAAAAATATTGGCGTTGTATAGATACTTTGTGTTATATTTAAAATATAAATATTACAAGTTTTTTTACAGAAGGGCATATCTATACAGTTTTCATGTATTCATTGTGCAATCTCATAAGTAAATCGTAAATCTGTAATTGTGATTACTGTTGTATTGATGTACAAATTGATTGATTAAATTAGGGACAGTATTATGAGGGTAAAAAAGTAATTAGCTACATGTAAATATTCTTAAAACTTTGCTGAATGTTCTGAGACAAAAATAGCAAACTTTGTTTTGAACAATACTGAGGAATATCAGTCATACTTAATTATAAACAAACCTAAAATATCAGCTACCTCTTAAATCAATTCCGTAAGACTTAGTGGTAATTGTCGAGCATCAGCTTTTTTGCATTGAAAATATTTTCTTCGTTAGTAGCCGTTAAAGGTCAATCAAAGTAATTATCTCAATCTTTATTGGTCTCTTTTTAACTCATTGTATTTGTGGTTTTGATCCGCCGTAATTCTTTTATAATATTTTCAATAATTCAGCACTTCATTTTGTCATTATAAAAACCTTAAGATTCTTACAAACTTAAAGAAACAATCATGTTACCATTTTGCGCGGTTTTTTCCAATAATGAATATTTCTGGATATTTTTGTCACAGAATATATATCAAACCACCGAACAAAACCAACTTTGACGCATTGTACTATCGATACAAGAATGAAACTTTCGCCCCATTATTAGTACCCTTCAAGAATGGACCAAGTACCGGTCGGATTGTCGAAATGTCACTTTAACTTTCACATTTTTCAGCGGAACTCAAAGGGTTATAGAAAACGCGGCTTGTTCAGACCTGTAACCCATAGAAAGCGGGACAAAAATATGTTGCGATTTTCAATAGTATACGTTCAGCCTAGTGTGAGATATACAAACAATATATGAATTGAATTATTTTTGCTCAAAATCGGATAAACTTTAATCTCGGCGCAGGGCACAATACGATTTTGAAGTGGTAAATATTTGCAGATCGAAATCTCGGGCCGGATCAATAGTGATATTGTTTCGCGCCACGGAAGTACCATCTTATCGACCCTCATATATCTATGCTATGATCGATATGATCGCTAAGTAGCCAATATTCCGAGAGAATTTATCTCTTTTTTTTTAATCCCACTAAATTCCGAGACAATATACTATGTATATATACAGTGTGATTTTTTAGACGTGAAAAATTGTGGGAAATAATTTGTTTAAAAAATATTATTAATACTTTTCAGGATCGCCAGATTTCTTCATTTTGTTAATACTGTAGAAAATATATTATCAGATACATTTTATATAATATATTGAGAAACAATACAATAATTCATTAGAAAAACAATTTAGAATGTTAATAAATAGGTACTCGTACTATAAAACTAGTGAAAGGTTGAAAGGTGAAAGAAAGAAGGAGGTAGAATAATTAAAAGACAATTAATTACAAGATTTATTGAAGGAAAATCCAGATAAAACTGTCCAATAACTTTCAGACACCTTGGCAAGCGATGAGAAAGATTCACAAGGAAGATGTTCGAGCTATTTTAACATCTTTGATTCAACAGTTCATTGATTACCAGGCAAAGAAACAAGAGTCTGAAGCGGGCTGTCGATAAAAATTTCCTAAGTAGCCAATATTCCGAGAAAATATATCTCTTTTTTTAATCCCACTAATTTCCGATGCAATATACTATGTATATATACAGTGTGATTATTTAGACGTGAAAAATTATGGGAAATGATTTAAACAAATCATATTATTACAAAAATATTATTAATGCTTTTCAGGATTTCAGATTTCTTCATTTTGTTAATACTGTAGAAAATTTATTATCAGATACAGTTTATATAATATATTGAGAAACACTACAATAACTTTACTAGAAAAACAATTTAAACTGATAATAAATAGTTACTCGTACTATAAAACTAGAGAAAGTTTGTTTCTTATATAATAAATATAAAAATTGGTGGAATTCTTTTGGTTTATAAAAATAACTATAATATAATCACTAACATTTTTCAATAAATTAAGTAAAATATCACTAATTTCTCCCTGATTTCATTTATTTAATTATCGACAGAAGAAAAAGTAGTTTTATAAGCTTTACTTTGTAATAAATATCTTAGAAACATATGCGTAAGTTATGTACACGGCTGCAGATTACAAAAATAATTCTGTTAGTGTAAAATGAAGTAGTATCTCTATTCTTTTATTCTATGAAATAAATATGATCAGATTTTTATTGTAGATTTAACACCACAGGCTGACATAACTCAATTTTCTTTTATTTTGATGATTACTATTCGATTAACATCAGTAAATTAGTTCGTTGTAAAAGAAGTTTTGTTTCGTTCCAAAAAAGAAGCTATTTCAAGAAATAAGGGTGCTAAAGTTACTTCTCCAAAAAGTGTTGGAAAAATTGGTATCCCAGTTATCATCCTGCAATTCTTGCAGATATATATGGTTCGTTTTTACCATATATTACCATAAATTTTTCCGTGCGGTGTGGTTCATGTTTGACCGAAGTCTTTGGAGGACGTTGTATCTCAATTTCTAATAGGCTTTCAATAATTTTCAATAGGCCCTCTAAATTTTCTATGGTGGTTTTATTTATAATTTTGCACGAATTAAGTAGCTTTGGATATACATAACATTCAAATGATAAAATAGTAATGATGGTATAATAATGATGAACTCTTAAAGCAACACAACATCAATATTTTAGATGCAATACCTGCTATTGCTAAGATATTTTTTAATTCGTATACATTACAGGTTGTTTTTTCTGCTTTAATGATAAAATAGATAAATTACTAACTTCCAGTTCAGTGTTGTGGAAGATTTACACCGATTGAAAACTACCGGCACATGACTAAATGTTTTTCTTATATCTTATTGCAGATCTTTTGATATCATCAAATGTCTATTGGGATATAGAGGATTATGGTGTACACCATTAGTCAGGATAGATCCATATATATGATATATCCATGTAATTTTGTAGTTTCATGCATTTTTGAATGTTAGTTTGTACACCAATAACAATAAAAATAAAACATAATTCAATAAAATTCTTTCTGATTGATTTTTATGTTCTTTTGTTTGGCGATACATTTTTTTTTCACAGCTGAATTTCTTTTATTTTTAATTTGCTCATTCCAATGCAAATTTACATCGATATTTATATCAGTATACTTATTTTTGTTACTGTACATGAATTGCTGTGTAGATTGCATGAGAACTCAATACCCATAGACCATAATCCTCTATATCCCAATAGACATTTGATGATATCAAAAGATCTGCAATAAGATATAAGAAAAACATTTAGTCTTGTCCTGTAATTACGAATCGATGTAAATCTTCCACAACACTGAACTGGAAGTTAGTAATTTATCATTTTTTACATTTTTTACTTATTATTCTAAGTCAATTAAATATTATTGTGCTACATAGTAACTGGCTATCATGTAACATATTTGAAATATGTATGGATGTAAAAAACAGCAGTATATTAGCACATGTAAAACTATCAATTTGCTTAGTTTAACCATTATCACATCCTATTTCCCATAACTGACTTAATGCGTGAAATTTTTGGATTAATTTGTGATGGTCGAAGCAGATGCCAATACAAGAAGACTTGGTAGTGGCAGCACAGCGAACATTAATCCAAAATTGGTAGATAGCATAGTCGATTAGACAAAATCTCTAATAATATTATGTTCGTTCGTGATGTTTGACCAATGGAATTGAAATGTGTTATGATACTTTCTAATGATGCGGATGAGAAATACGTTGCCACGTCGGAAAGAATTCATGCCAAATAGATTTTAAATCTGAAGGAAAGGAAAACATGAAAAATTAATTGAGATTAAGAGTGAGGGGTGGAGTATTAATTTTTAGTCTTACATTGTTACTCTTTGAAACTTCTATAGAATCTGTCTGTGACCGAGCTTTACAGCATAGTAAATCGAACATAAGTTTTTATAAAAAAAATAGTAAATATACATTAACAGCAACAGGGATAAAAGATTTTTCAACAATAAATGGCTTATCTAGGCCTATTTTGGTTAATATTTGAAAACTTTTAAAGTAAAAACATATTGGGTGAAATAATTTAGAAAAACTTGATAACACATATATTATGATGCCTCTAGATTATCTACGAAGCGAAACAGCAAGCATCTCTGATGATCCTGTCAATAAAAATTAAGTATTTAACTCTACCAATTTCCAACTGACGGAAGTAAAGTTTTAACCTCCTAAAAGTTGGCATTTCGTTGATGTGCTCGAAAACCTAATCGTCTAATCCTCAAATACATTTTCTTTTCTGATTTGGTGATTTTGAATTACCGATTTTAGAAACAATCTCCTTAAGTTTTCACGTGAGCCGAAGCCGTAATAAGATTAGACCTTTGTACCGACCCTCATGACGACGTCCTTACAATAGGAAAAATACCCTTTCAACAATTAATCTTCTTAAGAAACAGAAGCTCTATACGTGTGAGTTGTTCTTGGGGTTTTTGTAAATGTCAAGCCTTTTTTATTAATTCTTTTCGGATGCTCGATACGTATGTCATAACCACTCATACTGGTACTTTGATGATTGCGTTAGTAAGAGAGTAAATATAACTATAATTTCTTTTCTTCGATTAAACAAATTCATTATAAGTTTTTAATTACCTTGGCTAGGGTTATATTACGTGAAGACATATAGTATATTCAGATACTTTTAGTAATGCATCATGGATATTTGTGACGTCGAAATATTGCAATGTTGCTGAATTAACTCTGAGTTTTAGTTCAGTTTGACTTTGACATACAAAAAAATTCTAATCTAAATAAAATAATTGAACAGAAATATTATGAAATATAATTTATTTTAACATAATAGTAAATCTAATACATATATTATCGAAGGACACAGCTATAATAGTTTGGTTTAGATTTGTTTTATTTACATTTAACTCTTTTCCACAACATCCATGAGGTAGAGTTTCTAGGCGCGTTTTTTTTATGCAGATGTATCCCCCTGGAGGCCTAATTCACCTAACTAACAGTACTTTTTTCGTTTAATTCTTGTTTCCTCCAATGGTGCGTTTACTTGTCAAGTCATCTTGGTATCACTGTATATTTCATTTCTTCTTCTACTGTGTACACCATTCTTCATAAAATTAATCACTGAATTCTGTCTAATGCATTTACGATACCTACAAGACAGTGAATATTCATTCTCTGCTCATACGTTGTAACCCGCTGTACAAAAGACTTTGAATAGACTATATAATTGTTTTGGCATGATAATTAACAATACTACCTTGATCAGAAAATAATAAGATGGAATAATCGTGTTCCTAGTGATATTTTATCATTCATCATTTCATTTTATCACTATCCAGATCATAAAAAAAGTATTACTTATTATTATTAAAATGATAAATATGTAGGAAATAATTTGATTAAAAACATTAATCTTCCGAATTCTTTAATTTAATGAATATATTGTAAAATATATTTATTGGTATAGTTAATTTGGAATAATAAAGGGTTATTTGTTTCCTTAACAAGTATGAAATTTTGTGTTCTTCCATTTTATAAAAAATAATTCTTCGTTACCGACGATACTAGGCCACAGGACATATGCGTCTTTTATATGAAGCTGTGTGCGAATTATGTGTTGGTAAATCTTGTTTTTTTATCAGAATAACAGAATAACATTTAATCAGAATAAGAATATCAGATGGTTTACCCATAGTTCAAGCAGACAAAAAAATAATTTCGGTAATATCATTTTGATTCAATTAGGGGTATTGAAAAAAGCTGACACAATTATCAAATGTAACTATTTCAGAGATTGAGAACACGTTGACACAAAGACGAAAGTGAAGGGAAATACATTTAAGAAAACCCTTTTACAATGGCACATACATTTTTTTTATTAAATGTTTGCATGTATTTTGATTAGCGATTTCTATTTGCATTATTTATCTACCTAAAATAACAGTTCTTCAGTTACTGTTATTGTGTTATTCAATATACACAGACGCTTATAATGGAATGTTCAAAATTGCATTTTCAACCGATTATTTTGTTTCTTAGTTTGGTTATGCTGCATCGGCATAACTTAATTGAAGATTTTGTTTTCAACGATTAGAGAATAGTGGCCTTAATTTCAGTGACAAAGAACGACCTGGAGGAAAAAGGAGGTAGAATAGTTCGAAGACAATTAATAATAAGATATATTGAAGGAAAATCCAGATAAAACTGTCCAATAACTTTCAGACACCTTGGCAAGCGATGAGAAAGATTCACAAGGAAGATGTACGAGTTAAGACATTAACATCTTTGGTTCAACAGTTCATTGATTACCAGGCAAAGAAAGAAGAGTCTGTGGTGCGCTGTCGATAAACATTTCCTCTAGTAATATAATCCCAAGCTAAAGAAGTTATGGGTTACTTCAGCGAGTCAATGAACTTCCTCATTGAACAAAGTGAGCAACGTATTGTTGTAACTTCTGTCGCACTCAGTGTACATAGCGCACCTGCAAAACACTAATGGGCTTTATCTTTAAAATCAATAATTTTGATATAATATATGAAACAAATGGCATATGGAAAACCATAAAATTCAATGATAAAGGATTAAAAGTCTGAAATAATTATTGAAACCTGAAATAACCTATCGGTGTGGCACCACATGTGGAAAATTGCTTTGGATAGGGTTATCTACACAGTATTTATTAAGCAACACTTTAGTAAAAATAGTAATAAAAATGTTTTTATGAAAATAGTAAAAAACAGACCGATTTGGATAACTTATTAATGAACTAACTACTGTTGTTTTTAGTTGTGACAGTATTTCGAAATAAAACACAAATACAAAATAACACAGTCTAACTCACTCTATAATTATCTAAATAATTGATGTTAAAATTAATTTATTGTAATACTATTATAAGATGCTCATTTTATTAGTAAAATACCATAGCGAGATCTTAAAATAAAATTCCTATCTAATTTTTTTGTTATGGGAAAAGTGTAGAAGCTACTTTAGGTAGCGGACTAAGATACCTGTAAGTGTATTCGAATTGAGATATTGTCAACCCCATCGGGACCAACGAAAAAAGGGTTGGTGTCACACGGGGTTACAAAAGATCCCGCAGTGTGGGAGTCTTACCTGTCCCACGAAATTTATAATCGACATTTAGAACTGGAGACATATAAAGAAGAAGATGTTTACGGAAACAACATGTGGAATATTAAAATGCGCTTTTTGCGGATCTTTTGAATGCCGGTCGGTGCTCTTGGGTGGTATATGAGGGTTGTTTGGATGAGTTTGGTCTCGAAATATGAATGAAGATGAAATGAGACGGTCATGTAGGTCAATTATCAATTCAGCTTCCGTTTTACACGAATAGACATATATAGCTACTAAGAAATTCTCTAGTCATTAGCATACACGGAGTTTTTCACATTAATACTACTGATTTATTAATATTTATTTTAAACGAGCTGACCCCGCAAACGTTGTTTTGACATGTAAATAATTCTAGAGAATTTCTAGTGTAGAAAAAAATGACCAACTTATTGCAAGTGTGTAAGGATGTGGTATATTTTTTTATAACGTCTTTATTAGATACGCTTAGTACAATCTTAATTTACAATTAATTTATTACTACTTTTCCTATGTACTTGGATTAATTAACAAGCAAGACGAGTGCGAGAAAATACATCAGTATGTATTCCTCAATTATAAAATTGTAATTATTTATTAATTATTAACTTATAGCTATAGTTTACACTAATAGTACACACTAAATGTTCACACAAGTTCGTATGGTTTTGTTCGTTTCAATCTCCTGCCATCCTGCGCGCTGTCCAGCAGTTGTATTGCTTCTACGTTGGTATGATTTAGTAATCTTCTTTCGTGTTTCAAGGCGAAATCCTGCACAACTTCGCAAATCCATTTGATTTCCAGGTCATCGTGCAGTTCTTCATTGGTTACATAGCGATAGGCATTGGTAATCAATCAAAGAACCTTGTTTTGATAGCGCTGTATGACTAACTGATTTGAATTTTTAGTGCAACCCCATATTTGCACCCCGTAGGTCCAAACTGGCTTTATAATTGTATTATAGATCAACCTCTATGATTTTAGATCAAGTTGAGAGTATCTTCCGACTAACCAGTATAATTGTTTTATTTTGGTTCTAATGTGTTTTGCTTTTTGTCTAACGTGATGCAGATGTGGTATATGACTGAAAAAGGCATGGAGCGCTGTGAACGATGAGGGAATATAAAAATAACAAAACACCAAACATTTTTTTAGTTTATTATAATATATTTTAAGTAATAATTATTTATATCATTAATTTATTACACAATATTGATCTCTTAATTCTACAGTGTGAACAATATTTTTTGTTAGCCCGTCTTTAGCTAATACAAACAAACTTGATAGTTTACCCATTCGAGAGCATGCAACGTATAATTGTCCGTGTGAAAGACATGGTGTGCGCAAATCTAAGCCACAAACAGACAGTGTTTGGCCTTGGGATTTATTAATAGTCGTTGCAAATGTCAATCTAATCGGAAATTGAATATACTTAAATTGAATTGACCCATCTGTGGGTATAATAAGTATTCGTGCTATTATTATATTTTCACCTCGAAACTTTAAATTTTAAAAAATTTAAAGAAAATTTGAGGTGGACGTCCCTTATTACATAGGGATTTGAAAAATAGATAGTACCCGATTTTCAGACCTACTGAATATGCATAAAAAATTTCATAAGAATCGGTCAAGCCATTTCGGAGGAGTATGAAAACGAACATAGTGACATGAGAATTTTATATATAATATTTACTGATTAAAATTAGTTTACAACATTGTTGCGTATTTCTCTCTCTCTCGTACAACTAAGAGACAACAAGCAAGTACAACTAAGAGATTTTCCCATTTAGTATTTAGACATTAGTAAGATGATATGGCTCTCCGACATTATGTACAATTACATGTCTAGACGTTTCCATGTAGACGCAGTTCCAGATTTTTCTTTGATGGGAATTAGCAAATATTCAGATAATGTCAGTGACGACCTCAAATTCTAGCTCACAATGGAGTTCACTACTGATACATCGGTACAACTGATTTCCACAGATACACACTGGTCTTAGTATTTGCTTATAAAGTTGTTATACAGCCAAGCAACCATTGCATTGTCCTAAATTTGTCCTTAACGAAGTGAATCAGACGAGTACCCTTGACCTGATTATTATATTATAATTTGTAAGGCTTTTAACCTTTGGATTTTGTGTTCCAACTATTTGAAATGTGTTTCGTAACGAATTATGAAATTTACTAAGAATTTTTGGAGCACTATTTTCTTATGAAGATATTGCCTCACTTTTACTGCTCATCTAACTGTTAACTTAACCTTATTCCTTGAGGGTAACATATCGAACCCTACACTTAAAAATGCTAAGGATGTCAAACATTTCTTACAAACTAACAATTAAAGATGTCGATATTTTATAGAAAAACATTATAACATTATAGAAAATATTATAAAATTGATACTTAATTTTAAAGGTTTGGTTATATTGGTATTTTATTTTAGAGGATTTTTTAAAAAATAGCTATTATTGTAAAAAATTCATCGGGGAAAAAATCTCCCAATATAACGCTATTTTTTTAAATGTCTAAAACGATATATCGATATTTTAAAAAATATAGTAATTTAATTTAAAGAATATCGATATTTTTTTCTCGCCGGCCGACATCCCTACTAAGGATGATAGAATTGTTGCGAATGTTCACCTAACTTCACGAATAACAGGCAAGAGGTAAAGAGAATATGGGAGGCAAGGACGGAGAGGAAGAACACTTGCAGAAATGAGGGAAAACCTTAGCTGAATGGAGAAAAGTGTACAGAGAATGAATGACATGCACGGAATTAGTATATGAAGCAAAAGAAAACAGACAGCACCCTTATATTCCCTAGTGCTGCTTTTGCTTCTAAATTTTTTTTAACATATTGTTAAAATTAAAGCATAAAACTCTTGTCTAGACAAACATATCCATGAAACATTCATAATCTGAGTCCATCGCTTTAAGCACTGTATTAATTAATAACTCGGTAATACACATATTGATTAAATTAAACCATTTATTATGAAAGTAAATCTGTACCTGTGCAGATCACCTATAAACAGACCGTACAAGCACCAATAACATTAAATATTACTGTCATTCCATATAGCAACAACGCTAAATATCTCGGAATGAATATTGATGCAAACTTTCGCTGGAAGGAACATATAAAGAATAAAAGAAAAGATCTGGAATTAAAATATAGGAAAATGTACTGGCTAATTGGAAGAAAATCACAATTATCAGCACATAATAAATTGCTATTATATAAGCAAATACTGAAACCTATATGGACATAAGGAGTTCAATTATGGGGATATTCTGCAAAGGTAACATAAATGAAATACAAATTTTTCAGAACATTCCTTAGAGGTATTGTGGGTGCACCTAAATGCTATAGAACTGATTACTTCGAGACCTTCAAATACCCGCAGTCGTTCAAGAAATCAAGAGAATTCAAGAGCGCATGAGGAAAGACTCCATTCTCGCGAGAATATTAAGCATTGCAGCTTTTGGATACCACCAGAACAGGACACAGATTCAAAAGATTCAAATCATTTGATCTTGTGTAGTGTTGTGTAGTGAGATGCATATATTAAAAAATTCAGCAGTGATATGTATAAACATTATTTCACCAGAGACTGAGATAGGGCTGATGGGTCCTCCTAGTTATCTACCTAGATTTAAGTTATCATAAAAACAAATGGTAGGTTAGACGGAAACGACTAGTAACAATGTAATAATTAAATAATAAAGAAATACATTTATTGAAAATAGTTAAGAAAGTATTACATTTTATTGGCGAATATTTTTCGAAATTCTGTTTTATAATTTCATTAACATCGAAAATATATCGATCGTATATATAAAACAACGAAATTAATTGACTAACGGCATTACCATCCCACTTACATCCGACGACGATAAATTAATTTCTGGTCCTCGGAGCCGTTCTCGATGCGTCGCACTCTTTTATTTCCATTCGAGGTTACCAACGGTGAAACTGCCCGAGATCGCGGTGGCTTTGAACGATCCACCCTCGCTTTTCACCTGTTCGGAGACTGATTTGCAATGCAAATGATCGGGCAATGTGTGCCGTTTGTTACGTGAGAGTAAAATTTTAAGGAGCTCCCGGGTGTTTTGGACCGATTCGGGTCCGCCGAGCTCTGTCCGCACATCTCTCCTCTGCGTTCTCACGTACCGTAGCAACTTTCTGTTTTACGACTTGTGTTCTTCTTTTGTTTTTGGTCGTTTTCCTCGTTAAGAGTGGCCGCGCGTATGGCTATTTGCCATGGGAAAATGCATATTCGGTTATGAATTTAAATCGAGGTTTTATTTTACTATAAATATGGGTGAAATTAAAATGCTTGAGTCCAGTCTTCACAGTTAGATATTTTCTTATAGTTATACTAGCGACTCGCCCCGACTTCGCACGGGTGCAATGCTGATACTTAATTAAATACACTACAGAAAAAATATGAACGTTGTATATAAAAACATAGCGGCCCGCTCCGACTTTGCACGGGCATAAAATATATATGCCTATGTCACTCAATGAAAACATGATTAAAATCGATCCAGTATTTTTGGTTCATTCATTACTGCCCTTGGCCTGCACGCATTAAATTTGGAGTAAAACAATTCGTCTTCCCCTGTACTTACTATGAAGATTTCCTGCTATCTTTGGAATATCTAAATTCATTCAATTTTTATTACATTACACATTTTTAAACGCAAATTTTAAATTTGTAATATCTCCGAAAATATTTGTTTAATTTACATGCTGTAAGGAACCATATTGATCTATATTAATTGCACACTGTATTTAAGGTACTTAATTCGATAAGGATTAATGCCGTATTGCTTAAAATAGCTTCGTAAATAAGCCATTTTCTCACGTAAAAAGTAAACGTTGCGTAGTTTTAAAGATTTAAGCGCACATAGGGATATAGGGACAAAAAAGGCGACTTTGTTTTATACTATGTAGTGAAGATAAGAAATCTGAATGTGATAAGTTGCCACTTGAGTGATGAAGAGAACAATTTTTTTCCCATTTATCTCTCTATATTAGTCGGCTAAGCGAATCTTTTGCATCCCATTTTCAGGAAAACAAGTACCAGGAGGTTCGAAATTTGGCACGGTTAAACTGAAACTTTCTATTTTACGACTTGTAATGTTTTTTTCTTTTTATCGTTAAAAGTGATGTCGTTTATGGTTATTTTACATGTGAAAATTCATATTCGGTTATGAATATAAATCGACGCTTTATTTTACTTCAATTTCGGATGAAAATAGGATGTTTGACTCCAGTTCTTTTTTACCATTAGATATTTTTTAGTTATGTAAATATAGATGTTTTAGAGCGACCAAACCAAATTTATTAGTTATCCTTGGTAATTCAACAATCTATATAACAACTATATATACATTTTGTAAAAATTTATTTATTACATTGTTACTAATCGTTGTCGACTAACCTATAATTTTTTTAGACAAATAACTTCAATCAAAGTATATATCTAGGAGGACCCATCGGCCCTATCTTAGTATCTAATAATGTGCATGTATTAATACTGCTGCCTATCTGTTAAATTAACCTCGCTACACCAAACTATACAGCATCAAAATATTTAATTGTCTCTCGTCGCGTCTCCTAGTAATTCTCTTAATTTCATGAGTGACTGTCTGTATCTGAAGGTCTTGGTGTAAGTAATCAGTTTTATAGCATTCAGGTATAGCTGCAGTACTTCTAAGGACTTTGTTCTTCTTTGGACTTTCCGCGCTCCCATAATTTAATTTCATATGTCAATATATGTTTCAACACTTGCATGTATAATAACAATATATTATGTACTGAAAATTGCGATTTTCTTCCAATTGACCAATATCATACAATTCATTCAGCAACTCAGCAATATTGGTGCTTGTGCTATTTGATTATCTGCGGACTACACATGCATATATTTACTTTCGTTAATTTTCCAGGTTTGGATTCAACCATAGATTTTGGCACTTGTCTGTTGTAATTATCGCGTGCCGTCTTCCATTTGTAGTATATCACATTTGTAGAGTTGGTAAAGAATTGCTTCCAATACACTTCCTAATGGTATACTTGATTTAGCTTCCTTTATTGTAGAGTTGGCTCTCGCCTTGTTTAACTCTAAACATTCTGGCTGTAATGTAAGACTTTAACATTGTCTGTATCTTATAAATAAGGGCGTCATGCTATGCTTAATCAAAGAGCTTGTGCTACATCTAAGAATAATTTCATTTTGCGATTTTCTAGATTTCAGCCATTTTCCAAACGTCTGGGACAAATTTTAGTCGAAATGCTGCATTGATAAAACTCATCAATTTTAATAAATATTTTTAGATTTTGCAGCAATTTTCCTGTTTTTAAATCATATCCTGGTACTTTGTCCAACTTTGATAACTTAGGTAACTTCTCTTGGCTTGAGTCGTCAAATTTTTACGTTCTACGTCCAACAAGTTATACTCAATGTCACTTTGGTTTAGTTTTTTGTAGATGTTTGGTAAATTCTTCTGCTTTTATTCTTGCCCACTATTCCACTTTGGTCTCTTATCACCCTTGAAGGGAATTATGTTGCATAAAAAAACTAATTTTACCAAAAAAATATGTTTTACTATGGTAGGTCGGGGACTTTTCAATTGACCTGTTACTTTGTTACTGTTATTAACGTTCTATTAACGTTCTTCAGGTATCTTACGATGGTTCAATTAAATAAGTCCGAGTACTAAATAATTTGTGAAATTCATTTAAAATCCAAGTTGATGTTCACAAAGAAGATGCATTTACTTTTACTATTGTAAATCTCAATGTTATCTAGTTACAGCACTTACAGGTATTCATAGAGTTGGAATTGATAATGTAAGAGAATAAAGTATCTCGGAGATTTAGACACTCTTACAGTCTCATAAGTATATGGTGTCTTTCAAATGCCATGCTCAAGGTAAATTTTACACTTTTTTCTCTGAAATCGCATTAGAAATGAAGTAGCTCGTTTAATATGCGACAATCAGTGCACAGTTGAGGAACATATTCAGAGACCCATATTACATCGGTTTAGACATTGTCTCAGTGGCTAAATTGATATTTTGTTGCAACTTGCTATTACCTGACGATGGTAATGAATAATGGAACACACATATGGAATATCATGTAAATAATTTTTGTACGACTCCTAATGTTAGTTAGGTATTAATACTAATAAATGCGATAGTAATATAAAAAATATCAATTTAAGTATTGCGCATTAAATCAAAGAACATTTAATTGGACGCATACCAATAACAATAATTAAATGTGCCGTTGTGCCGTTTTCGTTCTCCTTGCTTAACTCGGGCACTTTCATTAATTTTTAAATAGGTGTATCAAATTGCTAAATGCGATATGGGGCTCGGCTAATTAAATATGCGTGGTTTACGGTTTGGCAGCGCGGCGCACTGAAGATGCCGCTAAAATAATAGCGGCAGAACGTGCCCCCAAACTATCACCGAGATTAACACCCACTACGCGGCCCAGACAGGTTCAAGAGGTCTACCGAACGGTCAGTTTTTGTACCGCGTGAATTAATATTTACATTTGTTTTGTTCCGTTGATATGCTGAATACCGTTACTACAGTGTACATTTGTACTTGTACTGTTTGGATAATAATTTAAATATTATAATACAAATATAACTATTTAATGCAATTCATAATAAAAGTTGAAAGTTAATTATTTATTATTCATATATATTCAATTACATTAAATGGCAACATTAATAAGTCATTGATCGTTGGTTTTAACAAACTACCAAGAATACCAAAGCAACATTATAGCTTTTTGTTTAGCATTGAGAATGTCAAAATTTTATTATTGAAAAAAGTGTAATTGTGGAAATTTGCTATATTATTATTTGAAGGGAAGCTATTCTATCTAAAACTACTTGTAGTTACTGGTTTTGATGTTACAAAAATAGCGATGATATTTGTAGGCGAAAAACAGAAAGTTTTAATTACAAATTCAATTAATTCAATTCAATCTAAATATAAGGGAGTTCACAAAACTCTTATACTTGGACATGTTTCTTTAGCGTCAAAAGATTAAGCCTGGCTCATTGCGAAACATATATGCCGAATATACAAATATATTCATCGAAATTACTAATGAAACTAAAATTAAATCCATATGTTTTTTAGTTAGGCCTAACCCTTAAAAGAGGTGTGTGTAAATTTGGCAGCTGTGGGATCATTAGTTTGTGAATTATAGCATTCTGAGTGAAGCAATTTTTGTTATTGTGAAAAAAATGAATAAAAAGCAATTTGGCGTGTTGATAAAATATTGCTTTTTGAAGGGAAAAAATACAGTTGAAACAAAAACTTGGCTTGATGCCGAGTTTCCGGATACTGTCGCAGGAAAATCAACCATCAAGGATTGTTATGCTAAGTTGATACGTGGTGAAATGAGCACCGAAGACGGTAAACGCAGTGGACGTCCAAAAGTGGTTGAACCGACGAAAACATTTAAAAAATCCACAAAAAAAATGATTTTGAATAACCGTGAATAGAAATTAAATTGAAATAGCAGACACTAAAGATATCAACTGGACATGTATCATATCATTCACGAATATTTGGGTATGAGAAAGCTCTGTGCAAAGTGGGCCCGCGCGAGCTCACTTTTGACGAAAGATGTCTAACATTGATCCCTAAAAACTCTTTCTTGGTTCCAGTGGATTCTAAATGTATACTATAAGGTCAATATTTTGGTTCTCACAGTAAGAAATCTCATTGGGCTAGGCCTGGTAAGTACGGTGGTAGATCTATAAGATTTATTATAATAACCATTTGTGTATAAGCAAATAATATGTTTCTAATTTTTCCCAGTAATATTTCCTAAAATAATAATACTACGAGTATAGAAGTAGTAATGAGCATGTTTCAGTTTTACTTCATAATTGTTAAAACTACTGTTTTATGTAGAAAAATGTAAAAACCATTGAAATTAACTATTGTTGTTATTGAAACTTTATATTTTGAGATTATTTATGAAGAGATTTGGTGCCAAGGCTTATTAGATACTATTAGAAACTTATCCTGATGGTACTCTGTCATATTCTCAAAGTAGTAGTATTAATATTAGACAAAAAATGACCTGGAGGACCAAAAACTTCGGAGAAAATGGCAAGAATATTGAACAAGAATCCAGCTCAATTTTTCAATGACTGTCTGACAATTTATCAGTTGATGAATGAATAGCTTTCAGGAAATTAAATACAATGGAATGGATGTCAAATTTATTGATTTAAAAGGCCATTTCGAATCGTATCTAAACCACGACTACATTGCTTGACAGGCAAAGAAAAAAACAGTTTTCTATAGTTTATTGCTACTAGCGATGAAAAGCAGATGTACTATAACAAATCTAAGAACAAGTCAAGGGTTAATCCAGGAGAGCTATTATCACTGAGTTTTGTAATTAATAGGAATATTAGTAGAAAATAAATACGAGTTCTGTTTTCATCAATATTAACACAATGGAGATCAGAAGGCACACAGTTTTACCTATTATCGACACTAACATAACGAAGATGATCGTATCTTCATATTTTACATTCTTCATTTTTTAGTGGTGGACATGTTTCCCCAAGTCCAAACCCAAAAATCCCTTAATATTATTTCACATTAATGATATAATAATTATTCAAAATTTCATTCTCGGAAGGTAAAAGTAATTTAAATTAAACCATATTGCGTAATGTTCGATGATTCGTAGTGATGAACCGTAATGAGCCTATGACAGAGCCAGTTTGGTAACATTCGGTAATATATAAAACAAATTTTTAATAACACGCTCTGACCGCTGCGTTATTACACATTCCGACCCGTGCAAAGGAAAAAGGTTTATGACGCACTTCAACAAGAACAAAACGTGCCAAAACTATTATACCCAAAGCTCTGGGAATACGGTGAACATTGATCCCCGATTTTAGCCGCATCACTATTTGTTTTATTAATTTTTATTTAATTTTTGGGGCGGAAATTCGAAAGGTAAATTGAAATTTTGGAATGACTAGAAAAGGAATATTAAAAACCATGGAGAATGAAAATAAATTGAATTCGTCGTATTAATTTCACTTAAGGATGCTATAAATATATGACGTTAGGTTTTTTAACGTGTTAGTTCTGCCAGATTTATTCGTCGAAAAGATTCATGATTTGTTATTTTAGATAATATTAGTGTCTGTTTAGAAGGATGTTGGAAAAAGTGTGAAAAGTGATTAATTAATATATTTTTAACCTAACATGGGAATTAAAAACCAACATGAAGTTAAACAAAATTGTAATTTTAAATTATAGTGTAAAAAAATAGAAATATTTCTAGTTTTATCAATTTTTGTTCAAGTCTTTTGATTGTTACAACTTCTTTCCTAAAGTCTTAAAGACAAAATTTAGATTCGAAAGGTTCCAGAAGTTTCTATAGTAGCACTTACATCTTCAAATCATTAAATGTCCAAGTTTTATGATCGTTGTACTAAATGTTTCACAGCTTGTTAGATTCCGTTTTAAGGTGCGTCATAATCGCAACTTTTCTAGTGTTTGTCGAACCAATAATTCTAAGCTAAGATAACTAAGCGTTGAGTTCCGTTCTAAGTAATTTTTGCCTCGGTAGTTTTATATTGTTTGGCCACAATCCTTTTTAATGTTTCTCGGTGTGCGTCAGTTAACTTTGGGTTTCGTAAACTATACCTCTTCGTTGATGATGTCTTACCATGTTTTGTATATACTGTTATTATAGTGGATACCGTTGCTCGTAAAACATTCAATAATTCACAGTTTTCGTCATAGGTGCTTCCGCATCAAGTCTAAAAGGTCAGAAATATCACATATTTCATCAATTGCTTGTTTTAACAATCGCATAACAAATACACTGAAATATAACCTACAAGAATTTATCCCATTGAATGCCAACCTGCAATAAGATCATTTTCATATTTTTGTCTGTCTCCTTTATACCGATAAAAGGCACAAACGAAAAACGGCGTTATATGAGATATCAACACACCAGTTTAGCTCTCATCTTTGGTCCTTTTGCAACATTCTATTCAATAAAGTCCATACTTTAGCCACTCCATAAGGCTATTTTGATAGAAAATATCGGAAACATGTAGACACCAAAATAATCTCTACAATGACTGTAAACATAAGAATATAGATTACTTCAGTCAGTCCAGCAATCAAAGAACTACTTTTAAAAACTCAAGAAGTTTAAAATACGAAATTGAATAGTTTATACATATATTGATAGTATAGCGAACAAAAAATACATATCAAAAATCTAACAGTCCACTAAAAGCTTATAAAGCAGGTCTAATATCAATGAAGTAAGAAATTAAATATTTATGTACTATTTTATTAAAATTTTCCTCAAGCAAAAACTATATTTGTAATAATAATACATAATTTAAATTAATGATAATTTTTATTAAAAACAAACGCGATCTCGATTTTTTTTAAATTTATTGACCAATCCACGTAAACCCAAATGAAGTAAATATACAAATCATTGTGTCATATCATTTTTAATTATCACGTTTGAAATTAAATATTACAGTCATTAACTGTATAATCAATAGTATAGAAATTATCTTATAAAATATAGAATACCTATAGTTATAGCTGTAAATTCTTTAACAATATATCTTTTATCTTTTATTCCTAGAATAAAAAAATCAGCTATCCCCTTCAGAACGAACTTCCCTCGACAGTGTTTCAGCATTTCTATTCAGAACAATTCATAAATAAACACAGATATTTTTTAGCGATATCTCAGAAAATCTTTTATGTTTTTTCTCGGCCCATTCAGTCTTATTCTCAATAATGTAGTGTGAAGAATGAAAATATCAAACGTGTATGGCGAAGAAAAATATTGCTGTTACAATTATAATAGCTGATAAGGATCGCGATAGGGTTCCTTCTTCGTATCTGATGTAAGAACTATTATACGGTTTCCCACCCACTCTACCTCTTATTTACCCTAATATAATCTGATTATGTGTAAAAAATGGGGATGTTATTGTTGAGTCCGTGGTGATGACTTTTTTCAAGCTGTGTAAATTTTATGAGATTTTTTTGCTATTGTGGGTTACTACAGGACATATCAGATTGAACAAGAAAAAAGATAAACTCATATCATTATTATTGCAATATTTTAAAGGATTTATTACATGAAATACAACAAATCGTAAACGATTTCAAATCAATAAATTTTGAGATACTCGTATTTGGAAAAGATCTTTTAACTCAAAATTAGTTTGTCGCTTTATTAAAATATGAACAGCTAATAGATTTGTGCGCTAACGTATGTTTTCTCAGAGGGTCCTCCTGGCTTGGAGGATATTGGTGGAATAATCTCGGGGCTTCCTCTTTCATGGGATCTTTTTGGAGCAAAAATTCAAATCATATTAACTCACCTTTAATCAATCTGTATTTTGTATAATTTTTAATTATGCCCTTTTTATCGATTGGTTTTAAATAGTTAAATAGGGACTGAAGAGTTACGAATAAATATACTACCTACCTGTTTGAAGAACAGTGCAGTTGATAAATATCCTCTTGTGTGTCATTCATGTGTGAAGTGAATGAGGAACTTTTTCCATCATTAGTAATATATGACTAAAAGTTTCGGTGCTTTTAACATGTTGATTTGGTCCCGAGTAACAAAGAACGCAAATGGATTCTAGTATGGTTTGAAGATACATATGAATTCTACGTTCACTCATAACCATTACAGTAATAATTAAATGTAACTGTTTGTAACTACTAGTGAATGGATGATGTGATTCAAAATAAGTTGATCATATAATGGACTGAAGTTTCCCCATGAGTAGATGACAAATTATGTAATCCCAGTTTCCTTCCAACGTGTGTGTGTGCAACGAATTATTTCAGTTTTTACATATTTTACCTATAGCTACGATGCAAACTTAGGGAGATACACATTTTAAATACGCTTAATAGTTAAACCATAAATTGACAGATAAAATTTTATAATAAATAGACTGCTGTGGAGCTGCAACAGTTCTGTTCGAACCACTACTCATTCTGTAGTTTATTACTATGTTAAACATGTTCTATAAGATTTACTAAATAATATCAGCGACTTAGCAACCCAGCTTATACCACAATTCTCTGTACTTTTACTTTTTTTGTACCATAGCTTCAACATGAACAGTCAATTCTAATATTTATGACAAGGAACTATCTAGTATTACTTCGGGATGACCAATCAAATTAGCTAAAATCAAACAAAAATCAAACCAAATCATCTATTCAAGGTTAGCAAATTCATTTCTATGGAACGTCATCAATAACAATTGTGCTACGACATATATATGTTCTTTTAACACAAAAAAAACAAACCATTTGTACACACTATGGTTCACTTTCTAGCATTACGATTATTTTCAATATATATTGTCGCTATTTCTGCTCGTTCTTGTGACGTGTATTTATCCATAATAAAATCCATAATAAATACCAGTTCCATAAATAATACATCCGTCAAAATTAATGCGTGGTATTTATATATTATTCTGATATATTAATGTAACAATACAATAATACAAATTAATCTGAGAATAATATTTCATAACATTCCCAACACACTTGACAGTAATTAACTTTTAGCAATTTGCGTCCGAAACAGGAAAGGGGTAGATTACTTTCATACCCTCGTACCGTCCCACCGTTACTACATACACCCCACAATTTTGACCATCACCTGTATGTCACAACAATAACGCCAGGAAATTCGATATGAAGAACTCCGAGAAGAGGTGAAAATTTTTAAAATTCACATAGCTACCGAACAGTCACCGCATTAATATATTTCCGTGGGAAACGGATTGGTAGCGGTGAAGTTACGGTTTAATTTTTCAAATATCACGTTACCAGAATGCTACCTGAGATTCATAATAAGAAGTATTTCCTTTACTGATATTTGAAAATGTTTCTATTAATATTAAAGCAATTATTTAAGAAATGTTTTTCACAGGGGACAATAAACATTTTCAGAACTCAGTCAGGACTAAAAGAAGATATAAGTATAAACCCATCTTTGTTCATTTATCATCTTGTATGGGCGAAATCATAAACAAATATTGGTAAGAGAAGAAAGAACTGCATTTAGGATGAGGAATATGAATAATAAGAAAATAAAAGAAAATTATAACCACATATTATTTAAACTTGGAAGTATTGTCCACTGTTCTTCGAGGCCTTGAACAGTCTCTTATTCAACATGTTTTACAGAGTTTTTTCTACAAAGGTTCATTCAAGGACCCCAATCTGGCAAATATGCAGTACTGCTCAAACCTGCGGGAATCTACTATTGATTGAGAATTCGCATTATGCGCAAATATAATGTCAATAGTCGATATATCTTCGTATAATATATCTTCAAAACATGATTTTTGGACGTTTCAATAGCTTCTTCGGGCGATGAAAATCGTTGACCACGCAGTTTGTTCTTCAAGGATGGGATCAAAAAAAAGCCAAATCAGGGCTGTACGGCGGATGACCCATCAATTCGATGTTTTGGGTGCTCAAATAGTCACTTGTTTGAGCCGATGTGGCAAACAAATGGTTGTCTACCAATCAGAATTTACTGTTCTACGATCCCTTAGAGGCACTGTTACAATATGACCAGTTTTCCCGAAGAAACAGGCCACTATTTTCTGTGAAGTATTTCCTGCGCGAACAGCTTTTGTTGGATTTGTTTCATCTTGGAACCCCCATACAGTCGACTGTTGCTTACTTTCGGGCTCATACGAATATATCCATGATTCGTCCCCTGTCACGATTCTATTAACGTCCTTTGAAGCACCGCGATTGAATTTCTTAAGCATTTCTTTGCACTAATCGACACGAGCCTTTTTTTGACTGATTGTTAAATTGTGTGTGGGATCCAACGAGAACATAACTTTCGCACAGCTAAGTGTTCATATAAAATCGCATATATGCTGGTGGAACTAATTCTTAGGGATGCCTCAATCTCACAATAGATGACATGATGATCTTGCTTAATCATTTCGCACATTGTATTGATGTTTTCTGGCACAACAGCCATTGGAAAACCTTCACGAAACTGGTCGGACAGCGAACTAAGACCACGATTGAATTCACTATTTGATTGATATTATTATATCGATTCTTTCAAATGATGAAGCTACATCAAAAACCACCTTGTATCTTAAATAATTAGTCTTATTCTAAAGTTTGTATATGTCCAATAATCAGATCAAACGGTGTTGAATGTTTTACTCTATCACATCGCATATTTAGCCGATTAGCGATTGGGACGCACCGACACTCTTATACACTAACACGTTGAATTACACTCGTTATAGGTCTAGAGGAATATCGCGTTGTATCACTTCATTTGAAACATAGTACGGATCATTAACAATTGCACGCAACACTTTATTTTGAAATCGTTGAATGACGGATATAATAAATTTACTAGCGGTACCCCATAGTTGAATTCCATATGACTAAGTAGGCTTAGTATAGACTCATACAGCAATACCTTCTTATCTAATGATAACTTTTGGAGGATTTGCGCCCAATGAGCCAATGTATATGATATAATTTAAATCCAAGTTGTTTTAGTTTAGGGAGTATGTGCTTCGTCCAGGTTAGGCGTCGTTTTAAATGTATACCAAGATATTTAACATCCTCTGCTTGCGTGCGTTGACGATGATTAATATTCACTGATGGGCATGTCGTTCTACGCAGGATAAAAGTTATATGGGTGGATTTTGTTCCATTGTTGTATTTGCTCCAGATGGGTTTGTAGGTTCAGTGATGCCGTGACTGGATCTTCATGAGATGCTAAGATTGGTGTGTCGTTTGTGTATGTTTATGTTTATATTATTTACAAGTCTATGCACTTGTTCTATAGTTTCATGCTTATTGCGAAACCCAAACTGATGTTCTGGAATAATTTTTCTATTTTCTATTTTATAGTTTAGATTCTTTATGTGTAGTTTCCCAAAAACTTTTGAGATTATCGGCAATATACGTATAGGCCGGTAGAAGGTGACATCTCGTATTTTTCCTGGTTTAAGGATCATTAATATCTTAGGTACTTTCCAGATGCTAGGAAAGTAATTAATTCGTAGCATAGCATTAAATATAAATATTAATAGTTTTGTACCCCTTTTTGATAGTTCTTGTAAAATTTTACCGGTAATTAAATCATAACCAGGAGCTTTTTATAATATTAATCTCTCTCATTATCGTTTGTTTAACTTTTTGACCGTTAATTTTTCATGCGGAAGTCCATTTGAAATGGCGAATTTAGAAAGCTAGTAATTTTTATTTTCGTCATCTTTATGTATTATTACATAATGAAAATGCTTTTACTTCATTGCATATTAGTCACTTGGTGATTGTTTAAATATTAATGTTCTGTACATAAGAAAAACAATGTGAGCTGTGTCTGTGATTATATATATGTAATTAAAATAAAAGAAAGAGATCTGAAAGTATTCTATATATGATTAGATAATATATATGATTAGATTAATAGCTCGAATAAAACATGACACTTATTTATTTGATATGAACACTCCTCAGATCCGCTGCTTCTACAGTAATTATACCCGGAGCCAATAACCATTAATAATATGAAAGATAACTGTTCCGTTCATCATACAACGTGTCGTATGTTAGTGTAAATTCAAACATCAACACCTATTATCTGCAAGTATATAGTGGCTACCGACTTTACTGAGAATTTCTTGAAATGAAATTTTCTTTAAAAGTTTCCAAGAGCGGCTGTATGTGTTGAGTTCCGTTGTTTACTGGACATTCTTATACATCAGCCAGATCGTTTGGTCCGTAGTTTATTGTATTATCATGCGAGAACATGCGAATTAATTTTGCGCAAACTGGCGAAAGATTTTAACTTCTGCGTGTTATGACATATGTTAAAATTAACATTAGTGTAATTTAGGAATAATGGTTTCAAAGAAATTTTCTTCAGGACGTCATATAGCATCATTTAATTTTCATGGACTTAAAGATAAATTAAATAAAAAATTAAAGCAATTTATTGTATTCATTCAAATTATCCTATGTTTGAGTTTCAAGCGGAAGAACGGTATATTTTACGGTTATCTTGCAATGAAACCATAGACATCGGAATAGATAATAAGTGGAGGGAAAATTACACGACTGTACGAAAAAATTGTCGTTCTTTGTCCTAAAGTTTATTTTTGATTTTCCCCTTAGTTATGAACAAAAACGAAAATAGAACACCTTTTTTGGTATAAAGTTTGCTTTTCTGATAGTTATAGTAATAATACTCATATTTGATTTTTTAATACATTTAAAAATACCGCGCGATCAGAGTGCGGTTTAAACGTTCACACAGCGCTGATAGATGGAACTAAAATGATAAACAATGATCAGGTGTTTGTAAATCTAGAATATCTTAAAATGTCGTCGCGAAAGTGTAAATATGATGCTGATGCATTTTGTTATATACGTGGGCAATTTATTAAAGTTCGAGACGTTAAATGCGAATTAAATACATCTGACGTTCTCTGTGAAGCCTACGAAGCATATTTTTACTGTTCGGAATCAAGACAAGACATGAGTTCCACATGTTGCTTGTAATAATTGTAAAAGAGGTTTGGAAGGTAATCGGCAATTTTTAATTAAATGGTGAATTAAATAGAATAAACATATTAAATTCTATTTCTATATTTTAGGTTGGTATCGAGGTGGGAAAAGGTTAATGAAATTTGCAACGGCAAAAATCTCACGAGAACCAAAAGATCACGTTAACGACTGCTACTTTTGCATTGCGAATCCGAGTAAAAGACGTAGAGGTAAAAATGCAAAACCTATCTAATATTCTGATCTGGAATCCTATTCCGCTCCAGTCGCACATGATCTGACACGACCAGTACCTGAGCCACCGAAAAAATTATCGCGGAAAAGTAGCTCATCTCCATTAGTTACCATAAAAATAATTCCGATTCGGAGTTTTTACCTAAACCAGAACAACCAAAACAAATTTTTATTACTTCGGAAGATTTTGATGATTTTATTCGGGATTTAAATTTGCCAAAAAGTAAAGCAGAGCTTTTAGGCTATTGCTAAAAACAGTAATTTGCTTGATGATGTTATACATATATGAACACAATGAAAACATGATGGGAGACTCTATTTGGAGTTTATTATGAGATAATACCTATGAACATAAAAAAAGTAGAAGCGTGCACTTTTAATTTATTTTCTACTTTTTTGTAACTAATTTCTACTTTTTTAACACCACAGATTTTGAAAAATATCGTTCAAGGGGTTTCCTAAATAAAAAAGCAAACTTTTTTCGTCTAATTATGGCCTAAAGAATTCGAATTTGATGCTTTAAAGTTAAAGTTAAGTTAAAGTCAAATTATTATCGATGGGCTATAATTTTCAAATATTCCCCGCACATTTTACTCAATAATCTCTCACAGTTCATACTCTAAGGTTCAAAAATGGATTGGATAGTCCAAAGTCTCTTAGCCAAAGTTTCTCGAACCATTGAAATTAGCGAACATCCATGCTTCGAAAAGTACTTCTGCTTAATACATTCCTGGTACAAACATCCCATTTTATATTGTAAGGTCAATAAAGGCGGACTGAACTTTATGTGAACTAACCTAGTCTAATGGAACATGGACATACATTGACACTTTAGGGTCTAATGACTACCAAAGACGAATTACAGTTGTCTTGCCGGAGGCTATAGGAATTATATTGTAGGCCAAAACCGAGGAAACCATTTCACACAGGTTATACCATATGAAATATGGATAAAAAGATTGCAAATCAGAAGATCATCAAAGGCACATTCCTGTCTTGATTATGAGGAAATATCGATACGTTGATATTAAATGATAGATGTAATGAGTGAAGTTTTTTGTAATTAAGGATATTGTTTATATTACAATATGATTGAATCAAGAGTCTCGTTCTTATGGCAAGTCGCTACTTTTTCTTTAAAATAAAGTAAATTAATAAATAATTTTTGATTCATATAGCAGATAGTTTCATATGACATGGAATGCTACTCAGACAGGTTATGGGCTTTTACTCGAAATGAGTAGTAGTCAGAAGAGGTAGTATCTGGTGAATACGGTGGAGCGTCTTTTGTAACCATATCCATTTTGGTTTTCATACATTTTATATAATGAAAAATTATTGTTTCTTTCGATCTTAGATTTTAGTATTGTTTGAAAATTCAATCCTGTATCTTCACTTTCAGCCTTACACTATGTTCCTTGTCCTCCACGTAAAATTTGGAGCCTCGTATAGATTCGGTGACATAAGCAACCAATATATGTAACTTTGTAAAACATTCTCCAAGGCTCAAAATGAGCAACTTAAATTATAGATTTGCCCATGTACATGAATCATGGCTTTTAAGACCCATTTATTATGATTCCAGTACGTATTTGGAGTTGTATGGTATTGTTTAGGTCATTTAATTAATCGGAATCAAATTAATTATGAACAAAATAATATGCACGCGTTCTGCAATTAGTCAAAGCACTTCTTGATATTATACGTAGAGTTCCGATAGAATTATTGAAGCTGACCTTGTAAGGTCACAAAATATGGGCTCAGACTGTTCAAAGACCCCTTGCTATAATATATTCCAATTAGGAAACATTGGAGCATTGACAAACACCCCTAGCCCATGGATTCTCGATAAAAGAATCGCATTCGAGGTGTAACGCCACCGAACACAGATTGAAATTGCTCTGAACTAACACAGTCTACTGGAATATAAACAGAAGCTGTTCTTGCAGAAGCTGGAATATACTATTCAGGATATACCTCCACCAAATGCAGATTGCAATAATTCAGTTTTTCAGTAGACTATTGGCATTTGAAATCATCAAAACTTAGGAAGCCATTCCATATGGGATATACCATGGAATAGAGCACAAAATATTGAGAATTTAAAATGGTATCTTAAATGGGCGCATATAAAATATTGTTTTATTTTGTTCATTTGTGGATAGGTGGATCGAGGTATAAATTCGGTAGCAAAGCTGAAATTTGACGCTTTCTGCTTTCAGGAGGCTATTTTAGAATAAAAAAAAAGTTGGCTGAAAAAGCAAACTTAAAAAATTCATAAACTTACCTGTTAAATATTCTCATTTTGTTAACTGTGTTTTTATGGTTCTTTTTTAGTTAAACCAGATTGTTTAAATCCGAAGACATCTCAGGTGTTGAGTCCAGCTTTCCTAGATTCTGCTCTATGTCAGAAATAGCTTTTAACAAGAAATAATGAAAAACTATTGGAAATCTCTTGTGAGATCTTAAATAAGAGCAAAAGGGGTTGTCATGTACATTTTACACAGGCTGACTGTATTGAGCATTCTATTTAGAAGAATAATAATTAGGTATTGTTAGATTTGATGGATGAGAAAAGTGCACAGAATAGCAAAAGGCAAATAATAAATTCTAACACAGCTTGTATGGATGACCTACATTTATATACTTATTATAAGTATTATTATTATAAGATAGCTAGATAATAATAATAAGATAAATATAAGATATTTTAAATTTCCCGCTACTCATATTGTCAGTCGTGCCCTCTGATGGCAAATGAACGCTAAACTTGTTCACACACTTGAAATGTATTACCTACAACGGAGATCAAGTCTAACAGCTCTGTGTTTTATGGAATAGATACTGTGATATTCGGAAGATCATTAAAATTAAACTGGTGGAAACGATATTTCTTTCCGTAAAATAAAATACTTTTTGAAGTACAATTTTTGCTTTTTTAATCTCTTCATATTTCATAACTTATATACGTTGTTTTCATCACGTTGATCTTGGTAATGATAATAATAAATAAAAGTAATATGTAAGATTATATAGAGCATATAAAACTAATCGATTAACAAAAATGATTATTCTGAATTCAACATTTGATGCGATACTATTCGAAAATAATTTAATTGCATCGCATGCTACCAAGCAAAATATTTTACCCAAGGTGAGCAATAATTCTAAAATAAGACCATACTTAATGCGATTCACTGACGTAAATATGTAGCCGTTCTCTAATTAATGGAGATAGAACGCGAATTAAACCGATTGTATATCTCAGCTCTGAGGCATTTCTTGCGTTGGTGGACACTGCTGGCTTGTATAATACCGAGGACTGAATGATTTAGCTCCTGTCAGTTTTCGAAGCCTTTGCGTCGATTCATGGATGCGTTCGCATAGTCGAGCTGATAAAACGACTTTGAGTTTTTTATTTTCATTGATTAACCATGGTAATTATTTCACGCTAATTTTATTTTTTAATATTTTTTATGATATAGCGTCATCAGGGAGAACAAAGGGTTCGTGCCAGATATTATTTAATAGTAGGTCAAAAATGTTGGTGCTATTTTTAACCGACTTCAAAAAAAGAGGCGAGGAGGAAATTCCAAAGACATGTACACAGTTTTCACGTATTTTTCAACTAAAATAATCAGAAATTTGTGTATAATGTTATTGCTAAGCTGATTTGACGAAAAATCGGAAGTCGTTCAGTGCAAAAGCTTCGTCGGTGGCGAGCCCAAACAATACAAACATAGTAATATAATTTTGTGACATATACAAAAAATTAAATTACCAACAAAACAAGTCTGAATTAACTGTTTAGGTTCTGCACTGACTTCAGAGTGACCAGTTCGTATTAGTTAATATTATTATTTGGCAAATAGATAAATAGGTTTATTAAAATATAGGTTATATAATAGGTCAGATAAATAGGGTATAAATTGGGTGTATATAGTTGAATATAAAATGATTTTTTCCTGTTAAAAATCTAAGTTTGATTATTTTTTAATTGTTAGTGAGCTCTGTATTTATTTTGTGAAGTCGGTTTAATTTTTTTGTTAAAATATTTTTGTTTTATCTTTGTTTTATAAAAAAATGTAGAAAATACAAAATAGATAAAGCGGATGGCAGTGCTGTTATCTGGTGACGAGGCTTGGGCAGTCGATGGTGGCACGTCTAAACCAAACGATCGTCGGTTACTGAATGATTGGAAATAACCTTCAATAACATCCCAGATGAACGTCTCGGGGTTGCCAGCTATTCGTTATTGGGTTCTAGTTGGCGCTGCTGGCACCCCGCCCGTGATCATCATCTGGGATAATATTTATGGGTATTTTGTAGACCGTTATTCCACTATGTAAAATTCGACAGGCCTCAAGGTTGCTAAAATACCCCACTGCCAGAATTTTACATACAATTATTTTAAACACATGAAAAAACAAAAATGTATGAAAAAAAAAATCAAATGCAAAATACTGATATACCAAACAAAATGTGCTGCATGAAAAGGGCTTTGAAACATATGGTACGGCTGTTGATATCTTTCGATCCTACAGATACCGTTGCTTCATCGTCGCTTTGGCACTTGAATGTGTTGCGTCGACGGCGTTGAAAATAAGCTGTTTTTCGAACAGGGCTTCCGTAATCGACGCTGTGGGAGGACCGATTATTCGACGACGTAGTAGCTTTTTTTCTTCGACGACGAGACGTTGGCAATTCTGGTACCTCGGCGAAGGCATGACGAGTCTACGGTGACTGCAATCGGTACCTAGCTTCTAGAGCTGCTCTGTGACTAATCCGTAGTCACATACGTTACGGTATTTCATAAAAAAAACAAATAACGACGGTATCCAATCGAAGCTGCCCAAAGCCTTTCAAATCAAAATGTCTGCCAATATGACGAAGACGGCGAGCGAGGGAAGACATGATTTAAACATAGTGCCGAAAGAAATGTTTAGTCGAGACGCTAATGATTAAATAGTGATGGCAAAATCTCTAAGAGTTTAAAGATTGTGACAGAAATAAAATTTTTACAAAAAAATTAAAAAATATGAAATGGAAATAATAAAATCAAATTTAAGGTTCATTGTTCCAACACTAAAATAAAATTTAGTGAGGAACAAATGTTTGAACGAATATGAAGAAATGTTGAAGCAAAAAATATAACGGCAACGTAAAATACACCATGTTGCACGAAAAAATCACTTCGGGGTCACCACTGTAGGGTTTCTTATATGGCTCGGTGAATGGAGGTAAAACGAAATGAAACAGTGGTGTTTACATTATGTGACCGTTATTTATTGGCAAGATAAAAAAAATATAGAAAATACAAAATAGATAAAACGGATGGCAGCGGTACCTGGTGACGAGGCTTGGGCAGTCGATGATGGCACGTCTAAACCAAACGATGGTCGGTTACTGAATGATTGGAAATATCCTTTAATAACATCCCATATAAACGTCTCGGGGTTCTATTCGTTATCGGGTTCTAGTTGGCGCTACTGGCACCCCGCCCGTGTTCAACATCTGGGATTATATTTCTGGGTATTTGGTACACCGTTATTCCACTATGCAAAATTCGACATGCCTCAAGGTCTCCACACATTCAATGGATTTAAATTATATATTGACCAAAATGTGACCAAAATAGATCATAAGATACGGATAAGTGATTTTGATGTACGACAATACTTGTTACATACCAAAATATAGCCACCATTTTCAATATTTGACCTCTTGTTCCCTTGTACTAGTTTTTCGCTTAACTGTCTTGGTTTTTTCTAACCAAGACTTTTATCAATTGATATCCTCAATGAAACTCTGATTAAAAATTGATTTTTTCAGAAATTATCAGAGATATGAAAGAATTTTGTTATTTATTATTAATTTAAAACACATTCAATAAAGCTGGAATTTCGATAAAATATCCACTTAATATATTGAAGGATATTAACATTAATTGAAATGTAGTAAAAGACCGAAATATTTGATTTAGAATCGATAGCCTTTACAGTTAATATCTGGAATTGATTATAGTCGATTTTCAATTGTTATAAAGATATAACTGGCGAAGTTGTAAATTGATTTCAATCAATGCATTGTTGAAAAATGTCTTTAATTTAATAACCAAAATAATTCAGTCCCGTTGAAGACACTTTCCTGTAATTGGTGTATTAACTTATACGCACATATCCCAAGTAAGAATTACACGAAGCATACCAAAATACATATCAGAATGCATCAGATATCTGTTAATTGGCTGCCGATATCTTGTTATATATTTCATATCTTGTTTTGAGAGTAATAAATGAAGAAACTTTTCGATCATTATCTCAACCCATTTACAGAAATATAACAGTACCCGTAATAATGCGATGTTGGATTGCCAATTTATTTGCTTAATGTGTGAGGTACATATCACATCAAGTTTATATAATTTTATTTAATTTACTTGTCATCTTATAAATTGAATATACAATTTCTTTAAAAATTATGCTTGAGGCCATTGTTGCAAAAACGTATTAACATGCAGTGTATAGCGGTTTGGCGAAAGATAATGTCATATTTTTTCTGGGTTTTAAAGGATAATTTATTTATTTCAATATCGAACACTAAGTAATAGTATATCGATCGTCTTAATTGATGATCATTTACAACTTTTGTGGCGAAACTAAAATGTTTTCACTATAAAAACCCGGCTAAAGTCCTTTAAATTTTTATCGAATCACTGAGGATATGAGTGGTCGTTATAGCATTGTATTATAATTTTGTTGTGTTGAAAGATACCACTTTTGACACTGGCTTTTCCATCAACACCATATCATACAAGTTTCGATGAATTTGCGCTGAAGATTAGAAGTAGAACATTCATCAAAAAAAGTTATGTACGGTAGACTACAGTGGTCAGAGAGAGTTGTTAAAAAGTCACGACAAATAGCTTCAGGGTTAGCAAGAGGTGTAACGTTCTGATAATTAAGAAAATGTTCTTTATAACAATGCGTTAAGGCCCAAAGTTATTTAAGACATAAACTGAAATTAATTAAAATGATCAGTCATTTACAGCAAAGCAATGAATTTAGGTCATCTAAATTTAAGATGACAAAACGTCACAATGTTGCCGCATTTAACTTTTCCTTTTAGTTTATTTTGGCTTTAACATATAACTATATTTTAATGCAAATAAAATTATAAAACAAAATTATTTTCAAATATAAATTGTTTAAACCTTGTAGTACATCACCATGCAATGGAATGCATATATTATCCAAGGACTTAAACTATAATTAATTTTATAAATGCAATAATTTATAGGTTAGAGTTATTACAACAGGTCAATTGAAAAGTCCCCGGTCTGAAACACAGATGGCGCTACGAGAATTAGATCCATAGGTTTTTTAGTTGGCCCTAACCTTCAAAAAATGCGTGTACAAATTTGACAGCTTCAGTCGGTTCATTAGTTTGTGAATTATGGCATTTTCAGTGAAGCAAATTTTGTTGTTGTGAAAAAAAGTGGATAAAAAGAAATTTCGCGTGTTGATAAAATTTTGCTTTTAAAAGGGAAAAAATGCAGTTGATGCAAAAACTTGGCTTGATTCCGAGTTTCCGGACACTTCCCCAGGAGAACCAACCATCAAGGATTGATATGCTAAGACGTAGTGAAATGAGCACCGAAGACGGTGAGCGCAGTGGACGCCCAAGAGGTTGTCACCGACGAAAACATTAAAAAGAATCACAAAATGATTTTGAATGACCGTAAATTTAAATTCAATGAAATAGCAGAAACTCTAAAAAAATCAGCTCAATGTGTACACTATATCATTTACGAACATTTGGGTATGAGAAAGCTCTGTGCAAAGTGGGTGCCGCGCGAGATCACTTTTGACCAAAAACAACGACGAGTTGATGATTCGGAGCAGTATTTGAAGATGAACAAGTGTAATAAACCCAAGTTTTTGAATCGATATGTGATAATAGATGAAACATGGTTCATGGTTCATCATTTCACTCCAAAGTCCAATCGACAGTCATCCGAGTGGACTGCACACGATGAACCCGATCCAAATCGTGGGAAAACGCAACAGTCGGCTGGCAAGGTTATGGCGTCTATATTTTGGGATGCACTTGGAACAATTTTCATTGACTACCTTAGAAAAGGAATGACCATCAACGGCGACTATTACATGGCATTATTGGGCCGTTTGAAGGACGAAATCGCCGGAAAACGGCCGCACTTGAAGGAAAAGAAATTCGAAGAAGAAGAAAATTCATGTCATGCAAGCCATTCCTTAATTACAGTCCTTACCGATGCACTTGTTGGGGTCTTTTTCACCAGAATACTATGATATATTACGTTACGCATAACAATAATTAATGTTTCTTTCTAGTTCTTTAACAGCTGATTTTAAAACATGAGCAAAAATTTATGGTTTATATTTCTACGGTAGTCACTCTTGGAATTGGATGAAAATACCTACTCTGCTCAAGGAATAAAACCATTCCACTTTCACGCCACGAAGAGCAATATATCTGCAATAAATTATTTAAAAAATAGGTTACGTTTACTACCTAACGTTTAGCTTTTCCTATATATTTTTGTTGTCTTAGCACTGTTTTTTTTTAGCGTCTTGTCAATGGTACCCTAATGTTCCATTTTGGAATATCTTTATCTGTACACAAATTGAAATAAGAAATCTTCCTTAATTTTATTGCGTGCTCTTAAAAATTATGTTCTTTTAAAGTAATGCATGGAAATTTTGTTACAATTTCTTTGTGCGTTATCTTTACATTATTTAAATCCTATATTTCCTAACAGTGTATAAAATGGTAATTTACATCCTTCAGATAACTACAAAACTCCACATAAGTTTTCTATGTAAACTTTCTAAAGTAATAGTTGCCTCTGCAATAACTGTATTAGAGTATGTTTATAATGAAAAAATACTACTGACTGTTTTTATACATCTCATAAATTTAATCTAGCGTATTTGGTCATATGGAATCCAACTATGGGGAACCGTTAGCAACTCTAATATATCCATCATACAGCGGTCCCAAAATAAAATATTGCGTACCATTCTCGATGCTCCCTACTATGTTTCAATTGAAGTAATACAACGCGATATTCCTCTAGAACCAATAAGGAGTGTAATTCAACGAGACGTTGTGAAGTACTTCGAAAGAGTGACCCAATGTACTCGGTAATCAGCTAAATATGGGAAGTGACAGTGAGGTGGGTAGACTAAAACGTCTAACACCATCCGATCTGATTATTGGACATATTTATATTTCAAAATAAACTTTAAGATAAGACTAATTAATTAAAATAATATAATTTGTACAGGAGATCACTTAATGAAGTGATCCTTTAATGCCATGTATATATAAAACAAAAATAACAAATACTTATTGCCCTCTGTGTAGATTGTCGAACTACTAAGAGTAATAAAAAAATAAATTTCATCTCCAATAGAACAACGCCAAGGTAATGTAGATGCTTTCTTTTCGGGGAATCCAACATTAATATATATTGTTTTTCTTTTTTTTTAGAGAGATTTCAGTTACTAGTATTACAATTCAATGCAGATGCAACACAAAAAAAATTCAATAAAACTCCAGCAACTTAATATTTATTAGTATCAGTAATTACCTCTTGCATTTACTGATACAAGTTACCTCGTTTCTGTTCGAAGTTATTGACTAGAGACGTGACCTGTTTCTGGTCGATTATTTGTTGGCTTCGGCATTTTCAATCAGGGTTATACACACTCTAAAAGCTATTTGAACATACAATATTTATTATAAAATAAAGCACAGTGACAAAACAAAAGTTGCCGATTTCTAACCTGTAATTATTGGCACTAATATTTTGAAGAATTTTGCAAACCCTTGTTAATTTGAATGACTTTTGTAGGTTGATTCGGTTACATGTTCAGAGGCAGCAGCCAGCATTGTGTCTCTTTGAATAGAATTAAATAACAAGGATTACATTGTCTGATAGTAAAACGAATTTATAAACTGCACTAGGCAATATTTAATACATCTTGAGGATGTGAATTCACTGTTATTTTAGATGGGCTTTATCTATTTTAAATAACTTATTGTAATGAAATGTTCAATATTCTGCTTAAAAGAGGGTTTTGCAGCGTATCAAAATATATTAAAATTTGCTTACTACAAGTTTCATAGTAGTAAAAAAAATTTTTTTGGTAACATCTTTAATAGATATGCTTAGCACAATCTTAATTATAAATGTATTTGTTAGATTTCAATTGTACCTTGATTAATTCACAAGCAAGACGAATGCGAGATAAATGCATCAATATGTATTCCTCAATTATAAAATTATAATAACTTAAGCTATAGTTTACACAAAAGGTATGCACTTTATTTAAGTCCGTATGGTTTGGTTCGCTTCAATCTTCTGATATCCTGCGCGTTGTCTAGTAGACTTATTACTTCCACGTTATTATGATTTAATAATCTTTTTCGTGTTTTAAGACGCAATCTTGGATTACTTCGAAAATCCATTTGATCTCCAGGTCATCCTGCAGTCCTTCGTTGGTTACGTAGCGATATGCATTGGTAATTAATCGAAGAATTTTGTTTTGACAGCTTTGGAGGACTAGTTGATTTGAATTTTTAGTGCTACCCCATATCAATCTCTTTGATTTTAGATCAAAGATTGATCAAGTTGAGAGTATCTTCCGACTAACCAGTATAGTTGTTTTATTTCGGTTTTAATATGTTTTTATTTTTGTCCAACATGATGTTGTGAATATACAATAACTAATATTAGTGAAATAAGAGAGATAATATTTCATCCATGTATTAAGATATATCCAATTAGGTTTCGTCAAATTAAAATTTGAAATTAAGCAAACCATCGGCCGGCTAACGATACAATCAGAACGGAACCACCAAACCAACACAAAAACTCGATATAATTGATCGTAACTCATCAATTTCCCAAAGTAAATCTAAACAACCATCACGCGTGCGTCAAGTTGACGAGCGTGACGAAAGGTCTAGACGCCGAGCGGCTTAAGGTAGCCGCTTGTAAACATTTTTTTTCTGCTCTTGTACGTATGGGGGCATTGAAGACGTTGCTCTCCTTTAATAAGAAATCAGATACAGTTCCTTTACAATGAAATGAAGTTATCGGTTGGTGTCCGTCTACCACTGGATCAACTTTGGCTTGACATTCGTTTGGCAAGTGGGTGGTTCGGAATGATACCCAGATACTGTCCGTTTCGTTAAATTACGTTATTATTAGACGGATTTCTGCATTATCACTGGAGGCATTATCGAGTTTAATTAGAGCTTGTTGTTGTGTTGTGTCTAAACCATTGCGACATTAATCTCGGATGTTATAAAATTAAATTCCTTTTAATAATTTCTATAAATTAGGACAGCAATTAAATAATGAAAGAACTTAAAGTCACTGCTTCTTTAAACAGTGTCCACTACTATATTTATACAATTTCTAGTTTTTATTACACCGAGACTGTACTACTTGAGGAAATACCAACATACATATGCTATATGATAAAAACCCGTAGTGTCGTTTTGTATATTCGTTCAAGAAACCTCCTCTTCTTTTTGCAAAAAAAAAGATTTATAGTACTACTTTAACCTTCAAGCGGGTGCCTGGCCATTTACAATGGCAGCGGTGCTCGTGACCTAAAGGACCTATGAACCTATATTAGAGAAATAAAATACTCAATAATCAATATTATTTATTTCTTGATTATTAGGAACATTATTCATTTCCTAGGACCTTAATTTGTCAAAAAAAAGACACGTTAGGGGAAAACATATATACAAATTCACAAAATACAACGTAACGTTTCTTTTGATTAAAAACCCAGTTTAGGAATCAAAAATAATGATAGTGTCTAGATAGTGTCCGGAAACTCGGCATCAAGCCAAGTTTTTGCTTCAACTGTATTTTTTCCCTTCAAAAAGCAATATGTTATTAACACGCGAAATTGCTTGTTATCCATTTTTTTTTCACAATAACAAAAGTTGTTTCACTCAAAATGCTATAATTAACAAACTAATGATCCGACAGCTGTCAAATTTATACACGCATCTTTTGAGGGTTAGGGCTAACTAAAAAACATTTAGATTTAATTATAGTAGCGCCATCTATGTATCAGGCCGGGGACTTTTCAAATACCCGGTTACGCATGGTACTCATAACAGAAATCTTAACATTTTTACCAAACAGTCTACCAAAGGAACACTCGTGTAACAACTGTCGATTGTTAGATTTCATCATGTGCCAGAAATTGGTATAATCATGGGTCTCCTTACTACGTCTGCTGCAGTACTACTGAACTGGTACGGACCTTCTGATTGCCTACCGGCATAGAGTTCAATAGTTGGCATTCTAAGTCTATGCACTTAATTTCCACTCATTGTCGAACGCAATTTTGACATACAAATAAGACTATTAAAGTTATTTATCTTTCGCTGTTCATCAGTGCTGTTAGCACGTAAAATAGCTCGTCATACATTTGATTGACATCGACGACCTAAGTCTTCTCAATTGATATTGTTAATAATAAAAGTAAATAAAATTCTGCAGCACTAATTTTGCGAATAAATAATAAGAGTTCTCGCACATTCGTAAATCAAAATGAAACAAAACCTGAAGATGGCAGTTGAGGTTCTGCTGCAACGTCGTCAAGACCTCAAAGCTTCTTTTAAGAACCAAACGTGGTTTGAAGGCACTAATAATACTGCACACCTTTTAAACCACTAGGTAATGTAGGTGTGTCATGTTTGCTAGAAATGTTTACTAGAAAAATCAAGCGTCACCTGTGTTAAATTCTCTCAAATCATTTTGCCCTCTCAATCTCATCTCATTTTTGTTTGCTTTGGCCTTTTTAATTTATTAGTAATATTTTTTACTGAATACGTTTCTTAATTTTATTTCTTGTTCCAATGTCTTACTTACTGTGCAGCCTTCTCCTATGAATTCTTTTTTCTGCTCTACTATAGATTTACGTTTGATCGTTACTTATTTTGTAGATGCCAGATCCATTCTTCCTTGATTCATTTACATCTAGTATATCCAACTCAGTCAGTCTTTCAGTTTCAGTTTCAACTTACAGTATTCTCTCTAATTACCTCTCTTCGACTGCCGACCTCACTTTTATTCCCTTTTCATTGTGTAACTTAACCCCATCCGTTGTTTTTTAAGACCCTTCTCCTGTGCTTCTGTCATTTCTTCTGTCTTTCTATTTCCGTGCTCCATGTTCATTTCATTTATTTATATATTCTAATACTTTGACTTTAACTGTTTGTGCAATTTATGCTTTCTTCCCATTGCTTTATTTTTTGTTTTACACAGACATGTGCCAATTATTGTATTCTAAAAACATTAAATAAAAACATGTTAACGTAACATAGACATGTAGACGAAACATTTGAAAATTCAGGATAGAGATTGATTCCTCATCTATATTCGAAATTACTAAAACAAAGCTTTTATTTACTAGTGCAAAAAAAAATCTTAGTAAAATGCATCTTTATTTACAAAAGCATCTTTTGTTTCCCAATGGGCATATCTACTTCTTATATACATATCTAATATAATAAACAATTATATTTAATATTCTAATATACATAATTCGTTGCTTGGGATTTTCTTATCCAAGTTCGTAAGCTTTTCCTCTATGAATGAGAGTTACTTTTACCCTTACTGTGATTTATAAAAGAGCAATTTCTATAAATTCTAAACACATTAAAAATGCAGAAACCGCCCCTTTCCTTTAATTCAATTGACCAAACTATAAACTGCTCATTTCTGTTCTATCAACATAAAGACGGCGGTAAACTTGAACCGTCTTAAACATCATTACTAATTGATCCTTCTCTGTCCTTAGCCACCGTGAAAGATGTTCTTTTCCCACCAAACGCCTGACAATTACCGATAGATCCCTTTATTTACCCCTTTTGTGACAAGTTTTACACTTACTTTGGCACCGTTTAACTGAAGAAAAGAGACTGTCTTTCAGGCGGACAATATGCCGGTGGCATATGGCCAACGTTCAGGTGGTCTACGATACACACCTGTCCATCAGACGCGTGGCTACCGCAAAGAATATGAATTCGTTCAAATAGCTTCATAGATACAATAATACACCCTTCTCCAGAAGAATTATTGAAAGGGGTTTTTGTGTTTTTTTTTGCTCATTTTTACAGATATAGTTGTAATTTTTATAATTATTAGAAATAAACATAAACTATAAAGGTCGTGAATTAATTTTGAGAAATTTTTTAAAGTATTATACCATGTACCATATTTTACCATTTATCTGACGGTATTCAAAGTATTTTAAAATGTCTTTATATTACTAGTTTTGTTAGTATATTATTAGTTTTTATACGTATTAGGAGAAGGTATTTTACCTGTGCTCGCTGGATTTTGAGTGAAAATAAGTTTGAGTGAGTGAATTATTATTTATTAGCCGTAAAGTACCACAAATATTGTTACAGCAATAGTTAAATCTTGCCGACTAGAAGTATCTAATGTTTTAATTTTTTATAATTATTAGGAATAAACATAAACTATAAAGGGCGTGAATAAATTTTAAGAGATTTTTTAAAGTATTATACCATGTACCATATTTTACCATATATCTGACGGTATTCAAAGTATTTTAAAATGTCTTTATATTATTAGTTTTGTTAGTATATCATTAGTTTTTATTCGTATTAGGAGAAGATATTTTACCTGTGCTCATTCGTTGGATTTTGAGTGAAAATAAGTTTGAGTGAGTGAATTATTATTTATTAGCCGTAAAGTACCACAAATATTGTTACAGCAATAGTTAAATCTTTCCCACTAGAAGTATTTAATGTTGTGCGAATTATAATTATTAAAATACATATATTCTATTAAACACTGAATTTGTTAACAGGTACTTCTGATTGTACCACTGGACATCAATACTTGTACTTGTGTACCTAAACAAAGCTAAGCAGTATATCTTTATAAAATAAATTTCATATTAAAGGACCAATTATTGATTTCTTTTTTGGCAACTTCTTATATAGTTCTAAGGCTACCACCGAATCATCGGAGGAATCTGAATCAGCATCATCTAAAATATATATAACACTTCTGATAAAAATATGTGATCTTATCGGGTGCATATGCGCATATGTGATACATATCGGGTTATATCTTAATTATATTTTATTTTGTTAATATTTTCATATCTTTTACTACTCTTTTACTAATCTTGAAGTTTCTTTCTAATTGATTTGTTATTTATTTAACTTTTTCCAGGTGTATCAGTTAAAATTCTATTCTGTTCAGGCATCCTTCCTCGACGAGTTGCTTTTCGAGGGTTTACCTTTAGAAATCGGCGTTACAACAGAAAACAACGTTATCAGGAGCAGACATTTGTTATTGACAAACAGATGTTTACAGTAAATTAAGTCGCTTTATCTAGATTTGTGAATGATGAATGACAGATAGTCCAGCAATATGCATAATTTCATCTACATTGTTATTCAGTCAGTTCAAGAAATCCAGAAGCTTGGTCGCCTGGTTGTCCGATTTTTATCTTGATTGCAATGTAAGTTTATTGCTGACTCTTCAGCGAGGGAGTGACTCGGGGTTGCATTATCAGAATCTGCGCTTAATGGCTTTAGTCGATCAGTAAAAAATGAGCATAGAACTTCTCCTTTACTGAATATATCTCTGTTAAAGGGGATAATACCTGTTACTTTCTACGTTCTGCCTATTTTAATTTTAAGGTTAAGCGAAGTTATCAGTAAGTAATAATATTCAGTTTTTCTTTCTTTCTTTATAACCCTACGTCATATATTACTATTGATTCTTGGTTAGATAATTACTCTGACTTTAATTACAAATATATGTTAAGTAATATATTATAGTAAGGTAAAGTAAAGTGATTTTATAGCACGATAAGGCGCTGTCTCATAAAGAAAAATCGACCTAGCAAGCGTTAAAAGCATTTGGATAGGATATATTATTGGACCCGCTGTACTTTTCAGACCTTGGTCAACTTTTCTATCAACTATCAACTTTTCGCATCAATGGGATACGCGCGAACTTAGAAAATAGCTCGAGGAATGGTTTTGCTTAAAGGACAAACATTTTTTTTAGGATGGTAGTCATAAATTGCCTGAAAAATAGGCAAGATATATAGAATGAAATGGCCATTACTTTGAGCAAGTAAAATTTTCTATTTTTTTGAAATTTATGTAGCTTTTGCCGAAACAAAAACCGGTAATAACTTTCCGGTACACCTAGTAAATAACCTCAGGAGAAATTTTAATTAATTAATTTTAAGTACATTAGGACCCAAACATTTTAAAAATGTCTTTCTATATTTTCAAAATTATATTTCAAGAAAAGATATAGCATATTTTGATTAATGATTTTATTAAATCTATAGTACCTTAAAGAATAAAAGAGAAATGTAGATCAAACAGCCATTATTGTTTCAATACTATTTTTCGAAATAGGGAACTCGTATTTCACTGGATGTTAAAAATGTCGTGCTTGATATCCGTTATTTCGAATTAATGAGATAATCAGATAGAACATTGTGGTTAACGGTTAGAGCACATGACTCTCCGGCTGAACTGTGGGAACTCGCTGTTCATGGTCAGACTAGCGGCCCGATATATAGTCATTTGTTTTATTAATACTAGCCACTGCCTTGCGGCTTCATGTTTTTTTAATCGTATACCAAAATCCTTTATTTGATTTAATTTTTTTATGACTAAATAAGTCATCTTCATCAAGCTATTTACATTATTATAATGCATTGCCTTTAGCTAGCGTTGTGTAATAGTTTTTGTAACTGATAAATCATACTGTCTAGGAGAGTTTAGCAAATCTAGCAAGCTCTATTATTAGTCGGTGCCGCTATATAAAGATTAAATCTCTAACTATGAATTTTACAAAAACTATGCATAATATAACTAAAAAGGCTGGGAAAAAAATAAAAAAATTATGCAAGTTTTGTTCAAATGCCAAAACATCTCCTGGTTTTGATCTAATAACTGGAATAATTTTAAGATGATTGTCAGGAGAGAGCTTCAAGTTAATAACGTTTATTTTTCATGCTATGTTACGTCTAAGCTATTTCCCTAGCACACGAAAAGTGGCCTAAATCATTGTGATTCTCTTATCAGGAAAAAGTCGGAAGTCGTTTCCTCTTATCGATCTATAAGCCTGTTACCTGTGATATCCAATGTTTGTAAGAAATTATACATCAAGAGGCTCAAAATAATCACGGATGAAAGAAATGTTATTTTAGACCATCAATTTGGTTTTCGTAATAAACATGGAAATAAAAGGAGCAAGTTCACAAAATTATCAATCTATGATATAAAGCGCTCGCCTCAATTCCTCGATATACCTCAATTTTTTGATAAAGTGTGACCACCCTGGACTGCAAGAAAGTTTGAAACATCTTCTGCCCCATCCGCACTTTTAACTGCTAAAGTCATATCTCACAGACAGACATTTTGTTGTGAGATAGGGTGACGAATACACTGAACTGGATCCAAAATATTCAGGTATTCCGCAGGGCAGTGTCTTTGGCACATGGGCCTCAAACACCACTACTGTGGCAACATATGCTGACGATGTGGTGATTTTATCAACTCGCCAGGATCTAATATCAGATACAAAGAACTTCATTTCAATAAAAATATTTTGTGATTGTGGCGTTTCAGGGCCAATGAAACAAAATCTACTCACCTGACGTGCACCCTATGTAGAAACACTTGCCCTCCAGTAAATCTTAATAGTCAACAACTCCCGCAAGCAGATGATGTTAAAAATCTGAGAATGCATCTTGATCGATGCTTAAATTGGAAGAAACATGTAGTAATAAAGCGTATATAACTTGGATTTAAATTGAACCAGAGGTATCGGTTATAGGGCGTAAATCCAAATGGTAAATAGGGTACTACTACTAGCATATCGAACATAGCCATCCTTCAGATATTCCAAAATAACTACTGGCCATCGTTGACGCTCCGTATCCGAAGTGCCAGTGGATTCAGGTGGCAGTGCATGCACTCGCTAAATAATATAATATGCGTAATGTCAGTAAAATGCGTAGTTTTACAATATTACGTTTTCTATAATGTAATGTAATGTAATCTAAAACTGCTATTTTTAACCGAAAAAAAGGGGAAGGTTTTACATTCGGCTGAGTATATCTTTTTAATGTATATTCGCCGATTTCTCCGTCAATCATGGACAGATTTTCAAAATTCTGCAGTTCCGAAGTGGTCCTATTGGAACCAAATCAGGATCTGATGAGGAAAGGTACAATGTTTTCACATATTTCTTATCTAAAATAATCAGATACTGGTGTATAATGTTATTGCTGAACTGATGTGATGAAAAATCGGAAATAGTTCAGTGTCAAAGTTAGTCATTTTGCTTTTTAAGCAATAACACTATCATATGAGACGTCGTAGAAACGTTGCGGGTAACTGTTTCTATAGTGTAATGGTTAGAACGTTGAGCTCAATCTCGGAAATTGATGATTCATTTCCCAACAAGGTGGCGGTTTTTTATGTCCTAGTTTGATTGGAACATTTGTTAATTCACATGGACTAGGTAGCGGATGTATTTTTCCTCATTCAAGCTGTACTATTACTTGGTATATCTATTGTAATACTTAATAAAATAACTGCGTAAATTATTAAGTAAATATCTAACACTAAAATGAGAAAAATAAAATATTTTTAACAACAAATTTAGGTACGTACCGACTTCAAAGTGATCAGTTGGTGGTAGTTAAAATAAAATTGTAAATCTATAAATAGGTTTAGGTAGGTAGGTACCTAAATTGTGTAAAATAGTAGAATAAAAAATACGTGTAGTAGATAGGTTAAATAAAGTTTATGTTTATTTTTATTTAGTTGTTGCAACAATTATTATATACATATTTTAATTTTAAAAAAAAATTTATGCCAGAAATATAAGTTTGATTATTTCATACTTTTTAGTGAGTTCCTTATTTATTTTCTGAAATCGGTTAATTTTTTTAAAGATTTATTGAATATTTTGTTAAAAATATTTTATTTCTATTACACTACACTATATTACAATATACAAATGGTTTAATTCGTTTGTTCAAGTGTTGTTCAAAAGTGTTGTACACTACACTATATTACAATATACAAATGGTTTAATTTGTTTGTTCGAGTGTTATATTTTGGTTTTATATTTTGGTATTAATATGACTGTGAAACATCTTCTCATGTCTCTTTGTCATGCTTCCGGAAATCAAGCCATCGTAACCATTCTTATAGCATCTCGCTGCATTTGTGAAACCTCTTGGATTATAGTTATTTATATTATCACTCACCGCTTGTTGTAATTTTTTGGTTGCCTTTTTGCTATTGTCTAGTCATATTTTCAATAAATTTTAGTAGATAAGGTATTTCCAATACTCCTTGCGATATACAATTTTCTATTATTTTATTATAAATTAGACTTCCTCTTTTTTGAATCTAATCATTCTGGTTCACATACAAACGTTTAGGAGCTCAGTTGTTTTGGGAATATTTTCTAGAATTTGTGCTTGAGTTCAAAGAAATACATCATGAAAAGTTAATATTTAATCACCAAATTTTGCACCAGAATATCTGATACCGATTTGTGTTTGAATTTTATGTATAATTAAATCTTAATAGGTAAACATGAAATTAATTAAATTTCTATAAAATATTTGAAGAACCTAAGAATCCTAAAATATGCTATTTATACATAATTGCACAAATAATCGTTATACATACCATTGATGCAAAAATATTCGAGCAGTTTAACATTGTAGCCTATTTTAACACACCTATTACGTACATTTATTACATATTTATTTATACAAATTACTGTACATTTACGGGGTTACGTTTTAGAAAAAAATGTCGAACCACATGCATTAAACACTTTTGACATACGACTACTTTTGTCTGTAATACGTAATCTGGTGGTGCTGTAGGGCTTGCATGTACATCATTTAAATATTAAACAGATGAAACTGAAAGGTGTAAATTTATTTAAATAACAACCGTCACTTTTGTTGACAGTAATGGTAGTAATTATTTCGTTTCCCACTGATTTTAATTCGTGTTGTTGGCAAGAAGTATACACATACTATATTTAAAAGCTTTAATCAATACCTGATGCTTTTAATGTACTTGAAAAATATTTTAGTTTTCACACAAATAAGTGGCGACTTACTGAATAAACCGTTATAATATAAACAAAAAGCTTAATTTTAATTTTAATTCCTATCATCTCACTGTTTCTAAAAACACCTTTTTTGTAATAACCAGAGTCGTATCGTAGCAACTGTGTCCAACTGCTCTGAATAAATGACCGAAGCGGGATATATGGCTATATGGGATATTGTCCAACCTGGATATCTTGTAGTTGTCAAATGATTTGTCAGTATCGATTGTACCTTCGTCCGCCACCCATTTGATGACCCCAATAGCATTATTTTTACTGAAATATCCATTGGTAAAGCCTGTAATATTCCTTCATTCATTTCCTAATCCGTGGTGTCCCCAAATTTCAATAGTTGGCGACTGAGCAACTGAGCAATTATTCTCTAAGGTGCAAACTTAATAGTAGTAGTAGACTGGGTTAGTTAACAACAATTTCAAATCCTCTTTGCTAGCTTTACATCCTGAAATGTGTTTGTTGTGCCTGATGTTCCCGAACTAGCATTGTTTTTCAAAGCATGTAGTTTCCTAACTCTAATACTACATGGTCATCTTAAATCCGTCTTATCGTGTAATTTTGGCCGAACTCCACTAAAAAACGACAAGGAATGCATCAGGTAACTGCAGAACGATTGCTTATCCACCCGTAAGTTGATTCAGGTTAATTAATGATCTCAGTATATGAATGAACATTTGTGACTATCTATAAGCATCAAAGAATCAGGACCAAAGGCTGAGTAAGAGTGAATACATTCTAGATTGGTTTTTAAGTTGTTCACTCGTCCTTAGGTAAGTTCAGTCCATATAAATGCTAGTTTGTGGACAAGCAATTTTATGTTGTTTAGACAATGCTAGTAATAGTTGATCATGTAAGCTCCCATATTACTGGAATGAAGAATAATTGAGCACCTAGAGACTTTCCAGTGATAGGGAGACTACGAGGAAGCATCATTGAAATTACAAATACAACTACACAACATTTATAATTGGACTAAACAATGGAGAATCGGAAAGGGACTAAATCTGTCCATGTCAATTTTATGTATAAAAGAACTCTATTAGAATTAAAAAATAAAACACAGCAAATTATTTAGAAATGACTCTGGATGCGAAGCCGAGACTGAAGGCTCAGGTAAATAAGAAGAAAGAAAAACCGGATGTTAAATCTAGTAGAATATATTGGCTATAGTGGAGGCAAATCTACCCTCACATAATAAAGTACTGCTGTATGCACAAACCCTTAGGCCCATATAGGTATTATGATATTCATGTAAGGGGTTTTATCAGTTAAAGCAATCAGGACATAATACAGTCGTTTCAGAACAAAGTTGCTGATGCTGATATTACCCCGTAGTACTTCAAACAGTGATGTCCATAGATATTTGGAAATTGATATCGTTAACTAAACAATTAAGATTGTGGTGTGGTAGGAATAATTATTTATCAATTATTTATTCTAACCATAAAATAGAGAGATCTCTTAATAGAACCTAGTGTCATATCTGATAACGATAGACGGTCTGTCATGTTGTATAAGTCATAGTGCTTTAAAAGCTTCTAGGTAGGCTTTAATGGATCCCCATGTTGAGAATTAGCTTTTTCGCGATATTCTTATTATAACAGCTATTTTTCTTCTAATTCTATTGATCTCCTCTGATGGTTTTTTTCAGTGTGAACATCCATTTTCTCGTTTGTATAGAAATTACCACCTACAAAACATCAGGAGCAATATTCATATGGTTTTATCTATATAGAATATTCTTCACAAGTTTTCAATAATTTTGAATTACCAGAGAACATAATGGCAAAATATGTTTAACCAGAAGCATTTTCTGAAATCGTCTAAGAAATTATACGTATAAAAATATGTAGGCTATAAATATTTAGTCGAAAATAAAACCTTATTAGCTCATTTACTTTTTAGTATCACTCGTTATTATTTTATCCGTATATATTTTTTCATAAACGTAACTGAACGCGCATATGCGTTAAAAGCTTATGATTATTATATAGTGTAATAAAAAATAACGATATTTTCTACCTATAAAGGAAGATTTTTTACTTATTCATAAGCGTTGTTATTACCCCGCTGTAAAATAATTATACATACTATAATTAAAATATAATAAAATACGCCCATTTAGTTAATTAAATTTAATATGAGACGGTATATTTATAATATTGTTGATATTTTGCTTATTAATTAAATATTTTTCGGTTTATGAATAACATGAACGTGAAACATAAATTCATATCATTGAAAGTAGATTAAGTGTAACTTCGTTCTAATAGTTTTTCTCCAGTTTTAACTTTAGAATGGTGAAAGTGAGTACAAGTTAGCAAATGTGTTATTTGTTATTCTTTGAACCGATTTTATGAATCTTGAAGAATGTCATTTTCTCTAAATATGTTTTTGAAAAGACAGAAATCTGCGGAGGTCTATAAATTATCTGAAGGATAATTTTACTAAAAAGATAATAATTCATTTTTTCCATAAATTGGAATTTTGGAAAATTTACTTTTGAACGATCCGTGATTAGCATATATGCACTAGATAATTCAATAACTAGAACTTCGTGCAAAGAAATGTAGAAACCATCACATTTAACAGCATTTTAACATACATTTTCACCAATAGATACTGTTGATCAAAATACATGCAAACCTATTAAATTAATTAAAATAGCAATATTTTACTTAAATTTTTCTATAAAATTTAGTAATATGAATATAACAATAGTGCGAGATTAGTAAAACTCGATTGTAATAATACAGCAAAATACCATAAATCTTAATGCCGTAAAGAGGAGGGTACTTCTCTCATTTATTATATCAAAAACATCCATATTTCTATAACGTCTAATTTTCTCACAAGTGCCTTGTAATTATAGTGAAATTTAAATAACATCCATCGTTTATTCACCCACTACACAGTTATTTTATTGAAGAAAACATATGTCGATATCAGGTTTTTGGGGGACAATCCATTCCAACCGTTAGATAAGAGGGGCGTGCATTGCATATGGCATGTTATATCGAAAAAACAGTGCTGTACCGTTCGTAACGGCTCATATGGCGTGCAGGTAGCGGTACTGATTTGAATCGGGCTGAATTCACCCTCATATTTTGCAAAGTGTCTCAATTTTTTAACCTTATTTAGGTCACCCAGATACTGTTCAATAAGGATCTGCTCATCCATAACTTGAGCCCATTCAATAGTTTGATCGGAGCCTATCTTAAGAAAGAACGGGGCATTCAAAGTACTATGAAATTTAGTAACGGTATACTTATCTTAGGTGCATTAGTTAATTTTTAAAGACTTGATCGTAAGTTCGATCGTACCTATTTCTATTAGGAAATAAATCCGTTAAAAATTCTCTAAAATGTAGTTAACAATAGAGATTTTCAAACTTAAAATAAAAACCTCATACAAATTCACAGCTTGTTCGAACTGTTTTTTAATGAGCCATTCTAAATTCTCTTAGAAATAAGGCAACAAGTCCCTGAAACTTTTCCTTGATAGCCAACTTTTAGTAAGAAAAAAACCACTTCATCAGTTTCAATAAATTTCGTGAATATAAAGAAATCATACATCTGTACATAGAACATTGCAAGAAACAAAAATTTGTTATCAAGTATGCAATGTCGAAGTCTCATAGCGCTTTCAGCAACCACAAAGTTGAGTACTGTATTTATGAGAACATACAAACTCGATCTATGAATCATGTCTAGAGGCAAGCATCGAACTTGTCCGTGTGGAAAGTGGAAACAATTTTCAATAAAATGGACCTAAAGCCATGTTATAGTAAGCCATGGCGTGTACTCAACTTACTAGTAATGACCTAGTGGTCAAAATGCGACCACACTAAAATTAAGATAATAGTATTTTATGTAATAATATAAAATAATATACTTATATATATTGAAACAACACTCGCTGTTAAGCAAAGTATAGTAAATGGACTTTTATGAAAATTAATAACTGACTATTAGTTTTTGAACAACTATGTTTATCAAATATATAACTAAAATAGTAATTGATAAAACTATTTTATTGTATAAACACCTTGAAATGTATAAAAAAAATTTAAAAGTATATTAAAACACCGTTTAAATTGCATTATTTTTCTAATAGCTTGTTTCAGTTAATCATAGACTATCAGCGTACATTATGTATGTTGTTGGTTCCTGTAACTTTTCTCCATACACTCACTAATTCATTGGAGTAACCTATACATCATTAAATTTAGCGAATAACTAATTATAATGTCTGCCATGTAATTTGGGAATTTAAAAAAGGATTGAATGAATTCTAAATTAGTGATAAAACAAATTTCAATTGTTTTTGTATCTTTTTCAATCAGCTGGATACAAACCTTCATAAGAAGGCGTATCATTTAGTGCATTTCAAGGCGTTTAGTATATAACAGGTCAATTGAAAAGTCCCCGGCCTACCAAAGTAAAACATTTTTTTTTGGAAAAATTAGCTTTTTTTATTCAATGTAATTCCCTTCAAGGGTAATACACTAATTATAACGGCCCTCCAACTTTTAGATAACATTTTTGTAGTACGATTTGTCGTTTGCTTCAAAATAGGCATCAGTTTCGGCAATCACCTCTTCATTCGACGAAAATCTCTTCCCAGCGAGCATTCTTTTGAGATCTGAGAACAGGAAATAGTCGTTGGTGGCCAGATCTGGAGAATATTGTGGATGAGGAAGCAATTCGGAGCACAATTGATGGATTTTTGACACGGTGCATTGTTTTGGTGAAGCAGCACTTTCTTTTTCTTCAAATGCGGCTATTTTTCGGCAATTTTGTCCTTCAAGCGGCCCAATTACGCTATGTAATAATCGCTGTTGATAGTTCTTCATTTTTGAAGGTAGTCAATGAATTCACCGTTTCAGTGCACTCGGATGACTGTCGACTGGACTTCGGAGTGAAATAATAGAGCTATGGTACATCCATTGTCATATATCGACGCAAAAACTCGGGTTTATTATGCTTGATCATCTTCAAAGACTCCTCCGAATCATCAACTCGTCGTTGTTTTTGGTCAGAAGTGAGCTTGCGCAGCACCCACTTTGCACGGAGCTTTCTCATACCCAAATTTCCCTCATTCATACCCTGCTATTTCATTCAATTTCAATTTACGGTTATTCAAAATCATTTTGTTTATTTTTTAATGTTTTGGTCGGTAACAACCTCTTTTGGGCGTCCACTGCGTTCACCGTCTTCGCTGCTCATTTCACCACATCTAAACTTAGCATACCAATTCTTGATGGTTGATTTTCGTAGAGCAGTGTCTGGAAATTCGGCATCAATCCAAGTTTTTGCTTGAACTGTATTTTTTCTCTTCAAAAAGCAATATTTTATCAACCCGCGAAATTCTTTTTTATTCTTTTTTTTCACAATAACTAAAGTTGCTTTACTCAAAGTGCTACAATTCTCAAAACAATGATACGACAGCTGTCAAATTTATACTATAATATATTAGGGCTAACTAAAAAACATATGTATTTAATTCTAGTAGCGCCATCTATGTGTCAGGCCGGGCATTTTTCAATTGACATGTTAAATTAATTTTTAATCATATAATACTTTAATTAAACTAGTTAAGAGCTTTAAGTATATATACCCAAAATATTTTATTTTTAATACAGTTGTATGAATTAGAAATGGCCCGCTTGGTTGGCACAGTGTAAAGGCGATAGGACGGTCCACCTACTGTTGCGATAATCGCGGGTTTGAATCCTGCTGGGGCATGGTCGTTAATTTATGTTTATGATTGTTTAATATTTGTGATTGTCCTAGACAAGAGTAATGAGTAACAGTAGCCAGTAACCAGGCTGGGTAAGACCGGATGTCTTTTGGAATGATATCTAGGTTGGTCACTCACCAGTCGATAGGCTTAATGCCGAGACCCGTGGTTCCAAAGTTAAAATGTAGGTCCAGTTCAGATAAACCCATAGTAGGTACTTAGAAATATAGGTACATAGAAACTTTAATATATATACATATATATATATATATATATATATATATATATATATATATATATATATATATATATATATATATATACATTCCTATTCGGGTATTATAATTTTCGTTATGATATTAGTATAACTGAGGTTTATTCTGTGATTTTTGTTTTTTATGTTTCAAAATATGTCTGTTAAAAAATTTAACTCTTTAACTCGTCCAGTACATTAAAGTTAATATTATTATTTAAGGCAGCTGCTACAACAATTAACAGTAGCGTGATATATATTCACCCGAGAAAAAAACAAAAAGCGGTAAATCAGAGATACTTAATCACCACCGAAAGTTAGAATTTCCGTCATAATAACTCATTTTTTCCTGAAAATATTAAAGTGGACGGGATCCGGTCGAGACGATAAACGTAATAAAATATTCATTTTTCATCCTTGGACCGTGGATTAAACCGAGGTGTAAAGTAGAACGAAAAATGTTAAAAATTAACAAGACCGGTGTCGTTTTCTTTTGTTTTTTCCATTAATTTCGACACAAAATTAGCTGGTGAACGTAATTTGTCAACGTCAAATCAATAGCGTTATTTTTTTTTCTTTGGTTCGTGCATGGGACTGTTGCAATTGCTTTTTAATTGGAAAAAGGGGGACCTGTTCGGACGTCTACTTAAATATCACACATTGCATTTTTGTTATATAACGCTTCTGCATACATTATTCCTACTATTGATGGTAGTGTAATTTATTTTAATATGTGGTGGGTAAGAGGAAATGGACAATTTTGGAATAATGGTACATGGCAGGTAGAAAGTGGAGAGAATGACGGGTCTGAGAATTTAGTGACTATTGCAAAGTTGTAATGATATAAACACATATATAGCTTTTATGATAAAAGATATTGTAAAATTGAATATATAGTTATTCTTAAAGTTATTTTGTTATATAATTATATGTCAATGTATATTAATTGTATATATTTTCACAATTTTAACATACATAATTTCTTACTGTAGTTTCTTAAAGTTTTAATAGTCTGGTCACCATTTATTACTCAATTTAAAATACCATTTGTCAGAAAAACCAATTGAAAGTTTCCTTTATTTCATGAGCAAATTATTACTAATTGTTGGGATGTTAACTGTACGATATGAACAAAAAAATGTATTGGCTTCGATTTTTCAACTCTTTCTTTTTAAAGAAAATGAAATTTATATTTAAACATTTCTCAATAACATTTACAGTCTAATTCTTGAAAGAAGATCTACCAAATGGTAGGACCAATAATAGAATTGCTGACTTATAAGGTCGCTATGTTTTATGGTTTCGTTTTTTTGTTGTATGAAACATTAAATAAATAATTTTACTTAATGCATTTAAGTCTTCAGATTTAATTGAATCTGGAACAAGTATTTCTTTTTAAAGAGAATGGTAACACTATTTATACTTTCCGAATGATATTTATATTTTAAATTGTTGAAAAAATACCGAGTGATGGTCGGATCAATTTTCACCTTTTTTATTGTAAGAGATATATAAAAAATAAAATTCCTTCATGGGTGAAAATGTTCAACTCTGCTAGGTTGGGCTATGTTCTCGAAATATCGTTGAAATTTTTCATTATCTTTATTTTTATTTGATTGAAATATCTTTTTAAAATAAATATTTGCGACTTATATAATTAAGGGTTATACTTAATTTGTTTTATATTATTATTATACGTCAACGGAGAAAGTCAGAGTAAAATTAACATATTGGACATAATACTATTAACTTATTTATAGAATTTATGTTGTATAGCTATTATACGGTAAAATAAACAAAAACGTAGGTAAGTGGTAAAACCTATTATATTTCGATATTTTGATATCTACTGTTACTAATTTTACGGCATTGGTTGAAAAATTAATTAAAAAAGTTAAAACACCCAGGATATAAAGACACTGAACTTATATCTTTTTACAGTTAATATTGATTACTAATGTTTTAAATTTGATTTTAATTGTTTTAATTAAATTTAAAATAGGCAAACCATACTGGTACATATAATATTGGCTTGTCTCTTACATCCATAGACACCGATGATTAAAAATGACTGCACTACAATAAGTTAAAGAACGACAGCCAAGATGGATATTCATCTTGTTGTGATACTTCGTTGTAGTCAATACTTCGAATAAAATACAAAGTTTGGTTCTAAAATCTTAATCTTGCTATATTTTTAACGAGCAATAGATGAAATTGCTAGACCCAAACTGTAAATATCTTGAAATAAACTAAAAATATGCGTCTAACTATATATATTTTCAGAGAAAACATGACGTAGAAGGTATTTGTTAAAAATGCATCAATAATTCTAATATAATACAAAATATATTTATACATAAGATGCATTTGCTTATTGGATTTACAAAGTAATATTCCGTAATTTATTAATTTTATATAGGATTTTAAAAAACATCAGTGTTATAGTATGTACTCTCATAATATAAAGATCATCAGAAAGATGTTGTATCAAGTGATTTTCACTTTTGCAGTAGCATTACGTCTGGAATATCTAAAAAGAAATATGTAGTATGATGCTACAAACTATGTATGTGCTTTAATTTCGAATATTAATTATCATTTTATATTGGTTAATAATTAATTCATACTTTTATATAAATATGAGCAAATAATGAAACAAATACCAGCTGATCGACATATTCATTACCTGCCATTGTGAACCTCAACGTTATCCATTTGAGAAAAGTGTTTGAATAATTAGGACAAAAAGAGGAAACATCAACTACTGAAGTAAAAGTGTAAGATGGTTCGTGTGGAAGAACGAAATATTACCAGCAGGGTTGAAACAAATCTACTTGACTAAATCTTTTCTACGCAGTTTTGCTTGTAGAGCTGTAGTTTTTTTATTACATGTTATATTAAATATGTTTTGTACACTATATATCAATATGTATCTACTATATTGAAATTAAATTTTATTCTTTAAACCAAAGTTGATAGTATCACTTATAGGCTATACCAGTTCGAGTGATTTGGTTCAATCTTCTAATATCCTGCGCGTTGACTAGTAGTTGTATTGCTTCCATGTTACTCTGAAATAGTAACCTTATTATATGTTTTAAGGCGAAATCTTGAATAGCTTCATAGATTCATTTGAACCTATGAGGTGCAGATTCTACGATTAATTACCAATGCTTATCGCCATATAGCCAACGAAGAGCTGCACGATGAGCTCGAAATCAAATGGGTATACGAAGTGATCCAAGATTACGCCTTTAAACATGAAACAAAGTTGCTAAATCATTGCAATGTGGATGCAATACACCTACTGGACAACACGCAAGAAATTAAAAGATTGAAGGGAACCAAATAATACGAACTTGTTCAGTGTATAAGTGTATTCTTATACTTAAGCTTTAGCAGTATAACTGAACAGGAGTAATAATTTGTAAATTAAGATTGTACTAAGCATATCTAGTGTAATTAATAAACAAAAAACATTGGTAACTATTGGAAGAATTCTGTTCTAGCAGCGTTGAAGTACCAGTGCTTTGGTGCTGTTGTCCGACTAACCAGTGTGGTTTTCTGATTTTGAATTTACTATTATCTGCTTATTGTTTATCTTAATGATCTAACTGATGTCTCTAATTTAACCTACCATCGAGATGGATGTCGAGGTATTCTGCTTGGTAAATCTGGTATCCCTCAATGATATAACTGGTTCTTTGTCATTTCACCGTGAGGTTAATATAAAGGTGTAAGGTTAATATGAACACATCGGTACAGTATGAGAACATTAAAATCCTAGTATTTATATGTGATGCTTAAGGAAAACCCTGTTTAATTCAGATTCGATTAAGAAGTGATACTCAGTGTTCAATCACATAGTATATCCAAAGATGTAGACTACAAAGGTCCAGTAAAGATCAAAGATTTATAGAGAACGGTTTCAATAATAAAATGTTGATGGAATTCAAAGCCAGAACAGCAGCCTGTCGTCAGTAGTGCAACAGTGTATTTCTTAAAATGTATACTCTTTTTCCGTCTGACGGTTGGCGGTTGATCATGATCAGGATGATGATGAATATTTATAGAAAGGTACCTATTAAAATAGTTATATTTTTGATATTCTCCAGTAATAAACGTAAAGGAAGCGAGTTATATATCCGAAAAGATATTTCCCGAGATTTACGAGGATAAGCCACATTATATATATAATTTCAGGATGTCGTCTAGGTGGTAATCGTATTTCAGCGAGGACAAACCGACGGATAACGTGATTTCGGGGTAAAAAAATTATTTGTAAATTATAACCACGTACGAAACTCGCTTAATTATACGGCCCCGAGCTCGTAAAAAATATACTATTACATCCCTGTTAGAGACGGCCTGAATGGGAGCCGTCGTTATGAATGGACCGTCCGAGCTGGACGCGCTTTTAACATTCACGACGCGTTCGGGCTTCCTAACAATGTGTTTTTGGGAGGCACCGTCCGGGACACGGGGCACCGTATCGAATAAATTCATTTTAATCAGCCGCGATGGAGAAAACGCGCCTCCGTAAAAAAAATCCGAGCGTCATCCGAAGTTGCAAAAACGCACAGTCCGGACCGGTAATTAAATTGCCCGCGTACCGGCATTTCGTCCAATTAAAGTCCGTCCCGAGAATTATAAAAATATTAAATTAATAAATCTCGTCCTTAAATCGCGAAATGAGATTTTTGAGCGATAAACTGATTTATTCCGGTCAGTGTTACCAGTTCGACATTGATTGTCGTCCATAATTTTAATTATGTTGTCTTCGATTTGTTAAATGGTTCATTCCACACCTGAAGAACAATCGGTTTACATATTATAAGTATTCACTATTTAACCAAATAAGATGTAAACACTAAACTATGTCGAAATTGGTTTTTTATATATATTTTAAAGTCTCCTTTTACCAACTATGGGTTTATCTGGACTGGGCCTAAAGTTTAACGTGGGCTCCGAACCACGGTCCTCAGCATTAAGCCTACTGACTGGCGAGTGACCTACTTTATAAATCATCCCAGAAGACATCCGTTCTTACCCAGCATGGTTACTGGCGTGACTGGGATGGATCATTTTCCTTGTCGGATTTTACATTCTTGCCTAAGACAATCACAAATTTTAAACAATCACAAACATAAATTTACGATCATGCCCGGCAGGATTCGAACCCGCGGCTATCGCAACAGTAGGAGGACCGTCCCATCGCCTTTACCACTACGCCACCAAGCCGGCTCGAAATTGTTTAACATTAACAAAAAACTGTGTGACAATTTCTTTTGTTTCATAACATTAAATAAAATGGCTTTTTTGTCAAATTATACCTGCTGAATACAAAAACTTAAACGGATTCTTTTTAACACGTACTATTTTAAAGTTATGATAAATTAAGTACTATAAATACATAAAGACAGTATAAAATTTATTATTAATTATAAAATATATTAATAATTTTATATAAAAGTAGTAATATATATTTACAAATAGACAATGAATCAATATAGCTTAGATTTAAGTGATCTTTTGAAAAAATGAGCCGTATATTCTGAAACAAAATGACGAAATATAAAATTTTCCTCTTGTGAGCAGTATAATCCTTTTTTATTACAACCCAGCAGTAATCTTCAACCTTTAACCATTCCATCTACCTTGAAAACGTTCTGCTATCCGTTTTATATCCTGGTGAAGGCGCTCACCTAATTCGTCATTCACCATTTCAAGACTATGTGAGATATCGAAATAAGAATGCAAGAAATGTAATTTTAAAAACATTCATTTAAGATTGATTAAAAATTCACGGGTTACTTTCTTTAGAGATAACCAAGCCGTTAACTATTTCACGATAATATTTTCGGCGAATTCATTTTTTTTAAAATAAATTTTCGTATTTGTGGGCCAAGAAAAATATAGCATATTATTTTACATATAGCCTTTTTAATATAGCATCACTAAATTTAGAGAAAACAGTTTTTAGATATAGAAATCCTTTACTAATTTTATCAATGGCCTTGACAGTATTTTTCATTAAACCAAGTGTTATATGTTACGGTAGAAGAATCACATTTTCTTGTGGAATAAGAGGTTTATATCTAACGTTTCATTAACCACAAACAAAGTCCGTTCTTTTACCAATTTTTAAGTGCATAGTGATTTTTGGTGCCTCTACTATCTCACCATTAGAGAAAACAACAACATATCGTGAAACTTCCCTGTAGCCCAAGCAATATAGCAATAACTTTTAGAACAGCACAAAGTTTCCAGTTGTATTTTTGTATTTGATTAAATTCGTTTCATGTTTTCATACGTTTCTTTTAAAATCACTGAATATGCACTAGGTATGGAAGGATATCGGCTGCCATTGTTGTACACCTGTAGCACACTTTTTAAGTGTAAATAGTATTCACAACATTCGTACATAGTACAATTTGCAGAATCGAGTGCAAGTGACGTATGCAGTAAGAATTTATTCGGCTTTAGCAGCTTGTAATGCAGTACACCGTGATGTCTCCCCATATACGCACCAAGACTTTATTTCACATAATATTTGGCTTCGATGTTGTGTATGGCTCTCCTAGATACATCCATAGTTATTTGCGCTCGGGATAGTCTTGGCAGATCAAATTTTCATCGTCATAGTTTCGTCTTTTCATGGTCTCTGGTTTATTTTTGCTGTTGAAACGCCTCGAAGTGATTTTTTCAATCACTTCGTGTAGTATATGATAGTATGGTTTTTTTGGATCTTCCCATCCCATGTATATATCTGGAAACAACTATATTCTATGTTCTTCGCGTTTCAAAATCGCATCCATCCATATGTTGCATCGAGTTGAACAAGTGATAAATTGTGAGTTTTTGTGAGTATAGTAAAAGCGAGCTGCAAAACTCTCTCCGAGCGTTGTCATGCAATAAGATGAGTTTACATCTGTTACAATTGCTGGACTTCTTAAATTCGAAAATATACGTTGTTCAAACTGTTCAATTGACGTTGGTATACAACTGCAACAGTTTCACTGGAATTTAGCACTACATAATGAATTACATAATTTTTGATTGCCAGTTAAAATACACTATTGGGTATAACCCTTCTTTTTCGGCTTGACAAACAATGAAACCGCAATGTTGAAAGGGTTCGAGATCCAATCAATTCGCATAGTAGCCATTTCCCTTCATTTTGAATCTTTCCCACAATATCTTGACATCTGGAAAGCGTTCTTTGAAATTTTGAGTAGGTTTATTATTCAATGCGTCTTGCAATTAATTGTTTTCGGCATCAGATTTCTTTAAATTGATCAACAAACCTAATAAATATCGAAAATTAAACTAGGACTTTCCATTATTAGCGTCTGTACATACTATAGTAAAATGTTGTAACTAAATTGGAAGCTTATTTGTTAAAAATTAAATGTTCTTATCAAAACCATGAAATATAGCAACCGGATATACAGATTCAGAACATATCGCAAGGGGCAAAACTTAGTTACAGGAAACCCGGATGTGCTGTGACCTGATACTTGTCTGGTTTGTTGTTATTTTTCTCCAAATTTATGGTAGAAGATATCTTTTCAATTCAATCATATCTAGGAATAATACTCTCATTCCCTGTAGCTCGAAAATATTATAGGTAGTTGTATACTAATAAATATATTTATATTGTTCACTAATCAATTTTAGTTTGTAAGTCAAAAATCAAAATTTGTAGTGGGCGTAGAATTTAAAATACATTTAGTTTATTCCATTTATTATTATAATTATAATATTATATATTTGTAGTGTTAATTATTTTATTCCAAAAGTATATAGATAATTCTAGTGCATTATTTACACAAAGTTAATGAAATTTTGACAGTTTTAAATACGTAAAATGTTTCTCTCATTGTTCTACCTTCTGTTTTTACTTTAAATAATTAATTTCGCCAAAGAATACCTGAATAATATTTATCAAGATGTCATGGTATACACTGAAATAGATGGTAGTCACTAATTATGTTGCATAAATTATTGCAAACTCATGAAGACATATTTATCCATTAATTTACAAGAGTAATAAACTGACAATGGCTATAAAATAATAGATAATAAACGTAAAATAAAGAGCTACAAATAAGCTGACGGGTCGACAACAGTTCAAGGTGTTTTTAATTTCATCACAAAGTATAAGTAAACTTATGAATGTATTATGTTGAGGAATATCATAATATCATTTTTTTAATCTACAGAACACATATCTTAAAAATTTACATTAAGATATGGCAAAGTGAAGAAACCGCTTGTTACATTCTTCAATTAGGTATTACAGATATACGACGACCAATATATGTAATGAAGTATTAGAAATCTTTTTACTTGTTAGCAAAAATATGTTTATAAATAAAACATACCTTTATCGAAACATTTATACTGATGAGTATATCTTTAATCGGATATAACTCACATTAGTTACGAATGAATAACCTAGCTTCAGTTGTAAATCAAAACTTATTTTAATGTTAAATTAATCTGTTAATATTAATCAACAACATCAAGAGTTAACGTTAATCAAAAGTATTATAAATATTTCTTAACACTTATAAGTTTCATTAATTATTGGACCTTGGAATACAGAATTAGTCCGATCAAGAAGATAAGCAGATATAGTAATTAGGTCATTGGTGGGTACAACATTGTTATAGTATTATAGTCATACTGGTTCAAATATGTCTTGTAAATGTTAACGGTGGCTATATATAACGGATATAGCTATAGCTAACGCTATATATAGTCCTTCTAGTGTGTCTAAAATGGATTGGTCGTTTCGATTTGAAACTCTTTCTGTTTAGATTTGGATAGTGCAAGCAGCTCCAGTCGCAATTAATTATAAGTGAAATATTACATTTTTGCCTTTGGAGTTATAATTTTTCCATATTAGCTGGTGTTTATTTGAACACAGTTTTACCTATCATAAAGTAATACAAGGCAAATTACAATAAACATAAATTATTAGTCTTCATTTATCCATAGCCAAACATTCATAAAACTTTTTCCAAGCCCAGTCCACCAGTGGCTTAACCTGTATGTGCATTGAAGTCTCTAACCAGAACAGATAGATCAAGTGGTGGAATAAAATTAAACAGTTGTTAATGTTGGTTGTAGAAGTAGATGTGGTGTGGGTTTTAGCTACATCTAGGTTTGTTTTAGTAGGTTTATACGGATGTAATATGTGTTCTCACTGAGCTCCTTCTGTTCAGCCTGGTGCCCCGTTCATAAATTTCATGCCTCCATGTAGAGAATTTCTTAACGACAAAAAGATCGGTAATGGATTTAATATAAGATGTCATAATGGCCATGCTAATAGATCAAAATGCAAGGTCTCCCTGATGTTACTTATTGTCTGAGGAACAAAATGTTTGAGATACGAACTATGAACGAATGTATCTTCGCTAGCATTGAAAAACTAGATATCTACAAGAAATTAAAGATTGTAAAATCGTAAAATCACTAATCAATGTTTTTAATGTTTAAGTGTTCATTTGTATGTGTGTTTTTATAGAATATCATTAAAAGGTAAAACAGGACTGCAATACATTTCCCATTAGATCTGCTAAAAGCTTTAAATTTTGTATTGATTTTAGATATATTTGAGGCTTAATCTTTTCAATCAAGTACTTAGGGAGTATATCAATATACTAATGATCACCCTGAGGTAGAAATTGGAGCACAATTTATTAAGTTAATCCTGTTTCTCTCATAATAGAATAAAGGGAATATTTTAAAAATGATATGTTACTAGGACTTATTTTCACCGTATCTGCATCATATCAGATCAGATTAATTAAGATAATAAATGTATAAAATATATTAAAACATTAAAATATATTCAAACTCTCTCAAGAACACATACTCACTGAAATATTTTAAAGGGCACTTAATAAAATCTGATTTCCATTAGGTTTCAATAATCAACAAAGTGTTGACAGGTTTAAATTGTACATTACTGAATGTTTTAAGTAAGATTATTTTCAGAACTGTAACAAACTCAAAGCATCAAATATAAGTATTCATGAACCTTCTTTACTTTTATGTTATAAACGTAAATACAGAATAATAAAAAAAGAAATATATGATATGTATGTATATCAAATTAATAACTAACCCAATTAAGTAAATTATGTTTGACAATTTAGAAATATATATTAAAAGAATGTATTTACAATCATTAAATAAAGTATTGATCTTTCAAAGCTTAGACCTATAAAGCAAATTAAAAAAATGTGTAACAAAGTTCAAAGCATAAACTATATATACTATATCATATAGTCACATATCTTATTGCATTAATCGTTAAACTCTTTAATATTTATCAAAATGTTTACTTTAAAATGCTTTAAAATATTTACAAATCTATCGTTAAATAAAACTGCATCGTTTTTTGCTTATTTATTCCATACTTCGATCTCGCCCTTGCAGATCTTTAATTTGCCTTCTGTTCATTTAGCTGCTTTCATTCATTTCTTCTGCTTTTTATTTTGTTTATACCCCACGTAAGAACTGAGTAATAAGGAACTAAAATTCTGAAGCTATTTTATCATTCTTAATATTCCTTGCAACATTAATTTTACCTTTTGATGCACAAATTAACGTATTTATTACCTACAGTATATAATGCTTTGTTAAGAAATGTAATTATTAATGAAACCTGAAATGAACCGGAAGTTAATATCACTGAAATAAGTGGAAACACCTTAAACACCTTTAGATTTACCTCTAGTACAATTACATATTATATTTTAAGAACCATACCACTTACTCCGTCAGCGAGAACAATTTTTCTAAGCTGTTCTCTGTTCACCAGACATTATATTAAATCATTAACTCATTTTGTAAATCTAAATATCTTGTGAACAAAAAGGGCAGACTATACTTGTTATTCTTGAATTTTGTCTGTCTATATTTGGAAGAATTTTTCGCATGTCAGTTTATTTCTTTCAGAGCTATATATATATATATATATATATATATATATAAAATGTAAAATATGATCGTACTATTCTTAATCGCTTTTTATTCAAACTTGTTATAATTTTTTAGTGGACCAACTAATATGGGAATAACTGAAAGGAGTTATTTTTAATATTTTTAAATGTAAAATTTAGGGATTTATCTTCTGATTCAAAATTATCGGATTTTTACGGTACAGCGATGCCAGCTTGTCATTTTAAAATTACATGTCGGTGGTTGATGGACGTACTACAGAAACGACGAATAATCTACCGTATAAGAATGAGCGTCGGCTAGAGCCTAAAATATCTATTTATATATTTTGTCACCGATCGGACGGCTATTTCTAGTTGCTTGATTTGGGTATATATATGTGTAGTGCATATTACAGAACTATTTTAGCTCTAAATATTCATGCTCGTTATAAGCTTTAGCCGTGTGAAATTTGAAACCTCCAGGTGCATCGGTTTTCCTCAAAAAGGGAGGCAAAAATTTTAGCCATGCCGAAGAAAAATTAATAACCATTACTTTCCGTCGGTGGCTATATCTGCCAGAAGCTTTAAAGTTGGAAAAATTGACGTTATGTTAATCTTAGTATGAGTCTTGATTTATTTATAAAATACGTATGCCATATCGTCTTAGTGACGTCTCCCAGGCACAACCAAAATTGGATCTTGGGCGATAATAATACTGGAAATTATTTTTTAACAAATTTTAGTATTGCCAGCTTGGTTAACGCAGTATGTCTCCCTACTGTTGCAATAGACGCCGATTCAAATCCTGCTGGGGCATGGTTGCAAATTTATGTTTGTGGTTGTCCTGCCAAGACTGCAAAATGCGACAAGGAAAATGATCCCAATTACGCCAGTAAACGGACTAGGTAAGACCGGATGACCGGTGTCTTTAAGTTGGTTTGCCAAATAAAGCTTAGTTGATAAAAAGGAGACTGAAAATACAACAAATTCTTAGTATCATTGTACCAATTAGGGGTTTATCTGGACTAGACCTACAGTTTAATGTGGGCTCTGAACTACGCTCCTCGGCATTAAATCTACCGATTGGCGAGTGATCAACTTGGAAACCATCCCAGAAGACATCCGGTCTTACCCAGCCTGGTTACTGGCGTGACTGAGATCATTTTCCTTGTCGGATTTTACACTCTTGCCTAGGACAATTAGAAGTATTAAATAATCAAAAACATAGATTTACGACGATGCCTCAGCAGGATTCGAACCCGCGACTATCGCAACAGTTGGTGGACCGCCCTGCCGCCTTTACCACTGCGCCAACCAAGCCGGCTTTATTATTTTCAATGGTAATGTTATAACCCTAATTTATTTGTCATTTGATATACAGACCTTACGCATTGCGAGGATACTAATTAAATGAAGAACGCTAAAATCTCTCACGTGATGTCTGCCCATGGCCCATTAACATATTTACTTAAAAGCGAAGAAAAGCGCCGGCCACAATCCCGAGCCGGAAAATTAACATACCCGCCATTCCCACATAAATTCATCAGCAGTCGCGGTGTGACGAAAGATACAAGGGATCTGTTGGCACTACATTTTAAACCGTTTTATTTGCGTTCGTCAAGTTGTCACCGTTCGATTCTGCATCGTCCCCCCATGTGACATTTCAATGTATTTCGGCAAACTTGCCTCATTGAACGCTGCCCCGTCCCCATTTGCATTTCGAGATTATCGGCTCTCGACGTGGGAGATTTTCGGCTCAACCGGGGGGGGTACGCATGCAAAATAGTCAGTCTCCTTTAGTCTGTCGTCTGTTTATTCAAATCGATCTCCCGGTTGATAGACGTGTCCGCTACGGTTGCGCCAACTTTTCGGCGCATTCGGATCGCCGACGTCCTATCGCATCGTTTTCATCTAATTTACAATAAGATGGGTGGGTTTTGTTCTCTTTTAGATTGAGTTATGGCTGAAAAGATAACAAATTGATATTATTTTATCGTCGTCGGTACAGCGCCCGGCTAACTGGCTCGCCAGCCGTTAGCAATTCGAATCCTGTCGCTTCGTTGGCTTGCGTTTTCCTGATGTTAAACCGAATGCATTAACTAGAGTATCTGGTTTTTGCTTTAAGTGAAGAGCTAGGGCTGATTAGATACTTTGAAATTGTTTATATATTAATAGCAGCGTTGGGAACTATCGACTGAAAACAGTGGAAATAGTCGATAGTCGTAAAACAGTCGAAACAGTCAAAAGCGACTGAAAGTAGTAATTACTAGTTTCAGTTAAATTCGCAGATCGATTTTTTTTTCAATTCGTGATGCCAGACGAAGATATAGAACGAAGAACCCTTTCCTGTATAAATTGTGAGATAGGAAAGGACGGAGATAATTGCTTGGAGCAGTAAATTTTATATGTGCTTATATTTTTCAACGGTAGTATAAGCCAGACGGAGATATACATACATATTCCTTCACGTACTAACTTAAAAAAGGACCATAAAATAATTACTGAATACTATTAACATGCAATTAATAATTTCATATTAAAGTAAATAGAATTACTTTTATATTTGAATGTTCTGTGGATCTGTAAAAAGGATTGGAATTTTTCTATATAACGTAATAATACCTCACAAGTGTTTTATCGTATTTTAATATGTTAATTGCTATTTTTCAGTAATACACTATAATAAATATAGACAAAATAGAACTTAAATAAAACCTAAAAACTAAAGATGTACAATAACCATAAATACAAAATAAAAAGTAAACATATACCTAATCATAGAAGCAAAACTAATTCATGACATAATTAAAAATGATCGCACTATAACTACTAGAGCTTGTTTAAATAAAGTAAATGCTTTATTTGTTATTGAACATAAATATATTTTAACAAAAATCGAGAGAGTAATCGAAATATATTATTGCGATAAAAACAGTCAAAAGTATTTTATTATTTATTACTAGCGACCCGCCCCGGCTTCGCACGGGTGCAATGCTGATACTAAATTAAATACACTACAGAAAAAATATGAACGTTGTATATAAAAACATAGCGGCCCGCTCCGACTTTGCACGGGCATAAAATATATATGCCTATGTCACTCAATGAAAACATGATTAAAATCGATCCAGTATTTTTGGTTCATTCATTACTGCCCTTGGCCTGCACGCATTAAATTTGGAGTAAAACAATTCCTCTTCCCCTATACTTACTATGAAGATTTCCTGCTATCTTTGGAATATCTAAATTCATACAATTTTTATTACATTACACATTTTTAAACGCAAATTTTAAATTTGTAATATCTCCGAAAATATTTGTTTAATTTACATGCTGTAAGGAACCATATTGATCTATATTAATTGCACACTGTATTTAAGGTACTTAATTCGATAAGGATTAATGCCGTATTGCTTAAAATAGCTTCGTAAATAAGCCATTTTCTCACGTAAAAAGTAAACAATAAAAATGGTTAATGTGGGTTATCCCTAAAAGATAAACATATACCATCGCGGACTTTTTTGTAGACCTTTTTATGGTGTACAATACTGTAGTACATTAATTTGATCTAACTCGTAGGGTTAGGCAGCGTTTTTGCTAATTGCTAAATAAGCCTAAAAAAATAGGTTAATTTACGACATCACGTTAGAAACCTCTAAAATTAGCAATGTTGCCTTAGTATATTATGCATGTATTATACATATAAACCTTCCTCTTGAATCACTCTATCTATTGAAAAAAACCGCATCAAAATCCGTTGCGTAGTTTTAAAGATTTAAGCGCACATAGGGATATAGGGACAGAACAGGCCACTTTGTTTTATACTATGTAGTGATGATACAAAATTTTAATCATTTTACCCTATTACATTAAGAATCTTGAAAAATGCTGCATACCAAAATGCTGCTATATTAATACACAATATATGTCATCCACTAGCAAACTACCAAAAAAATCATAAAATATATCACTTTATAACAATCAACTTTATAAGCATAAATAGGGTACATTTTTGTCAAGGTCTCGGCTAGGATGACAGATGACAGGAACAGAACGTTAAAAATCAGTCAGATCGGTGATCATCTATATATCCACATAGTTTAGTAAATCCAAGTCATAGAAGGAAAATTAAATATTATCTACCTGCAAGGGCGAAATTTTTACATCAAATATGTAAAATAATAGATTGAAATAAATACATCTACTGACAGGAAAATAATTACAGCTGCTGTTTTAAAGATCGATGAGTCCAATAAAGAAGCAAAGAACGATGTAAAATTTACGTACAAAAATTATTCCTTTTATCAGCCTAATTATATATGGAAAATTTCAATGTATATTTTAGGTGAAAAAATATAGAAAAAAGATTAAGATTATATGAATACATAATTCAAGTAATGAAAATATGCAGCAGATGAAATGAAACTAACTATAGACTTTGGATAGATGAAACACAAGACAAATAGAAGAAATTATGCATTATTAACGTTGTAAAGGTGTTTAACAATTAATGAAATAAGATATTTAACTACATGACATTTTATTATTTGAACCATGTATCAACTATATTGATTAAATAATCTTTATTGGTCATTATTAGTAATTATTTTTAGTTTTGAAAAGTCAATAGCACATTTAATGATTGTAAGTACATTCCTTTAATATATATCTCTAAATTGTAAAACTAATTAATCTAATTGTATTTGTTACTGTTTTAAGATATTAGTCAAATTTCAATGTCAAAATTGTTTTATTTCTATATTCCCTGTTTTAAAATAAAAACATGTATTACGGAATAGTAAAAAAAGATCATATAAATTATATTTAATGCTCTAGAATTGTTATTACAGTTCTAAAAATAATCTTACTTATAATCCTTTTGTTAAAATATATAGTGGTATAATAGTTTAAACTTACCAATACTGATTGATTACAATATTGACTTATATTGATAGCTGTTTTCGAAACTTAATGGATATTAGGTTTAATTAAATACTATTTAAAAAAGTAAATATTTAAATAAGTTTAAATATACAGAATATTTTTATATTATTAGAGAATATTATATTAATTAATATTATATATTAAATTAATTTCTGAAATTATACTGAAAATATTGTAAAAACAAGTTCAAGTAACATATCATTTTTAAAATATTAACTTTCCCCAATTATGAGATAAACATGATTTACTTAATATAATGTGGTCGAATTTTGATCACTAGTTTATATATAATTATAATATTTATTCATTGTATAATAGCAGGTCTCTCATTTTAAGTATTTTTTATAGAAAATAATTGACCGTTCAATTATAAAATTTCTTAGTTAAAATAAATTGTAAATTATCCATGCATAAGTTGTTGTTCACGCATATATTAAAACCTACGTGGATCTACGGAGTTCAGTTATGGGGATGTTCCGTGAGAGGTTATATCAACATAATACAATTGTTTGAGAATAAAGTCCTGAGGAGTAATGTGGATGTACACAGATACCATAAGAACAGTTACCTACACCGATACCTTAACACTGAAGTACTGCCACTCTTTGGTAATGCTATACCATATAACATACTATACCGACATGCTGTGTTAAATAACAAATGCTGTGCATAGTAAAAACGCTAAAAAGTGCTTTTATTTTATTTTAGATTTTTTAGAAGACTAGTAATCTTAGAATTATGATATTTAGGATGCTGCTTTTAAACCAAGTTACAAATCTACGACAAAAATCAGTGAATTAGTACATTAAAATTATTGGAAGGTCTGTTAAGTTAATGAAATTAAACTCTATGGTCTCTCTTTAGATGTGGATTAGAAATATTCCAAATAATATACTTATAAGTTCAGGGAGATCATATTGGATAATATTTTAAATATCGTAACCGAATGACCTAACTTTTTAAACGATGACTCTATATTAATTTCGCTAATACAGCGTGTCAGGTTAACCAATATAGTTGAGAAGATTTTATTCGCCACTAAAATCTGACACTCTGAACTTCTCCTGTTGATCGAAAATTCTCTGATGCATTACACATATTTTTTAAAAATTTAATATTGGTCTCTAACTTCAATAGACTAGATTCAGAAAACGTGTTCCGTCCATGTAGTGAAAATTTGGAGGACCATTGTTACCAAGTCAAATAAATTTAGGGAATATGGTGTTTCTTGATCTGTGGAGATAATTTTTTCACTTGTAAACCAGGCCCTACATTATTAGATTTTGTATAGAGGTAATATAAAGATAATATAACGATAATTTTATATTTGATGCCCCTGAATTAAAATATTACAAGAAAAATTCAGAACTTACAAAACAGTTATGAAGTTAAAAAGTTAAACTGTAAAAGTGTCAGTAAAATTGCTGCCTTTTCATTTTGTAGGTATTTTAGGTTTAACATTTCTCTTACATCTCTGTCAATTTATATTTGAGCTATATCTGGATCTTAATTTTCTTCACAGCCCTAGTATTAGATGTAGACTTCATCTTATCCTTTTGTCTGGATACAGGATAATGATGGTAAATCCAAATCTTATTTTTATTTAAAACATATTGAACATATTATATCACGAGAACATACTAGAACAAGTAGAACATTGAATTTAATTATCATTCTTCACCAATGCATTCCTATAAAATAATAACTAAATAATACGTTCCTAATAATCTTACATCGTGGTCCACACTTTTGTGATATTGCAGCCCAAACTCTTCATCTCTATCTACACATCTCTTTACAGAGTTTAGATTTGTGTCTCCTATAAATTATAAATATTGAACTATAATTAGACAATTGAAATTAATTTCTTACTAAAATCATATTTATTAAATACTTTTATATTTAACTGAAATATTTTCAAAGACAAGCCAACCGAAAAAGTTCGCCAAAATAAAAAAGTAAAAGTAATTAAAAATAACCATGTTAAACTTATCTCGCCATTTTATAAGCTTTCATTTCATTAAAACCCGAATGCTGTATTGGTCTTTGTTAAATTAAACAACCATTACAAAACGTATAATTTAGTCGATATCTTTTATAGCCAACCACCGTTCTGTTTTATTAAAACTACATTATATGGATATGTCTTATAATTCCGTACAATAATGCAATACTCGTTCACTAACAAAAAGACGCAGATAATTAAAAAAGTATGATATATTGAGTTTGCTTTGTTTTACGTATCTCGAAATATCGGACGGTTTGAATTGGGGCTATCATTGTTTAAACTACACGCAATATATCATTTTTGCCTCAATATCTTCGGTAAATTGGCTCGATACATCAAATCTAAAGTCTCCGGAACATTATTAATCATCCTTATCATTAATTGGCCTTTTTAATTGATCCAATGCCTCATAAAAATTATTTAAATTTACGACAAAAACAATTGCATGGTTCACATTTCTCAGGGGGAGGGAGAGCCTGGACGCTTGTCTAGGATGGCAAATATAATGGACGACATTGTGAAAACATCTTAATCCTTATCCGTATTTTTTTAAATATCGATCAAACATATCTATATTTTTTCTGCATCCTTAGCAGCTAGAGTTCAGCTTCTGAGCGCCAGCATAGATTGATGATGCTACTTCTTGACTGGTTAAAAAAAAATGCTACTGCTACTGTTTCGTAAAAAATATTGGGTCGGCAATCAATACGTGAATGGTGAAAACAAGTTCTAGTTTATAGTCTGGAAAATAGTTCAAGATCTTCAATGTTGAAGAATTAAATTTTGATACTAATATTTTAACAGTTAAATTTATATTACCTCGTAAACATTATTAAGAAATTCCACTTCATAGTATAATAGAATCTTTGACTAAGTTCAAGGTTCAAAGTTCAACGCGAGTTATCTGGTAATTTTTGATGTTGAGCAAATTACCCTTGTAATAAAGTATATATGATTCAATTGTTCGGATACCCATGAGGCTGCAATAAAAATTAATGAAAGATTTTCAACTTCAAAAACAAGCAAACAAATGTATGGTTATAATGTCAAATTTATAGTTGACAAACTTCAAAATAAAACTCCAAACAGGGGTGTGCAACTATAATGGTAAGTAGTGGAGCAATGTTTCGCTTAATCCAATCATTGGTGGTGCTAACAACGTAAATTTGATTGGTTAGTTTAAAATAGTTATGAAGAAACCTGTAAGGAAAATACTTTGCTTTGATTGGTCAAGAATTTCGCCTGATTCCATTATGACGTCACATTTATTGGCCAATAGTATTTAAATGAAAATCAAATTTAATTTATAAAATTAAAATTAAATCCTATACAAATATGCATAAATATAATGCAATTGAAGGCAAACTTTAAATCATTCCCTGTTAACATTGCATTAACTTCATTAAACCAAAAATGCAATCACACCTCATAATAACTTTTAAAATTTGGCCTTGAAAATCATTATGGATTGGACAGTTGAAACACTAAAATGTATGTGTTTCTTAAAGATTATTTAGATTTTAGAGTATTTAAAAATCAATTATATTGATATTAAAAGTAATAACGTTAAATGCGTTAGACTTACGTATCAATACTTTTTATAAATATATGTAATTTATCAGGCAGGTGCATTTAATAATAGTGGCAAAAACACGAATCCGAAGATATCAAATTGACACACTGATCTGTAGTTATGATTCAACCACTACTAACCTCGTTAATTTCATCTAGTTTTTTCATCGATTCTCGTTCTTTTATCAATTTAATACTAGACCACTTTATTGCCTACCACCTGCAATTTTTTGTTGAGCACTGTAAACTGGATCTAGTTGACTTTTGAAATGTTACATATAATTTGATAACTTTATGTTTTTTTTATTATTCAGCTGATACCCGATAATTCTAGTTCTAATAGACGTCAGGATTATTTTTGAATATATAATACAATTATTTCAAGTTATATACATTTTCGTAACATTTATCTTCTTTACTATAACTTAAAAGTAGGGATATATCTGGAAGAAATTAGTGTCTACTGTAGTAATGTTCATGTATTGGTTTTGACAAGATCAATTGTTTTGATATCTAAGGTGTATCTATAGGTGTATTTGATGTTCCTTGGCAAATTACTTGACAGAAGCAATAATTCACTATAATCGCTCAAATACTAATGACAGAAAATTTTAGACAAATATAATTTCGTCGGTTTTATTTCAGTAAACAATATGGCTCGTCTTCGTTTGATTGAATAAACTATAGTAATTTTAGATCTGTAAAAGTGAGTATTGAAAATAGATAAATTATTAGCTAGATTACCATACACATAAGTTACTTATGAATTGATAAATAATTGTATTCTAAATATTCTCAATATAAGGAAGAATAGCATGCCACTGAACATCAATTCCTTCAATTATTGTAGACTAAACTGATATAGGTTTTGATTTCTCCTTCAAGAACTTAGATTTGAAATAAGACCAGTCAGTTCAACTGTACTGATACTGTTTTAATTTACACTTCATAGGTTTCAAGATCGGATGGACCTGAAAAAATATTTTATAATATACAATAGATAGAATAGCTGACAGAACTTGTTGGTATTGAAAAGTTTCCCTTTTGTTCATTGAAAATAGAACGAAAATATAATGACTTTACTATTTTAAAAACAGAAAGCTGTAATCGAATATATAGAGATAGTGTGTATATTTAATGGCAGTAAAGGATTAAGATATTGGACAACACTTTCTAAGTTTAACCCATAAAGCAAAGCATTCAGCAAGAAAAAGAAGGAAAAATGTAACATTATAATTCATACATTACACATTATTTCACCTTATGAAAAGATAAAAAAATAAATATTATTTAAATTTTTCTCCAAAATATGGAGAATTGTGCTTGGATTGTCGAGAAAATAGATAAATTGGCATTAGCAATCCTGGTTATAAGAGTTATGAAGTATACACTGTTACAGTTCGAATAGGAAGTTCTGCTGTATCCAGCGTACTCAACAGACATAGCATTTTTTGATTACCACTTATTCAGATCCATGCAGCACGGCTTGGCTGGCCCCACCATTTACAAATGAGCAAAAAATGAGAAAATGGATACAACATGTTGACAGAAATATGGAATGATGGAAAATATTTTGATAAACATATATTCTATCAATTTTTCAATTGAAAACATTATCAGAATTGGCGTAAGCACATAATAAATATTAATTAACATTTTATAATGATTAAGAATGGCTAGGTTCTGTAATGATAGGCCAGAATACCTAGAGAAAATAAAGGCGTCTTAGTAGGTAGTTTCGTATTAAAACTCAAAATGTCTCGTATGCACCAGCCTTTTTACGTGTGTTCTCATTGCAGCGGCAATTAAATTCAATGCTCGAAAATACGTTGCATATGCGTTCTGCGTAGTGGCACGGGTCTCGTGGCCCTCGACCAATGGGAAGGCGAGCACGAGCGGCCCGGTGCTTTCAGCGAAAACCACCTGCCGCCGACGGGCGCTTTTACCACCATCCCAATCGAAAATATACCCGAAAATTCTATGAAATTACATTTCGTTTTTCTGTATACGGTTCGGGGTTTCGGATACCGTCTACCGTACATTTCTTTGTTCATCATCAGCTTACGGTTATCAGAATCGTAACTAATTCTCATTCACTATCGAAACGTTATTTAGTTCTTTTAATACCGGCTGTCCGGAGACGTCTTACTCAATCGCCTGTTTTCAAGTACGTTCTTTATAGTTGCCACAACACACTTGTGATATACAGCCATTTAGAATATAAATTTATATTGTATTCATGTTGCTTCTGTGAATGCCTGAAAAAACAGCACAGGATGAACGATTTTAACAAAAAGTAGATTGGATAAAATTATATTAAATATGAAAATATTGTTATAAATAAAATATATGAACAAGGGAGTGTATAGATAAAATGATATATTAGTTAACATATATAATGTAAAAATGAGATATTTTTTATTATAACAATATAGCGAAATAACCTTAATAATCTATTTGTTTTATCATAATTTGCTATAGTTTAAAATTACAAAGTCCTGATTCTACGGTAGATAGTTTAGTCTTCTATGTCACTGTTTTTAATGTCCATTGAATTTTACTTACAACTTCGCTAAATTAGATCAAATAGTTTTACTCTATTTAACCTTCTGACTAAGCCATGATTATCTAGAAGCTGGAGAGCCTCAACATTGATGTGCTGATGGAGCATCCATACATATTTTTGGTCATAGTCCTTGATAGTGTTATTGGACAATTTCTGCCTTCAGGTTCTTATGCAGATTGTCTTTACGAATATACCGTGGAGCATCAACAATTCTTCGCACTACTTTATTCTGATATGTCTCTTATATTTGCTGGTACGCCTACACTAATTTTAATACCTATTGGTAGAGCAAAAACTGAATATCTACCCAATAACCACATATTTTGTACTTCAGCTTCAGCTACTCTTCTCTTCTTCAGATTTTCTAAAACTTTTTTTTAACATGTGGCTTCAACCTGAGTATAACATCAAGTGTCATGTCAGGATATCAGACAACTAGTTGCTGATTTATGTATTCGTTCAGTGTTATCTCCAATAGGTAATATTGCAGTGTCATGTGCAAATATACCAACAGCATGAATTAATACGAAGTCCAAATACGCAAGGTCCGATTGTATAGCAGATAAAGAACTGGTCTAAATACACACCCCTGTGGCACACTGCATATTTTCCTGAAATCGGAGTAGGCATCATCTTGTTTGACTGTGAAATGTCGTTTAGTTATATATAATTATATAATTTTTGAAAATTGTCTCGAAAGTAATTTCAGACCAACTCTAACTCTACAGAGGAGAAAACTCAGTTGGCTCAGGTAGTTGATATAGAGAAGATGTGAAGCAAAGACTGAGATGAAAAAACTGGAGATCAGAATGTATCAGAGAAATTTTTCAGAAGAGAAAAATATCCCTGGCGCAAGCAAAAAATCTGAGCAGAGGAGATATAATAAAGGGAGTGTTTGTAGATAAAATAAATTAGTAAAATAAGGCTTTAAAGAGAATATTGTAAAACAAGACAAAACACCTAATACTTCTCAAGAAAAGGCCTCCAACGCTTGTTCTTTTCTAATAATGAAAAGATAATGATTACATTGTAATCATATCTTTAAGGGGTCCAAAAACTTAAAACTATGCTTAAACAGTTTTTTTTTTAATTTGCTGCACAACACCTTGGTCTGCGGGAGTGTTGGAAATGCGAGCTAAATCTTTTCAGTAGCTTCATGATTTGTTACTAACTTCATTTTAGGCTTGTGTTACAAAAATTGGCGTGCATATAATAAAGTTTGGGATAAACATGCTTGTAAATATATGCAACAATAAATAATTATTTTGATTATTCAAACAGACAAAATAGTATTTTATTGATCTTTGTTGGTCTGCAGAATACTCTTGCTGGAAAGATATCCAGTCAACTTGCCATATCTGAAATTAATAAACTTGAACTGAAATTATTATGGTTCATATAATTTGACGCACCATTATTTTTCCTACAAATATGTCACCTAGTCAGGTGAGCCAGATTATAAAATTCTACTTTTCTGATTGTTACTTCAGATTAATATTCAGATTAAAAATCCGTTTATGCGGGAATAGTACAAGGTCCTGTACTATTCCCCTGAGGAATGTAGTCCTTGTTTTTATATTGGTGATATCCCTCAATGTGAAGTAGTAATGTTTACCACATTTATTGATGATACTACTTTGCTCTACAAGTAACAACACAGCAATAACTTCTAGTAATGATATTACGAAATGGACCAAGATATGGCGAATAAAGTTATATGACAATTTAATGAATGAAATATATTATATGCCAGGGAATAAGGCTGACTGCCTAGAAATTTCGTATGGGAATACAATAAAGTACTTGAGCATGGTACGGGATACCAAGCTTAAATAGAAAGAACCTGTTAAGAGAAAATAATTAAAACCTTCTATGAGCTACAAAAATGTGGCGATTGTTTGGATGATAATCCGAATTAACACTCCACAATAAACTGTTATTATTCAAGCAATTCTTGAAGCTCGTCTTGATTTACTAGATATTTACTAATATATCGATTCCTCAAGCAGAACCAGCTAAATACCTTGAAATCCATCTTGATGGCAGATTAAATTGGAAACATCACGTTAAACAAAAAGCAAAACACATTAGAACCAAAATAAAACAACTCTACTAGTTAGTCGGAAGATACTCTCAACATGATCTAAAATCAAAGAGGTTGATCTATAATGCAGTGATAAAGCCAATTTGGACCTATGGGGTGCAAATATGGGGTTGCATTAAAAATTCAAATCAACTAGTCATACAACGCTGTCAAAACAAGGTTTTTCGTTTGCTTAGCAATGCCTATCGCTACGTAACCAACGAAGAACTGCACGATGACCTGAAAATCAAATTGATTTGCGAAATTATCCAAGATTTCGCCTTGAAACACGAAAGAATATTACTAAATCATACTAACGTGGAAGCAATACAACTGCTGGACAGCTCGCAGGATGTCAGGAGATTGAAGCGAACAAAACCATACGAACTTATATATAGTGTATACCTATCAATAAAATTCAGCTAAAAGTGTGCATTATTTTGTAACAACTCATATTCCAGGTTTTATCGCCACTAACATCTTAACCAATTCACTAATGATCGAACTTAACACTAATAAAAACTGTTTTATTATGACAGATTATGACGAATACATTCAAAGGCTCGTTTAAATAATATTTACGTCGCAATACTTTTTTCTTCGTGAATTATACATCTCGTATTTAAATCCCGAAATATAGATGGTAGTAAATAAACAAGACATAACTTACTTGGCAAAAATAAAATGAATTAAACGAAAGTGCGACAAAAACGCCAACGGAGCCTCTCGAAGATATATTGCAATTAGTAGCTTTAATCCCGAATCCGGACTTATGAAAGCGAAATTGATTAAAAACAACTAAAATTCCGCCAAAGGACAAATCCAAAAATACGGTCCTTTTGGTTCTTAATTAAAGCGCTTCGCGCAGAGCGAACAAAAAAGCGAAAAGCCCACTTTTAATTTAAACATTAATCTGAAACGGGACAAGTCAAGCTGTCTCCTTTAATGGCTAAATCTTCCGAAAATGTACTTATCCTCTTCGCTTAATATTATACCATTTAAGATATATTTAGTTCCAATTAAAACAGCACTCATTAATATCGGTAATACCGTTATTTTTGCGCTTATAACCATTTTACTATCGCGAAAATGTTTAAATAAATAAAGGTAATACTGACTCGAATTTTTAATTTAAAAAATAACATACATTTTACATAATCAGTGATAATGCCCTAAATACTTTGGTATTATATTATTCTATTATATAATTTATAATTGTCTAATTTTTTTTAAATCTGTTTTTTAAATTAATTTTTAATTTATATTAGTTTTAATATATAAGATATAGTCATAAGTTTTGAAGGGTATAGAAAAGGTGGCACAACTAGTACTATATCTGTAGCGATTTTTACCACCACTGGTCATTATTACTGTTGAAATTTCCATTTTAAATTCCTGTATATAACTATATATACAGTCTGGTCAATATACAGTAGTTCTGGAATTGAGTAACTATCATGCAATACAACGAGTATTAAGTTCTTTCCCATTGTCATTTACACCATAAACACCGGTATTCTGAATAAAAAAGAAATTATGATATAGTCTGTGTATTATTAGAGAAGTATATATTTTTTAAATGTACGATCTCCCATTTATCCGTCAATTCTGGACCGATTTTCAAAATTCTTTTTTTATTCGAAATAGTGCACTTTCGAGGTGGTCCCACTGGAACCAAGTCATAATCTGAGGGGGGAAGAGGGTGAACTCGAGGGAAACTCTCAAATTTCAAAGGCACGTACAAAGTCTTCGCATATTTTTTTATCTAAAATAATTAGATACTTGTGTATAATGCTATTGCTGAGCTGATGTGATGGAAAATCGGACATCGTTCAGTGCAAAAGTCATCCAGTTTGCTTTTTAAGCACTAACTACAGCGTATATAAAAATTAAACCTGCTTCAAAAAATAAATTAAATCACTAAAATTTAAAAACTAAACTAAAAACTTAGATTTCAAAATAAAATATGTATATAATAATCCTTGTGATAACTACAAGTATTCTATATTCTACTATATACTCACAATTTAACTTAATAGCTACCTAGACCTATTCATCTATTTACAATATTATTTGAACTGTTGCCAACTGAAGTCGGTGCCGAGCACAAACAATATAAAAATAATAATTTAATTTTGTGACATACAAAAAATTAAATTAATAAGAAAACAAATCTAAATTAACATAACTGTTTTTTTCTTGTTGACCACAGCCTAGTTGGTCAACAAAATGTGCGACAAATATTACGTACGGATTTGCGTTTAGGAAAATTAGTATCACGTACTAATTTTCTATCTTAAATCATAAATAATGTTATTATTACAATAAACTCATTAAAACACTTTCACCAGGAAAATTCTCGCTGAAATGGCAGCTAGGAACGCTGAAAATTGAAGCACATGCATAGAGTAAATCGCTGATGTGTCTGTTGTAGTTTCATGTATGCTTATGGTGCCCATCTACGCCTCCCATTCCTTGCAGGTGCCATTGAAATGACAATATTTCCCACTAAAATCAGAGTATGTCGTTTCACGGAAGTCCCAGCCATGTTAACGCTAAGATGAAAGCATTATTCGTTCAGAATTCATATCAAATACAAACCTTACCTAACCTTAGTAAAATTATGTATTAACATATCGAAGAATGCTTCAGTAAGAGATTTCCTGTACAAATTTGCCAAAATACTATTTAATATAATGTGTCTCTTTGTTTATTAACACGTTCGCTGCCAATAACGCGCTAGTATATTGGACATCATTTATGCTCCAGCGCGTTATATGTGCAGTGGTCTTTCTAAGCCTTGTATTTAGTTCGGCATTAACAGTGTATCTGTACGGCATTATCTGTATCGCCATTATCTGAAGACTATAATTGAATCATTTACGTATTTGGTTTCGATTTTTCCTCTTTGATTCACATGTCCAAAAATATCGATATATCAGGGCCCTCTCGTCCTAGAAGTCTAAAAATAGATATGAAACGTGCCTTAACTTTACAATAAATATTTAGGCAATCGTATTTTGATTTACGACTTCCGTTCGTCTGTCATAAAAAGTTACTAAAGACTCCTTCCAAGCCTACTTCCACAGCGGTTATCAGCGAACATGTTTTGAAAATACGAGAGGAGAAGAAATCAGGAAAAGCAATGAAAAAGCAATGTAAAAATTGTTATTTACAAAAAAATTTACTGTTTGGACTATGCTAAAATTAGTTATGATTTATCTGAATAGAGTATTTATTTATTTTGTGAGTTTTAGTGAAAATTAATTAGCTTATGGTTGTTCATTTATTCTATTGGCTTTTCAATTTACTTGAATATATATATTTTTTATTTGTAGTAACATTTACTTAGTTATTTTTTTTCCTTTTTCTGCCGAATATTTTTTTATCTTATTTTAGTAGTTGATTCATTCCCGTTGTTTTGTCCCGAACTTTGAACAAAATACATTTATCAATTTCAAAGTCATTTTAACTTTGTTTGTAGACATTATTAGGTCGGTAGCAGAGTTAATGCTTACCATTAGGATATATTTCCTATACTGCTTTTTAACATGTTATTTCTCTTTTTTTTCAGACATTCAATCCAATCATTAGTCGCTCTAATTTATTTTGACATTCGGATAGAGTAACTGAACGAATTTAAAGACACAGGACCTAGCCAAACATTGTCTAATGCAAGAGCAATTTCTACTACAAGATGGCGTGTTTTAAGAAAGTAAAGTATTAAAATTATGTTTCTAATGCTTATTTCATTAATATTTTTACTTTTTAAGTCAACTCCATATGGCAATTATGAAAAACATTGGTAAAGAATATTTCATGATGTTCAATAACAACGAATTGGTTACTAATAGTACTGTTTTCTTTCAGTAAATATTGGAGTAAATATTAAACATTCATTCATAATATTTTATTAAAAATAGACATTATTTACATAGCGAGGAATATTTGCAGGAAACATAAATTTAGTTTGGTAGAAGAAAATTTTAACGAATATACCGTGTTTTCAAACGAAAATATTTTGAAGCCGCCTCTGACAAATCTCCCATTCATTTTGAAAGATATCAATTAAGATGTTGGTTATACATTTTCGTTTATGATAGCGATGGATAAAATCATGTAAAACTCCTGTATAATTAAAGTTTAAGCTTGCCGTTATCTATAATAAAAATATGTAATCGGTTGCAGAAGAAGACATCGTTAAAATTCCTCGTCAAGATTGTCGCAATATTCTATAATTGTTAAAAAGGACGTTGTTTTAAATGGAACTATAAAACAAGTTATAGATTGCTTATTTTTGGTTTCTTAATCCATATGTTATATTAAAATTAATTTTTACTATGGTATAAAATACAATAATAAACATTCTAAGTTTTTAGGCAAATACATTTTTTGAGAATACAGCGAGTAGGTAAGTAACTTTCGCTGTCATTATTTTATGGTAGTTGCACAAACAGAGCAACAAATGTGTTATCAAGATATCTTATATCATAATTGCTATTCATTATTATTATAAATGTAGAAATACATATATTTTAGACATTGTTTCGACTAACTTCTCGTTTATTAAGTTATTAATGAATATAAATCAAAATATGACTGTTTTATGTAACTAATTATAAGATATATGTCATCCGTAACATAACAGTTTTAACTCATTAAATATTTATTATTTGTTTTGTTTTAGGGTTTCAGTTTTCCTCCATATGAAATCTCCTGGTTTACTCAAAAGTGATAGTTCATACCAAAGAAAGATGAGTGAATGGGGTTAGTATTGCATTGAAACATTGAGGACATAATTTCTGCTGTAACTTTGCAATGTGACAATGCTCGATAACAAGTACAAAGAAATGATTAACTAGAATGATGCTACGACAACTAAGATTTATTCTGGGAACGTTGCTAACATATGAAGAATTTTCCAATTTTTTCCAGGGCAAAATGTTTCTACAAAAACTTCAAATATCTATATAATTATTTCAAAATATTTTTATGTTAGTTGTTACTTAAAATGGCCCCCCACATTTTGAAAAAAGACGACGATGTATCTCGTGCTGCTATAGAAAATGTCCAGAGTTTTATATTACATTGACGTCAGACATAGATCTTCTATATCCATTTTAAGACCATCAGACAGCTACTAAAATGGCGCCAGCTCTGAAGCGATATACAGGGTGTCATGAAACTGCGACAGCACCAAAATTAGATAGAGAATAACTTCATCAAGATAACACTGATGATGAACTCTACTGGGGTACAATGTTTCACCTGTTAAAAAACGCTATTAAAACTGCCCTGCTGATACTGATATTTTCGAGCACTTCAGTTGAGTGAAAATTATTTTATTAGCGTCATTAAACATTTTAAAACAACTAAGCGCAAATAGATGCTGTACTGTCTTTAGTAGAAGCAAAAGATGGATGTAAGATTAACTCTTCTTGTAAAACGGTTGCAATAAAAACATGGAAAAAGTCTATATATATAACTCACATTACGTTTTAATCTATATTATAAAAAAAATTTAAAATAATTATTATATAAACTGTACAAACTTATTACATTTCTTAATATAATGTTTGTTTGTTATAATCTTGTTTCATAATAATTTTGAGGGTTATTTGTGGAGAATCGGCAAATCTTTCTCTTTAATTTGGAAAAATTGACTTGGAGTGTTGCAGAATTTCATAAATTCGCATTGATAGCTCTGCTTAGTTGGATTCAAGTAATAAAAGTGTAGAATTAAAAACGAATTCACTGCATTATTGGAAAAATTATATACACCATTTTATACGGTTGAATTTAGGCACGAAATATATGTAGGTCAGATTTCTTTAATTGTAAATAATTGTATTTATATTTCAAGGTTTTTCACGAAATCATGACGGCAATGTCATCAGGATGAAAAACGCAACATTAGTTTTCATCAATTATGAGTTTTCTGTGGAAAAATATTATTATTTACTTATAACAACTATGGCAACCCGAGATCCACTCGATCGGGTAACCATAATTTGATTTAAATTAGCTTTTTAGCAATAAAAAGAGAACAACTTTTAAAGGGAAAACCGAGGGGTAAGTTATTTTCAAAAATTTATATACATGCATTTTTATATATTTGCAATACATGATGGGGTCTAATGTCCAATGTCCGATCGAAGTCCGGCACTGTATATATATATATATATATATATATATATATATATATATATATATATATATATATATATATATATATATATATATATATATATATTATACATGCATATTATACATAGATAATATTTGAACATTTCAAATTATCTTCCGTAATAGTTAATCTAAATAAATTGATTTTGTGACAGACTGTGCTAAATATTTTATTATTAAAAATTTTACTATTGTTATTGTTAAAAATTGGCAAAAATTCTTAGTTTCATAAGCATACTTGTTTCGAAGAAATCATATTGTAGAATTTTATTTTATAATAATCCCATTCAGAATTAGTAATTAAATTCTATTATATGACTGTAAATAGTCACCACCGACATTTTTATAAAACTTCAAAAACAATCAAGAGCTTGTACATTATACGTGTATAGTTCAAATTTCTGTTATAATTAAAAACAAATTAGGTGACACTTTAATTTTCATAATTTGCAGAAAAAAATACATCATAACTATGCATTATAGACACTTACTGTTTGTCTTAAAAATATGATTGACATGTGTTGAAAGAATTAGTTGTCAAAATGAATTTATCGACATACTTATTCGGTGTAAACAATAGCGATTTAACAAGGATTCGGCAGAACTAATTGTTAGAATTTATAATAACATTAATATATAATATAAAATATAATATATTTAGTAATAAAATATTATAGTATAGTTAGTCATAGTATAAATAATGTATTTTGTTTATTACATATGCCTAATATATTGTGGCAATTAATGAATTATAATTTGTGTATAATTATGCAGGCTTCAAAAACGTTACAATCTATTATTTTGCAGTAATGTAAATTAATCGTTAATTAGTTGTAAATATATGTAGTAGAAGAAAACAATGATTACTTATGGTATAAAATTTAAGCGAGATATCTAAATGTATTTCAGTCGAGAGTTAAAAGACTCTATCTCGCCATTTATGATTAATCATCAAATTAGAGGTTCCTAACGTTTTTAACATTTGGTAAATAGGGTTTTCTACTTGTCAACTGCTTGTCTCCTTAATTTTTGCTAATGACCTAATGTAAATATTTACTATATATTGCATTGCCTTATGTATAGCACAAACAAAAACAAATCTTCTTTTATGAATGAATCAGTCGTGGCCCCACTACAAACAAAAACTATTACCCCATTGACTGCGTAAGTGCTAGAAAACATTGTGTAACTAGACGACAGAATGTGAATGAGATGAATAAAAAAAAGCGGCTCGTACAGTAACCTTGTCTAGTCGTTGACGCAGACTCCTAAGCACGTGTGGCCGAGAAAGAGGACAGCTGTTCGGTCGCTGGCGTTTCTTTAAAACGGACTTGATACATTATTAATGTTTATTAGCCACAAGTAAAAGTGTTTTGTCTGATGCCCGCCACGTTGGTCGTTAGATGGGCTTTTTTTCGTCATGAATGGGAAACTATTGTTACTTATCGGGTATTTTTTGTTGTTGTTAGATGCCTGTCGGTGATGATTTCCCGTTGATTAATTAAGAGCACCCCTCTCGGGGGTCGTAACAGCCAAGCAACTTATTAAAATCATTTTTTATCTTTAAGTTTTTGTTCGATTTTTAATAGAATATTAATCAATTTGTTTACTAATATGAAATTCTTAGTAGTTGTTATAGTTTGTAAACCTATAGTTTATAACAAATGAAACTTGATACATCACATCACTAGTAAATAGTGATGATTGAAATTAAATTTATAGATATTCAAAATATTGTCTATATCAATTTCGTTAACTCCAAAATACGCGTTTAATACCGTACGTAAAAATGTTTGTGGGGGAATAAAAAAAGTTATTGGATTCAAAATCAGGACCAATCAAAACGTATAATCATGCCAAATAATAATGTCATGTAAAATTTCTTGGTCTCATCTGTCACTACATGTGTACATTTTTCTTGATAAACTTAGGTTTAATCTCTATCTCCTCGTACATTTTAACCAAATGCTTATATATATTAGGAACAATTACACACACATATTTGCACATAAATCTTTCAAACTCTACATTACGATTTTCTATAGTTATCCTATATTAATTATAAACCCACCTTTAATTGTTTCCACTCTCATCACCCTGTATTGGTATTGTCAGCGTTGAATCATAATGCCACATCCAGAAAATTTCATTCAATCGCTGTCACATTCTCAGCCAATATTCAAGTCAATAACTAAGCTATTCATTTCCAATCTAACACTAGTTCCCAATTCCACTATTTATCACTATTTTTTTCTGTTAGTCTGATGGAAGCTAACCAAACAGAAGGGTGTTATCATAGACAATCTTTTTCACATACCAAAAGAGTCCTTGTTTGTATATCTTTCTCGACCTGCGTGTCGATATAACATAATTATATAATATAATTCGATTTTATTTAATATGCAGCGACTGGGAAGAAGTGGTTACACTCTTTGGTCATATTATTCGGACAGACTGAACCACCGTGTATCTTTTTTCAGGCCTATTTCTAAAAAAAAAACCAACATTATTAAACATTTCATTTATATTTACTAAATAAAAATTTGAAATACTTCACTCTCTAACATGGTTTTTTCAAACTTAATTTATGTTTATCTAGCTATTAGTTAATTAAAACTTTTGCCAACCAGATGCTAGAAGCAGCATGAAGAACAATATATCTGCAACGTACTATTAGAAAATATGATTTACAAAACTTAATCAAATGTTAATCCAAGTTTAACCTTTTTTGCTGAGGGTGGCCTAATGTTGCATTTCTTTTGAAATATCTATATCAACACTACACTAAAGAAGCAATTTTTTCTAAGGCTGATCTAGTAGACCTCTTCGTGGGTTATCTTTACTACACTATTTAAATCTCATGTTTCCTAACAGTGTTTGAGGAGATGACTTATATCCTTCAAACAGAGGCATATCCATAAGTTTTCAATAGATACTTTCCATACTGACTAAAATCTCTGAAATAATTACATTAAATTATGTTTATATTGAAAAAACTACTCACTGTTTTTATACATTCCATAAATTTAATCTCAAATAGAACTAACATCAAGGTATGTAGACACTCTCTTTTCGGTGAATCTAAAATTATATTGTCTTTCTTGTTTGGGAGATATTAGTCAGAGGGCCCAGGTATATTCAGGGCAGCTGCGAAATAATAAAACTATTTCCAATAAAAGCCCCAGTAGCTCAGTATGTTACAGTATTAATTCTTACCTCTCTAACGTATTTTACTAGTAAGAACGGGCCCCCATCAGTTCGATCCTGTTCTAAGTTATTAGAGACGTAATCTCTCTCTGATTAACCATTTATTAGCAGCGTAATCAAAATCATTAAGTAGCGAATTAAAATTTATCATATTTATCTTATTATCACTAATGTTTGAAGAAGAGACTTTTGCGAGCTGAATCGGTTACATGTTCGGACGTATTAGACAGCATTATATCTCTTTCCAACTACAATAGAATCAGAGGGAAATATTGTCTGGTAATTTAAACGAATTTAGAAACTACATTAAGCAATATATTATATATTTTGATGACGTGAGTTCACTACTACTTTGGATATAATATATTATTATATTTGCTTCAGAATACGGATTGTAAGTATACATTACACCACAACCATCTTCGAATTTGGCGCATGAGCACTTTCCTGCATAGAATCAACCATAGAAAGGAATAAGGTATATTGTCTTCCTTTTCAAATGCCAGTACATTCTTTTTGAGTGGATCCGTACAGTCGATCAAGCCAAAACAAAAAGATCTAGGACATTTAGATTTTGTGTTACATTATCAATTCTATAGTAATAATAAGTGAATTGTTATGTTATTCTTGGTGTTTTAACAGACATTTGCCTTAAATATGGAAGAACGAGGGTAAGTGCAGAATGTAAGGTTATATTTTTAAAATTTATAAATCCAAACAGCCTCAATTTTATTGATAGTGGGAATGTTAGCTGTCAATTTTATAACACATCATTTTCAACAACATCGAATAGGTATCATATGCCAAAATTTAATGATAACAAGGACAGAGCAGAAAATGATTCTTGTTGTGTTGCAGGTAGTCAAGTCCTTAATGAGCTATGTCTATCAATAATTGTAGCAAAAATTGTAGTAACTGGTAATAATTAGGCATTTATTTTAAACATAATATATTTTAGTAATGATTTAATTTTTATTTTATAGGTAAGATGTAGCTAGAATTTGTTCAACTAATTAAAATATAGAACTATCAACCAGACCCTAATGATCTAATTACAAGGAAAATACAATGCATAATTATATAAAGGTGTAAGTAAATAAATTATTGTTTCGTAAAAATGATGATGGATTGACTGAGATCTTTTTCGCCTTAAAAGTACGATAATCCATTCATTTTTGGCTGGTAATTGTACATTACGTTAATCGAAAGCTAGAGGTAGACAATTAATTAATGGCATTACTGGATCAAGAATACTAACGATCATAGTTGATCATATTTCGAAATGTTTAGGCGAACTTCACTGCTTTCATATATATTGGTGGCTTTTTTATTTGGTTTTAACTACATTGGCTGGGTTTTATCTAAACGATTTTGGCCTTTTCTATGGTAATAGAAAAGCATACAGAAATTATTTTTATTATTTCAATTTATTCAATAAATTTTTATATGAAATGTGTTATTTCAAAAATGTTCAGTGTTTATTTCTCTCCTTATATATAGTTTCAACATTAAATCAATTATTTATCAAATTTGTGTATATTTATTTATAAAATATAATGATGTGTAATATGTTTTTATAGAAGCATAATGGCTGGACATATATTAATTATATTTTTACTATTTCATTTTATTCGATACTTTTTTAAATAAAATTTGTTATCTCGTAAATATTACCGTTTTTATTTACTTCCTGGAGATATTTATCTGCTTATATATATTTTGGACATTAAATCTAATAACCGCGATAAATAAATGTAAGTAAATAAAGCTCTATATACGCATGCGCCAAACTCGGAGATGGTTGTGGAGTAACGTATCATCGGATTGTAGATGCCGGATGAAGAATTAAAACCACATATAAATATCTACTGAAATAAAACCGATTTCAAGCAATCAGAGATATTTAAAAAAAATATTTGACGAATAAACGTAAATTCCGGGAGACGTAACACGCCGCCGAGATGGTTTTACGATTTGAAAGTGAGTTTTGTATGAACCCTACGTATCGAGTCGAGATTCGGCAGCCGTCAAAGACGCCGGACCACGTCTCGACGCAGATGGCATTACAAAATATGAATGCCCATCAAACCGGCCACTTAAACTTGCATATTTTACGAGGAAGCCGATAAATTAATTCAAAACCGGCGGACATCGACAGCGGAATTTCGGACGTTTAGCGCGTGTGAGTCTGGCCTTTACAGGTGATCCGCAACTACGGGTACCGTTAATTGGATCACCTGCTTGATGCCTTTTCGTTTGCGGAATCGCCCGCCGACGTAGGATCCGTCGCCCTCTTCGTCCAGCCACCGTCGTTTGAAAAACGTACGTCCCGGTCCCCGGGTGCCGTGACACCGGGCCCGCCCCGGGTCCTTCGGCCCTCGATCGACTACGTTTTCATTAGGGACGGGTTGGATTTGGTCTTGTTTTTGTTTTGCCGGCATTTCCGGTTTATCGAGGCGGGGGTTTTTTAGACCTCGAAAGAAATTGAGCGAGGAAATGGTTCCTGTTATAGAGCCAGAGTCTGTAGGGTGCTCGGAGGTTTACGGTTTACGGTTACGGATGGTTTACGTTTTTTCTGTTGACTGATGTGTCCACTCGGTCCATGTTCAGTGATTTACGGATTACTTGTGAATGCATTAGGAGTTCGTGGTAGATTCGGTAAAATTTAGTTTATTCAAAGTATTGTTCATCAATCTTTAGTAGAAACAAAATCCGGGATTAAGATTAAGTCTTCGTGTAAAATGGTTGCAATAAAAACACGGAAAAGCGTAAATTTATAACTTAAAACATATTCGTTTTATTCCATATTATAAAAAAATTAAAAATAAATATTATATAAACTATTGAGACTTGTTTCATTTCTTAAAATAATTTTGAGCTGAATATGTTTTGAAATCAACGAAATTTTTCTCCCCAATTAGGAGAATTTTACTTAAATTGTTACGGGGTTTAACTGTTTAACTGTGTGTTGGGGTTCAACTAAAAATTGAAACTGTTGACCCTTGTTTCGTTTCTTAAAATATTCACACTTTTGAAGGTAATTTGTGGAGAATCAGCAAATTTTTCTTCTCAGTCGTGAGAAATTGACTTGGAGTGTTGCAGAATTTGATTAATAGGCACTGACAGTTCTGCACACAAGTGTTTTTTCTGACGTTGAACACAAGTGATAAAACTGTAGAATTAAAAAAGTATTACTTGAATTATTGAAAAAAATTATGTACAACATTTTTTACTTATTTACGAATTTATGTAAGAGATATATTGAGGTAGTTTATTTATTTATAATTGTAAATAATTTGATTTATTTTACAAAGTTTTATAGCAACAATAAACAAACCGATATATATTCTCCAACCGATTGGAAATGATTTGTTGTATTACTCCCAGCTATTCGATACAGTTCTGTATTTTATTTCTACGTTTTCTACTAAAGTAATAAGGACTTCAAGTTCTCGTCATCAAATATTTTGATTGTCCAGAATGCTATTTTCTTCGAGACCTCCGGTCGCCTTTTGCTCCAAAATTAATAAAAGCAAAACTTTCAGCAAATGCAATTTATTTGGTAGACACTTTCAACGCACTGAAAAAAATATCTTTTTGTACATACTAAAAAGTGAAGGCGGTCAATGGGGCTTCAACGTAATGTTGGTTACAAATAAAATGCATGCGATTGAACGCGATACCCGGTAACATGAGCCGTTGTAAATCCTTTAAAATGACTTTCTGGACCTGGCAATTTTTCAAAATAACATCTGGAGGAAGAAACACAAATTACAGCGCCATCACTAGACCTCGTGAGTAAATTTTGTCAGAGAAATATTAAAATAATTGAACTAGTTGAAAAGTTGCTTCTGATATGTTAGGTGCTTGTTTATATGTATTTTAATCAATGAAATATATTAGTGGAAGTACCAGTATCGATATATAGGAAAAACATAGATATGTTACAAAAGTTATAATGATATATTTTGGTATTTTCTATCCAATTGAAAAAGAAGCAATGATTTAAAAACAAGATTTAAAAGGTCTGTTAAAATCTTTGACCAAATATATTAATATGTCAGTCAAAAAAATATCAGCCAAAAATATCGATGTATCATCATTTCAAAATATATCATGGCAAAGTCAATACTAGAATTTAGCTAGACATCGACAACAAAATTGATTAGAACCATTTACACAAAGTTGGCTAAAGAAATTATTAAAAATCAATTAAAGTTTTCAGCCAGAAATCACACATTTCTTTTACCGCAATTTCGCACTTCTACCTGAAAATGACCTAATAGTATCTATAATAAAGAAACGCATTTCGTTAAAGTAAGTTCTTTGTCACAAAATAATAAATTCGGTTCTATTAGTTTTAATATTTTGATAATTAAACTGATATAGAGCAGTGTGATAGTGAATAGTGAATGATAATATATTCAAAAGAATATTAACTAATTATATATGCATACAGTAGGTATGGATTTTACAACATTATATTTGTTTATGTATATTACATCTTGAAGTTGAACATATTTTCCATCGCTAGCTAGTCAGTTTTTTTAAGAACTCTCTCGCGGTCTCTATATTCAATCTTCAAAAGATTGTGGGGATATGGCACCCGCTGATCGGGCAGCCGTTATTGGGCACGAGGGCCCGGCGATTCTATTGATTCGAGAACCTGAGTTAACACACGACTGGATACTGTTGTATGGGGGCAAAAGTTTTGACTGTAGGGACAGATGAGGTCGTTTCAGCCTGGAAAAGGGGGGAGCTTGGCGGTGACGCGGTGCTAAGCTCCCAGCATGTCGACCAGCTCGCGAACAAGCGCTTTTTCAGAAGAACTTGAGCTGAGTTGTTGTTTGTGGAATGATTGAGATATGAATTAGAGATTTTGCAGGTTATTAGTTCCATCCCAGACCTACTCCCAAAAATGCTGATAATTCCAATAATTCTTATTTTTCAAATTGAACTCTCTTGCCTCCATATTAATGATATTTATTTGAACCGTAAATCTTTTTTTATTTTTTTTTATTCGAATAAAATATAAAATCTTTAATTACATACTTGTTTATGTCTCCTACCTGAAGTAACTTAAGTGATTTATATTTTACTGAAAACTTTATTTCAGCGGTAATTTAACCGACGACTGAAGTTAATACACAGGATCCTATAACTCAGCTCCTTCCTTCTTTGTTTCAAACATCTTCAATGCAATTAAAATTAGCACAAATCAACGTTTGTTAGTCGAAAGTAAAACCCGCCAATTAAAACGAGATCCCAATTCGAATCTACGTTCACGAACCCCAATAAAAAGCAATTACATATTTTTACGGATAATTTCGAGTTCATCATGCTTTTAATTAGATAATTGTGGCGTTTCGCTAGCGCAAATATCTCGATATGGTCTTCCATTAACTGATTATTAAACGTTTTAATGCCTCGAGCTTTAAGTACGGTGCTAACTGTTATTTTAAGTGGATATCGATCGTATTAATACAATTTTTGCTTCAGAGAAATGATAATCATATGAACGCCCGAGGCATCCAGTTAAAGATCATGAAGTTATCTCTTTACGATTTGATTGATTTTATGATATTGTAAGTTTTATGATCTCTACACTACAATGGTGCAGTTTGTATGTTTAATAATGGAATATTTATATTACATCTTTCCGAGAGTCGTAAAACCGAGTCTTGATTATGTTAATTAAGGAATTTATTTTTATTTTTGTATATACCAGGCAGAATAGTTATAACATATATATATATATATATATATATATATATATATATATATATATATATATATATATATATAAAACTGAACGTGTACATCTTATCATTCATGAATATTTGGGTATGAGAAAGCTCTGTGCAAAGTAGGGGCCGCGCGAGCTCACTTTTCGCAAAAACAACGAGTTAATGATTGGGAGCAGTGTTTGAGGATGATCAAGCATAATAAGCCCCAGTTTTTGCGTCGATATGTGACAATGGATGAAACATGGCTCCATCATTTCACTCTGAAGTTCAATCGACATTCATCCGAGTGGACTGCACACGATGAACCCGTTCCAAAGCGTTGAAAGGCAACAGACGGCTGGCAACGTGATGGCGTCTGTATTTTGGGATGCGCATGGAATAATTTTCATTAACTACCTTAAAAAAGGAAGGACCATCAACAGCGACTCTTACATAACGTTATTGGAACGTTTGAAGCAACCTCATTTGAAGAAAAAGAAAGTGCTGCTTTACCAAAACAATGCACCGTGTCCCAAGTCATTGAAAACGATGACAAAAATCCATCCATCCACCGTATTCTCTAGATCTGACTATTTTCTGTTCTCAGATCTCAAAAGAATGCTCGCTGGGAAGAATTTTTCGTCGAATGAAGAGGTGAATTCCGATTTTCGCTGAAACTGAGGCTATTTTAAAGCAAAAGACAGATCGTACTACAAAAATGGTATCAAAACGTTGAAGGGTCGCTATAATCAGTCGCCCTTAAAGGGAATTTTGTTGAATAAAAAAAACTAATATACATATATATATATATATATATATATATATATATATATATATATATATATATATATATATATATATATATGTATATGTAGAGTAGTGGTAGGTATTAGAAAACTTTACAGCTATCTTCTCTATCATCGATGTCGTTTTATTTCGCACTAGCAAGACCAAATTAAAATATCCAAACCAAGGTGTTTGTCAAGTGTCAGCGAAGACAATGTACGATGTTATCTCTGCATCCAAGAGACAAATCTTCACATCTTATTCAACGGACCGTAACAGAATATTGTACAAATCTGTTGAAGTTTACACCTACTTCTAGCCGCAGATTAATCATTTCTCCTATCTCTCACGACAATCGCATCTCCGTACGAGCACTGCCCACTATCCATCTTACAGTCTAGAAGATAAAAATTACCCCGCTTTTATAATTAGCTATAATGTAGTCCCACATCATACTAAAAAAAACATCAGATAATATTTAATAAGCCAATAAAAAACGTATATAACAACGAATCGAGCAGTCTAATGACAAAAATCTGTAATCTAATATTTTTTCTCCAAAGCAGGATCGTTCGATATTAAGCAATTATGTTGAGTTTGTAGGAAAACGACATCGGTCATTTCTATCGAGTTTTCCCTATGAAATTAGAGCTATTTAATTAAAAATCTCGAAGGGTAATTGCGTATCATTCCTGAGGGTTTTATTTCTTCGGCTCCTAGGTGGTCCGTCTATTAATTTTTGTCTCTGAGAAAAAAATGCTCGGGCAATAAAACCCTTATAGGATAATTAGGGTAGCTTTGTTTTGTATATCTTGTTACCATATATCTAATTAATGATTTGGGTTCAGTTTTTTTAAGGACTGGATTCCAGTAAGGATTTCCGTTTGACCAAAAATTACAGAGAATAATAAAACCATTTTTTTAATTTTCCTTTGCTTTATCGATCACACAGTGGATCAAAAATAAATTGGTCAATAAAATGTATATTGTTTATTGTTTATCAAAACACTTTTTGATCGATGTTTGTTCATGGAATATTTGATGAATCCTTTTACAATATATTCATTGACATACGGATCCATTTTTAAGTCAAACTATAACAGAAATTTCTTGTTTAATGCTTTTATCTATATAGAAAATCACAAAATACACTTGATCAAGATAATATGACAAAAGCTGACTGGGAATAATGATGACTTTGCTTTTGCTGACTTTTGTTCAAACTTTGCGTCAGTGTCAAGCAAATGCTGTGCTTCATCGATCATACAGTGGATCAAAAATAAATTGGTCAATAAAATGGATATTGTTTATTGTTTATCAAAACACTTTTTAGTAACTGAAGGCTATAATTTGTTTTGGAAAGACAAAAATAACCGGAGCTATATCAGATGAGTCTGTGGTTACTCATTAATGTTTGATGAGTTTTTAGTTAAAAGCTCATTCATAATGACAATCTTTTGGGATGTTGTGTTGCCACTTTGCAAAATCCAAAAATTTTCTTCCTACAAGTTTAGCCTTTTTCTACCAGTATGCTTGTCAGGTATCAATTCTGTTATAATATATGGCTAAACCATGTTAATTTTAGTTGAAATTATTGATGACCAAGCGGAATGGTAGCAACACATCTCGATGTTTGTTCATCGAATATTTGATGAATCCTTTTACAATATATTTATTGACTTGACATACGAATCCATTTTCAAACTATAACAGAAATTCCTTGTTTAATGCTTTTATCTATATAGAAAATCACAAAACACACTTGATCAAGATAAGATGACAAAAGCTGACTGGGAATAATGATGACGTTCAAACTTTGCGTCAGTATAAAAGACTGCCAAGAAAATGCCGATAAAAAAACAATTTTAACATTTTCAATTAGAATCTCTTGTACTTCTAAAGTAGAATTAACATAACATTGTTAACATATATTTTTTTTTTGGTAGGTCAGTTCTTAATGGTTACACTAGTAGTCTGAGAGATCCCATCGTCATCTGTGAAAAACCTTGTTTGGCTTGGTTTAATCTGTGTAACCTGACAAATTTTATCTAATAAAATTAAGGGCTTCGAATGTTAAAGACTTTTAGCATATCTTCTGTATAGCCAAACCATTTTCTTTATCGAGGTTGTTAATTTTGTTATGGATGGAACTTTCGTGCTTTGAACAGGTGCCAGACTATTGAATCGAAAAGAACTTAGTGTAGTTTCATTATATTTGAAAAGTTGAAATTGAAATTGAAATACCATAACATTTGCTTTTCAAAAATTCCAATTTCGTCTATTTTTTTATAGATGTTTAATATCCAAGTATCTCTGAAGGGTTCCATGAACATGCTCGGTATGAAATCACCTAAGTAGCTTGCACATCCACTGATTAAAAATTATTTCCATGCATTCTTCTAGAAAGGAAGCTTCAAACTATAGCTATCTTATATTCCTTAGACCTTTTGTCGCCTACATATTGTTGTTCTCCAAGATTGAAACAATATAAGCAGTGATCTGGTAAAATAAAGAAGGTATGTAACTATAAAGATACGTCGACATATATATTTTAACTTCTGTTTTCATTTTCCATATAAATATTAAACCATTTAAATATTTACAGTATTTTACTAATTTTATTATTATATATATTATTTATATACATACATTATTACAATATACATATTATATATATATATATATATATATATATATATATATATATATATATATATATATATATATATATACATTTGTTATTTTGAGACATGTTATATTCCAGCCTTCAGTTTCTTTCTGGATCTTGTTGACTACTGGTTATAATTTTCTTGTAGCTTCAGGCGAAATGTATCTTATCATAATGACTATGTCGTCGTCAAATTCCCCAATTACTGTCTTCAATACTTTCAAGACATACACTGCGGAACTGGAGCCGGAACTGGAAGACGAATTTCAGTTTAAATTTCATTAAAAATGCACTTAAATATAGATAAGTTGGTGTTATTTGGTTCGCTTTAATCTTCTGATTTCCTCCGCATATTTAGCTTTACTCTTTTAATTGTGCTATTCTACTTAAATATATCAAGGTTTAGCTAATAATAACTAATATAGTTGCGTCATGAATATATTAGATTAGAATTTTCTTGTACGTCAAAGCCAAACTAAACTAAAACTCAGAGTTGATGCGGCAACATTGCAATGTTTCGACGTCACAAATACCCATGACGCATTACTAAACAAATTTGAATAGACTATAAGCATAAATTCTTAATTAAAATGTTGAAAAAACGATGTATGTACATGATATTTCATAATAATTTGATTTTGTAATATATATATATATATATATATATATATATATATATATATATATATATATATATATATATATATATATATTTATTTATTTGTCAAGTTCTTTACTATATTAATTTTAACATGCCCAGATTCCTTATCTATATTTCGTTTCATCCCTACATTATTTTATATGTTAATTTATTTTCTACATACAATACATTACATTAGTATGACACTGTTGGTGATATATTAGTTTGACGACACAAAATAGCTTTCAAAATTGCGATCACATCCAGCAGGTGAGAATACCGTTTCTATATAAAAAATCAATCAAGGTGTTCGGTATTTTTCGCCGTTTACAACTTAAGTATTCCAGATTTATTTGTCTGACCTTAAGCACTATCTTTAAAAATAATCATTGGGTTAAATAAGGACGTGAACTGGAAACTAAATGTTAATGTATACCAGAAAATATCGAAGGAGAAACAAAACTACTAAACAATCCGAAAGCTAATAACCGCCTATGTTAAAATTCCGTCTTGAATGGGAGGAAATTAAGCTTATTTTTTCCGAAATTGAGGTCGCGTCATGAATACTAACGCGATCGGCGATGGTCCTCTTCAATGTCATCAAATTAAAATGTCTTTGGGTAAAGAAGAAGTAATATTTAAGGATATACGGGTCTAATCACGTGTCCAATTTAAAATTTGTAACGATATATATACGATTATTTTATGTAATTGTACTGAAATTTAATATTAACTGCATTTAAACTCTAGTTGTTTTCCAATACGTTATTTTCCGAAATGATTTTAAATAAAATTGAAATTGATCGACATTTTTCATTATTATAACCATTATAGGGAAATACGTGACCTGATTTGTTTCAATTGTAGTATTTAATTATAAAGGATTTGAATAATGACTTTAAATGATGTAATTTAATGTAACAAAGGATAAACTATCTGTAAATCACTGCTTGTATGCATTTATAATCTATCGCAATATAAAATATAATAATAACTATAAACACAATATACACATTCCACAAAACCTACACAAAATAATGTTCAATATACTTAAATATCCATGAATGTTTTTAGGCGTTGGAAAACTAAGTAATATTGAAGAACGCTAAGTTTTAATTACGTTTTTAATTTAAAATTTCTAACTATACTTGGATAAATTCGTGGATCTATTTGGTTTAGATGCCATCGTGCAGTTCTTCGTTGGTTACGTAGTGACAAGAATTGGTAATTGATCGATGAACTTTGTCTAAGTAGACTTGGATTACTAGACGATTTAATGACTTGTTACAATCCCAAAACTGCACCCGTACAATATTTCGTTGAAATAAGCTGTTACTATGCAATTTGAAGGTTAAAGTTGTTTTATTATATTATGTTTATTATATTGTCGTTTATTACTTCCTTCGTTCCTGTGTTTCCTTGTTTAGTTATTTTGATATCTCTAAATTGTTATTGTAGTTAGTTTCTTCTGTTACTGCTTATCTGTATCTAAAATTAAATTTAATCACTAGATTATCTCTAATATATTTGTCATTATCTGGAAATCAGTTAAATTAGGAGTAGTAATTCTCTCCTCATAAATTCGTCATAAAACACTCAACTTTAGTTTCTGCTCCTATCACTTTGGGTTGGTAATTCAATCAGCATTGGCTTACACCAGATTCCATTCGGCCTCTTTCACCATCAGATTCAGATCAATTACTAAATTGTTAATTGGTAATCTATTGAACACTTGTTAACGATTCCCCCATCTGTTAACTCCTTTTTGTTCGTCTGGTCGAGCTTATCCAAATCGTGGGTGTTACTGTAGATAAAGCTGCTTTCAACAATATCTTTTTTTCAAGCTTGTTACTGGAGAAAAAGTAAATTACATAAAAGACCAACATTGAATCTATATTTAACGAGGGGTAAAACACTAACTCAGCTCCAAGAATAAAGACATGCATATTTCCACCATGAAAAATAAATATCTGCTCTAAATTCTTTTAAAAAAATTTAAAGTACGAAACCCAATATTAATTTTTACCTTAAAACTTTTCTTACCTTAAAACGTCAATAAGTGCATTATGTCTTAAAGTTCCATTAGACCTCTTCATGGGTTATAGTTACAGCATTTAAATCTTTTGTTTTCTAACAGTGCATAACAGATTGACTTATGATGATGCCTCAAAGTGCTGCATATCCCTAAGCTTGCTATGGATAACACTTTTTTCTATGAAATAATTGTGTTAAATAATGTTTATATGGAAAAAGTTACTCAATACTTTACACTTCATACATTTAATTTCGAATAGAGCTAAATCAAGGTGATCTTGATTCCGCATCTACTTTATCTCCGCTGCCGCTTTTTCTATTCAGCCGCTCTGAATGCATTTATTAATATTAAGTTAATTAATTTTATAATTTTATGAAGTGGTTTCAATAAAACTGCATCAATTTAACATTTAATATATAAATACCTGTATTTCTAACGCATATTACTGGCAGTAAGAGACCTACATTATTTCGTTCCTATTCGAAGTAACTGATTGGAGACTAAATTAGTACCTGACACCGATTATTTAATCACTTTGACATTTTTAATCTGTATAATTACAAGTTTTTAACAATAGTTATATTTGTGCCAAAACGAGCACCAAAAGAACATTTGCCGGTTTATTACCCCTGAATACACTGTGACATTGTATTTTGTTTCGCTTGTGAAGAGCAAAATCCTCTTTCATGACAATCCAGCAGTAGTCTTCTAACATTTTCGCATTCACTCTTCCTTGATAACGCACTCCAATCTGTTTTATATCCTGGTGAAAGTATTCACCTTGTTCGTCACTCGCAACTTCAAGACAAAGGAGGAAAAGTTTAAATGGGAATACAAGAAATGTATTTTTAAAGACATTCGGCTCCCCATCGTTTTTGTAACAAGTCATTCACTAAAATTAAGAGTAATACAGCTTTTAAGTGTAACGTGTTAGACAATCATAGCAATACACAGTGGTTTTAACAATGGAACTAGGAATTCAAAAGAGGTAATCTTATTTATGTTAGAAAAAATGCCATACAGTATTATTATCATTAATATTTTCAATAATTTTGCAGACATATAATAACGGTATCGACCAAATGAATGAGAAGGAAAAATCCACTCACATTTAAAAGGAATTTTACGCGTTTACAAACTGAATTTGGCAATAGGTTAGACGGCATTAATAACGCACATTAGCTGCTTTATTAGAAGGGCTGTAGCTAAGAATGTACGTATAATTCATATTATTTCTTAATGTCGGAAATAATAAATCATCAAGAAAAGTAAAAAATCAAGCGATAATTTTCCGAAGAATAATGAGGGACTTTATTTTAAAAACGTCGATCATATAATTGACGGTTTCAGCTGTAGCCACGGACAAACATTGAAACAGATAAGATTTCGACAGAATTTACATATCAAATTATTAGTGTATAAACATCTACGCGTCTATACGTTCCCGTGGCGTAATAACACACGATTTTTGTTAAGAAGCCGTCGAGCGACTGAACCTATAATTAGAAACTGGATTTTCACACCTCGACTGGGAAAAATGGCCAAAGCCGCGGCCCAATCTCGTATTTACACTTGTTTTATTAAAGGTTATTTCGGTGTTTTATTGCCGGTTGCAGATCGATTCGTGCGACTCGCGTAAAATAAAATAATCATTTGCATATATATCACATTTTTAACTTTACAACAAGACGTAAAAACTGTATTTAGCCACCTCTACTTTGGCAGAAAATAGTTCTTCGCTTCGTTAAAGAGGTCTTAAGTAGAGCTAAACGACTTCTCCCTCAGGTGATAATAAATATTCCAGTTAAGTAGTTCCAACAGATTTGATACGAACTGTGTACGGGCTAATATATTTTATTTTCTCCATGTGATGCTAATCTCTACTGAACCAGTCGTTCTGGGTTAAATTTCAATTCTGAATGACATACTAGTAATTGAATTTCGTAGAGTTATAGATGAAATACAACAAACTTCTTCTACTGACGAATTTTTGTTTCGACTTTTAAATGTCATCATATTAGGCTCTCAACACTAAAGTGCTTCAAATCGTTCGTTGAACATTGAATGACCGAAGATCCTTTAATATATCTTTCTATGCTATCTATTAACAAACAGTTTATCTTCAAAAATGACAAAGTGTTGAACATAAAGGAACGTCTTTCGATAATATGTTGTTTAATTTATTCAGCTCAACAGTTGCTTCATCAACCGCTAACCTGTTTAAAACAAATCTTGTAATTAATGTAACTGTTTGTGTCCTTCGGGCCATTCTTTGTCACTGATAACAGAATGGCCATTTTTCAATCATAGAAACAAAAACTAGCAATTATGTTATGACAAAGTGACATCACGATAAGTTTGTAAATATATTTAATTAACTTCGATTTTTTTGAAATCAAAGATCAAAAGTTGTAATTGTCGAAAATATAATTTACTTTACATTATTAGTGTCTCTTTACACTGAATAACTAAGTAATGCTAAATGGGAAACGGCAATTTTGTATAAAGAAATTTTAAAATCATTGAACTAATAGCTAGATTAGATTAATTATTTACATTAATACTTACATAGTTACCGCTGATCGAAAAAAATCTAAGCACTTAATCTAAGTAGAAAAGCTGCATATAGATTTTATAACAGGACAACTATATGATAAAACACATGTCCTAAAATTCATGAAAATGTATATTGAATTAGTTAAATGGGTAGTCGTATGCAACTACATTCCCCTCGAGGCTTATTAGATGTTTTTACATATATACAGGTCCTAAAATTCATAAGAATGTACATTGAGTTAGTTAAATAGTTAATACTATACAACCACATTCCCCTCGAGTCTTGTTAGATGTTCTTGCAGAAGTACAGGTCCTAAAATTCATGTAAATGTACATTGAATTAGTAAAATAAGTAATCCTTTATAGCTACATTCTCCTCGAGTTTTATTAGATGTTTTTACATATATACAGGTCCTAAAATTCATAAGAATGTACATTGAGTTAATGAAATAGTTAATACTATACAACCATATTCCCCTCGAATCTTGTTAGATGTTCTTACAGATGTATAGGTCCTAAAATTCATGAAAATGTATATTGAATTATTTAAATAGACAGTCGTACGCAACTACATTACCATCGAGTCTTATTAGATGTTTTTGTTTATGAATTATAACTTCCACATCCATTTTCAGAGGAGATATGAAAAGGAACTCGAAGTCCTCAGAAAGTCAAAACTTATCGGGTATGGTTGTTGGACATATTAATTACCTAAAATAATTTGGATTCTTAGAACTTTTTTGGAAGCGAATACTTACATGTTGTTTTCAAACACTAATCAGTGACTAAAATTAGCTTTGTTACTTCCTTAGTAAAACCATAACTTCGTCACTGTTTGAGCCTCTGTGACTTCTGGGAAAAAATTAAGCGCGATTTTGAAAATTTTATGCCATTACGAGATTTTAGCAGATATCGAAATAAATGGTATTCGTAGGTAGAGCTATATCCGAGATATAAGGCGAAGGCATCAATGTTTTTGAGTTAAAGTCTCTTAATTTTTGCTGACTGACAAATGATATATGTGGTCACCCTTCCTGCGGATCAATTAGGATTGTCTGGTTTTATTGCCTTCGTCAATTTGGTTAGTTGTTGACGAGTATTGAATAAACGATTTGGCCAGGTTTGAGTGGTGGATTGATGAACAAATCTTTTCCATCAAACACATCACCTGTAATAATTAGATCAAACATTCCCTCGATTCCCTTTCATTTCACCAGAGATTCCAACTGGAAATTCCATTCAATTAAATTTTCACTGCGAAATCATGTGAGACCAAAGTAAAGAGCTTTTTAGTTAAACAATCTTATGTAAATGGTTTGTGGGTCAATGTTTAGCAGCGATGTCACAAGATGAAATAGGTTGGTTTATCTCAGTGTTTTAAATAATTTCGTCGATATTTTCAGTGAATGGGCATTCATCTTAGACCCCAATATTTCTGGAACCAATTTTGATACTAGCGTTCATGTAAAAAAAGAATCGCCATAAATAGCAATCAATTTGCCTACGGTACAACTATTGTTCTTTGGAAGCGAAAAACTGTATATAAAATAGTATTTATTTCAATCTGTAATATACATTAATCCGAATTATTGCAGCTAATCTTTATGAAACAACAAAGGACCACGAAAATATTTTTTTCTTAAATATAATTTTAAGCTTGAAGAAAAAATCTTTAAAAAATTAATCATACACCTAATTAGATTTGATTTAATATCATTTAATCTATCATTATCAAGTATCAAAGGCATACAATATAATATACTGCCGGCTTGGTGGTTCAGTGGTAAAGGCGATAGGACGGTCCTCCTACTGTTGCAATAGCCGCGGGTTCGAATCCTGCTGGGGCGTGGTCGTACATTTATTTTTGTGATCTGACAAGGAAAAATCCGGTAGGCTTAATGCTGAGGACCGTGGTTCGAGCCCATGTTAAACTGTAGGTCCAGTGCAGATTAACCCATAGTTGGTAAAAGGAGACTTTAAAATATATTTAAAAATATATTATATATATATATATATATATATATATATATATATATATATATATATATAATAGACTAAATTATTGGAAAATATGGTAAAATATCTGAAGACATCTTGAGGTTGGATGAGCTCGATTTATGGTTATTGCAATTTATATATGGGCATTAATTGACAAAACAAACTTTCTTGAGCGCGGCGTTTTACATAAGGTAATAAAACTTTTTATTTCGTCGGTCTCGTGAATATATTTTTTTACTTAAATTAATTAACATAACTACTCGGTTCAAAGAAAATACTTCCATCGAAGGCATTTTATGAGATCACTTAATTACATGGAGAAAGCGATAAAATTCGATTTGGCGCGTACTAATACGGCCAACTTCTTTAATATTTATTTTAAATTGCTTATATACAAGTTATGAAATGGATAGGGATGCTAACAACAACTTTTAATTTACTTTAAAAACAATTACATTTCAACGGTAAGAAGTGGTGACTTTTTGGAGTTCAAAAAACGTAACAATTAGCAAATATTACCAGAGTATTAGATAGTGGCAAAGAAGTAAAGCATGAAACCGGTTACTAACTATTTTTGCAATATTATAGGGCTGACAGAATCTTCCGAAGGACCTCTCCTCACTTCGTTAACATATATCCAACGTTATGTCTGTAAATCTTGATAAATAGATAAAGCAATACCTACAACAATTTATAATAATAAATTTATTAACGTTATTACATGTGATTGCAATGTGATGATGATGTGTAGGTAAGGGAATGCATGTAAATCTCTTAAATGCGTAGATGACTCGAATAAGTGACTTAGATTTTAGGATATTGTAATATTCTTTTTTACTTATTACTAGTACAATTATTTAATCGAATATTTATTTGGTATAATTGTTATTTCCTGAAATAGCTTTATTTTAAAATTTTGCTGATTTTACAATATTAATGTACGATATATATTTACTGTATTATTATATCATAAACTTAATTATAATAGTATAATTAAAACAACATGCAAAGCCGGCTTGGTAAAGGCAATGGAACGGTCCTCCTACTTGTGAATGTTTTTGTCAAGAATGTAAAATCCGACAAGGAAATTGATCCTAGTCACGCCAGTAACCAGGCTTGGTAGGACCGGATGTCTTCTGGGATGATTTCTAAAGTTGGTCACTCGCCAGTCGGTAGGCTTAATGCTGAGGACCGTGGTTCGGAGCCCACTTTTAACTATAGGCCCAGTCCAGATAATCCCATAGTTGGTAAAAGGAGACTTTAAAATATATAACAAAACAAACAACTTACGTAAGTAATAATTTAGATATTTTTTAAAACTATTTTAAATCTGTTTGTTATTTATATTAAATCTTATATATGTTGTATGCTGTAACTTTATTATATATCAAATAGTTGATATCAGATAGTTCACAATTATTAAAATACAGGCAAAACTTATCAAATTTAATATTATTTTTATTTTTAAATTTAATATTAATTATAATAATTTTTATAGAAAATAGTTTTAAATTACTAAATAAAAATACTACCTCCTTATTTTTTATTTCATTGAAATGACGAGCAGTAATCACCCATCATATTTATATTCCACTGTCACTGAAATGGTTTAATTAGTTATAAATATAATATCAGCTAAATTTTCAGTAAGAAATCGAGATGGTATTGCATCAAATTAGCTCTAATATTATGACCTTTGTCACTAAATATTCATGAGCTTTTATAGGTTATAGCATTAAGCCCAACTTTACAGACACAATCTATTTTATTACTGAATATTTTGGCATCACTGGTTGGTGTTAATCTACATACATATTTTACTTATCATACATATAATACATATTTTATCTTATCTTATGAATTTATCAACGGAATCTTGCCAAAATATTTAATCCCATTCCCTTGACACAGCAAATTTACCTATTTCTAAAATCCAGCTTTTAAAAAAATTATGCCCTGTATCTCAGATATCTATCCATAATATACGCCCTTTTAAAATTGGCACTGCAATTATTTTAACAGGCTAGGTTAAAACTTTATAGGAAACCCATCATTATAAATTAACTTTCACTTTAACTGTGCAACGGTCAAAAATGTAGCATACATAGGTGTTAAAGATCCGAAGAAAGGCGATAGGAATTTATAAAATTGCCTTATTATATATCTAAATATTGCTAAGTGGAGATCACGAAAACAGCTCAGGAATTAAATCCATTTTAGTTTGTTAAATCGTTTATCATCTTGTCTTGTAGGAAATGAAACTCTGAAATGAAAATAACAGTAATTTTTTTGCACTTATTAAGGATTTTTACATCATTATTATTTTAAGTAAAGGGCAGAAAAATTACGTTTTCCGTTTTAAAAAAACATTTTAATATATTTTTTTTAATTTAAATTATATCTTATATATAAAATTCTCATGTCACAATGCTCGTTCCCATACTCCTCCGAAACGGCTTGACCGATTTTTATGAAATTTTTTATGCATATTCAGTAGATCTGAGAATCGGCTACTATCTATCTTTCAAACCCCTAAGTGATAAGGGGTGTCCACCCCAAACACTTTTTTTGGATAAATTTTATTTTTTTATTATGTGGCATTAAAAAACACATACAACCCTAAATTTTCATTTTTCTGTCACCAACACCTGCTTTTTAATAGTCGTTTTAATATCATTTTTTATCCCGCTCGATAACATCAATTATTATCACTGGGTAAGTTATCCTCTCCATGTGTCTGCTAGTGTCACTTCTCACCCAGGAAACAGGACGGAGTAGAGATGATAACGAAGATGGTGTCCTATTTCTTCCAAACTATAAGCCTTCTCTCACTGCCTCTACAGTTTTTGGCTATCATTAGTGTTTATGCATCAAGTGTAGTAGTTAAACATTTTTGCTATCTCAGCGTAACTCTCATATCAAATATATTCTCAAGTAACTTTATTATTTATTTATTAATAACTAATATTATTGAATCTAATTTATTATTAACTAGCGACCCGCCCCGGCTTCGCACGGGTGCAATGCTGATACTAAATTAAATACACTACAGAAAAAATATGAACGTTGTATATAAAAACATAGCGGCCCGCTCCGACTTTGCACGGGCATAAAATATATATGCCTATGTCACTCAATGAAAACATGATTAAAATCGATCCAGTATTTTTGGTTCATTCATTACTGCCCTTGGCCTGCACGCATTAAATTTGGAGTAAAACAATTCCTCTTCCCCTATACTTACTATGAAGATTTCCTGCTATCTTTGGAATATCTAAATTCATACAATTTTTATTACATTACACATTTTTAAACGCAAATTTTAAATTTGTAATATCTCCGAAAATATTTGTTTAATTTACATGCTGTAAGGAACCATATTGATCTATATTAATTGCACACTGTATTTAAGGTACTTAATTCGATAAGAATTAATGCCGTGTTGCTTAAAATAGCTTCGTAAATAAGCCATTTGCTCAGGTAAAAAGTAAACAATAAAAATGGTTAATGTGGGTTATCCCTAAAAGATAAACATATACCATCGCGGACTTTTTTGTAGACCTTTTTATGGTGTACAATACTGTAGTACATTAATTTGATCTAACTCGTAGGGTTAGGCAGCGTTTTTGCTAATTGCTAAATAAGCCTAAAAAAATAGGTTAATTTACGACATCACGTTAGAAACCTCTAAAATTAGCAATGTTGCCTTAGTATATTATGCATGTATTATACATATAAAACTTCCTCTTGAATCACTCTATCTATTGAAAAAAACCGCATCAAAATCCGTTGCGTAGTTTTAAAGATTTAAGCGCACATAGGGATATAGGGACAGAAAAGGCGACTTTGTTTTATACTATGTAGTGATAACTAATAAAATTATTACTTTTGAGTGTAGTTCGCACGATCAGATAATTATTTCATTTCTGCACAATCATTGAATCGTAAGATGCTCTGGTTCAAGAAATATTTCCATTACATAATTACATAAATATCGAGTGGCTTAGAGAAAGAACAATTTTAGCGGCAAAAAATGACATTTTGGATCTGAAGATACAACAGTTATTGCCAGGGGACTTGGTATCATTTTAATCTATTGATACAGTTTGCAATGCCACTGAAGCTGTAAATTTTCCAACAGAATTTTTGAACTAATTGGATTTGCCAGGCATACCACCGCATAACTTACAATTGAAAGTTGGATCTCCTATTATTTTGCTTCGTAATTTGAACCCTCCACGATTGTGCAACGGTACGCGATTAGTCATTGAGAAATTAATGAAAAACGTTATCGAAGCCAAGATGGCAAGTTTCGAGTAGAAAATATATTAATACCACGAATAACTATTATACCCACAGTTGTGCCAATTTAATTCAAGCCTATTCAATTTCCAATTAGATTGGCATTTGTAATGACACAAATATATTATAACACGAAAATTTTCATTTATAGCTATACAATTTCTGGCGCATTAAGATGAGTTCATTTCTTTTATTTTCTTTCTATTACGATATCTCTAGAAGAGACACGCATATAAACAAGCTTTAATAGATTGCTAATGAAGTACTATAAGTACGAAAAGAAACTAATGTTAGTATTTAACTGTATGCATTATTAACTATTATTAGAAGATCTTGATTACTTGGTTCAATTAAACATATTTTCTTACTAAATTAATGTCTCAATTAATTGATTTTCTCAAAGAAATCGGTTTTATTTACAGACATTTTTGTTTATTGATATTGAATAAAAGCGAATTGATATTGATATTTGATTTTGATTGATATTGATAATTGATATAGAATGAGGAAAATCATGGGTATTGGATATTTTTAGGAGGAATAAAAGTAAGAAGCAAACAAGAGAAATAAAATGCTTCATAAAAATCAGAAATGTAAGGAAGATAGGGTAAGGATAGGATAAGAAGTAAAGAAGCAAGGGAAGTCCTCTGTAATGAATCAGTGGAAAAAAATAGAGAAAGGAGACAAGTTAGTTGGTGGTGACATTTAAATCGGCGGCCGAAAACAAGTAAAGAAAGTCTTAGAAGCAAGGACGGAAAGTTGAACAACCAGAAGGCGATCGAAGAGAAACTAGGATGAATGTATCTTTAAGATATTGCTGAAGAAACAGAAAAAAATAGAAATAATTTATAGATGGTGTAAGAGAATAGCCAAATAAACATAATACACTTACACCACTTAATGATATATGGTCTAACGTCTAAAATATCTTCGTTGTTTATCGTCTATTTTGATTCTTAACTGTACGAAGATGTTTTAATATCTTAAAAAATAAAATTTTACATTTTCTTTAGGATGAGCACCAAAACTGACTTGAAAATAACTGTAATTTAATACTGCTTACGAATTAGCATAAGATTCAACATAGTAATTTCTGATTAAGACTGAACACTGTAAAACAATTACATTTTTCCTTCAAAAGACGCCCTTAGTCACCACCGTTGTTTTTCAATTAAGCCCACCTTTAATGAACAGTCTCTGTATACCGAGGGCATGACGCTATTAATTAATTTTATGGTTATATATAAAATAATATAATTTATCCAATTTTGTAATTTTGACCGGAACATTTACCGCGTAAGCAAATGAGGCGGCTAAACCCTCTCCTGCTCCGAGATACTGTTAAGAATTCGTTTGACTGCAAGTCTCATTTTTTTTCTTGTCGTTATTTCAATCGTGATTTACATATTTATAATCAAAAGCCGATATTTTATTGCCCGTTCTTATTAATTTCATTCACCACCGCTATTTATGGCTTTATTTTGGATGTCGAAGAGTGAAAACGGATTGCGTAATTCGAGATTGATTTTATAGTGTTAATTTTTGATATTATTCTCCAATAGAAATATAATCTTAATTAATAAAATTTATCATATCGTCGTACATATAAAGTGTATTACGTTATTAAGTTCCAAGTAAATACTACCAAAATAATATTACTCGATTATTCCAAATAAATATACAATTAGAGGTTAGATTTTTCAGAGCTGTTATTTGGTGAGAAAAATTCACACCCTATATGTATTGATCAAAAAAGTATCCATCACAATGTCTCGTAAAACAAAACCTGTGGCTGAGTATTGTCAAGTAAGAGAATCCTTTTGAGCCTATATATATATATATATATATATATATATATATATATATATATATATATATATATATATATATATATATCGTTTTTCAGTTTAACTAGTATTCATTGTTACAGCTTCTCCAAATTATAGAATAGGATTAAGCTATATCTCCATGATTGTTGCACCGCAAGAAGAACGTAGCTTTATATAGATAGGGTACTACCATTAGTAACATAGAAGACTTTAAATATATTGACAAAACTTTATACTTAAAGGCCTTTAACCTTTTTGAAAGCTATAATCATGTTTGCTGCAGGAGATATAACACCATTTTTTTTTTAATGAAATAAAGGAGTAAACAGAAGTCTAAAGTCTATTTAAAATAACAGTGAGGTCACGTCACGTCATACGATGTATTGCATATTACAGTTTGTAAATTTGTTTTAGAATCAGACAATATTTTAAAACATGTTAAACATTAAAAGAATCAGCCTACAAAATTTGTCTAGATGTCAGACCTTTGTAAGATTTTTCAAAATATTAGTGATAGTAATTACGAGTTATAAGCCGGCAAACTTGTTTTCGCGCTTAGTATCACTCTGATTAAAAATGCCGAAACCATTAGATGGTCAGAGTCAGAAACAGATTCCGTCTCTAGTCAATTCGACTTCGAACACGAACGAGATGACGAGACAGTAAAGTAGGTTAAAGAGGTAAGTATTGATACTGTTAAATAAAAAGTTGCTGAGTTTTTTGTTAGAAATCTTTTAGCGTCTTGAAAAAAACTTCTAAAAAAATAGAAACAATATAATCTTGGATTCGCCGAAAGGAAACCGTCCCCATACAAAGCGGGTGACGAATCAAAATCAGCTTGATGTTAGCTTTATCAGACACCAAATTTATGAAATGTATAAAAACAGTTAGTAGTACTTTTAATGTATACATAACTTAATAAAAAAATTATTTCAAGAGCAACTGTTAATGTGGAAGATCTCGATAGAAAACGAATTAAAGAAGTATTAAGGAAATAAAAGAAGAGAATCATCTCTTCATACACTATTGAGAAACATAGTATCCAGATATTGCTTATAATGGAATACAGTTTATAAAAGCATATAAATATAATACATATAGCATATATAAAGCAAATCGAACACAAAATAAAAATAACGTAAAGACAACAAATATTGATGGAAATATTTGTACGTTAGAATGACATTTAATTTGAATTTGTTACTCATAATATTTTTAATAATCCATTAAAGATTTATTGTTACAGTGCTAGAAGTTGAAATGGTTTTACTCCTAGTGCAGAGCTAGTGCTTTCCTCCCAGTTCAAAGGCGAGTACCTTGTAGAAATGAACCATAACATATTTTTGCTCTGGTTTGAAAATCAGCTGTTAAATTTGGAGGAATCATCAATTATTGTTATGGACAATACGCAGTACACTAGTGGAAGGAAAATATCCTAACATTGCTTCAACAAACTACAAAGGTTGTGATTAGGGAATGGCTTACAATACATACATTTAGTATTGAAGAGTAAACTATTTCATATTACTCGTTATATATAAGTGAAATATTTAATTGCTTTTTATGTAATTTACTTTTATAAATGGGATTGAAAAAAGTACATGGTAGATCAGATGGCTGAACAAAGAGGATTTTATATCTTCATATATTTCACTGCATATATAATCCATTCGAATTGATATAGGGTATGAAAAATAATTATTGCAATAGACATTCAGGTCTAAAGGAATATACCAATAATAACTGTCTGGATGTGTGGAAAGAAGAATTGTCTATAATAACACTACCGGTTTGAATGAACCTTATCAGAAACACTCAAGAAGAAATTGACAAATGGTGGAATTGTGAACAAATGTTATGTAGATTGGAAATAACAGCTAAGTTTACTTTTTTAGCGAATACTATTTTCGTTACATATATGATTAATGCATCAGGGAGAATGTAATGATTAAATCTAATTTTATCAAGATAACAACCAGATAGTAATAGAAAAAAAAAAGCTAAGGTAAAATACAGTAATATCAATTTTAGTTGAAAAGGAAACACTCCAACAGAGAATATAAGAACTATGTATCGAAAGATTAATTTGTTATTTAATTAAAATAAAATACATTACTTGGATGTACAATTTTAGATTAGGAGGCTTAGGCTTCCCGGATATACCATTTAATAAAAATGCGCCAATAATTCTATCCCATAGATGGCGTGGAAAAGAGTTAAATGTATTATTATAAACAAGTCATTATGAACTAAAAGTCAAAATTGATGCGGCAACATTGTGACATTGTGAAGTCACAAAATTAGGTAACACCAGGTCGTTATTTTGTTGAATGGACTATACTGATTAATGCTTAAAATATATATGAATAAATTGATGACCTTCATGGTCAAACCATCAAAAATATATTTGACCTTGAATGAACTGTCTTGAATGTTAATTATCATCTGACGATTAAGTATAAATCTACGAAAAAAGGCAATTAGTCTTAAATATTATATTTACTTATACACCCATTTCCCATTGAAAAACTGACTGCGGACCAGTGTTCATGTCACGTCACCCATTTGCATATTGATCTTCCTTTTTCGGCATAATTTCGTCTCGTGGCATTAAAACTGGACCGATACAATTACGTTATTAAGGCAGGGGCTCCCATCTCTCGGTCGCGTCTGAAGATATTTTTTTCCTACGGATTTTGTTACATCATTTCAGTATGGAAATCCGGCGGTCGTACCTAATTACGCGGTGCGCTAATTGACGGGCTGTTGGCTGTTGGCCGCGTTCGTTCATCTTCGGCTTATCTCGTGTATTGGATATTGCGATTAAGTGGGGCCTCTTTCGTGCGTCGTTTATTTTTCGGTCCCCTGCCTTTTTACCTCCCGGTTAAACTGAGTGACGAGCTCACCATGCCAATGAGCCCGATAGTATAAATCAACAAAATGACCACTTCTGGTCATACGTTTTCGTTTGGGCCTTTTGGCAATTACCGATAATGAATGTTGAAACCGATTGCGCGGAAGATACGACACATCAATAACCAGATTTTGATCTCGCGTTTGGAAGTTTTGATATGCAGGTCAGAGCTGTTAGCGGATACCGTTCGATGCTTCGGCGGGTGTCTTTCCGCGACTTCTTCATGCAATAAATCCTTCATGTCAGATGATATAGTTACTTACCTCTAAAAAAAAGGTATTTGTCGAGAAAAATACAATATATATTACCCAAAATAATTACAATCAATTTACAATTTTCTCCCTCTTATTTTATATTTTATATATTTTATATATCTTTGTGTGCTTATATACCTTAACAAATAAAATGTGAAAGTGACAAGAACTATTAATTTACTTTAATAAAATGTTTTATTTTACAGAAAGAAGAGGCGACTAGTTGAACGACGATACAAAGTGACCTAAGGGTTTATTAGAAAACAGACCAACCCGTTTCACTCGCTCATCATTCAGGTACTTTTGGACAGATGACCGGATAGTCAGGCCTGTATTACATAACATATACCGGGTGTACGGAAAGTCATTACGGGTTTTATCTACTAGATGTCGCTAGGTTTAAATATGGAATGTTATGATTGGATATATGTGTCATTTTATTCCACAGACATCAAGTTCCAAAGCTATATATGTTATATTTTGCGTAAAATTTAATATATATTAATCAAAATAGTTTTCACCATTTTTTACAATTTGTTTCCATATAAGCTAATAAATACATATAAGCTATAAAATGCGAAAAAGTTTAGGAAACAAAAACAGTTAATTTACTTTTAAAAAACTGTTTTATTTTACGAAAAGAACAGGCGACTTTTCGAACGGTGATATAAAGAGACACTGAGGGTCTATTAGAAAACAGACCAGCCCGTCTCACTCATTCAACATTCACGATGGCCTGATAGCCAGGCCTGTATTACATAGCATATACCGGGTATATCAGAAAGTCATTACCGGTTTTTCTCAGTAGATGTCGCTAGGCTTAAATATGGAATGTTATGATTAGACATATATATCATTTTATTCTATTGATATCAAGTTTCAAAGTTATTAATGTTATATTTTGTGAGAGCAATACCGTCATAAGTTATACAACTTTAAATATGTCAAGTTTTGTACCTGTAAACGTGCATTACGTTTCTTATTTAATCAAAAGAAAAGTGTCACTGAAAGTCATCGTTTGCTGGTAGCAACTTACGGTCAGCATGCTCTAACTAAAATTTATGTGACGCGTGGTTTTGAAAATTTTAAATTGGTGATTTCGATGTGCAAGATAGAGATCGTTCTGGTAGACAGAAAATATTTGGAGATGCGAAACTGCGAGAGTCGTTCAGCTGCGGCCTCAAAACTATTTGAGCGATTAAGAGCAATAAGGGATTTTCACGTGGCGAGGCTGGCCGATCAACTCCAAAAACAGATCATTTTGGTCGTAAGACAACGCACTGTGTATGGTGGGACCAGTTAGGTTAAAACAGTTAATAGTGACTGCTAACGACAATAAATGATGAATGTGAAACATGCATTCATCGAAAAACATCTAGAATAAGCCCAAAGGTACTCCAAAATTAATCTACAGCACGATACCGGCCGTATCATAAAGCAAAACCGGTCAAGCGTTGAAAACACCTGGATGGGACATATTATCACACCCGCCATACTCTTCAGAATCAACGGGATACACGCTTGCAGAGCAACACTTCGCCAATTCCGAACAAGTTACAAATTGGCTCGATGCACAGTTCTTCTCGAAGGACAAACAGTTTTTTTGAGATTGAATTCATAAGTTGCCTGAAAGATAGGCAAGATGTATAGAATCAAATGGCCAATACTTTGATAAATACATTTTTCCATTTTCTTGAAATTCATATAATTTTTTTAGACAAAAACCGTTAATGACTTACAGCTAATCACTTACACCTAGTATACAGGAATCTTCACCCGTTCTATATTCTTTCTCAAATATTTGCGGGTCTCTGGCAGTTATTTCGGTACCGTGTTCACTTGTTTTCGAGAGTAGCGATTAAATAGTAGATTTCTGGTTAATTTTATGTCTACATTATTCTTCAATTAATTATTTATTACTTAATAGATAAATTTAGTAGCAAATAATACGAAACTACGCTTGTTTGGTATAAATAATTAGTACAAATGTTATAATTTAGTAACACTCGTTTTGTAGATTATTATGGAACATAGGGATGTTTATGTCAAATAATATGAAAATAGAACTTGTTTGAACATTATAGTATAGGCTAAAATGAAAAATGGTCATAATTGTATACGTTTATACTTATAAATTGCTGATGTTGCACGTATCTGAAAAGATTAATAAGATTACGCTGATATATTAATATAATACATGCAATATAATAGGAAATAGTGGCTGAGGGCCAGATCTGGAGAATACGGTTGATGAGCAAGCAATTCGAAGCCCAATCCATGGATTTTTGACACGGTGAATTGTCCTGGTGAAGCAGCGCTTTCTTTTTCAACGCTATTTAATAGTCGCTGTTAATGGTCCCTCCTTTTACAAGGTAATCAACAAAAATTATTCCATGCGCATCCCAAAATACAGTGAGTGTCGACTGGACTTCGGAGTGAAATGATGGAGCGATGTTTCATTCATTGTCACATATCGACGCAAAAACTCAGGTTTATTACGCTTTATCATATTCAAACGCTCCTCCGAATCATCAACTCGTCGTTATTTTTGGTCAAAAGTGAGCTCGCGCGGCACCCACTTTGCACAGAGCTTTCTCATACCCAAATATTCGTGAAAGATATGATTTTTCCCTTCAAAAATCAATATTTTATCAACACGCGAGATTCCTTTTTCACAATAACAAAAGTTGCTTCACTTAAAATGTTTTAACTCACAAACTAAAGATACGACAGCTGTCAATTTATACACGCATCTTTTGAGGGTTAGGGCTAACTAAAAAACATATAGATTTAATTCTAGTAACGCCATCTATGTGTTAGGCCGGAGACTTTTCAATTGACCTGTTATTTTCAGTGATTTCACGTGGTAACCGTTTTCACACAAGTGATAATTAGCCTCATGGTTTATCACAAAATTTCGAGAATTAAAGAAAATTAACATAATATATTAACATAACATTGCTCGTGCTACAAAATTCTTGAATATACGCTGTATATATATATATATATATATATATATATATATATATATATATATATATATATCATAAGTAAGAAGTGTTTATTACTTATTGTTCCTTGTGTGTGGTACAAGTAATTAAAATCATAAACTTACTCATTCGGTGTGATGTACAACCTAACAGACAGGCGAGCGCGTGACTACTGAAGATTTAAGATTCTAACCTAGCGACCTATTTGCAATATATATTATTAGGAGTCTATCGCGAGTTCTGGTCCGTTAGATTTAATTGATCGTAGATATAGAGTAGTTAATACGTTAAATGTTATCAGCAATACTTAAATAATATCAAATCAGATCAAATTTTAATTAATTTTTAAATAATTATTCTTTTTTTTATTATTTAATTATTACTTTGTTACTAGTCGTTTCCGATGAACCTACAATTTGTCTTTATGAGAACTTAAGTCTATGTATTTAACTAGGAGGACCCATCAGCCCTATCTCAGTCCTTCGTGAAATAATGTTTATATATGTCACTGATATAGCTTTTTTTTAATATACACCTCACTGCACAACACTACACAAGATCAGATGGTTTGATTCTTTTGAGTCTGTGTCCTGTTCTGGTGGTATCCAAAAGCTGCAATACTTCAATATTCTCATGAGAATGCAGTCTTTCCTCATATCCTCCTGCAATTTTCTTGATTTCTTGACGAACTGTCTATTGTCTTCTTCACTATTGTCAATCATCAGCAAATGTAGACATCGTAATATTCTTCATTTGTGGTATATCACAAGTGTAGAGTATATAAAGCATTGATTCCAATACACTTCCGTGTGGTCCACCTGCTTTAGCTTCTTTTATTGTAGATTAAGCTTCTTCTTGTTTGACTTGTTTGGTAATATTTTCTGTATTTTATGAACAAGGCCTTCATGCCAATTTTTCAATAACATCTGTTATTCTGTGGACCTGATAAATTGTTGAATGCTTGTTAATAAACCCAAACTGATGTGTTGGTATTAGGCTTTCTCTCTCTATTACCGGCTTTATTCTTTTCAACAGGAGTTTTTCAAAAACCTTAGATATTACTGGCAACAGTGATATAGGTCTATAGGCTTTTATTTCGTTTGGTGACTTCCCAGGTTTTGGGATAAATAATTTTTAAACAAGGTATTTTTTTTAATGCCTCACATACTTCTAATTTTAATTTGCATATTCTTAAGTATACGAATTTCACTGTCATCGTGCCCATTTAACTGATGTTCAAATGTTAAGGTTCACTAAGAATATTTCCGAATATTAAATAATAAAACCCTTCCTGATGGGTTTTACGTATTGTTGTACATAATTATTGAACTTACTAGCATTACCCCCATACACTTTCTTATGTCCAATTAGTTAAATAATTCAATAAATTCGTTCTTTAATTCAATATTTACTTGCGGGTGTCACCGGCTGCAGTACTATTTCGGGCTTCTATCCACATAGAAGAGTCTTTAATGTCTCGACGTTCAGCAATCGTGATGAATATAATTGGCATGCGGAGACTGTTTCCTGGAACACACAAACAAGATGACAACTTGACTTTTGGCGTTTTAGATACAGACCATGAAAATGAGGTTATTGTTCTTTAATATTGTCATATCGCATAAATAACATTGTCAAATCATAATTGTATGCTTTGTCACTAGACAAAATGAGAAGCATTAGAAGTGGCTCTTGAGAGTGAGAGATGTTGTGGAGTGTGGAGATCAAATTTTTAAAACATTAGTATTGATGCTAAATCCGGAATATAATGTGCTGAACGAGCTCAATGGAATGAAACTCTTGCGGAAGTTTTCCATGGATGATTCGGGTATATCCATATTGATACCCTATTTAAATATCAAGATATTAAAAATATGTATTAATGTGTCCTAATGTTTTCTTAAGTGAAATTTAAATACACTTAGTTGGCGCATTGACCAAGGCGACAAGATGATCCTCCTACTGTTGCAATAGCAACGGGTTCGAACCCTTCTAGGGTATGGTTCTCAATTTATATATGTGAATATTAATATTGTTTGTCCATAATTGTTGTTTTCCATAAGGCATGACTGAAAAACCCGGCCAGGAAATCAACCTTTTCACGTCACTGTCCAGGCTAAGTGAGACCAGATATCTTCTGGGATGGTCTCGTCAGTTGGCCATTCGTCAGTCAGTAGGCTTAATGCCCACACAACTATAGCTCGGAGACCACATTAAGCAGTAGGTCCAGAAAAACCCTAGGGTTAAAAAGAGACTCTAAGATATTACAAAATAAATTTTTACTAAAACGAGGGGTTCTAAAATATGTATGAAAAATGTTAATAATTTAAAAACATTTTGGTAATAAATCGTCAACATCAGAGCTATAGGTTTCCGGGTTGTAGCCTCGTTTATCATTTGGCATCCTCAGGCTCGCAGCTCTATTGGCTCTAGCTAGCTCGGTAGCCGCAGCGGTCAAGCAAACAACGATAGCTACGAAAATGTATGTTTGTGGTTATTTTTAATCGTGATTATCCCTAGAACGAGAATTATTCGAGTCGCGTCAGTAGCCAGGCTGTGAAAGAATATATCCAACACGTCAAGTCGCTAAAAAACACAAGGCGTAAACAGGAGCTTGTCATAACTCAGTTGTTAACCAACTAGAGTCTTCTATTATACATCCATTGAAGAATTAAAGACTAATATTAACTAATTTCTAAAAAACGAGTTTTTGAATTAGTGTTAAAAACATATCTGCATAAAAAAATTGAGTCTTCGTTCCATGGCAACCACTCACCCTTGTCCTTTTCATATATATAGAGCCATCCACACAATTCACACGTGTAGAACCATCCAGTTCAAACTATATTTTGAACGAGGGTTATATTAATCAAGCTTTTGATTTTTTGTCACACCAGTAACCACTCTGGGACGACTTTTAAGATATTTTATTATAAGTTGTTGTCGGCTTAGTTGAGCAGTAGTGGAGACGACAGGACAGCCCTCCTACGCTGTAGTCGTAGATTCGAATACTGCTAGGGTATGTAATTTACTTTATATTTGTGATTGTAATTATAAATATCTTTATAGTTAATAGTGTAAAATTCGACAAGGAATAACCATCCCTGTCAAGCCAGTACCAGGCAGGGTAAAACCGGATGTCATCTGGGATTTCTTCTTCTTTTCTTTCTTTTGAAGTTCATCACTGGTCATGTTGGTAGGCATAATGTCGAGGGCTGCGGTTCGGAGCCCACGTTAAGCAGTCAGTCCAATCCATTCTCGTTGGTAAAAAGAAGAATTTAAATTATGATTAAAACATTTCGAAGACTAATTCAGAGGATTAAATTTTAAAGTCCCCAGTTGATAACAATGAAATGCTAAAATATAATCAACAAACAAACATAATTTACTTGTATTTTTCTAATGTTTACTGGTTATATTGTATTTATTCACGTTTTATTTTGATCGAGCACGACTTTTGCGCGGGGAATTCCGTCATTTTCCTTGAATATTGTTTTTATATCGTTTGTTGTTCGGCAAGGTTGCTCGGTCGCAAGCAACTCGCCTTTATATACACGTAAAGTTATCCGAACCATCTGACGAATGTTCCTGTAATTTTAATGCGTTTCACTTAGCGTTGTCCATATGAGCCATATGCCCCTAACGCGCCCGTATCGTCCATAGCACGAGCGGTGATTTTTGTAGACATTTTACCTTATTATTTTAATTTTATTCGCATTGCGCTAACGTCTGCAAGTCGGCTTTTTTACGATCTGTCTATTTGGTAAAAAATCGCGACACCGGGTACCCACATAATCTTCACCGATGCGTTCAAGGTCTACATGCCAAACACTAATTGTAAAACTCTTGCTTTCTTTTAAAAATAGATTATCGTCGAGTTAGGAATGCAATTAACGCTAGTTTCGCGGTCGCTATGAAAACAACTTCTTTTTCTTATTATGTTTGACGTTATTCTGTCTAACATGTATCAGTTTGTAGTACGTTATTAAGTGGACAAATAAGACGTCGCCCGATATTTGGCGGACCGTGGTTGGTCCAAAGCAGGTCTGTCGCTTTAGTTGATATTTGTATGTTGAAATTCTATTTTAAAGTATTTTTCTGGGTTATAATTTTCGATATTTCTTAACACTCTATTTCAAATGCATTTACCACATCAGAAATTTACTCTTAAGGAAATAAAGCATACAATAATGAAAGAAATTAATGCTAAAGAGCTCCTGAATTTGACTTAAGTACCTACAGCAAGTTCAAAGGTTGGCAACGCTGGTGGATTGGTACCATGAGGGTCTCAGCTATAAAAGACCGCAACGACGACGTTTCGCTTTTTTCCTTTCTCTACACCCTTGTAACAGTACCACTTGCACAGTGCTACCTTATTTCCTCTACCTAACTTAATATCCTGTCCATTCTCCCGTCGACGACATGTATCATCTAATATCGCAATAAACAAGTATTTATTCAACCAGTATTTTTAGTTCCCGTGCAAATTCCTTCCACAAAATAGTAGTGAGTGTTCGGACAAATAATCGCATCGACAGCAACACATTTCGACCGACCGACAAGAGGAACATTCCTACAATTGGTGACCCCGACGTGATCAAAGTGCCTAACAGGTAAATCAGTTCAACATAAGCCACTTGGCAGGAGCATAAAAGGATAGCACGAGGAACGGAACCCGTCAACATCACATGGCCGACGTTATCCCACGAGACTAACGGGATGGACGAAGACCACAGAACTCCATCATGCATGACATCAACGCCTAAACACCCTTGCACCACGAAAGGAGACACGTAAGGCACCACCTTATAGGGACCCTCAAACAAACCGGAACGCCCCAAGACGAACGACGTCCTGCTACAACTTCGATATCAGCTGATCACGTAAAACTCCTCGCTCAGGTAGGGATCCACATCTCATTAGCAGTCCCTAGGCGATTCATAGCGTAATTGCGGGTGCACTCCGGAACCTGCACTACAAAGAGGTACGTTCCACGGCAACTCCACTAGGAGGGGAGTGAAGTAGCGACCGCTACGACTATTAGGCCACCATGTATTTACCTACAGCAAGTTCAAAGGTTGGCAACGCTTGTGGATTGGTACCATGCGGTTCCCGGCTATAAAATACCACCACGACGATATCTCGTTCTCTTTTCTTTTCTCTAGCCCCTTGCAACAGTACCACTTCCACAGCGCTATGGTACTTCCTTTACCTAACCTAATATCCTGTCCATTTTTCCGTCAACCAAATGTATCATTTAATATCGCAATAAACAAGATTTTAACTAATGTTTTCAGTTCTCGTGTGAATTTCTTCCACAAAATGGTAGCGAGTGTTCCGACAAACAATCGCATCAGACAGACCACACGAACATTCCTTCACCATTTTAAGACATAATTACTTTCCTTGCACTTGGAAAATGGCTCAAATCTTGTTGAAGAGTTGAAAACATAACATATCAAAGCAAATGAGACAAAATCTACCCATATGACATTCACGCTTTGTAGAAGGAATTGTCCCCTAGTAAAAATGAATAATTATGAACTACCGCAAGCAGACAATGTTGAATATCTGGAAATGCATTTTGATCGATGCTTAACATGGAAAAAACACATAGTGACGAAACTCAGACAACTTGGGCTTAAACTAAACCAATTGTATTGGTTGATACAGCATAAATTTAAATTATCCTTAGATGACAAGGTTACGATTATTACGTACATATTTATTTTAATAGGTTTCTTTGTATTAAAATCTAAGTTTGGTTATTTTTAATTTTTAGTGAGTTCTTTATTTATATTTTGAAATCGGTTCAAATTTTTTGTTAAAAATCTTTTATTTTCTCTTGTTAGTGTTAGATATTTACTAAATAAATTAAGCAGTTATTTTATTTAATTTTACAATAGGTAGGCTAAGTAATAGTTCAGGAGGAAGAATACGAATAAAGAATCAATAATTGAAAATAAGTAGCGCTTCAGGCCCCGAGGTCCGCTATCTAACCTAGGTGATTTGACAAACGTTCCAACTAAAGAACAATAAAAAGTAATTGTCCCCGCTGGGAGGCGAGCTCCCAACCTCCCTTTGGGAGCTAAACGCTTTAACCATTACACCATAGATGTAGCTGTCTACAATATTTCTACGAGGTCTTGTATGCTATAGTTAGTGCTTAGAAAGCAAACTGAATGGTTTTTGCACTGAACTACTTCCGATTTTCCGTCACATCAGCTCAGCAACAACATTATGCAGAAATATCTAATTACTTTAAATATAAAATATGTGAAAATTTTGTACGTGCTTTTGAAATTTGTGCCTTTCCCTCCATTTCCCCTCTTCTTCCCAACAGGATTATGATTTGGTTCCAATGGGCCTAACTTGGAATTGCGCACTTTCGAATAAAAACGAATTTTGAAAATCGGCCCACAACTGACGGCAAAATCGGCGAACATACATATAACAAAATATTCAGCCGAACATAGAACCTCCTCCTTCTTCGAAGACTGTTAAAAAATAGAGTATATTGAAGCAATATTCGTAACCCGATAACTCGTTAGCAGAAAATTTTCTTCGAATGACTATAGTTATAAATCACTTTTATACGAGCCATATTAAAAACGCCGCATAATTTATCTGTACAAATCAAGCCAGATGACCTACTTGCTTTGTCAGTAGTGAGTGAATTTTCTAGAAATATCTTTATATTCAGTTTACCATAAGTTCACATAAATCATACACTTGTACTACACCCCATTAATAAGACTTATCCGTACAGATCAAGTATGATACATAAAATATTGTTATCGTCTTGTTTTTATCGGACGAGATAAGTGACTAACCGCGTAAGCAAAACGTATCAGATTCCGAAATAAAAATTCCTCATTGCCACAATAAGTAAAATATGCGTAGATTTATAACGCACCTCCTGATATCTACCGAAGAATTCGCGGCATTGTAAATCCTTTAATATAAATTGGAATGGGAGTTTATTTTTCATCAGCTACTCTACTTTTCCACCGGTAATAAAAGACCAAATTAGTCAACATCCCGAAGCGATTAATTACGTCGAATAAAATGCGGTTGCTCGAGATGGAGGTATTGGTGGATTAAAGATGTTAAAGTTAAATAAGCTATTCTTCTTTGTTAATTGTTTGATTGTTGCAAATTGCTTTTTATCTTTTTTTCTCTCACTTCTCTCAACAAAAAGTCTCTAACTGGATTCTAACTGTCCTAAACCTAACCCAGTGGCCCTAGCCTTAATGACAAGTGTAAAAATTTCACGATATTCTGTCGTTTAGATTAAAAATTACAGTGGTTTCAGTATTTTTGACTGGCTGCTTACAGACCTCAAAATAGTAGTACATTCAAATAGATTGTAATAGCTTAAATGAAGTAGCTATTACCGAAATTGAAACATATTTTGAGCGCATAGATAATTCTTTTCACGAAAAGTATATTAAAAGAATGCTGGACTATATTCACATATTAATAATACTATAATATTTTTAACAATAAAAGTTTTATGACATGACATGACTTATATTGCTAATTGGTTTTAAAACTATAAGTTTATTATTAGAAAATAAAAGATAAACAAAGCTTTACGAATTGTGTTAATGAAAAATTTCATTTAAAATAGTTTTGTGTGTTAATTTAATATCATTTTTAATAGGGAAAAATACTGTCGAAATCAAACAGAGAGATTATAAGCCTAATGGAGACCCCACACCAAAAAATTCAAATATTGGCTGATTCAGAATGCTATTTAAAGTTTCCCAAGCATAGAAAAGGTTTTTCTTCAGTGGAATGCAAGATAATGCCAATGCTACCTACCTGAATTTAAAAAATTGTTAAAAGTGTAAACAAATAAGCAAAATAACTAATAAATAGTACAAAAAATGCAAAGTTGTAGAAGAATTAGAATGATCAATAAATATTGATAAATCTCTTATTTCCAATACTGAGGTACCGACTGCTGCTCAGGAAATCAAAAGAAGCATAAATAAACATGAAACTCCACTCTCATGTTAATATCGGAGTATTGAAACTCTTGGATAACAATGGAACAGGGCACAGACTCAAATGAAACAAACTATTTAATCCTTCATAGTGCGGTGAAGTATATCTAACAGAATAAAACAGTAACACTAGCTAAATGATTATCATAACAAGTCAATTTAAAAGTCAAAATTATAGCGATCCTCCAACTTTTCGATAGCACTTTTGTAGTACCACTTGTCTTTTCTTTCAAAATAGGCCTCAGTTTCGTCGGTCACCTATTCATTCAACGAAACATTTTTCCCAGCGATCATTCTTTTGAGATCAGAACAGAAAATAGTCGCTAGGGGCCAGATCTGGAGAATGCGGTGAATAAGGAAGCAATTCTAAGCCCAATTCATGGATTTTTGGCACGGTGCATTGTCTTGGTGAAGCAGCACTTTCTTTTTCTTCAAATGCGGCCGTTTTTCGGCGATTTTGTCCTTCAAACGGTCCAATACCGCTATGTAATAGTCGTTGTTGATGGTTCTTCCCTTTTCAAGGTAGTCAATGAAAATTATTCCATGGGCATCCCAAAATACAGACAAAATACGCCATAACCTTGCCAGCCGACTGTTGCGTTTTCCCACGCTTTGGAGTTGGGTCATCGTCTGCAGTCCTCTCGGATTGCTGTCGATTGGACTTCAGAGTGAAATGGTGGAGCCATGTTTTATCCATTGCCATATATCGATGCAAAAACTCGGGTTTATTACGCTTGATCATCTTCAAACACTGCTCCGAATCATCAACTCATCGTTATTTTTGGTTAACAGTGAGCTCGCGCGACACCCACTTTACACAGAGCCTTCTCATACCCAAATATTCGTGAATGATATCATGTATACGTTCAGTTGATATCTTTAGAGTGTCTGCTATTTCATTCAATTAAAATTTACGGTTATTCAAAATCATTTTGTGGATTTTTTTAATGTCTTCTTCGATGTCTCTTTTGGGCGTCCACTGCGTTCACTGTCTTTGCTGGTCATTTCAACACGTCTAAACTTAGCATACCAAACATTGATGGTTGATTCTCCTGTGGCAGTGTCCGGAAACTCGGCATCAAACCAAGCTTTTGCTTCAACTGTATTTTGCCCTTCCAAAAGCAATATTTTATCAACACCCGATATCCACAAACTGTTAAATTTATGCACGCATCTTTTGATAGTTAAGGCTAACAAAAAAACAAGATGTATTTCTACTAGCGCCGTCTATGTGTCAGGTCGACAACATTGTTTCCAAACAAGCATATTATTTTAATGGATTCCATACGGAGCTTCAAAAAAATAACTGTCACATTTTAAAATCTAAAACTACTCGTTTAAACCATATCGGAAAATCAAGCGAATGCCTCGTCGACAAAGAGACAAAAAATCGTATAATAAAATTCTAGAATTTTGAAATTGACATTTATGTGCTAACCAACATGAACCAGTGCAGTGAATGGACAAAAAAAGCTGTTTTTCTTGGAGGTCTAACGTATAAATTACGTTAACTACCTTCGTTATTTCTTCCTCTTAAATTCCTCGATTTCTTTCAACATGCGGAATTGTATGTAAGCGCTTGTACGGTTCCCTTATTTGATTTGGTACTCGAGATGTAATATTTGATACAGGCATAAACATTTATTTGTCTTATTTTTACTGTGATTCATTAATCTGTAAGGTATGGTAGATGATCAATAAGAGGTTTCAATATTTAATAACAATTTCGTGAAAACCAGTTCTATATTTTTAATTATTACGAATGTATAGTGTCATTACTTCGTGAGTCCTAAAAAAACTGCATGAAAATTTAATTTAGCCTAAATGAAGGTATTGTGCCGCTATAACCTAACTTTTTTTTATCAGATTCTCCATGTATTGATCTACCTTTGTGTTGTTAGTTGCAACTATATGCTCAATACAACTATATCAACTCATTTTGTCGTTTGCACGGTTCCCTTATTTGATTTGGTACTCGAGATGTAATATCTGATACAAGCATAAACATTTATTTGTCTTATTTTCATTGTGATTCATTAATCTGTAAGGTATGGTAGATGATCAATAAGAGTTTTCAATATTTAACAACATTTTCGTGAGTACCAGTTCTATATTTTTAATTATTACGAAAGAGTAGTGCCATTACTCCGTGAGTCCTAAAAAAACTGCATGAAAGTTTAATTTAACCTAATATGAAGGTATTGTACCGCTATAACCAAACTTTTGTTTCATCGGATTCTTCATTTATTGATCTACCTTTGTGTTGTTAGTTGCAACTATATGCTCAATACAACTATATCAACTCATTCTGTCGTTTGTACTGTTCCTTTATTTTGATTCTTTACTTGAGATGTAATATCTGATACAAGCATAAACATTTATTTGTCTTATTTTCACTGTGATTCATTAATCTGTAAGGTATGGTAGATGATCAATAAGAGTTTTCAATATTTAACAACATTTTCGTGAGTACCAGTTCTATATTTTTAATTATTACGAAAGAATAGTGCCATTACTCCGTGAGTCCTAAAAAAACTGCATGAAAGTTTAATTTAGCCTAAATGAAGGTATTGTACCGCTATAAGCTAACTTTTTTTGTATCAGATTCTCCATGTATTGATCTACCATTGTATTGTTAGTTGCAACTATATGCTCAATACAACTATATCAACTCATTTTGTCGTTTGTACGGTTCCCTTATTTGATTTGGTACTCGAGATGTAATATTTGATACAGGCATAAACATTTATTTATTTTCTTTTTACTGTGATTCATTAATCTGTAAGGTATGGTAGATGATCAATAAGAGTTTTCAATATTTAACAACATTTTCGTGAGTACCAGTTCTATATTTTTAATTATTACGAAAGAATAGTGCCATTACTCCGTGAGTCCTAAGAAAACTACGTGAAAGTTTAATTTAGTCTAACATGAAGGTATTGTACCGCTATAACCTAACTTTTGTTTCATCGGATTCTTCATTTATTGATCTACCTTTGTGTTGTTAGTTGCAACTATATGCTCAATACAACTAGATCAACTCATTTTGTCGTGTTTTTAGAATGTCAAACATGACTAATAAAAATGCTTGAATTTAGTCTTATATCGCTTGTCTAAAATCAGAACAGTACAAGAACAAGCAACAATATAATAAGTCATGAAAACAATACAACAAGCATATTAAATAGAAATATCATTTTGTTTTAATAAAATAACATTTAGAAGAAGTCATAAGAAGTGAGTTATAAGATCAACAAAAGTTATAAGCTGTTAATCTTGATTTATTTGAGTCAGTTATCCTTAATCAATTTCTAAATAAGATTACATATAAATGCATCACGACTCAATTACTCTAGCCTCCGACATTTCAAGTACATTTTTCACGGCATTACGACCATAAAATACTTCAACACCTAAACAGGACTTATCTTTAAATCTTACAGTGATGCATGGCACCGCGTCGAACCAAAAAACCCATAACCACTTAACGCTTATAAGTCTATACACACAGAAACACATTTAACTGCTTCTTATTAAGTTCCACGGCAAGTAATAATGCTCCATATATCACGGGTGGCTGTCATCGGCGTCTTCAGTGCTGGCTTCGGTACCATATTATTATATACCATTTTGACGTTGGTACCATCTGTGTGAGCGATGGGAAATCACTTAACAATTATTTAAATTTAATCGCGATTGAATTAATTTGATTGGGTGGATCAACATAATTCTGCTGTCTATAAATATTAGAACAGCAATTTTTTTCATAGAAATTTTGAAATATATGGGTTCTGATTCTCAGATTAAATTTTCATCAAGTTTCCCGTAAGCTCTAAGATTAATTTGGCCGATGCGCAGTACATTCAAGCTACAATTACTAGTCATTATATTGAATAGAAATTTTATTTATCTATTTATTTATTTATTAATGACACATCAACCTTTTGGGCTATTTAGGGTCTAGTTCCAATTTTACAAAATATTATGACATCAAAATAAATTAAATAATGTAATGTGTAATGTATAATATGAAATATATAATATAAAATATAAAAACAAGCAAGCAAAACATGTAATGGAAAAGTAATAAATATAAATATTAGCGTTGGGAACTATCGACTGAGAGCAGTCGCAAAACAGTCGAAACAGTCGGTAGCGACTGAAAATAGTACTTACTATGCACGGTTCGACTGTCTTTTTCAATTCGTGATGTCAGACGAAGACGTATTAACCCTTTCTTGTATAAATTGTGAGAGAGGAAAAGACGGAGATAATTGCTTGGAGTAATTAATTTTATATCTCCTTATTTTTTTCAACGGTAGTACAAACGAGACGGAGATATACACATTCCTTCATGTACTAACTTTAAAAAAGAAAAGAAAATAAAATTACTGAATACTATTAACATGCAACTAATAATTTCATTTTAAAGGAAGTAGAATTACTTTTATATTTGAATGTTCTGTGGATCTGTAAAAAGGAATGGAATTTTTATATGGAATGGAATAAGGCTTCACAAATGTTTTTGCTATTTTTAAATAATATACTATAATAAATATAGACAATATAATAGAACTTAAACAAGACCTAAAAACTAAAGAGGTACGATAACCATAAATACTAAATAAAAATTAAACATATACCTAATCATAGAAAAAAAACTATTACATGGCATAATTAAAAATGATCGCACAATAACTACTAGAGCTTTATTAAATATAGTAATTGCTTTATTTATTATTGAACGGAAATATTTTTAAGAAAAATCGAGATATATTTCACAATTTTAATCTTTTTACCTTATTACATTAACAATCTTGAAAAACATAGTTCCATAACGCTGCTATACTAATATACAATATATTGTTATTTACAAGCAAACTACCAAAAAAATCATAAAACTATATATATATTACATAAGGTCAAGGTCGCGGCTAGGACGACAGAAATTAGTGGAACCAAAAATAGTAACTAAAAGTACACTACTGAAACAGTCGATAGTAAATGGTAACAAAATTTAATAAAAATAATCATGCAAAAAACAAACCGTCAACATGCAAAAAAAATAACAAAAGAAAATGGTTACTTCCACCATTTCTCCCAAGTTGACTAAATGCTTCTATGTACAGTACTTGTAGCACTCGATCAATACATGTCTAAGAGTCAGTGATGATCCATAGTCACTGCATGACGGTGGAGTCTGCCTCTTCAGGAGAAATTCATGAGTCAATCTACAGTGGTCAACTCGAAGACGTGAAAATACAGACAGTTTTCGTCTGTCAATATCGGCGCTATCAATGCCCTGGTAGAACATTTCTTCACCTTCTACAGTTTATTCGTCTTCATCAGACCCACTCCAAATTGATCCAGTTGCATTGATCCAAGAGCGGAGTAGTAAAGAATTTCAAATCTGATCCAGCCAAGGAAGTTTTTCGATAAGGATCCCTCTCTTTTCCCCGCAAGATAATCTGCTTTGTCATTAACTTCAATTCAAGTATGACATATGAGAGAATACACATCAGGGTTGTACTGCTGATTTTTACATTTGCAGTTAATTCGCGGATAAGTGGTCCCAATATGTTTGGATTGAATTAGGTCTTACCAATGAGCTCATGGAGTCATAACCAATAACAGCAAGATTTCTTGTATTTTATCTACCAACTTTAGAGCTTGGTAGATGACTAGTAGTTCAGTTATATATGCCCAATAAAGAGGAAAGTATTTCAACTTTTCCGATAACAATGACATAGAGTGTATATTAAAAATGTTCAGGGTATCTCCCAATTTTAATTTGGTTAAAGATGGAGCCAATACTACGGGAGCTATAGCTTCTCTTGAGAAGATTCGTCATGGTTAACAGTCACAGATGATTTGCTTCGTAAAATAAACAGTTGACCGGTCTAGTCTGGAATCCCAAGGCGATTCTAACTTTTCTATTATTTATATTTGAGATGGCATCCTAAATAAAGCACTGGTTGTCGTGTTCCAACTTAGAAAACGTCACCGCTTTATGTAGCCTTAAGGGGGACTTTCTGTGGGTTTCCCAACTGAAGTTAGTGAGTGATTATTTATTTCGAAATTCCCAAACGAGCAAAATCAGAGTCAAGAGTGAAGATTTTGATTTATTGCTATATTATATATATTAATTATGTTTATTAATTTTGCAAAGGGAATATAACTCCATACTAAATTAATTATAATTTAGATAGAAGTGAGCTTCTGAAAGTAAAAATACAGAGAAATATCACTTTATCTGCTTTGTTTGTGAGACAAAAAGACAATTGAACAAGAAATATTGAGTTTTAGAACAATTAAATGTTTTGTGTTCTAGAAAGATAGTATTGAAAGAACAAGATTGTATATTACTGTATTAATAAACATTGTTGCATATTTTGATTTGATTGTTATCAATCAGGCATTTATAGTATCTTCTTCTTATTCCTAGTAAGTTTTAACATGTATTTAACAAGAAACTTTAGAATAATTTGTAAATCTAAGAAGATAAGAAATAAGTAAGGAAGTAAATTTTATTTAAATACATTTTTGAATGACTTTTTGTCAATGATATATTTATTGTTACATGGAAACCAAAATTATTAAATCTCAAACAAATACCTAAATACCTGCAGAAACTATTGAATATTACAGTTATATATAAACCGTAATAAGAACATTCCCAGTTCAGATATATTAGCTTGCAGTTTTTCTTAATTAACATGTCAGAATATAAATTTGCATAAATGTAATCGAACAATGCGAATCGTTTAATGAATGAGCCATGGGACCATTGAAAAAGTGATTATTAACGAATTACATGACGAACTTGATTAAGCCCCGGCGCGTATATAATCAATTAATCATTATATAATTCATTATAATCACATTTGATTATTGAAACAGTGTCTTGTAATTTAGGTCGATATACTTGTTAAAATTACCTGCTATATTATGGTTGATCATTTTAAAACAAAAAAAGTTCGATTTAACTGGAAATTATATATATATATATATATATATATATATATATATATATATATATATATATATATATATAGTATAATACTTATAGTAATAAATAATAAAAATAAAGTTATAGATGTAATACACAGCCGACCAGAAACGTTCTAACCATTACAAAATTGACGGAGAAATCGTCGAACATGCATTAAAAAATATATACAGGCGAACATAGATCCTCATATTCTTTCGGAGTTGGTTAAAATGGAACACAGAAGAAAGAAGAAGCTGGAAAAGGATTTTGATTATTTTTAAAAAAGACCATAGAGCAATTTAGGTGGCTGACATTAATTAAAGTTAAGATACTTAATTATGTAAGTAACCAAATATCCCATCTGAAAACCCAAAATATTGTTACGCCAAATCCATGATTATCAAAATATATTTTTTTTATTACTCTTCGTGAGTCCTCAATCTGCCCTATTGGCAATAAGTATTTCTTATATCTATATTATATATACATGGCATGTAGAATATCACTTCATTAAGCAATATTCTGTATAAAATATTATCTTAATTAATTAGTCTTATTTTAAAGCTTAATCAAATATATGATATGAATCAAAATATATGATTATATTCATTATTTTTTGCAGCTTCTCGTTTAGTTAGTATTGATTAAAACTAGGAAACAGCCGGCTTGGTTAGCGCAGTGGTAAAGGCGACAGAACGGTCCACCTACTGTTGAGATAGCTGCGGGTTCGAATACTGCTGGGGCATGTTCGTAAATTTATGTTTGTGATTGTTTAATATTTGTTACTGTCCTAGGCCAGTAACCAGGCCGGGTAAGACCGTATGTTTTCTGGGATAAATTGGTCACTCGCCAGTCGGTAGGCTTAATGCCGAGGACCGTGGTAGGGAGCCCACGTGAAAATGTAGTTCCAGTCCAGATAAACCCATAGTTGATAAAAGGAGACTTTAAAATATATTTGTGAAAAAATAAAAAATAATAAAAATAATAAAAAGCAGAAAATATTCATAATTTTTTTCTTAAGGCAACTCTCCCACCGAGTCAAAATATCAATGCAGTATCTAATCCACGCAGTAGGCAACTATACCCGTATATAGGACTTTTATTTTAATTATAAGTAAACAAATAAAACAAATAATATTAAATTATCCTAATTGTTTCCTTCCTTTATAAGCATATAAACCAACAGCAAAGCGTTTGTCTTCTGTATGTTAATCACTCATTTTAAAAAGGTTGCCATCTATCATATCTTTACTCCATAGTTAATATATCTTATCAGGTACTTGAGCAGGTAATCAAACGCCGTTGAGTATGACTTATAATAGAGTTTGGTCTCTCAGTTTTTGATTATTTGGTACTTTCATGATTTATTCGCAAGCCACATGATTCTGTATTGCGAGTTATTATTTTGGGACGAATATTTTTTATTATTAACTTGAAACAACCACTACATGTTTTCTAATCCCATAAAAATCTGATTTATTGTATAGATTAATGAGTTAATTTGCAACTTAATTTAATACGTGACACTTAAGCTAAGGTCTTCAAGCTAAGCTACTCACTAGTACTGAACATGTATACGCAGCCCGCATAGCACTCTAGTCTGAATCAACACTATTTCACTGACTCATGAAGCATCATCATGTTCATATGCTTGGGTAGCTTTTGTCCGTGGCTTATAAGCAATTTGGCAATCAATTTAATACAATGATTTTGTTTTGACTGTACCAGAATGCATCGATGACGTTCCTTAATGCCTTAGTCTGGAAACGATGGATCACCTGGATGCTGGATGTCCAAATCGGTTTCAAGATTTTTTTATATAGTGGTAGTTTGTTATTGTATATATATCTATATCTATATATATATATATATATATATATATATATATATATATATATATATATACATATATATACATATATATATGTATATATATATATATATATATATATATATATATATATATATATATATATATATATATATATATATATATATATAGGCATCTATACTCGTATATAGGACATTTATTTTAATTATAAGTATAGAAATAAAACAAAAAATTTTAAAGTATCCTAATTGTTTTCTTTCTTTACAAGCATATAAATCTACAGTAAAGTCTTCTGTATGTTAATCACTCATTTCAAAAAGGTTGCCATCTATCACATCTTTACTCTATAGTTAATATATCTTATTTATGTTTTAACTCGCGTGAATATATATATATATATATATATATATATATATATATATATATATATATATATTCCTCTCTCTTTGAATATATATTTTTCCAGAAAGGGAATTATTTAATTGAACAAGATTCGGTCAACCGTATTACAATTTGTTTGGCTAATCTCCGTGAAGCATCGAAACCGCTAGCGCTCATCCTGGTAACTGGCATACCGGTAACCGAACCGGGTGCTAAAACCTATCCCCGACCATTCGAAACACGAAATGTCCAACCTTTATGTTAAGTTTTTGCAAATTAAGTTGCAAGATCGCCCATTAGACCGATTAGCATTTATACGACGTCGAGGAATGGACAAAAGGGTATGACGACGTCGAAGAAAATCCGCCTCGTCCTAAAATCGAAACGAAGTCCGTTAATTAAAGGTGAGGATATAAAGAGAGAAACTTCGTCTTCGGTTATCGATGAACTTTTACGTTTATACGAAGCATTCGCGTCCGATTTTAATAAAATCGAGCGGCGGGTCCGTCGATAGAATTGGTCTGGATACGTCGCGGACGACTTGATCTTCATCTCGCGTTTCGTTTCTTTTTATGCTCGATAAATTTCGGCGTATCAGCTTGTATACGGGGTGGCGTATGCTCCGAAATTAACTTTATTGTTTGCGTGATAACTTTTTATGTAGGTTTTTTTTATTTGCTTTTTACCATTCCCGTTTTTATTTATTCATATATTTTTAACTTTATTCTCCAATTATGTTTCGTTTTAATATACATATATTTAAATTAATGTAGACCCTGACATATTTAATTAGCTTCAAGCTGATTATAATTAATAAAATTTAAATAAGACCTATAGTCTTAATTCATAACTTATAGTCTTCTTTGATGTTATGGCTTATGTTAAAGTTTATATAATATATTTTAGAAGAAACCCAAAACATACTTATTCTGAAATAGAAGAAATCAGAGGTGGGGAAGCGCAAAGTAGGGTACCAGGAGCGGTACTTTATACACTATATACCACTGATATCCCAAATCATGCATATGAGCTAATGGCAATTTTTGCTGATGACACTGCAGTTATTGTTACAGGCAAAGATTAAAGATTTGTTGCAAAGAGGGATCTGAGAAACTCTTAACCTACATTAATTAGAACAAGTATTTACCAAATAGAATAAACGTTATCCAGGTCCACTTTACTGACTCAGTTATTATTTGAGAATGTTCATTTCAAAAGAAATGAGAAGAACATAACATTAAACTGAAAAAATGCATTAATTATTTGGAAAAGATTCCAAGTGGCCTACATATAATAAACTACCACTATATAAACAAATCTTGAAACCGATTTGGACATCCAGCACCCAGGTGATCCATCGTTTCCAGACTAAAGCATTAAGGAACGTCATCGATGCGTTCTGGTACAGTCAAAACAAAAACATTGTATTAAAACCTTCAAATGGATACTGTTGACTAAACCCTCGCCAAATTGGTTATAAGCCACGGACAAAATCTACCCAAGCATATGAACGTGATGATGCTTCATGAGTCAGTGAAATAGTGTTGATTCAGACTATGCGGGTTGTACATACATGTTCAGTACTAGCGAGTAAAGACCTTAGCTTAAACGTCACGTATTAAATTAAGTTGCAAATTAACTCATTAATCTATACAATAAATCAGATTGTTATGGGATTAGAAGACATGTGGTGGTTGTTTCAAGTTAATAATAAAAAATATTCGTCCCAAAATAATAACTCGCAATACAGAATCATGTGGCTTGCGAATAAATCATGAAAGTACCAAACTCTATTATAAGTCATACTCAACGGCATTTGGTTACTTGCTCAAGTACCTGGAATCAGTTACGTAGGGATAGAAGTCGGTATTACGACTGAAGTAATAATCCTGCCAAGATGCAGGTGTTTTCGCGTCTTAAGGCAAAATCCGACTATTCCGTATGCTTATTTTATAAATTTCTAAGCTTGAAATGCGTTGAAAAACACATTATGCGTCTTTATATATGAAATTGTATCAAAATATTTTAACAAACAAAAAACCTTACAATGATTTTTTTACTTACATATTTTATTTTAAAACGTTTTTTTGTGTGTTGAAAGTCTAAGTTTGATTATTTTTTACATTTTAGTAAGTCCCTTATTTTTTCTTGACGTCGGTTCATTTTTTTTTGCAAATATATTTTCTTTTTCTCTTTTTAGTGTTAGATATTTAATCAATAAATTACGCAGTTATTTTATTAAGCATTACAATGGACAGCCCAAGTAAAAGTAGAGCCTGTATGGAGAAAAATTGGAATAAAGAAACAATGACTGAAAATAAGGAATATTTAAGGCACTGAGACCCGCTACATACTTTAGGTGATTTGACAATTTTTCCAACCAAGCTAGAAAAAAGGAACTTACTGCTTCATTGGAAATCGAACCTGCGACCCTAGTATGTGAGCTTAACTTTCTAATTATTATACCATAGAAACAGTTGCCTACCATGTTTCTACGACTTCTCATATGATATGGTTGGTGTTTAAAAAGAAAACTGAATAGCTTTTACACTAAACTACTTGAGATTTTTCGTTTGATTCAGCAATAACATTATACCCAAATATCTGATTATTTTAGATAAAAAATACAGAAAAACATAGTACGTGTCTTTGAAAATTGAGGCGTTCCCTCGATTTGCCTCCTTTCCCCATCTGATAATAATTTGGTTCCTTTGGGTCCACCTAGGAAGAGCACTCTTTCGAATAAAAAAAATATTTTGAAAATAGATACATAATTGACGGAGAAATCGGGAAACATTCATAAAAAAATATATACAGCCGAACATGGAACCTCCTCCTTTTTGAAATCGGTTAAAAATAAGGAATACCTCAGAATCCGGGGTCCATTACCTAGTCTAGGTGACCTGACAAATTTTCCAACCAAACTAGAATAAAAAGAAGTTGCTGCCAATCTTGAGAATCGAAGCCGCGACCTCCGCGTGTGAATATGTTATCTAAGTGAAATAAGAAACTTTGAATTGCTCACTGACTCTTGTGAACATTTTTTGAAGTCCTGCATCACCAGCAGCTCTGTATTGGTTGAGAACATAATAGACACTCCCTTTGGCAGAGCGTTGGCTATATATTGATGATGATGATGAAGATATTGAATGACAGTAAGCTGATATACAAAGCAGGTAAATATAATCTCATAAAAACAATAATCAAAGACAAAATCCACTTATGCGACAGGCTGACACAGTCGCTTATAGTAAGTCGATAAAATTAGTATAGATGTAGCCAAAAAGGGACTGCAGTTGCTATACATAGTTGTTAAAAAGGGATGCTGCGGTCATAAAATATGTACAGGAAATAAAGAATAATGAACATTAACATAACTTATTTATTTTCCATATTTTTTTTTAAAAACGGCTAGGTTGTATGTAATATATATGGAAAGGCTATGATGTAGTTTTCTTAGTAAAATCTCTGACTGGATTAATGCTGCTGAATATTTTGACATCATTAACAACACCACAAGAAGCCAAAAATATTGATCTTCATTGACCAACTCAATTTCCAAACCGTAATGTAATGGGCTAAATGTAAATCTTCATTATAATTGAAGATATCTATTATAATTGAAAATATAATTGATGAAATTGTACAATCCATTAAATTTTTTTGAGGACAGGGGTCTTTATGTGTATCAAACTGGACATTAGGTTTCTATATATCAAACCTATAAATTAATTTTAAAATATTTATAATTCATGGTATTAGTGTTTATTAAATCGCATCGGGTACATTTGTAATCAACTTCATGTTGAAATCTCACTCACATGCTTCACTTTTTAATGTGTGTCATTTTGTCGAGGTGTGAACAAACATTTTTTCAGAGTGGAGTGTGTTAAGAATATCTAAATTTGTTCCGAAGAAATTACATTTGCGAAGAGTTTTACTTTCTTACTTCAGTTTTAAGAAAAAAACGGCTGAAGATCATCGAATGGCTATGTGAAGCTTGATGGAACTATGTTTCATCAACATGTAAATACTGGTTTCTCTAGTATGAAAACGCTAAACTACGTGTTGCGAAATCAGTAAAAACACACCTAGAACTATTATAAAATGAGAAATGCTACTCCATCCGTCCTATTCTCGATACTTTGCTTCTTCTGATTACAACTTGTTCGGACATATGAGTCATGATTGGTGTAAGCACGCCTTCATTTCTTATAAAGATACTAGAAAATGAATACCTTAAGAATACCTTAATTGGTGAAAAGTAGCAGCTATCGATGGAAAATGCTTCGAATAAAATGCATTGTACCGACTTGTCACAGTAAAGCATAAAATTAAAGGAAATACTTTAAAAACTGATATATTATATATATAACTGTATATTCCTAATACTTTAGTGGTTTATTTGTTTACATATCACATTTAGTAATTCATCATCATGTCAAAATCTGGGTTTGCCAAAAATAATGTGTGTAACAATAACATGTCTACTAAGGCAGACATGTTAAAAACACTGGGTTAGAATCTTAACGATCTAGACCTATATAAATATATTATATGCATCCGTACAGAACATATTATAAATAATCTAGACGTATGAAATATAGTTATGTACCGCTCAGTAATGAATCTTTTATTAATGGACGTAATTCTCGACGGAAAAAGAAACGAGTCTCTATTTTAACGACATCAAGAAATATTATTAAGGGATGAACACAGTAATAATCGTTAAACCGACCGCATTCAATGGGCATCACTGAAATAATGCGGGTAATTGTAAAAACAACAGAACATAAAATCATTTATATTTATTATCTTTTTGCGACAAATTAAGAGAAACGGTAGACAATTTATTCGATCACATTGGTATAATACATGGCGATAATTAGCATAATTTGTAATATATATGTCATACTAATTAAAATTTTGTCATAATATTTAATATACATGACACAACTATTCATTTATTACTTCATATATAGAAAGTAAAGGAAATTTAAGTTAATACGATAATGTAATAAAGTTAAAAATTTTGTCTTTTTTTAAAAGAATAACAATATAATTTGTTACGTTAACGTTACGTAGTTATTCATTGTTCCTCAAACTTCTTAAATCTAGAAGAGGAGAAAATCATTAGATTCTTATTTTACTTTGTATTTACATTAATTTTATTTTCAGTGTATCACCCTTGAATGGAATTATGTTGAATAAAAAAACTAATTTTGCCAAAAAAATATGTTTTACTGTGGTAGGCAGGGAACTTTTCAATTAACCTGTTATGTTTCATTTGGTAGTTAGTGGTAATTGGTTTTCAATTTAGTATCCAATAAGTAATGATTTATTAAAATAATAGTGTTTTATTAGCAATATATATATATATATACATATATATATATATATATATATATATATATATATATATATATATATATATATATGTATGTATATATATTTATATATATACAATCAAGCAAGGGCGATTGGGCTTTCCTAGATCCATTTGGCCTGGTCCTGTCACTCACATCCCTGGTTGGTAATTATACATTCATTCGAATAGAATATCGACATTCTCAATGGTGAACTTCTTACTATGACTGGCATATTGCTGCCTTAATCTGAGATGATAAGGCGCCCATATAGAGAGGCAGAAAGTTCAGTTTTAGTTTGATGAACATCAGAGTATGCACCGTCATGGGGAATCTTTGAGCAGAGACAGGAGTAGATTTCCATCTCTAACATCACTGAAGCAATTTATGGAGGTTTCGTTACAAGAATGTGGGCCGTTATACTATAGAACACTACTAAGACACTACGTTTATAAAGCAAATAACTCAACACCTTATTAATAAATAAATATTGTGAACATGCGAGGTGTTCGTAATTTTTTGTTCATACCTTGTATGTTGTATAGCACAGCAGCCTTTATTATTTTAAAAAATAGGTATTTTTAGCCTAGTTATAAAATGTGATGAGTGAGTGTTTAGAATTAAGGGTTTATTTTACGTTTGAATAAAAATTAAACTTATAATTGAAAGAATTCAATTCCTGTAATAATTTTAATAGTGTCTTTAATGTTGATTAACGAAAACGCCTTTTTAGGTCGTACCGCCGAGCAAGTTCGTCGTTTTGATACATTTAATAGTGTTCAGGTCATTCTCCGTAATGACTCTTTCTGGGTGGTAAGCATATAGTTAACTTTCCAAAATATTTGTTTAATTTTGTCTTTTAATACCAACCTAAAATGCTTATTTTACAACTTACTGAGCCGATTACGATAACTAAAAGCTCTCCAATACTGAAATACGTATAAACCGGCAATTAATTGACTTTTTAAATATTTTACGCCCATAACTCGGTATAAAAATCAACCAAACTTTAAGGCACACTTAAAGAAATCACATAGCAACTCTAAAATTTAATTAATGTTATAAATATATCGGTAAATATTTGTCAATAACGTCCCGAGGAAACAGGCGTATAACTTTAAGTATCCTGCTTGTAACTAGAGCACAAATGAGATCATATAATTTAAAAAGCCGTAAATGTTAAGGAACAACTTCATATAAATAGGGAATTTATACTGTGACGTTTTATGCTCAGGTTCGCTATACATATAGAAAACCGATAATTTGCTGAATTTTATGCTTTTTTAATCTTGATTCGTCTCCGGAACGAACGCGAGACAGTTCGGCTTAATGTGTCAATAATACTTTTCCGAGATGGTAAAATACGTTTTATGGGAATAGTAATTCTCCGAATTTAATGCAAATTTTGCGACGTGCGTAACGAGCGAATATTAAAAATGTCGTCTGGAGTTTGACGATGTTGTTACCTCGAGATATATGTATGTATCGACCGAAATCAATAATTGTTATTACAGTATCAGTAAACTTGAAATAATAAAAATATGAATATATAATTAAACGTCGTTGATATATTACATAAAGCGTCCAACCAATAAAACATTAACACAAACACTCACGTCATCAAAATTTATGACAAAAATTATTCAAGACGCCGCAATGTTGCCGCATCAATTTTGATAGCAGCATTCTAATGTAAATAAAATGTTACAAAATACATTTTATATTAATATTGTAATACATCTCATTCATATTTTATCGAAGAACTTAAACTATACTTAATTATACAACCACAATAGTTTGTAAGTTAGATTTTTATTGTATTTACATAGAACTATTTAACTTTTAGGCGCGTTTTATATGTAGTGGTATATCCAGGAGGCCCAACCCATTTGATTAACAATAATCCATGTAATGATCACTAGATTGTTTCCTTCGTTGCTGTGTTTTCTTGTGACATTATTCGACAAGATATCACTGTAACGGCTCAATTGAAATGTCCCCGGCCTGACACATAGATGTCGCTACTAGAATTAAATCCATGTGTTGTTTAGTTAGCCCTAACCCCTAAAAGATGCGTGTATAAATTTGACAGCTGTCGGATCATTAATTTATGAATTATAGCATTTTGAGTGAAGCAAAACCATCAAGGATTGGTATGCTAAGATTAGAAGTGGTGATATGATCACCGAAGACGGTGAACGCAGTGGACTCCCAAAAGATGTTACCGACGAAAATATTTTTAAAAATCCACAAAATGATTTTGAATGGCCGTAAATTGAGATTGAATGAAATAACAGACACTCTAAAGATATCAACTGAACGTGTACATCATATCATTCACGAACATTGGGGTATCATGAAGCTCTGTGCAAAGCGGATGCCTCACGAGCTCACTTTTTACCAAAAACAACGACTAGTTGATGATTCAGAGCAGTATTTGAAGATGATCAAGCGTAATAAACCCAAGTTTTTGCATCGATATGTGATTATGATGTGATTATTATGATATGTTGCGGTCTCATTTCACTCCGAAGTCCAATCGACAGTCTTCGGAGTCACGATGAACCCGATCCAAAGCGTGGGAAAATGCAGCAGTCGGCTGGCAAGTCTGTATTTTGGGATGCGTATGGAATAATTTTCATTGACTACCTTGAAAAAGGAAGGACCATCAAGAGCCTTATTGTACCATTTAAAGTACGAAATAACCGTAAAACGGCCGCTTTTGAAGAAAAATAAAGTGCTGCTTCACCAAGAAAATGCACCGTGTCACAAGTCAATGAAAGCGATAACAAGAATCAATCAATTGGGCTTCGAATTGCTAACTCATCGAACGTCTCTCCAGATTCTCCAGATCTGGCCCTCAGCGACGATTTCCTGTTGTCAGATCTCAAAAGAATGCCCGCTGGGAAGAAATTTTCGTCGATTGAAGAGGGTCGCTATAATCAATGTATTGCCCTTGAAGGGAATTATGTTGAATAAAAAAATCTTTTTGCCAAAAAAATGTGTTTTACTATTGTAGGCCGGTGAGTTTTCAATTGACCTGTTATTTCTCATGAGTTATTATTTCTAGTACTACATGTGTACAATTTTCTTGATAAAATTAGATTTAACCACAGGATTATTCCCAGTACATTTGCCATATCTGCAAGGCAGTTAGTATTCATTCTCTCCTCATATATTCTAACCAAATGCAAACAAATTTTTTGCACCCTACTATATTATTTTCTATAATTATGCCATAATAATTATACAATCACCTTTAGTTATTTAATTTCTGCCTTCCTGTCTTAATAATTGTCAGCATTTGCATCACTGTACATATTATAGCAATTCTTTGCCACAACGCATATCAATTCAATTGTATTGAGTATGCACTGATAAGAATGAAGACCTAATACACTATTGCCAAATTAAGCCAAGCCATATAATTAAGAAATAAATTGCGTAAAACCATTTTGCAAAGAAACACAATTACAACAATCAAATATTTCATTTTTATCCAGCCAGTAACAATTAGAAATAGTTCACAGAATATCTTTAAAACTTAATTTGATAGTTGCAAGCCATTCCTTAATTACAGCCTTTGTCGATCGGTTTGATGAGATCAGACCGATCAGTGCGTTATAGTATTATGTATTGCCATAACCATAACTCATAATTTGTCCTTAAAAGGAACTAATGGAACTGAACTGAAGAACATCTGATTATCAATCCAGAGAACATGTCATATATATATATATATATATATATATATATATATATATATATATATATATATGGTAGATATGGATATAGGATATAGAACTAAATGCTAACCCTAGTGCAGAAATAAAACAATTTCAGTTATCAGCATAAAGAAGATTATATCTGCAATGAATTATTAAAACATATTATTATTAACAAAACCTATTTTCCATCAACCTTTGGTGCCTCTATACTCTTTTTATTTGCATCTTACCAAGAGTGGCACAATATTCTCTTTCAATATATCCATGTCTCGTATAGTTATATGATTTTAAAAATTATAATCTTTGAAAATCAATGTTTGGAAACTCTATTAGACTTCATGATGATTATCTTTACACCATTTAACTCACCAAGTAAATATTTCCTCACCATCTATGAAAACATTACTTACATCCTTCAAAGAGCTTCATATCTGCAAGTTTTCTAATGGATACCTCCCAGACTAATAGTTTTCTGTAAAGTAATTGTATTAATCGAACAGAGTCAACATCAAAGGTATCTTGATTCGGTAACCGCTTCGTATGTGGTTTCTTTCTAGTTAATCCAACATTATAGTGTTTATGAACACTAGTCAAACTAGAAACGGTAGAAAAATAATATTAATCAAAAAATAAAGCAAAATTATGATTATTTTAAATACCACATACCATATTCTCATAAACAATGGTCTTTTTATAAATGTTATAACTACTCTACGTTCAAAATTTGTTTCAAATAAATCAAAACGTAGTGCGTTAAGTATCACAATTTTTTTGCTATTGGTTGTATGGTTTGGTTTATATTAAGTATTTTTATTTTAAGCAAGCCGAATATTTACAAACTTATTTGAAAATCTGCTAAAATATATATTTTTTACTTTGGTTTGTAACAAATTTCAATTTTTTAAACATTCTGGTAACCGATCAACTACTGAATTGAAAAACTGTAGTAAAACTTCAAGTAATCCGAGTGATAAATACTTATTATTATATTATTTATAACAAAAAGTAGACTATCGAGACTGTAATTAATGAATCATAAATCTTATTGAAGAAAAAAATCATGTTGATTATCAGACCTATTACAGATTATTTATATTATCATCTAGCCAGTTTAAAACTGCTTCAAACCCATAATGATTTTAACGGTTCCGTACATCACTAATCATCATTATCGTCGACTAATTCGATCGAAAGCGGAAAATGTGTGCCTTGATGAATGGTTTTATCGATTCCTCTTTCGTCCATTGTTACGTGCCGTTCTTTTCATTGAAAGCCGACCACATGTGTCTAATATGTGAAGCGGCACAATACCCAGACACCTAATATGATCTTCTAATGATGTTCTTGTTAGTGTAGAACTATTTTCGGTGGACAAACGAATCTTAGTTATCGCGCCTATTCAGAAACTATTAGAAAAGGTGGAAATAATTCAAAATTGGGAGTCGATAGCGAAATTCTCTATCACGTATTGTTGCGGCGAAATGGATATCTAGTTTTTGAATAAATAATGGTAGTCCCTTTTTGAGTTTCCTGAAATGTATTTTCGATATAATGATCTAATACAAGTAATATTTTGGTCAGTTTCTATAGCCTTCTAGGTGTTACAAATCACACAACCAACACTTAAATGAGTTTAATAGTTACGAGTGGGTTGATTTTCATTGTATAGTGTGGCGCTCTTTTCGTGTATACATGTGATTGTTCTATTAAACGAACCTCCGATATAGCATATTAAACGTCAATAGTGATTTTGAGAAAAATTGGAAGCTTTTTACACGATGTTAGTGGCAAATATATCGTAGACAACTACTGGATCTTAAGTATGCTATATATGTAATTATAAGGACTATAGCAGGTCAATTAAAAAGTCCTCGGACTACCACAGTAAAACATATATTTTGGCAAAATTAGTTTTTTTTGTTCAACACAATTCCCTTCAAGGGCGATATACTGATTATAGCGACCCTCCAACTTTTCGATACCATTTTTTTAGTACGATTTGTCCTTTACTTCAAAATAGGCTTCAGTTTCCGCGATCACCTCTTCATTCGACGAAAATTTCTCCCCATAGAGCATTCTTCTGAGATTTGAGGACAATAAATAGTCTCTAGGGCCAGATTTGGAGAGTACGGTGGATCAGGAAACAATTCCAAGCCCAATTCATGGATTTTTAACACGGTGCATTGTCTTGGTGAAGCACGTTGGTGATTTCGTCCTTCAAACGGTTCAATAGCGCTATGTAATAGTTGCTGTTGATGATCTTTCCTAAGTCCTTCATACAGACGCCATAACCTTGCCAGCCGACTGTTACATTTTCTCACGCTTTGGAGCGGGTGTCATCATGTGCAGTTCATGTGCAGTCCACTCGGATGACTGTCAATTGGATTTCGGAGTGAAATGATGACGCCAAGTTTCATCCATTGTCCTATATCGATGCAATAACTCATTATTGTTTTTGACTCATTGTCAAAAACAAACAACTCGTCATTGTTTTTAGTCAAAAATGAGCTCGCGCGGAACCCACTTTGCACAGAGTTTTTTCATACCCATACATTCGTGAATGATATGATGTACACGTTTAGTAGATATCTTTAAAGTGTCTGCTATTTCATTCAGTTTCAATTTACGGTCATTAAAAATAATTTTATGGATTTTTTAATGTTTTGGGCGGTAAAAACCTCTTTTGGGCGTTCACTGTGTTCACTGTCTTCGATGCTCATTTCATCACGTCTAAACATAGCATATCAATCTTTGATGGTTGATTTTCCTGGCGCACTGTCGGGAAACTCGGCATCAAGCCAAGTTTTTCCTTTAACTGTATTTTTCCCTCCAAAAAGTTATATTTTATCAACACGCGAAATTCCTTTTTATCCATTTTTTTCACAATATCCATGATTTGAAGAACCAAATATCAATCATTATTAAAAGAAATAATAAATAGTGTATATAATATTAATAATATTAATATATATATATATATATATATATATATATATATATATATATGCAATATAAATAGAAAATATAATGACTTCTTGCAAGGCCAACTCTGGTACAACCAAATAATAAATGTAGAATCAGCAAAACGAATGAAAATGTTTCTAAGTCTTATCTGATTATACTGAAATCGTAACCAGACAAAACACTCATGTATAGCGACATAACATATGTAAAGAAAGATTTAAAAGACTACTTCTTCGCTGTTAATGATGTTCTTGTTAGTGTAGATCTACTCAAGGACATCCAATGTTAGTTGGACGGTTAATTTTATGTTCTTTGGATACATATATATTTAATAGAGGACTTATTTGTATTAAATTTTCCAGTAAGTTGGGGGTCAATTGAGTCAATTTCATAAAAAAATAAAAATAAAAAAACAATGGGAATAAATATCCGGTAAATTTAATGTTGAAAAGTAATAGTTGTTGCAATGACAACAAATTAACAATGTTAATAATTAAGAATATCATACAACGGGACAATAAACAACGAGGTAATGACATGTTACAAGCGAAGAACTGGTGTTATCAAGTCATAAAAGTAGCATCAGTACAAGATAAAAATGTTTTATGGCATATCTGATTATACCGCAATATACAGATAATCGGTACGATAAAAAATGTTATGTGGATATTTATAAGTCACAATTGTAATAATTCAGTTGGAATTTTAATAATAAAAAATAATATTAGTACTTACGGTGGCACGGTAGAATATGATTTAAAAACTTCCGCGTTGAAAATAATTAAGCAAGTAAGTTAAAAGAATTCAAATATTATTAAAATTAATGTTCAGTATTATTGATTGAACTTATATATACTATTTGATTTTGAAGAATTTAAAAAAAATCAATGTCTCTTATAGGAGACAATGATATCAGTTCAACTTTTGACTTAACTTTATGTCTGACGAACAAAAAACAGCTAAATATTGTTCTCACTTAAGGACTGATGATAAGGGACAGTTGATATGGTTCCAGAGATATAGTATACTAGAGGTATTTCTAAAGGTTATTAAGATGTTTCATTCCGGCTTTCATCAGTTTGTGTAGTGTATGAAGTGTTAATATGAATGTTGCAAAGAATATTAAAGATTATAAAATTGACTTGTTAGTTCCCACGTGGGATATAAGACAAAGTAGAAAGCACTAGAAACACGAAAGCCATAGAAGACAAATTCAAGATGAGACATCTGGAAGGGCGAGATCGACGAATGCAACAATTAGGCAAAGAGTAATATCATTTCATTTAGAAATTCAGGTAAAGAAATAATTTTTTTAATCGGCCTGGTGTATGTATTATTTTTGATCTATATAGTTCAGGTGATAAATATGAATAAAAGATAGACTATATAAATACATAAATGAATTAATCAAAATGTGCAGCAGTTAATATAAAAATAATTACATATTTTAAATAGGCGAAACAAGTAGGAGAAATAGAAGACATTGTAAACTATTAATGACTAATGCAGTAAGATAGGTGGCAATATAACATATTATTCTTTGAATCTTGTATAAGTTATTTTAAAACTTGAAAAATCAATAGTTCAGTTAATATTTGTAAATATATTACTTTAATATAAATTTTTAAATTATAAATAATAATTTACCTAATTGTGTTCGTTACTCTTTTTGTAACAAATATAAGTCAAGCTAAAGTTAATATCAATATCAAAACCGTTTTATTCATATAGTCTATCCATAGTAGCAGTGAACAGTGAACTATAATGATAAAGTAAATGGTATTTCATAATATTCTGATTCATTATTTTATATGCATTAGAACGTTGTAATATATAAAATCTAAAATAAACTAAGAGTCAAAGTTAAAGGCAACAAAATTGCCATGTTTTGACGTCTTAAATTGAGATTACTCTTTAGAAAGATTATATATTCACTATTTTAATAAACAAACATGTATTACTTTACCTATTTTTTATCTGTTAGTATATTTATATGTAATGCTCGGAATTTATTACAGTTCTAAACATAATCTTACTTAAGCATCATAACTTTGTTATAATGTTCAGACTTATCAATAGTTTGTCGATTATTGAAACTTGAAGTGTAAATTAGATTTAATTAAATGTAATTTCAAATATGTTAGTGGGTGTTATTTCTTGACATAGTTTTCATATATTTTAACATGTTTCAAAAGGTAGACAATTATAATTTTATTTAATGTTATATTTCATATATATTTCTGATCTGAACATATAGTGAAATAGTCAAAACAAATTATTTTAATGTTATTTTCTCTACTCTACTATGACAGAACTATTAAATTAATGTCAAATTTCGATCATAGGGCGATTCTTACTTAAAAGTGATATATTTTATAAATAAATCCAAGAAGATTGTTTTAGTGGATTGGAGTTACTAATTTACAATAAGCATATTTTATATAAGTAAACAATAAGACCAGAGTAAAGCTATGGAATTCAGCTATGGAGCTGCGTCAGTGTCTCTAATATCAAAATGATTCAAAGGTTCCATATTAATGTAGTGAAATGTATTATGACTATTGAAGTTATACAGAGTCTATATCTGCTCTATATTGATGATATCCCAACAACAAAAGAAACAGTACTTGGAACGTTTACCGACGAAACAGTTATCATGACAAAAGATGTATCTATGTCGAAGGCGGCAGAAAAAGTACAAGTAGCGGTCAATCTGTTCATCTTAATTTTGCGTACCTATACGTTTTTGGCTTCAATCGCGATCTAGAACTTCAATTTATAACGGAATGGTTATCAGAAGATTTGACAATTTCCATCAAGGAAGATTCCAGAAGCACCTCAACATGAAAGCGTCTAGACTTCTAAACGTTCAAAATGATATTGCATTTTCTATTTATTTAACTTGAAATGGTTAACGTTAACGTTTTATTGAACTTGAATTGAAGATATGAAGGGAATAGTTATATATTCTTTTATTTGTGCGTGTTATTAGTATATATGAATAATTTAAATATTTTAATTAGCAAAATCTACCAATATATAGTTGAAAGTATATTACCAATGTATTATTATCACGGTAGACGAATACACTGACCTACACCCAATATATTCGCGTATTCTGCAGGGCATTGTTCTTGGCCCATTGTTATATCTTATGTATGCAGCTGACCTACCGACCTCAAGGAACACTACTGTTATAGCATATACTGACGATACGGCGGTTTTATCATCACACGGGGATCCAATATCAGCCACAAGAAACCTCCAACTTCATCTTAACAAAATCGAATTGTGGTTGAAAACATGGCATATCAAATGAGAAAATTGTACTCATATGACATTCACTCTTTGTAGAAGGACATGTCCTCAGTAAAATTGAATAATCATTAACTTCCGCAAGCAGACAACACTAAATATCTGGGAATGCATTTTAATCGACGTTTTACATGGAAAAAAACATATTGTGATAAAACTATATGTTTTAAATATATAAAACAGCTTGGGCTTAAACTAAACCAAATGTATTAGCTTGATAGGGTGTAAATCTAAATTATTATTGGATAAAAAGATTTTGCTTTATAAGTCAATACATAGGCCCATTTGGACATATGGTATTAAACTGTGGGGTACTACTAGCAAATCTAACATATATATCATCCAGAGGTTTCAGAATAAAGCGTTGCGAGTCATCGTCGGTGCCCCATATGTTATTAGGTGTCCACCACACTGATTCAGCGCGATATCCCCTTAGAACCCATAACAAGTGTTAGTGCGAAGTACTCTGAAAGATTGCTGTGCTTAAGTGCATCTCAATGCACTCGCCAAACAGATAAATGTGCGCGATGACAGTGTAGTGCATAAGCTCAAACGCAATCTACCATGCGAACTGATTAATAGACACATATAGTGAGATTTAATAATCTCTAGAATAAATTAGAATAAATAAGAATAGTTTTTGGAATAAAAATTAGGTTATACGTTGTACAGCAAATCACTTATTGAAGTGATCTTCTACATGTCAGGATGGTTATATTACATAACGGAAAACATTTAATAATACTTATTGCCCACTAGTAGATTATTAACGTTCTAAGAGATTAACAAAAAAAATTATCATGGTAACCACTTTTGTTGTTGACATATCATGCTATTCTTGGCGAACAATTATCAGTCACGACGCTTTAACTTTTTAGCCTTCCAGTAGCAATTTTTACTTCCTACAAGACAAAACCCTCAATTACGGCGACATAACATATGTAAATGTCCCCTAAATGCAGATTTATTCAATTATGTTAAGCAAACAGATTCAAAAGACTACTCTCTCGCTGATAAGTGTTGACCAAACGTAAAATCTCCGGTATCTTAACCATAGCTTTCCGACATTATCTTACATATCTTCCCGTATTCTCCTTTCCACTACTCGTATGCATTACTGAAAACGCTTATCAATTTTATAATCTGAACAAGTGTTAATAATATGGAATTAATACCGCTAACGTAATACGTTTAATAAGCTCTAGCGGGAGGGTCCGAGTATTTCCAGTTATTCGGATAAAAGTCGAATTCGAACGACGCCTGTCGGTGGTGTTCCGATATTATTGAAGTATTCGAGCGCGACTTGTTTACTTAAGGATATATCGCGAAAAATCAGTTCTCAAAATGAAAGGCTTTCAGGTATTAAATTAAAATATGTGAATAAATTATCGGCGTGAATATATTAAGAAGTTGGTCGTACAGATACCGCATTTTAATTCACTTTTAATTTTATTTCTGTTAGTTTCTCATGTAAATTTGATAAGGTGTCTTTTAATAGAACTAGTTTAATAATAGTTTTACTCTCTTTTATTGGAATATATAGTTTATCCAAAGAACTTTTGGAAATACTCCATCAAAATGTTTAATGTATTGCCTGCCGCTATTTGTTCGTTTTAAAATGAGACAATATTTTCCTTCTCGTTCTATTCTAGTTGAAAAGAGACACAATACTTTCTGATAAGTTAGAAGGTGTAACCGAAGCCGCCTGCCAAAATCGTCTGGTTGTTAAACGTATGCAAAATTTTTCAAAACAATAGTGATAAGAGGATATAAGGCGACAAACATTGTTTTAATGATTTGTTTGTTTTGAATACATTTCAAATCACTGCTTATTACTACTCTAATTGAAAAGCCTGAAGCCAGACAGAACATATTGCATATCTAATCAGTTACTTTGAACGAGATAAAGGAGGCCCCTCTTGCTAGTAAAACTCGTTAGAGAGGTAAGAATTTTTACTGTTAAATATTAATTTGTTGCGTGTTGCAGATGCACTGAATTTTTGTATGGACATGGTCACTGAAATATCTCCAAAAATGAAAATTATAATCTTGAATTCTCCGAAAATGAGACATGGATATATCAGAATGGGATATTGGCTTAGATAATAATAAAAATTAAGTTAAGGCAACAAAAGTTGAAACAGATAAACGTTGGAATAACAATGCAGCAGCAGACATATTGTGCTTCAGGCTGGAAACAAGGAATATTTAATAACACCTTCGGTTTGGATGAACCGGATCAGACACATTGAAGAAGAATTTGACAACTGCTGGAATTGTGAAAAAATGTTAGATAGATTGGAAATTAACAGCTTAGTTGTTCACTTGAATGAAACTTTTTTAATATGATATGATTGAATGCTGCCAATTTATAAGACAGGGTGAATAGTGTGAAAATAACTATAGTTGAGTATATAATAAACATACGATAACTGTAGGAAGTCGTATTGTAGAGTATGAATAATTTATGTGAATAGTTATGTATCTAATTGTTTAGAATATAACATGCTCATGTTTGGTTAAAATGTGTCAGGAGAGAGAATGGTAACTTTACCGAAAGACACAAGAACTAAACGTAATAGGTAAATATGCTCTCGGATGAAAGTAATTTTAATAAGGTGGATTACGGCTCCAGGGGTATAACTACATAAAAAAACGTGGTAACTCATAGGTGGTATAGAGAAGAGTTCAACGTAAATATAATAAAACACAACCCTCACCTGCAAACTATTATAACTATGTACTTAATTGTAATTTTAAGTCCTTAGATCAATCCAAACTGAACTAAAACTGAGAGTTGATACGGCAACATTACGACGTTTTGACCTCACACATTTATATGATGTATGTTTAAAACCTCTTTGGATATCTAGAGTACGATTTTCGTTGTTCTTGTTCCTGTAGTTTGCGATGGTAACAAAATTTAAATAAACTAAATTTGAAGTTATTTTTCTATGTTCAAATGACCAACACAGAAGCGTACTAAGACCAGTGTAGAATTTCCTCCTGGGGACATAATGACTGCGACCTACGTTGCCGTCCTGTAAACGCATGCTCACCTAAAATTCCTAACCAGTGGAATATAAAGTGCAACCAAATTAAGTCCACCCATATTACTTACATACTGAGAAGAGAGACCTCTCCAACAGTAAAATTATATAACACGCAAAATAGCCGGACCTTTATTTGGATCGTATATTAACTAGACAGAACTACATCTAGACCAAATATCTAGACCTCAATATGAGAACAGTCAAGCAAGAAATAAGTCAGCATAGCATTAGAGGATACTTGCTCAACATATAAATGAGCTGCCACTGGTGCTGAACAAAATAGGAGGACAAGAGCACGCGAGGTTGAAGAAATATATACATTACATATCCAGTCTCAGCAACAGGTTCATGTAGAGGGGTGGGAGCTGGACAGATGGGTAAATCTCACTAAAAAATACAATAAGTTGAGAAATTAGAGACCAAGTGGCTTATTGTTTTAAGACAGATTGCTATGGTACAGGGTAGAGAAGAAAAAAAAACAAAAAAACTGGGTTTTTCTAAATACGTAAATGATACAAGAATTTCCGGAAGTTAACCTAAATATTACTATTCTACCACTTCTTCAGCTATGGTTAAATCTAAGCTAATTATTGTATTTTATAAGAGGGTATTATATTCTAGAAATTTGAAAATTCGATTTTTTTAATGTTCAAAGTTTAATCCATTAGATCAAGATTTGTGAGTAATTTCATCGAAAATGAACAGTAAAAGTATTATTTATATTTTTTTATTTAATTGGAAAAGATACCTAAATTTGATGGCTCTAGGTTAGAATACCCGGTTAATGAAAACCGTTTTCCATGAAGAAAATTTCTGAGATGTGAGTAGAGTGAGAAGAGGACTAAATCTGAGTGCTAATACAATTCGAATTTTAATGAATTTTTAAGTGGTGTGAGCTAATGAGTTTTGTGGTATATCACGTTGAGGAACAAGTAATTTCCGCTTGTTTAAGTCACATATATCCAGTAATTCCTAATCATCGCAGCCATACTAAACTGCATTCTAAAGGTAGCAAAACATGAAAATAACGTATTTTGTATTCAGTCAAACGTGTGTCCTAACAATCGAAAATACAGAGAGTTGTTTCTTCATATTTTTTATCATTTCATATATAGCATATGGCATATTGGTGCAAAACTTTGCTGTAAGGAACATGTTAAAAAAAAGATAAGAACTGTAGTTGGAATATAGGACAATGTATTGGTTAATTGGAAAAAAATCGCAATTTTAGATATATAATAAGTTACTATTATACAAGCATATAATAAATCTTATATGGACTTGCAAAATTCATTTGTAGCATTGTTAGTGTACTGAGATACAATAGGCCTAATTATTTACACCGATATCAACAGGACATCACCGTCGCTAAAGAAATCAAGTGAATCGCAAGGGGACATCAAAGAAACTCCTTTCTTATGTTAATATCAAAGTGTTACGCTATTTGATTTTGTGTTTATTGTGAGGTGTAGTTAATTGAAAAACAGCAACTCTAATACATATGCATTATTACACTAGAGACTAAGGTAGATCCAATGGAAACTACTAAATATATATCTACATTTAAGCTATTGTAAAGACAAATTGTAGGTTAGTCGGCAATGGTAGCGATTTTGCACATAAAACAGCTTTGAACCATTCACATAAAATTGTATGCCGAAAAGCTTCATACTTTGATTCCACATGAACTAACAGTGAAATATATAGACCTGAATGGAAGAATTATTTCCGTATAATTTATTAAATACTCATATTAGGCGTACTTAAGTTATAATTATGACAAATTTATTACATAATAATTTTGAAAGTATTGAAAGTTGAATGTAGTTAACGTGCATTTTTGTGTAAACAGTAATAGAAAAGGAAAACAAATTTTATATGTAGTTGTGACTGAACAATTGATATATTATATTAACGCTAAATGCAAAACTCAAATGATGATATTGATGATTGAGTAACAGGAGAAAGACGCTGAAGAGAAAAATATTACGTGTTTTTAAATATCTACTTATTCAAAAATTCAAAATTGGTGTTGATAGATGTCCATAAAAACATGAAATTGTTTGTAAGACTATGTGAGGTAATTTTACTTACAGTTTCAGGTCACAATTCTAATAATTCTGTTTTAGGTAAAAATAAAGCAAATATGATAAAATAATAATAAATCATTTATAATATATTTACAAAGTCATTTATGAATAAAAACGAAATTTGTTTTAAAAACAAAATTGAAGATCCAATATCAATTCCTTATTATTAACTTCTGGTGCTAAAAACCTGGTAGTAATTAACAGAACTAATGCTAATTGGGTTGTTTTATTCCAACTTGGACAGCTGCTAAAATCAAAAAATTAAATTAGATAATAAAATAACAGGAATTACAAAGAATAACATCGATATATACCGGCATCTGTATATATAATGTTGAAGTAGTTAATTTTGCATAAAAGTAATGTAGTGACATCTTGGAATCAAACCATGATATTTTTTTTAATAAATTCAACCGACTTCAAAAAATAAATAAGGAACCCACTAAAAATTAAAAAATTATAAAATTTAGATTTTTAACAAAAAAAACATATTTAAATGAAATATGTACATAATAATCGTTATAATAACTAAATAAAAATAAACAAAAACCTTTTTTAAACTATCTACTACACTTATTTTATATTCTAATATATACACACAATTTAGCTTAATACCTACCAACTGATCACTTGCAAGTCGGTGCCGAACCCAAACAGTTATATTAATTTAGATTTGTTTTGTTGCTAATTATATTTTTTATAGATGTCACAATAACTATATCAGTAGCTCAGCAATAACATTATACACAAAGATCTAATTATACATGCCTTTGAAATTTGAGCGTTTCCCTCGATTTCCACCTCCTCGTCTTCCCTCCAACAGATCCTGATTTGGTTTCAATGGGACCAACTCTGAACTGCACTATTTCGAATAAAAAGAGAATTTTTCGAAGTCGGTTAAAAGCAAACGAATATTTTAAGTCCCCTATTAAATTATTAAGTGAAAAAATATTTTGAATAAAACATATTAAAACACATACTTAATGGACACCAACTTACATTTGAATTGAAAGCAGGGTGCCTCAGGTTTCAGTTACGAATATCTAGAACAATGGGAAGTAGAATTAGAATATACAGCACTTGATAATTTGAATTAAAAAAAATATATAAATACTATTGCTACCATTTAGTATATTAAAATAACAGAAAATACATTCTACAGTATATTCAAAGTTTTTCTAGTAATGCGTCGTGGATATTTGTGACGGCGAAACATTACAATGTTGCCGTATCAACTCTAAGTTTTAGTTCAGTTTGGTTTTCACGTACAAGAAAATTCTAATCTAAATCAAATAGTTGAACAAATATTCTATTAAATATAATTTATTTTAACATTATAGTACATCTAATACATATATTATCGAAGGACTTAAAACTATTACAGTTATAACACAGATATAATAGTTTGTAGATTTGATTTGTTTACATTGAACTCTTTTACGCCATCCATGAGGTAGAGTTTCTAGGCGCGTTTTTTTATGTAGTGGTATCCCCCTGGAGGCCAAATCCACCTTATTTACAATTGTATATCTGAGAAACGAATTTTACTTTCCCTCGAGAGCATATGTACTTTTTACGTTTAGTTATTGTTTCCTTCGATGGTGTGTTTACTTGGCAAGTTATCTCAGTATCACTGTATTTGATTTCTTCTGCTACTACCTGTATATACCATTCTTGATAAAATTAATCACAGAATTCTGTCTAATGCATTTACCATATCTACAAAACAGTTTATTCAGTCTCTCCTCGTAAGTTCTAACCTAGTGCTTATTGTTAATTTTGAACAATTACAATCATATCTGGGCACACAAATATTTCACGCCCTACAATACCATTTTCTAGAGTTATATTCAATTAATTATATGCATACCTTTAGTTGTTTCCACTCTCATCTCTCTATCTAAGGAATTTCCAGCATTATCACATATCCTGATACTTTCCTTCAGTCACTTTCATTCTACGACTCACTGTCCAATTCAATCACTAAACTGTTAATTTCTAATCTATCTAAAACATGTTCAAGATTCCACCAGTTATCAATTACTTCTTTTGTAATATTTACTTCTTCTCAACCAGCAAAATATTTGGGATTAACCATTAATAAATATAATTACCAACAAAACCCAATTGAATGCTATTGTAACTTTTACCTTTTTCCATCAATTTTGATTGTCTTTACACTTTTTTGTTACTGTCTTGCCGAGAGTGGCACAATGAACCATTTTGAAATATTCTTTTGTTATTTTATGCCTTTAATTGAATTATTTTTAAGATAATTTCTGGAAGTTCCATTAAACCTATCCGATGGTTATCTTTACACCATTTAAATCCTATGCCCTGTAAGAGTGTATGAAAGGGTGTCTTACATCCCTCAAAAAGCTATATGTCCCCAATTTTCTCTAAAATAATGTTATTAAATTATGTTTATATCGATAAAATAGCTTGTGTACTTACTGTTCTTATACATTTCATATATTTGATCTCGAATAGAGCCAATACCAAGATGGTCAAGATTCGTCACCCACTTTGTATGTAGACGGGTTTTCTTGGGTGAATCTAACGTATTATTCTTCATTTTGTAAACGATGTTATTCACAGTACCAACAGTAATATTTAGCAGGCCAGCAATCGGCTAAAAACATTTTCAATAAAATTTTAGGGACTTATATCATCTCTACGGGCAAAAACGGGCCTCTTGGAAATAACCTGTTAAAGCTGCAATCAATTTGTGACATTGAATATCTATTGTTTTCGGTATTTTCAAACAAAATAATATGATATATTAGAGAGCGACTTAAAATTTATAAAGATAAAGAGCTAAAATAATGTTTGTCGGTTTATAACCTCTAATAATTGTAACTAATATTTTGAATAATTTAGCGTTTACAAGAGGGAATATTAAATGGGTGAATAAATAAGCTTCTCATTGTAAAAAATTGCAAGATACCTAATATTATACATGCTATTCTTTATGACTAATTCTGATTTTCCCTCACATTCCACAGCTACTGTTCCTTAACAAGTATGGCTAATTAGAAAGGATGCTGGCAAATTCCTAGACAAAAGACGGCTTTAGAACAGATCAAAGGCTTTGGTCTGTACGCCGAATTTTAAGCCTAATCAACAGATCCTTTTGAACGGTGGCTGCCGATACGCGGTTACTTTTGACCATTATTAGCAAGGGCGTGTTATCATTTATATAATTATAAAGGGTGAGAAAATATCTGGTGGGAGCTGTGCTCTGTTTATATAGGGTTATCCAGTGGCGTTCGTTTGATTTTAATTGTTTTAATAACATATCATAATTTAATATTAGTAAACAATTGTAATTCATTTTAAATATCGTTAAGAAAATTTATAAATTATTAGCTTTTTTCCCTCTTATGTAGATTATAATTAGATTGGCCTATGTTACATGAAAAGGGCAATAATTTGTAAAAAATATTAACTCCTAAAATAGAAGAGTTCATCTTTCAAAACTATATGTAATTTATTTCTTATGTATTTTCTCCAAACACATTCTTGAATCAACTGATTAAAAATATGTACAAAAAATAAAGCTAGTCTTACTTTTTTCGATACTCTATACAACTCAATTTAAAATTAGAAAATATTCCATTTATTATGGAAACTACATGTCCCCTAACTTAAATTATATTCGAATATAATGTTGAGAAAAATATCCCAAGAATATTTGTCCCACTAATCCTGTTCTCCTGATAATTTTTAAATGCTCATAACAACAAGACAATTAATTTTCATTGGTAATAAATTGTAAGTAAAACGAAAAACGGTTATATATGAAATGTAGAAGGATTAATTAATAGAGATGATAGAAATATTAACCAACTATTAATTAAGCGTCTTAGGACCTCTCCTGTATCTGCTCCACACTGTTGACATTCCAACAACAAACGAAACACTACTTGGAACCTTTGTTGAGGACACAATTATTATGGTAAAAGAAACATCTCTGCCTAAGGCAATAGAAAAAGTACAAGTGGCAGTCAACAAGATCTACAAATGGACGAAAGATTGGAAAATTCTACTTAATATCTCGAAATCCATCCACATTGCATTGCGACGAAATAAAAAAAACCTAATTATATTATTCAATGGATGACCGATTCCTCAAGCAGAATCAGCTAAATACCTCGGAATCCATCTTGATGGTAGATTAAATTGGAAGCAAGACAAAAAGCAAAACACATTAGAACCAAAATAAAGCAACTATACTGGTTAGTCGGAAGATACTCTCAACTTGATCTAAAATCAAAGAGGTTGCTTTATAATACAATTATAAAGCCAATTTGGACCTATGGGATGCTAATATGGGGTTGCACTAAAAATTCAAATCAACTAGTCATACAGCGCTTTCAAAATAAGGTTCTTCGATTGATTACCAATGCCTATCGCTACGTAACCAACGAAGAACTACACGATGACCTGGAAATCAAATGGATTTGCGAAGTTATCCAAGATTTCGCCTTGAAACACGAAAGAAGATTACTAAATCATACTAACGTGGAAGCAATATTAAAGATTGAAGCGAAAAAAACCATACGAACTTATATAAAATGTATACTTTTAGTGTAAACTATAGCTGTAAGTTATTATAATTTTATAATTGAGGAATACATATTGATGCATTTCCTCGCACTCGTCTTGCTTGTGAATTAATCCAAGTAGATAGGAAAATTAGTAATAAATTAATTGTAAATTAAGTTTGTACTAAGCGTATCTAATAGAGATGTTATAAAAAAATTATTAATTAAATTATCCATATTTAATTAACAAATTTTAATTATTTTACTATCGTTTGAAAACCGTGTTTTAAAGTCTTATAATTGCATCAGGATTTTTGTACCGCTTTTGTATGGAATAATAAAAACACTTTTTCCTGAAACATAATCATCCAAATTCTTATCGGTTTGGTTTTATACTGCCAATAACATGTGCAACAAAATACGAATAATGATGTTAATACTAAACAAATAAATATAAAAGTAATATAAACACTGGTATTCGTAGTGGAAACAGGACAGTCCTTCAGCAGCTGTATGATCGCAATTGCAAATGTACCTGGAAAATAGTGTAAAGTCCGACAAGGAACAACTATCCAGAACCCAAACCAGATAATTCCTAGTTCAAAAAAGGAGACTCTAAAATACAATAAAAAAAAACATCTTCTCCGCCCCTGAGAAATCTATACCAATTTCCTAATTTTACATCAAAAATATAGTAAAAATAATAAATTGCAGTAGCCCGGATAATTTTGTTTGGGGTATACATTAAGAAACATTTTACTACCACCTAATGATGCTGATGACTTTTCGTCCGGGGCCGCCTTTGTTCTTAGCCGCTAATGTCATTAAGCCTAGACGAAAAGAGTGTCGATTCACATAGAACCGGGGCTATCGCCTATAAGCGATTCCGTAATGCAAAACAGGATTATTTTAACGTGTTGTGTCGAAATCGAATGGGGTAATTGATGCCCGGTAAACAGTTTTCACAAGAGCTTCCTCGTTAAAATAATAATGACCAGTTTTCGAATGTTTGTCTCTGTTTCTCCTTTTGAAACACCTCCAGTAATTATTTGGATCAAGCAACCAGTAAATTATTTCAGTGGCGTATCAAGATTAGTAACTCGATATCTATCTTTGTAGTTCGGCAGTACTGACCAAAAAGAGTCCTATTTTGACCCTTTGTCGTCAATTATACATTCAAAACGCCAATAACTCCTGTTTTTATGCTGATAATACGCCTCCTCCCACAACATACATTTGATTGATTAATTCTAAACCAAAAAACGCTTTGAAGGCCAACCCGTATGAAAGGGGATTACTTTGAAGACTGGACAGTCTGTCCAGTGGACCACAAGTTGTCAATGGGATTTATACTATAAAATAACGACCTTATTACTATCCTGTGCTATTCGAAAAACTATTATATGTGTTTATTAATCAGATCGGATAAAGTCTACGCACTTCACTGACATCGTACATATTTAATAATTTGGCGAGTATATTCAGGTACATTATAGTCTATTCAAAGTTTTTTTAGTAAGGCGTCATGGATATTTGTGACGTCGAAATATTACAATGTTGCCGCATCAACTCTGAGTTTTAGTTCAGTTTAGATTTGACATATAAGATTCTAATTTATATAAAATAGTTGAACAAAAATTATCAAATATAATGTATTTTAACATTATAGTTCATCTAATACATATATTATCGAATGACTTAAAACTACAATTAAAAATGCAGGTATAATAGTTTGTAGATTAGATTTGTTTTGTTTACATCTAACTCTTTTCCACACCATCCATGAGGTAGAGTTTCTAGCAATTAATAATTGTATATCTGAGAAACGTATTTTACTTTCAGTCGAGAGCATATTTACTTTTTATCTTTATTTCTTGTTTCCTTGGATGGTGTGTTTACTTGGCAAGTTATCTTGGTATTCTTTTGCTACTACTTGTGTACACTATTCTTGATAAAATTAGTCACTGAATTCTGTATAAAATTTTACCATATCTACAAAATAGTTAGTATTCATTCTCTCCTCATACGTTCTAACCTAATGCTTATGTTTAATTTTGAACAATTATAATCATATCTGTGCACACAAATCTTTCGCGCCCTTCAATTCCATTTTCTACAGTTATATTCAACTAATTATGTGCATACCTTTAGTTGTTTCCACACTCATCACTTTGTCTCGGGAATTTCCAACATTGCACAGCATTATCACATATCCTGAGAGTTTCCTTCAGTCACTTTCACTTTACGACTCACTGTCCAATTCAGTCAATAACTCTTTTAACCTATAATATATATGTTTTAACTCTTAACTATAAATTATTGTGGCTGTATAATTAACTGTAGTTTTTAGATATAGTATAATGTTAAAATAAATTATATTTGGTAACATTTTTGATCAATTATTTTATTTAGATTAGAACTTTTTTGTATGTCAGAACCAAACTGAATTACAACTCAGGGGTGACGCGGCAACATTGTAATGTTTCGACGTCACAAATATCCATGACGCATTACTAAAAAGAACTTTGAATATATTATATATCATTCCCACATCATACTCATTATGGCTTTCACATATAGAAATGTATAATTCTATTGAAATATCTCAAAGACTTGAATGTTCAATTGTTCTATTTTACACAATTCGGAGAGACGTACGAGGACATTTCATCATGTTCTTATTCATTCAATTTTTAATTTAATTTTGTAAATGGGATTCAAATCTATGCCAAATTCATTATATTTTAGACTTGTCGATCCTGCGAAAGTAAAAGTACAGATAGATACGACTCGATGTCCTTTATGCGACTATATATCATCAAAATCACAGCTCGTTGATCATATATTCATTCCATCAATTTTGCTTCGCTGGAAGATTTTCTAGTTAGGAGATTCTCATTTTAGTAACATTATTACCTCTTGTAAATATGAGCGCAATCGATCAGGAATTTATAAGATTGTATCAAGGAATGAGAGGTGGAAGTTACTAAAATCAGATAACATTCCAATGGATACTGAGCTAATTCAAGCAGTGGCTATTTGAAAATTAGATAAGCAACAATCTTATTTTCTGGATACCTACCCTACTTTAAAGAATGAAGATTTATATGTTAATCATAATAAACAAAGGACAATATGAAATGTTAAAAGAATATATATGTGTATGTTATAATTTTGTATATTGTTAAATAATTTAAATAAATTTGTTACCTCAGATGTTGCTTTATTTTCTATTTTTCTATTTAAAATTAAATATGTTTATAAAAGGATAAATAACTTAGACATAAAATATAAACTTAAAATAATGGGCAGTAAACTTAGTTAAATTTGAATAGTTCATTTGTGAATTTGAAAATATATAGCATATACTCTTCAAGTATACGAATAATTTACAAGAACTACAACTTAAATTTATTCTTGAAATGTTTATAAATTGATAAATTATTACATATTCTTTTATAATATCTTTTTTTTCGTTTCTAATATTATGTTAAAATGAAAGACGTTTATAAAAGGTTCTTCATATTACATTTTTATATTACAGAATACGAACTTGAGCCTTGAACTTTTATGTTTATAAAATAATAAATAACTTAGACATAAAATATAAACTTAAAATAATGGGCAGTAAACTTAGTAAAATTTGATTGGTTAATTTGTGAATTCGAAAATATATAGCATACTCTTCAAGTATACGAATAATTTACAAGAACTACAACTTAAATTTGTTCTTGAAATCTTTATAAATTGATAAATTATTACATATTCTTTTATAATATCTTTTTTTTTGTTTCTAATATTATGTTAAAATGAAAGACGTTTATAAAAGGTTCTTCATATTACATTTTTATATTACAGAATACGAACTTGAGCCTTGAACTTTTATGTTTATAAAATAATAAATAACTTAGACTTAAAATATAAACTTAAAATAATGGGCAGTAAACTTAGTTAAATTTGAATAGTTCATTCGTGAATTTGAAAATATATAGCATATACTCTTCAAGTATACGAATAATTTACAAGAACTACAACTTAAATTTGTTCTTGAAATCTTTATAAATTGATAAATTATTACATATTCTTTTATAACATCTTTTTTTTTTGTTTCTAATATTATGTTAAAATGAAAGACGTTTATAAAAGGTTCTTCATATTACATTTTTATATTACAGAATACGAACTTGAGCCTTGAACTTTTATGTTTATAAAATAATAAATAACTTAGACATAAAATATAAACTTAAAATAATGGGCAGTAAACTTAGTAAAATTTGATTGGTTAATTTGTGAATTCGAAAATATATAGCATACTCTTCAAGTATACGAATAATTTACAAGAACTACAACTTAAATTTGTTCTTGAAATCTTTATAAATTGATAAATTATTACATATTCTTTTATAACATCTTTTTTTTTGTTTCTAATATTATGTTAAAATGAAAGACGTTTATAAAAGGTTCTTCATATTACATTTTTATATTACAGAATACGAACTTGAGCCTTGAACTTTTATGTTTATAAAATAATAAATAACTTAGACATAAAATATAAACTTAAAATAATGGGCAGTAAACTTAGTAAAATTTGATTGGTTAATTTGTGAATTCGAAAATATGTAGCATACTCTTCAAGTATACGAATAATTTACAAGAACTACAACTTATATTTGTTATTGAAATGTTTATAAATTGATAAATTATTACATATTCTTTTATAATATCTTTTTTTGTTTCTAATATTATGTTAAAATGAAAGACGTTTATAAAAGATTCTTCATATTACATTTTTATATTACAGAATACGAACTTGAGCCTTGAACTTTTATGTTTATAAAATAATAAATAACTTAGACATAAAATATAAACTTAAAATAATGGGCAGTAAACTTAGTTAAATTTGAATAGTTCATTTGTGAATTTGAAAATATATAGCATATACTCTTCAAGTATATGAATAATTTACAAGAACTACAACTTAAATTTGATCTTGAAATCTTTATAAATTGATAAATTATTACATATTCTTTTATAACATCTTTTTTTTTGTTTCTAATATTATGTTAAAATGAAAGACGTTTATAAAAGGTTCTTCATATTACATTTTTATATTACAGAATACGAACTTGAGCCTTGAACTTTTATGTTTATAAAATAATAAATAACTTAGACATAAAATATAAACTTAAAATAATGGGCAGTAAACTTAGTAAAATTTGATTGGTTAATTTGTGAATTCGAAAATATGTAGCATACTCTTCAAGTATACGAATAATTTACAAGAACTACAACTTATATTTGTTATTGAAATGTTTATAAATTGATAAATTATTACATATTCTTTTATAATATCTTTTTTTGTTTCTAATATTATGTTAAAATGAAAGACGTTTATAAAAGATTCTTCATATTACATTTTTATATTACAGAATACGAACTTGAGCCTTGAACTTTTATGTTTATAAAATAATAAATAACTTAGACATAAAATATAAACTTAAAATAATGGGCAGTAAACTTAGTTAAATTTGAATAGTTCATTTGTGAATTTGAAAATATATAGCATATACTCTTCAAGTATATGAATAATTTACAAGAACTACAACTTAAATTTGATCTTGAAATCTTTATAAATTGATAAATTATTACATATTCTTTTATAACTTCTTTTTTTTGTTTCTAATATTATGTTAAAATGAAAGACGTTTATAAAAGGTTCTTCATATTACATTTTTATATTACAGAATACGAACTTGAGCCTTGAACTTTTATGTTTATAAAATAATAAATAACTTAGACATAAAATATAAACTTAAAATAATGGGCAGTAAACTTAGTAAAATTTGATTGGTTAATTTGTGAATTCGAAAATATGTAGCATACTCTTCAAGTATACGAATAATTTACAAGAACTACAACTTATATTTGTTATTGAAATGTTTATAAATTGATAAATTATTACATATTCTTTTATAATATCTTTTTTTGTTTCTAATATTATGTTAAAATGAAAGACGTTTATAAAAGATTCTTCATATTACATTTTTATATTACAGAATACGAACTTGAGCCTTGAACTTTTATGTTTATAAAATAATAAATAACTTAGACATAAAATATAAACTTAAAATAATGGGCAGTAAACTTAGTTAAATTTGAATAGTTCATTTGTGAATTTGAAAATATATAGCATATACTCTTCAAGTATATGAATAATTTACAAGAACTACAACTTAAATTTGATCTTGAAATCTTTATAAATTGATAAATTATTACATATTCTTTTATAACATCTTTTTTTTTGTTTCTAATATTATGTTAAAATGAAAGACGTTTATAAAAGGTTCTTCATATTACATTTTTATATTACAGAATACGAACTTGAGCCTTGAACTTTTATGTTTATAAAATAATAAATAACTTAGACATAAAATATAAACTTAAAATAATGGGCAGTAAACTTAGTAAAATTTGATTGGTTAATTTGTGAATTCGAAAATATGTAGCATACTCTTCAAGTATACGAATAATTTACAAGAACTACAACTTATATTTGTTATTGAAATGTTTATAAATTGATAAATTATTACATAATCTTTTATAATATCTTTTTTTGTTTCTAATATTATGTTAAAATGAAAGACGTTTATAAAAGATTCTTCATATTACATTTTTATATTACAGAATACGAACTTGAGCCTTGAACTTTTATGTTTATAAAATAATAAATAACTTAGACATAAAATATAAACTTAAAATAATGGGCAGTAAACTTAGTTAAATTTGAATAGTTCATTTGTGAATTTGAAAATATATAGCATATACTCTTCAAGTATATGAATAATTTACAAGAACTACAACTTAAATTTGATCTTGAAATCTTTATAAATTGATAAATTATTACATATTCTTTTATAACATCTTTTTTTTTGTTTCTAATATTATGTTAAAATGAAAGACGTTTATAAAAGGTTCTTCATATTACATTTTTATATTACAGAATACGAACTTGAGCCTTGAACTTTTATGTTTATAAAATAATAAATAACTTAGACATAAAATATAAACTTAAAATAATGGGCAGTAAACTTAGTAAAATTTGATTGGTTAATTTGTGAATTCGAAAATATGTAGCATACTCTTCAAGTATACGAATAATTTACAAGAACTACAACTTATATTTGTTATTGAAATGTTTATAAATTGATAAATTATTACATATTCTTTTATAATATCTTTTTTTGTTTCTAATATTATGTTAAAATGAAAGACGTTTATAAAAGATTCTTCATATTACATTTTTATATTACAGAATACGAACTTGAGCCTTGAACTTTTATGTTTATAAAATAATAAATAACTTAGACATAAAATATAAACTTAAAATAATGGGCAGTAAACTTAGTTAAATTTGAATAGTTCATTTGTGAATTTGAAAATATATAGCATATACTCTTCAAGTATATGAATAATTTACAAGAACTACAACTTAAATTTGATCTTGAAATCTTTATAAATTGATAAATTATTACATATTCTTTTATAATATCTTTTTTTGTTTCTAATATTATGTTAAAATGAAAGACGTTTATAAAAAGTTCTTCATATTACATTTTTATATTACAGAATACGAACTTGAGCCTTGAACTTTTATGTCTATAAAATAATAAATAACTTAGACATCACTACATAGTATAAAACAAAGTCGCCTTTTCTGTCCCTATATCCCTATGTGCGCTTAAATCTTTAAAACTACGCAACGGATTTTGATGCGGTTTTTTTCAATAGATAGAGTGATTCAAGAGGAAGGTTTATATGTATAATACATGCATAATATACTAAGGCAACATTGCTAATTTTAGAGGTTTCTAACGTGATGTCGTAAATTAACCTATTTTTTTAGGCTTATTTAGCAATTAGCAAAAACGCTGCCTAACCCTACGAGATAGATCAAATTAATGTACTACAGTATTGTACACCATAAAAAGGTCTACAAAAAAGTCCCGGATGGTATATGTTTATCTTTTAGGGATAACCCACATTAACCATTTTTATTGTTTACTTTTTACGTGAGAAAATGGCTTATTTACGAAGCTATTTTAGGCAATACGGCATTAATCCTTATCGAATTAAGTACCTTAAATACAGTGTGCAATTAATATAGATCAATATGGTTCATTACAGCATGTAAATTAAACAAATATTTTCGGAGATATTACAAATTTAAAATTTGCGTTTAAAAATGTGTAATGTAATAAAAATTGTATGAATTTAGATATTCCAAAGATAGCAGGAAATCTTCATAGTAAGTATAGGGGAAGAGGAATTGTTTTACTCCAAATTTAATGCGTGCAGGCCAAGGGCAGTAATGAATGAACCAAAAATACTGGATCGATTTTAATCATGTTTTCATTGAGTGACATAGGCATATATATTTTATGCCCGTGCAAAGTCGGAGCGGGTCGCTATGTTTTTATATACAACGTTCATATTTTTTCTGTAGTGTATTTAATTTAGTATCAGCATTGCACACGTGCGAAGCCGGGGCGGGTCTCTAGTAAAATATAAACTTAAAATAACGGGCAGTAAACTTAGTTAAATTTGAATAGTTAATTTGTGAATTTGAATATATATATATAGCATACTCTTCAAGTATACGAATAATTTACAAGAACTACAACTTAAATTTTTTCTTGAAATGTTTATAAATTGATAAATTATTACATATTCTTTTATAATATCTTTTTTTTGTTTCTAATATTATGTTAAAATGAAAGACGTTTATAAAAGATTCTTCATATTACATTTTTATATTACAGAATATGAACTTGAACCTCAACAGAAATATTAGGTTCATTTGCGATAATTTATTCTATTTATATTATATTCTTCAAATGTATATACGTATAATTTTCAACATCTGGCAACATTGAAAATTCAAATATTTGTGCACTTAGATCTAGTCTAGGTCTAGGTCTAGTCCAAATAAGCCCTAGTTAGTAAAAAGGAGAAAATATAACAAGAAAAATTCACAACGAGATGGCTAGGATAATACAACCTTGAGTTCACAAAGAAAACCTGAAAACTAGTCCACATTTTTTATGCATTAAAATTATATATAATAACGACATCCTGACTCAAAATCTCCGCCTATGGAAAACGATGTGCGTGTCTAGTAGTACTAAGAATGATATAAATTAACCTGGTAAGTCGACTAAACTTTTTTCTCCTCAAAGAATAGCTTCAGTAGTAGTTCTTTTTCGATTTTTCCCCATTCATCCCGTTTCTAGGTTCTCGTAGCGTTTTTAGTTATTATCCCAATTAGTTCTGAGAGCAATCACACCGTGCGTGTCTGCGTCATTTACCGCGAGAACAGAAAAACAAGTGGATCATGTACAGCGGTACCGGGCTTGAGGTGGAGTACGCCAAAATATCGCTACCAGACCGATTTTTTCTTATTTACTGTTATTTCGTACTCTACGGTGGTAAAGGTTTGGTAAATATCATTATTATATAGGTAATTTGGTATTTTAAAATCGGTAATACTTCCAACGGTGTATTTTGCTACTGTTATGTAACAATGCCTGCAGTGTATAATGAAAAAATGAATGAGTGGTGTGTAATATGCACAACTTTCCGAAAATGTCTTTCTGGACATAATCCGCTTTCTAAATTATATGTTTTCACGTATATTTGGTTAAAAAAAGTGTAGTACAGATATATGTGCGATAAAAATATAAATAGAATGCATGTTTTTTGGTCTAACGAATCATTTATATCAATGTCAATAGAGAGTGATTAATATTATATATATATATATATATATATATATATATATATATATATATATATATATATATATATGAGTATGTGCTTCTTTCAATTTAGGCGTGGATCATAAAAACAAACCTAGAACATAAAATATTTTTGATTCATTTAAATGGAAAAATGAAATGACAACCATGACGAAAACCGATAAATTTAGAACAATTATGTGTGAAACATAGAGTAATCCAAGCCGTTTACAAACGCCGCATTGATGATAAGAAAGATGACGTCAAATACCACACGAGGTCAGGAAATGAAAACTCCTTTTTCGTCATGATTTGCTCAAACCTGGTCAAACTAAAGGTCCGAATTCATTCAGATATTGTCTTCGATAACGGCAACGCTATATATTTACACAGACATATTTAGTGGCTCACAACAAATTGACGGGTATCAGCTTGTGAGTGTTGATACATCTAGGGTATATCACAGATCTTAAAAGAAGCCTTGCGGAAATCGCTTGAATCAGTATTTTTTGTCTAGGTATAGTGCAATAACGAAAAAAGTCTTAATTTATTAAAAAAGTGACAAAAAATGTTCAATCAAAACGATTACACATATCAATGATTGGTCCTTGAAATATATGCGAAAAAATTCACTTAAAAAATGTCCGAAAAAACTTTTCCTATGTTTAGTATCATGGTTATAAAGCTAGTGAAACTTGCCACGGAAACTGACAACACCCTCAATCATAAAGAAAATGTTATTTTACAAGTATTATTGAAAGAACTCCTACATAATGATACCATTATGTTGACATATTATACATTTAATAATTTAATATAAAATCAGATTGTTAAGCCTATTATTCTATTATAAAGACTGTTTGGACTTTAATCACAGCAATATATACAAATTACATACTAGGACAACATCTAGGAAATCAAAAGCAACCCAAACCACATGAACTTGTAAAAGGTCAATTGAAAAGTCCCCGGCCTGTCACATAGATGGCGCTACTAGAATTAAATCCCTATGTTTTTAGCTAACACTCAAAAGTGTATACATTTGACAGCTGTCGAATTATTAGTTTGTGAATTATAGCATATTAAGTAAAGCAACTCTTGTTATGTGGAAAAAATGGATAAAAAGGAATTTCGCGTATTAATATAATATTGCTTTTGAGGGGAAAAAATACAGTTGAAGCAAAACCGGATACTGCTCCAGAAAAATGAACCATCAAGGACTAAATTTAAACGTGGTGAAATGATCACCGAAGACGGTGAACGCAGTGGGCGCCCAAAAGACTACGACCGACGAAAGTATTTAAAAAAATCCACAAAATGATTTTGATTGATATTAAATTAAAATTGAATCAAATAGCAGACACTCTAAAGATATCAACTCAAGGTGTACATGTATTATTCACAAGTATTGTTGTTGATGATTCGGAGCAGTGTTTGAAGATAATCAAAGATCAAGCGTAATAAACCCGATTTTGAGTTTGCGTCGATATGTGACAAAGGATGAAACATGGCTCCATCATTTCACTCCGAAGTTCAACCGACAGTCATCCGAGTGAAATGCACACGATGAACCGCTCCAAAGCATGGGAACACGCAATAGTCGGCTAGCAAGGTTACGGTGTTTGTATTTTGGGAAGCGTATGAAAGAATTTGATTGACTACCTTGAAAAAGGAAGAACCATCAACAGCGACTATTACATAGCGTTGTTGGACCGTTTGAAGGACGAAATCGCCGATTAACGGCTGCATTTGAAGCAAAAAGAAAGTGCTGCTTCACCGAGTCACAAATCAGCGAAAACGATTGAAAAAATCTATGAATTGGACTTCGAATTGGTTTCTCATCCATCGTATTCTCCAGATCTGGCCCTTAGCAACTATTTCCTGTTCTCAGATCTCAAAATAATGTTGCTGTGAAGAAATTTTCGTCGAATGAAGTGGCGATGGCCGAAACGGAGGCCTATTTTGAAGCAAAGGAGAAATCGTACTACAAAAATGGTGTCGAAAAGTTGGAGGGTCGCTATAACCAGTGTATCACCCTTGAAGGGAATTATGTTGATAAAAAAAAACAATTTTGCCAAAAAAATGTGTTTTACTATGGAAGGCCGGGGCTTTTCAATTGACCTGGTATAGTGTTTAAGTGTTTAGCCTATTTAATCTAATTTAATTTTAATTTTGCAAGTATATACTGGTGTATTTGTCTCGCACTCATATTACTCATGTGTTGATGCAAGTACAACAGAACAATAATAATAAATTAATTTCAAAAGTTGAAGTTGTACTACACATTTCTAATACAAGATGTAGATAAAACAACGTGTACAGTGTAAAAGTAAACAAATTAAAAGTAATTGAACGAGTATAGTTTTGATTCGGATTTTAATTCAGAACAGTACAGAAAAATATACGAATATAATTTGTGGATATTTAAATTATCCTTCATATAATTTGCCAATTTTATTGGTCGCAATTTAAATTGACACGTTCCGATATAGAGTAAAATGTAATTGAAAGAAATAAAGTTATCAAAAGAACAAAGTGGTCTTCAGTAACATAAGCAAATATAAAACAGCGGGATTTGGGCTTTTACGGCTGCATAATGTAATAATAAAGGGAAAATATTACCAGCTAAATTACAGACACGGTCACAATATTTACATGTGCACAAGCGGTATTAATATGGTATTTTATATATAGATTTTCATAAACATACTGTTCTTTTCAGTAGAAAAATTAATAAGTTATGAGAAAGGAATTGTTCTAAATTGATTGAGTTACCTATATTATTATGTTAGAATAATTGGTATTTGCTTGTGTTAGTTCTGTATTGTTGTTTTGCCTTTTTAGAATTCATTGTCAATATAGTTTTTTTCTATAAGCTTTTATGCTAATTACATGTGCCCGATGAAAAAGTCACATTAAAATATTATTTCATTTAAAATAATTTTCTTCTCAGAAAAAAAATTGCGTCATTATTAATTTTATTACTTGTTTTATTTGGATTTATATTGATAGATAATAAGAGGTTTCGATTTATCTCAGTTGTCAATTCGTTATAAATTCCAGTGTTGACTACATATATATTTATATTTTGTGATTGTGTTTCTCCTTATAAGTAATTTTCTTTTTTTGCGGTATTAATATGGTATTTTATATATAAATTTTCATAAATATACTGTTCTTTTCAGTAGAAAAATTAATAAATTATGAGAAAAGAGTTGTTCTAAATTGATTGTGTTACCTATATTATTATGTTTGAATAATTGGTATTTGCTTGTCTTAGTTCTGTATTGTTCTTTTCCCTTTTTAGAATTCATCATCAATATAGTTTTTATTCTATGAGCTTTTATGCTAATTACATGTGCCCGATGAAAAAGCGGAATTAAAATATTATTTCATTTCAAATAATTTTCTTCTCAGAAAAAAAATTGCGTCATTACTAATTTTATTACTTGTTTTATTTCGATATATACTGATAGATAATAAGTGGTTTCGATTTATCTCAGTTGTCAATTCGTTATAAACTCCGGTGTTGACTACATATATTTTTGTATTTTGTGATTGTGTTTCTCCTTATAAGTAATTTTTTTTTTTGCGGTATTAATATGGTATTTTATTTATAAATTTTCATAAATATACTGTTCTTTTCAGTAGAAAAATTAATAAATTATGAGAAAAGAGTTGTTCTAAATTGATTGTGTTACCTATATTATTATGTTTGAATAATTGGTATTTGCTTGTCTTAGTTCTGTATTGTTGTTTTCCCTTTTTAGAATTCATCATCAATATAGTTTTTATTCTATGAGCTTTTATGCTAATTGCATGTGCCCGATGAAAAAGCGAAATTAAAATATTATTTCATTTAAAATAATTTTCTTCTCAGAAAAAAAATTACGTCATTACTAATTTTATTACTTGTTTTATTTCGATTTATATTGATAGATAATAAGTGGTTTCGATTTATCTCAGTTGTCAATTCGTTATAAACTCCAGTGTTGACTACATATATATTTATATTTTGTGATTCTGTTTCTCCTTATAAGTAATTTTCTTTTTTTACGATAAATCATCTGTATTGTTTTGCATTAATCTTTTGTGTTATGATCAATAGTCAAATTTCTAGATGAAGGTATTGTATATAAATTGTGATTTAAAAGTTTGTCTTTTAATATATTAACAGCTGTGTCGGATTAGCACACAATTAAACTAAGTAATTTCTTAGGATATTACGTTTTGGATGGCACTAGGAACAGCACCCAACCAATACTTGCCAGCAACACGAAAGATCATTTTACTTTACATATGGATAGGGGAGCTCACAGACATGGTTTCCTCAAGACTTAGGACATCAAGAAATCTTAATACGACACTGATTAAGTCCTAGGATCTGATTGTATTGTAGAATGACTACGAATATAATAATAAAATTTTTTTATTATTTAATTAATATATTGTTACTAATCGTTTTCGTTTAACCTACAATTTGTCTTTATGATAACTTAAATCTAGGTATATAACTAGGAGGACCCATCGGCCCTATCTCAGTCTCTGGTGAAATAATGTTTATACATGTCACGGCTGAAATTTTAATATATGCACCTCACTACACAACACTACACAAGATCAGGCGGTTTGAATATTTTAAGTCTGTGCCCTGCTCTGGTGGTATCCAATAGTTGCAATATTTCAATATTCGTGTGAGTCTTTTTTCATGCTCCCTTGCAATTCTCTTGATTCCTTGACTAACTGTGGGTATCTGAAGGTCCCGATGTAGGTAAACAGTCCTATTGTATATGGGTGCACCCACAATACCTCTCAGGACTTTGTTCTGAAAAATTCTTTGCAGAAAATCCCCACAATTGAACTCCATAAGTCCATATAGGTATCAGTATTTGCTTATATAATAGCAATGTATTATGTACTGATAATTGTGATTTACTTCCAACTAGCCAGTACATTTTCCTATATTTCAATTCCAGTTCTTTTCTTTTCTTCTTTATATGTTCCTTCCAGCGATGTTTTGCATCGAGATTCATTCTGAGATATTTAGCGTTGTTGCTATATGGAATGATAGTATTATTTAATGTTATGGGTGCTTGTACGGTTTGTTTATAGGTGAACTGTACATGTACAGATTTACTTTCATTAATTCTTATTTTCCAAGTTTGTGACCAATTATTAATATTGCCATTTGCCTGATGTAATTTTTGTGAGGCTTCTTTACTATTGTCTCCAATAGCTATGATCGCAGGATCATCAGCAACTGTAGCCATCGTAATATTTTCCGTTTGTGGTATATCGCAAGTGTAGAGTAGATAAAGCATTGGTCCCAGTATAGTTCCTTGTGGTACACATGCTTTAGCTTCTTTTATTGTAGAGAAAGTGTCTTCTTGTTTGACTGTAAACATCCTGGTTGTAATGTCTATTTTCTGGTTGTAATGTAGTTTATAAATAAGGTCTTCATGCCAAACCTTATCGAAAGCTTGTGCTACAACTTAAAATATAGCTGAGCATAATTTTTTACTTTCATAGGCTTTTTCAATAATATCTGTCATTCTGTGGACCTGGTCAATTGTTGAGTGCTTGTTAATAAACCCAAATTGGTTTGTTGGTATTAGGTTTTTTCTCTCTATGATCGGTTTTATTCTTTTCAACAGGAGTTTTTCAAAATCCTTTCATATTTCTGGTAGAATGATATAGGTCTATAGGTGTTTATTTCGTTTGCTGACTTCTCAGGTTTTGGGATCATTATAATTTCCGCCATCTTCCAAATGTCTGGGACATGTTTTAATCTAAATGCTGCATTGATCAAGTTGGTGAGTTTTATAATTCCCTTTCTTGATAGTTTTTACAGTAATTTTCCTATTATTAAATCGCCTAGTTTTTTCCTGGGGTTAATATCAGCTTTAATAACTTTGGTTAACTCTTTCGACGTGACTAATTCAATCATCGAATTTTCAGCTTCTATGTCTGGCAAATTATGATCAATATTAGCTTTATTTGGTTTGAAAGTTTTTTCTAGATATTCAGCAAATGCGTCTGCTTTTTGGTGATTGTCACGTGCCCAATTTCCGCATAGGTCTCTTATAAGTGGACTGTGTAGACATGAATGCTTTAAATATTTTGTGGCTTTACAGAGTGAGTAATCAGTTTCTTTATCATCTGTTAAATTTCTCAGATAGTCATTTATGGTTTTGTTTTTAATTTCTAGTCTTTCTCTTTGAGTCTTTGCGTTTGTTATTGTTAAATATAAATATTGTTTAAACTATTTTTATTTTCAGGTGTTGTGTTTTATAATATAACATAATACAATTTTTCAAATAATCAAATTTTCTATTTGATTATCTATATTTTTCTGTTCACTTATTTCTATCTTTAAATATTAAAATGTCTTAACATTTCTTGCCTTGTTATCCACTGTAATATTTCTCTCTTGTATTTAAAAAATATGTTTGTTTAAGATCTCCTTTGTGTCAGTTTAAGTTTCTCTGGGTATAACCTACTGTGACTAACGTGGATTTCGCACCGACAGTGAATGTGATAGAAGACAACCGGTCTTATCCAGCCTTGGTATTGGCATGACTGTTATGGTACCTTACAGCTACAAATAATCACAAGCATATATATTTTATATGTTTTAATAATCGAAGATAATTCTGAACAGCAACTATCGCAGTTCTTTTGTCCCAGCAACAATCCTTTGTTATTAAGAAGCTCTGATCCATTTTGAGGATTTTATATCTGGAAACACATTCCTTGGATCTGGGTGGGGTTAAAAAAGCGAAAATAATATTAGAATACTTTTTCCTGCTAGCCAACTACTTCGGTCGTCAGTTTTTCTGTTTGGTTTGTTCCAAGATATTGTTCAATTTGTCAGAATAAAAGTTTGACTTTTAAATGATGTACATTTTTTATGTTGTCCAGTCATCCAGCTGTGTTTCGACAACATTTTAAATTTATTTTTAAGGTATTTCATCAAGATCGATGAAAACAAGATAGAGTAAGGAGGTGTTATGTTTGGCGTATGCGGTGAATTGTAACACCCTCAAGACGCTTTTGTTTCAAATAATTTACATTCAGTACTAGTGAATTGTCACGATATTTTCATTATACTTAATTTCATAGTTCCTCTTTTCCAACATTTTATTTGATTTGGGCACAGAGTGCCTTTCAACTCGAAATCGACATTTCTAAATTAAATAAATTAATACATATAAGTTAATAACTTAATAACATAAGTACTTACTACACTACTACTACATAGTAGAATATTTTAGTCGAAACTGGGTATGACTATTTCGTGGAAATTAATTCAAACTCTCATGATATAAATAATAAATCATATGTATATATGTATATATATCCAATTATTCAAATTATTTTGGTACTCTCTGCTTTATCTGTCGGTATATTAAAATATTTACCTCTTTTATCAAAGTATAGGTATTTTATCATCGATATTAATAATATTTAGATAACATCATTCTAATGTCTTTTTATCTATCTATCTTTTCACTTTTTAATTTGTAACTTAATTCAACTTATTAGGTATTTATGTAATTATAATTCATATATTTTTTGATATAAAATTAGTAATTTTATTCATATTCCATCCTATAAGAATTATATCTAAATATTAACCTACACAGTAAAACCAAAAAAATGTTTACGTTCAAAAGGCTGTAAAAATAACAAGACCAGATTTCGTTGAAATTCCAAACAAAATTGACTTTTCCTTCATAATTTACTGTCGATTTTCCTAAATATACGATCCATCTATCAGCATTCGATTATTTGTTTTCTGTTTCGTTTTTAAATTTCATTATTTCTGATAACTTAATTATAGGAAAACCGTTTCGGTGGAAACCAAACTGATATAATAAGGCGGGTCCTGATGTAATTGGAAATTCGGGAAGCTATTAATTTTATAGGTTCAATAAAATACATTTTAGTGCTTTATAGAAAGAGCTAATTCTTGTAGTTAACAGGGTTGGAATAAAATAAAACACATATAGTGCGTTGCATAAATATAAACTAGGGAAGTATATATCAATACTTGTATATTAACTGTAACTATACTGTATATTAAAACAATTTTATCATATGTATGTTTTTATATAAATAAAAATATATTGTCATTGATAATAAATAGTTTGGCTATTTTTTTTTATATTTTGATTGGTCGGACCAAATTTGTAAGAAAGAAAATATTATGTATGTGTAGGTATGAAGATAAATAATCCGGTTAAAAACATCTCCATATAAAAGGTTAGTTAATGAGTGAAAGATAAGATAATTCAAAACCCAATTTCTTATCACCCGTCACTATTCGATGCAGAAATGACTTCCGATCAGACCTTTGAAGCAGCTTTGAATATAACACCCATCTTTCTATCTTTCGGATTCTCGCGATTTCTCGTAATCGGTCGCTAATTTTTTTTAGCTCACATTTAACGCTACTACTAATTATATTTGAGTTTGGGTTGGGCCTTCGTTCAATAACTCTTGCTGTTTCGTATCTTCAAACTTTCCCGGTCTACCAGAACTTTCTTTGACTTGCACATCGTTTACCACTTTTAAATTTTCGAAATCGCGCCTCACATGTTTTTATGGTTAGAGCATGTTCACCGTATGTTTCTACCAGCAAACGATGACCTTTAGCGACTTTTTTCTTATATTTTTCTTGCAACATGTATTGCTTTAGAGCTAAACTTTTAAACTAAAATAAAATGACATAGGTGACATTTTTTTCTGAAATATACGAAGTACAACTAAATTAGAAAATTAATTATTATATTGAGTATATCATTTAATTTATAAGAAAAATGTCATACTATTATCACATTTTATCTCATTCATATCGATGTACTATCTTAGATTTCGAGAATTGTTCACAAAACCTTAAAACCCACCCTGATGTGATTTTCCTCCGTAGATAAACAGACTCACCGGGCATATCTCGTTATAAATAACATAATCATGATTAGATTTCCCTAATAGTGATCTCTCGACAACGAAGGGGTAGGTTCACCTTAATTGGATTCGATGGGATTCATGTTGGTTCGGGTCTATATTGTTAATTTTTTTTTCTTAGACGATTTTATCGCGGTTTTGATTAATCTATCGGGGGTAGGCATTATTTGCTGTTCGGTAAAATATGTTCATCGGCGTTCTGTTGAAGTATATTTTTAATTATTGTCAGAAGATGTTTGTATTATATTAGAGTCCTGATAAAATATTTACTGAATTGTTATTGAATTTGATTTTCGATATGGCCGTTAAATTTTCATTCGACTGCATTTTAATCATCTCAAACGACTGAAAACCATGTTTCAGGAGCGATTTTGTTGTGCTTCGTCTATATTTAGAAGTCTGACAGAGTTAAATCAGGCGAATAGAGCGGTTGGGGAATAATATGAGTTATTTGTTTGACTGAAATATAGCCTAGTAATATCTCTGATAAGTGAATAATGTTCCTTATTGGCAGTTTGTTAGTACATAAGTAATTCATAATGAATAACATACGAATCAAAATACCCATAGTAAATACATATTTTTTTAAAGAGAATGTCTTGGAAATTGCTGTCTTGGACTAATTGATATACATTTCTATTAATCATTCTGATTAACTCACAATTTTCTGTTATAACAAATATTGATTGGCTAACTAATTAATATTTATATCGATACAACATCACTTCAAATCATTCAAATTTTTGGCTGAAAATAAATAAAAATGTATCTATCATCATCATCATCATCATCGTAAATTATTTTTCGGGTAGTCATTTTTCAATAGACTTCTACATATATTAATGAAAGTGTGATAGTTTTGTATAGCGTAATTTAAATGTTTTAGTGTAGACTGAGCTATTTAGTATATACAGACTACAATCATAGGTTCCTCAACGTTAAAATTTCAATATTTATTACTTTTGTTGTTTTATTTGAATAAATTTGTCGGGATCCATCAACACTTTTAGAAAGTAATGATGATGCGGCTCAACTATTTCCAGACGTTTATATGCTTTAGAAAATAAATAAAAGTAAGAAAAATGGCTGCCCCATGAAATAATTGAAAATGTCTTTTTGGGTTGTTTTAACATGGCAGTTTCATTGTATACTAAGCAAAGGAAGAGTTCTGTGTGAAGTGTTGTGATTGATTATTAAAAGTGGACCTATAACCGAAACCGCTAAAAGTCACAGGTTAGTCTAAAAGAGCCATCTATATCGATACCCAAATGTAATATTCATTGCCATAAAAGCTTTCAGTGCATATGCTGGAATTATCAATCTATAATATATTATGAGCTCATAAAACCGATTGAAACGGTTACTGCAGATTTCTAATGACGCCAATTGAACCAATTTAACGACCTATAATTAAAATTAGCAATTCATATATTCATAAATATTTTGCTAAGTTTACACAAGAGATGGTTTTGCAAAATGAACAGAATATAAATAAGCCCTAATTTTTCTAATTTCTTTTTGCATAACAGTTTTTGATAATAAGTAAGCAATGGGATGGTTTTAATGTTATTATAGTTTTGTCAAGCATCGTAGGTAAAAAGTTAGAATTAAATCTCATATTACTAAGGCATTAGAGATATTCAGCAGATTGATTACTATTAGATGCATGTCGATTATTATATATTAAGCGTATCTTATATAATGATAAAAGAAACTTTTGATTCTCCTCTGATATCTCCTTTGAAATAAATACACTTACACTAAATAAAATAAAAAATTAACTTGTATAATATAATTTAAACTGAGAATCATCCATCCGATTATACTATACATTGCGTTAATAAATAATAAGGATTTATATTCCAATTAATAGAAGAACAAGTATCGTGTTTCACATAACAAGCGAGGGCATTTTCGTTGAGAGCTTTTTATAGACATATCATCGAGCTATGCCCTTCTCGGACGTTTAGATCGTCCTGGTTTGATTCATGTCTGTCAGTGGAGATACAGTGTTAGGTGTTATAACTGAGAGCAGGTGAAGTATAATTTTTACAAAACCAAAAGCAACGTATAACGTCCTTGTTAGTTCAACATTGTTTTGTTAGGGTAATTTAATGTGCTATAAGAATATAGAAACATAAGATCAGTTTATGATAGCTGTAGCAGTTTTTTTCTAATTAATTATATCTTATATTAAATATGCTTAATAAAATTCTAATTTACAAATTAATTTGTTACTACTGTTCTGTTGTACTTGCATTAATATACAAGCAAGATGAATACGGTTATTAATGCATCAATATATATTTTACAAATTAAACTAAAACTAAAATACTTAAGCTAAAATAAAGAATACACTTATATACTAAACAAGTTCGTGTGGTTCGCTTCAATCTTTTGATTTCCTGTGCGTTGGTCAGTAGCTGTGTTGCTTCGTAGTTGCTGTAGCTCCAAATTGGCTTTATGATTGACTAATAAAGCAATGTCTTTGATTTTAAGCCAAGTTAAGAGTATCTTCCGACTAATCAATACAGGTGCTTGATTTCTTGAATCTAATCTTATTGTTAAACAAAATGTTTCCTATTTCATCTACCATCGAGATGTATTCCAAAGTATTTTGTTGATTCTAAAACCGGGATCCGTCAAATGATATAATTAGGTTTCTGTCATTTTGCCGCAACGAAAAATTAATATGGACAGATTTGGAGCTATTAAGCTGTGTTTTCCAGTCTCTAGTCCATTTGGAGATTAGAAGTTTAGGCAGAGATATATATTCTGTCATGATAACTGTGACGTCCGTAAATGTTCCAAGTACAGTTTCTCTTATTGTTGGAATATCAGTAGTACGAGGCAGATCAGAATGGTCCCAAAATATTACCCTGATGAATTCCAGCTGAAACAGGTCTAAATATTTAAAATACCTTAAGGCATTCTGGGACATGTTTCAACTGGCATAATATGGAATAAAAACACCTTGATTATTTAATATCAATCTTAAAGCTTTATTTAGAGAACCTTTTTTTGACAATTGACTTCAACTATTTTATTAATTAACAAGTACCTGTTGTGGCTAAGTGATCAATTGATTATTTAGGAGGATGGTAGCCATACATTTACATTACATATTAATTTTTTCATGTTTTATATTTGTTCACCAATGAATGCTGCTCGATTGTTTTAATCTCTGCTGCTAAACAATTCATAGAAAATTAATATTTATAAAAGCTATTTAATAAACACTGTTGACCCACAAGAACATATTTGCTTAAAATATCGTCAGTTCTGTATTCTATGTCGAAATTACATCAACTAGAGCAATTTTCTATGAACTACAAAAGATGATGCCACGAATTGTAGTTATAAAATTAGTAGAAAATTCGAGGAAATCAAATATTAACAACATGCAGCTGAATTAATATTTCTATTCCTTGAAAGTATAAACTTTTGTGCTTTTAATGTGGCTCATTACCGTTAGAATATGACTCTCGTTCATGTTCTCGTCGTTCTTGAATGATTTTAACTTATTATCTCGGAATTTGTAATTACACTCACTGGGATATTTGGTTACTGACGCCAACAGTTATATTTTCAATAGTTGTAAATATAGTTTTTCATTAGGTACGAAGCTTTTTGATACCTTAATTTACTGCAATATTTACTTACAACAGATCCTGCCTTTCCCATTGTTTCTTTTCAGTGTGTAAAATAGTCAGATATTTGGGAATAATATTTTTGCTGAACTAATATGACGAAAAATCGGAAGTAGTTCAGTGTAAAAGTCATTCAGTTTGCTGTCCAAGCACTAACCACATCATATGACAAGTCGCAGAAAAGTTCTAGGCAACTTTCTATGGTATAATGGTGAGAACGTTAAGCTCACACCCGCAGGTCGTATAATATTATTTTAACTACTACCAAGTGATCAGTTTGAAGTCGGTGCCGAGCCTAAACAATACAAAAATAATAATATAATTTTGTGACATAAACACAAAATTAAATTACGAACAAAACAAATTTAACTTGTTGCTCGCCACTGACTTCATACTGATCAGTTGATAGTAATTAAAATAATATTGTAAGTAGATATAAAATTGGTTTAGGTAGGTATTAAGCTAAACTGTGTGTATATAGTAAAATATAAAATACGTGTAATAGATATGTTAAATACATTTTTTGTTTTGTTTTATTTAGTTGTTACAACGATTATTATGTATTTATATATATATATATATATATATATATATATATAATTTATATATATATTATAATTTTTGGACCGTTTGGGATCGCCGAAAAACGGCCCCATTTGAAGAAGAAAAAAGTGCTGTTTCACCAAGACAATGCACCGTGTCACAAGTCAGTGAAAACGATGGCAAAAATCCATGAATTGGGCTTTGAATTTCTTCCTCATCCACCGAATGGTCCAGATTTGGCCCCCAGCGACAATTTCCTGTTCTCAGAAATGAAAAGAACGCTTGCTGGGAAGAAATTTTCGTCGAATGAAGAGGTGATTGGCAAAATTAGAGGCCTATTTTAAAGCAAAGGACAAATCGTACTACAAAAATGATATCGAAAAATTGGAGGCAATATATATATATATATATATATATATATATATATATATATATATATATATATATATATATTTAAAACGTTTGTTTTTTGTGTTAAAATCTTAAAATAAAAAGTTGATTATTTTTTACTTTTTAGTGAGTTCCTTATTTATGTTTTGAAGTTGGTTAATTTTTTTTCCCTTTTAATGTTTACATGTATTTTGTCGCCGGTTTTGCAACCTGTGATCAATAACATTGTCGAACAATAACACTGTTGTGTCTTTGCTTATATTCCGGTCGTTTTCCGGCGCGTTTTCAGTTCAAATGCATCAATCATAACAGATAATTCAAATTATCTGCTTAAAAGTTTGACTGTTCCGAGAGCTATTTGTATGAAACGCCAAAACCGATATTTATATGTTAAAATGGATGGAGTATGGTTGCCATGAACTTCAGAAAGCATTCAATGAACTTCAGTAACTTTTTTCTTCAACAAAGTTCCCCAAATGAGATATACTCGGTCATACTCAGACTTTTTCAATGCACTGAAAATAATGTGTCTGTTACAAATGGTTTAAATCACAGTAACACCACCTGTTGTAAATTCTTTAAAATTAATTTATAGGCCGACTAGAAGTTCTACTATTAGTTTCCATTCAATAACTAATTTCATTAAACCCGAAACAGTAGTTCGAGAATTATCCTTACAAGAATAATCGCCATAACTACGTCGAACCTACGCCGTGGACTTAAAATTTTAACAGTTTACCATAAAAAGACGAATCCGATCACCTGCCCGAGCGCTCGCTTGTCTTCGGCTCGCTTATGATTAAGAAATTCAAAACGCACAAAAAATAATCTAATTAAATTTAGTGATATCTTATTGCCTCGTTATATCTTAACGCAAAAGCAACCTCCCGTTTTGAGGAAATTTGCATCTTCCGAGCCCGAGGTTAATGGATGAAGGAAAGATGTGCGCGTCGTGATGTGGTACTCATTTTTTTCTGCGATATAACGGGCCACTTTCAGCCAAGTGATGATTAAAATTTTAATATTATAATTAATTTAGTATATTTATTTAGCTGTATCTGCCAATATTAAAACTCATTTATTCGGTAAACAATTTTAACAATTATGTTTATAAAATATTTAGATTTTCGCAAGCATCCTTTTTAGATTCATAATATAAATATTAATCCATTTATTTTCTATTTTAAGAATATCAATTTAATATATATGTGGTTCAGAACGGAGAATTGGAAATAATTGATAAAATTCTGGAGACATATAATTGTATTAGAGATAATTACTAAATTAGTTTTAAAAGCATTTTTTTAGCCGGCTTGGTGGCGCAGTGGTAAAGGCGATGGGCCGGTCCTCCTACTGTTGCGATAGCCGCGGGTTTGAATCCTGCTGGGGCATGATCGTAAATTTATATTTGTGATTGTTTAAAATTTGTGAATGTTCTAGGCAAGATTGTAAAATCCGACAAGGAAAATGATCCCAGTCACGCTAGTAACCACGCTTGGAAAGACCGGATGTCTTCTGGGATGATTTCTAATGTTGGTCACTCGCCGTTCGGTAGACTTAATTGTAAAGACCGTGGTTCGGAGCTCACGTTAAACCTTAGGTCCAGTCCAGATAAACCCATAGTTGGTAAAAGGAGACTTAAAAACAAATATATATATATATATATATATATATATATATATATATATATATATATATATAATTCGTAACAAAATAATTACCAAATATTCCAGGTAATAAAAATATTAATTTGTGCATCAAGAGTTAAAATGAATATTATAAAGAATAAGAGAAATTATAAAAGATTTTTATAATTTTAATTCCTCACTTGATAGTGAGGTTGGTCAGCAACAAGTTAGGTTTGTTTTGTTCGTAATTTAACTTTGTGTATGACACAAAATTATATCATTATTTTTGTATTGTTTGGGCTCGGCACCGACTTCAAATTAATTAGTTGGTAGTAGTTAAAATAATATTGTAAATAGATAAATAGGTTTAAGTATTAACTAATAAGCATTAACCTAAATTGTGTGTATATAGTAGAATATTAAATATATGTAGCAGATAGTTTAAATAAGGTTTTTGTTTATTTTTATCTATTTATTACAACAATTATTATGTAAGTTTATTTATAAACGTTTTTTTATGTTAAAAAGCTTTGATTATTCTTTAGTTTTAGTGAGTTCCTTAATTATTTTTTGACGTCAGTTTAATTTTTTTTAACATTCTATTTTTCTCTTTTCAGTGTCAGATATTTACTAAATAAATCCTACAGTTACTTTATTTAACAGAACGGCTATTGCACTGTATAATTTTGGCAAGCAAACCCTTACTGAAAACTCCCCAAAAACACCTGAAGCTGTCATCATCAGCGTACCTGTAGCTTCAAGTATTGAATTATTTACCTGTACGTCCCCAATATTTAAAGAAATATCCTCTAACTCCTGACCGTTGAGGAGTTGGGTCTTCCGTCACATCAGCTCGGCAATAACGTTATACACAAATATCTTGTTATTATAGACAAAAAAAATATGTGAAAACATTGTACGTGCATTTCAAACTTGTTTCCAGTGGGACCACCTCGGAATTTCACTCTTTCAAAAAAAAAATGTTCAAAATAAACTCGGCCCACAATTGACTGACAAATCAGTGAACAAACAGAAAAAAAATTGCAGTGAAACATAGAACTACCTAATTTTTTGAAGTCGGTTATATATATGTATCACTTGTGAAATATTAATCAATTACTTAGATTTTGAGGGCATCGTGCAGTTATTTGTAGATTATGTAGCGATAAGAATTGATAATTATTCGAAGAACTTGGCAATAGTGAATAGAACTAGTAGGTTGGATAAGTTAGTACTTACAGTCAATTACAATACTTACAATTGAAAGTCCCCGGCATACCATAGTAAAACACATTTTTTTAACAAAATTATTTTTCTTAATTCAACATAATTCCCTTCAAGGATCATACACTTATTATAGCGACCCTCCTACTTTTCGATATCATTTTTGTAGTACGATTTGTCCTTTACTTCAAAATAGGCCTCAGTTTCGGCGATCACCTCTTCATTCGACAAAAATTTCTTCCCAGCGAGTGTTCTTTTCATTACTGAGAACAAGAAATAGTCGCTGGGGGCCAAATCTGGACCATACGGTGGATGAGGAAGCAATTCAGAGCCCAATTCATGGATTTTTGCCACCGTTTTCACTGATTTGTGACCTGGTGCATTGTCTTGGTGAAGCAGCACTTTCTTTTTCTTCAAATGCGGCCGTTTTGAGGCGATTCCAAACGGTCCAATAACGCTCTGTAATAGTCTCTGTTAATGGTCCTTCTTTTTTCAAGGTAGTCAATGAAAATTATTCCATGCGCATCCCAAAATACAGACGCCATAAGCTTGCCAGCCGACTGTTGCGTTTTCCCATGCTTTGGAGCGGGTGTGCAGTCCATCGGATGACTCTCGATAGGATTTCTGAGTGAAATGATGGAGCGATGTTTCTTCTGTTGTCATATATCGACGCAGAAACTCGGGTATATTACGCTTGATCATCTTCAAACACTCCTCCGAATTATCAATCTGTCGTTGTTTTTGGTTAAATATGAGCTCGCGCGGCACCCACTTTGCACAGAGCTTTCTCATACCCAAATATTCCCGAATGATATGATGTACACATTCAGTTGGTATCTTTAAGGTATCTACTATTTCATTAAATTTCAATTTATGGTCATTCAAAATCATTTTGTGGATTTTTTAAATGTTTTCGTTAATAACTCTTTTGGGCGTCCACTGCGTTCATCGTCTTCGGTGGTCATTTTACTTGATTGTTGATTTTCCATCAAGCCAAGTTTTCGCTTCAGCTGTATTTTGTCCCTTCGAAAAGCAATATTTTATCAACACGCGGAATTTCTTATTATCCATTTCTTCACAATAACAAAGGTTGCTTCACTCAAAATACTATAATTCACAAACTAATTTTGAGGACTAGAGCTAAGTAAAAAACGTATGGATTTAATTCTAGTAGCGTCATCTATGTGTCAGGCCGGGGACATTTCAATTGACCTCTTAAGAGAAGACAAAATTTCTTCTCAAATGCCATTGATTCGGCTTAAAATTCGAACAGAACAAAATGTTATGCTGATATAAATGCGTCAATACTTGGAGGTTATGTTATTATCAGATAATTCAGTATTACCATATGACATTCTAAATAAGACGATGTTACATTAAGTGCTGGCGTCCTATTTTGTTGAAAGAAACTTACTCAATTATTAAGGCAAATTAAAGCTTTTAGGCAAAGCTATGCGAATATTAAAACAATAACTAAACAATCTATGGACAACAACAAAGAATAGGTGAATTTTGAAAAATATTTGACGTCATGAAAAACCAATCTTCTCTTGCGTTATATTTTCACGAAGACATTGTTTGGTTTATTATATTTCAATGGTGGTGTGCTACCAATAGTTTCATCATATCTTTCCTTAAAGACTTTCATAACAATACGCGTGTTAGACTAGAACTACAAAAGGAAGGAATATTTTACATCTACTTAAGACGTGCGTATCCGCTGCCAGAGAGCCTTAATGTCCCTCCATTAAAGAGAATGACCAGAATACAAGTAGTGGCTACCAGACAATGACACAAAAAGAACAAAAATTTTCACACTCATCAATCTTACATTATAATCTGAGATAAATCTTAACCGGGTAAGAAGCCAGCTCCTTATCAAACCGAAAGAATTATCGATAGGGCACTTGAATTTCTAACTAATTTAACTATCGAAGCGATCCTAATCCATTAGCTACCATTGTCACTGCGTCATCATATACCATCTAATATATTGGATTACAACTGCATAATACATCATCAAACGGAATCGGAATGGTGCGGCGATCGTTGACGTGGGTAAAGACCCAGTGTCCTTTGACGTGCCGACGCCGAATTTTTGTCAAGTCATGGGAAGTTGCAGACGTATCATGTACCGTTTTATTTTTTTCGGGATTTACTAACGTAACAATATAAGATGTTAGAAAACTAGAACTAAAGAAGTATTTATAATATAACATTTTTTGTTATTGCCATTGACAGATTTGTAATAGTGATACCAAATATGGATATGGGACCTGATTATTAAATTTATAGAAAATTTTTTTCATTAGTTACATAATTTCATCTTACATTAGATATGCTTAGTACAATGTTAATTTATTACTACTGTTCTGTTGTATTGACATTAATACACAAGCAAGGCGAGTACGGGATTAATATATCAGTATATATTTTCCAAATTAAACTAGAACTAATCTAGTTAAGCTAAAGTTAAGAATACACTTATACACTAAATAAATTCGTGTGGTTTGGTTCGCTTCAACTTTCCGATTTCCTAGGTGTTGTCCAGTAGCAACCTTATTATGGTTCAATGCGAAATCTTGGATCACTTCGAGTATTTGATTTCGACGTCATCATGTAGCATTTTGTTGGTTACATAGTGATAAGCATTAGTAATTGATCGTAGAACATTGTTTTGGGTGTCGTTGAAGTACTAGTTGGTTTGATGTTTCAGTGCAACCCCATATTTGCCTTCCATAGGTCTTTATAATTAATTGATAAGCCATTCTCTTTGATTTTAGGTCAAGTTGAGAGTATTTTCTGACTAACCATTACAGTTGCTTCAGTTTAAGTCTAATCTGCTCTACTTTTTGTCTAACATGACGTTTCGAATTTAAACTACCATCAAGATGTAATACAAGGTGTTTAGCTGATTGTGTTTAAGGAATCGGGCACCCGCCAAGTGATATAACACCAAATCAACACAGACATATTTGGAGCTATTAAGCTGTATTTTGCAGTGTCTAGTCCTTTTATAGATCTTGTTGATCGCTAATTGTACTTTTTCTAAAGCCTTAGAGAGGCATACATCTTTTTCCATGATAAATGTGTCGGTCCCAACAGTGGTCTTTGTGTGGTTTAGAGGATTTGAGTTTCAAGACACTACCCTGTGGAGCTCCAGCCGAAATATGTTTGTATTGAGAATGCCTCTTCATACGAGACTCCAAATTTTCTTTCGAAAAGATACGATTCGCGCAATTTGTAGATTAACCTCAATTCCATACCCAGTCAAAAGCTTGTGCGACGTCATATAATATTGCAGGGCAGTATTTATTTTCTTCGAGTGCCTTTTCAGCAATCGCTATTACTCTGTGCACTTAGTTGAGGGCTGATTTCAAAATCCAAACTGGAAATCTGGTATTTCTGTAAATGGTTTAATAGTTTCAGTCTCAAACAGGCACTGGATACGTGTCAACATAATTATTGCTTTTCGTGGCAGCTCTTTAAATAATCTAGGTGAAATATAATCAATTTCAGGAGCCTTTTTAGAGGTTGTTGTCAATTTCTGTGGCAACTTCCATTGGGGAAATCAGATACAACTACATCATGCTGATAGACAGGATTTATGTCTATTGCAGATTCTATATCATTCGAGTAGGTTAGCTAAATGTTCTGAGAATAATTCAGTTTTTTCATCGTATCCTAATAATTGGATTTTTAAATCTCCGAGTTGCTTTCCATAGCGATTAGTCTTTGTCTGCTTCAGCGCTAATCCACTTACATATTTTTCTAAGCAACTCTGTTCATATTCGTTGATCTTTTGATTTTCCCGGTTACTACTTCCATAAAATATTGTTTTGTCTACAGTATTTCTGGTTCTGTGCCATATTCTGTTCACCTTTCTTTTATCAATTTCCTAATTTCAAGGGGCTAATTTATATCATATTCTAATTTCTCTCTTGAAGTGGTAGCTTGTTTTGCAATAGGCCGAATTTGTTCAATTATGTTTCGGGTTTTGCTGCTCAAGATCGTCTATACTGTTGAGTCTTACGTTTAAATTGATTTGTTACTTCATTGTAAATAAGTTATATCGTGTCACAGTTAGTAAATGTTTTAGTAAGCTTAGGCTTCTTTGATTTTTTTCGGAATTGTCGCACCTAGTGTTAACAAATTTATAGAACATGCATCTTGTAGACCTTACGATTTATTAAAGACACATATTTGGTTAGCGTTCAGCTCATAACACTTTTTAAGAAAATGACATAAAATCACGAATAACTGTGTTCAAGTGGTTTTTCTTCTTTAAAATTCTCTTATTTTGCGAATTCCTTAAAAATTAATATACATTTTCGTTTTATTTCTACAAAATTTTCTTGAACCCAGCTTTGCAATATTAAATCTACTATATGCTACTATATGGTCTAGTATATGTTAGATGTATCGAATCTCGAACTAGGGAGTACTTAATGTAAGAAAATAGGGAATAGCGTTGTTGGCGATAAGAATATCGATTGAATAAAATATCCGATATATATCCGAGCCTTGGGCCGATATTTTTCGATATAGTTTTTCAAAGATGTATCGATAATTTTAAATGCGAGTTAAAAGCTTTAAGTTGCCAAGTAAAATATCGATATTAAAAACCTAGGCATTTTCTCCCCTGGACATCCAGCGAGTTTTGCATGAAAAAGTTTGACTGGAGCGGAAAATGTTTGATATATGTTTCGAACTTTTGTTTTGACAGATTTTTTTGTGGTTTGGCATCAACATTTTTGTTCGACGATATATCGATATATTTTTGTTTTTTTTTAATGTTATTTAAATATCTTAGATATAAATTTTTTGTATAAACTCTGACTTAAAATTACATAGTTTCATAGTCTGGAGACTATTTTGTTGATATAATCTATAGACTAATATTATTGTAATCACCACTGTAGTACCTTTATCATGGGCCTTGTGAAGGTTCTCCGTTCTTCAATGAGGATATTTTACTCACATAATGGTAGTGGGTGCTTCAATTATCAGCGCCCGTAATCATTAACTTCAAGAATTATTCGATTTTTTCCGTTTAAACAGCAGCAGCGGCATTCCAAATGGAAACTATATTCACTGTTAATACATGGCGGTGGAACCCATTTATCGAGGTTCTTTTGTTTTGCCTTATGCAAATGTTTCAATATTGTTTTATGATCTATGTACTTTTGTAATATCAGGCGACTGATGTGGTCTTCGTTGTTCAAGAAACATTACATTGTGTTTATGTTAAAGAGGAGCTATCTGCAATTCTGATATAGAAGGGTAGATAAGAGAGTAAATAACCCAGGAATGATGCAATTTTATTTAAACATTCAAGTGAGAAAATTATTATTTTAATAAAGAATTTATTATTTTTGCAATATATATTTTAGGTCAGAAATATAGATAAAAAAATACACAATTAAAATAATGAAAATATGCAACAGTTAAAGTGGAACTAAGAACATATTTTTCATGGATAGAAATTATAGCACAAATAGAAGAAATTATGAATTAATTTGAGTAAATTTGTAAACATTTTAAAACATTGATAAACATAAATGTTTTTAACGATTAATGTTATAAAATATGTGACTCGATGGCATTTTATTGTCTGAGCTTTGCATCAATTAATTTGATTATTTACTGTATATATTTAAGTTTCGAAAAATAAATAATTAATTTAATATTTTAAATACATTCCTTTAATATACATTTCTGAATTGTAAATAATAATTGTGGTCGTTGTGGTGTAAAATCAAATATATTTCTATTTTAATATAGAAAGAAGTATTACTTCCAATATTATTCCATATTTATGTTTATAACATAAACGTAAAGAAAGATAATGTATACTTATCTATGGTGCACTGAAGTTGTTACAATTTTGAAAATATGAATCTTACTTATGATTGTTTGTTATTGTAATATTAAGTGGTTAACTAATTTAAATTAATCAGTACTATGTCGGCTATTTAAACCTAATCGAAATTTGATTTAAATAAATGCTCTTAAAAAAGTTTAGTGAGTGTGATAGTTCCTGATATAGTTACAGTTATTTTAATACGTTTAATATACAAACTTATTATTTTAATTAATGTCATATTATCAAATATATTTTTGAATATATATTGAAAATACCCTAAAAATAGGTTTTAGCAACATATTTTAAAATGTGGTCGAATTTGGATCACAGGGCGATCACTAGTAATATTAAAATATCTTACACTATAACAATAGAGAAAATATATTTAAAAAATGCCTAGCCAGCTCCATCTAGAACCAACCTCCCGAACTAAGCTTCGAATTTAAGGGCAGGTAAAAAACCCTCGGCCCGGGTCAACCCCGAAAAATTTACGATACCTGGTCTTTTAATTATTGCTTATAAATTAGTATTCTTCAGCTCTAAATCTCGAATTTTATTGGCTTTAAGGTTAAAATCGTTCCAGTTTATTTCTTTTCTTATTAAACGTCCGCAATGAGTAGGTTCTGGTTTTTGCGGCGGTACGGATTTACGAAGGGCAATTGTAGGAACGATTATACAGTGTGTTTGTTGATGCTGTCGAGGCCGTAAAGTATGATGGATTGTCGTTTTGTTACTCGATAGCCTATCATAAATTATGTACGTGTTAATTGTGCAATGTAGTCATTGACTTTATAATATCGACTCGACGATTATTAAAACTTAAGAGGTGACACGTTTTATGGTAAAGAGGTTTTTAGGGTTTTAGAAAGAATCATGGATGGAAGCAATATAATTGTAGTTGGTATTGTCAGTACTTTATTGAGGAGACAACAACTTTAGTATTCACAGCATATAAAGTAAATAAAATTATGTTTTAGTTTTATTTGAAAGTACCTATATTTTATATATTAACAAATATTAATAACAATATGATCAATATTCAGTTTTTTTACTTTAATGTAAATATTTCATATTAATGATTTTTTGTATTAATCCAAAATATGAAATTAATTTTAATTGAAATTTAAGATATTGAAATACTAGATTTATAATTAGTAGACTTATTATAAAATCAAATTTGAATCCACTTTTTCATTTTTGGATCACTAACTATTGTTAGTAACTAATTAAAATTTATTTAAAACGATTGTTGTTGTACTTTTATTTTTTGGGTTAGTTCGTAATATGAATTGGACTCTAATTATAACTTAGTCTACAATTATAATAAATTGACATATTTCTCTGAATAGCTCCTTTATTATTTTAATATTTTTTGCATATCTGATTTAAATAGAAACAGAAAAGGATTGAAATAAACCTAATCAAATTACTGTCTATTTTTGGATATATTTTAATTAATGGAATTTTTATTATACTATTTATTAAATAATTTGTTAGTTCTGTTTTTAATTACTAAACAAGATAATTAAAACTCTATTAAACTAATGAATAATATTTAGATAGGAATTAGCTTCATTTTAATTTCAAATGCGTTTGTGACATCACAATTTGTATTAAAAGGGTTTACATGTGTTAAAAAATTAGTACTATAATTATTAATTATGTGAATTATATTCGAATATTTGTATAATATTAAAATTGAGAACATCATTGATATTTTAATATTTTTTATTGTTTCTTTTATTAAAGTTAACATTCATTCTATAAACTTATTATTTTTCAAGAAATCTCAAAAAATCATTAAATTCAAATGATTCAAAACATATTAAAGTTAACATTTATTATATAAACTTATTGTTTTTCAAGAAATCTCAAAAAATCATTAAATTCGAATGTTTCAAAACAAATTAATAACATATAGTTCAGGAAAATTAATATCATGTATCATTTTATATTATTTTTATCCAAAAACTCAATTAAAATCGAATTTGCAAAATAGTTTAATTTAAACTATTAATATACAACTAACACTGGTGTTTTTTTTAGTAATGTTTTTATAATTTAGTCTTTATTGAACAGAATATATTAGTACGTCTTATAATGCAGTAAATACAACTGTAATTTCTATTTACACCTTAATAAACTATTCATTTAATAAAGTAACTATAACAACAATTTATTTAGTAATATATAATAAAAAGCGTGAATTACAGATAAGTAGAGAGGTAGATAATGTCAACATTTATTAATTAACAGTTGTATAAATAATAATTTAAAAAATATTTCTTGCAATTAACCATATATGGAATGTTTTGATAGTAATGCTTATCAACATATATGTATATATGAGTAATGTACAATCTGAGTGAAGTACAAGATAAAATAAACATACCTAACTAAATGTATGTATAATTGTAGCAAGAAATATTTTAAATAAACAGAAATATTATCTACTTAAAAAGAGAATCGTTTTATTAATTTAAATATGAAATAAATTATCAATGACTATTTAGATCAACCAACACATTAAAATATATATACCACAATGCAAATAAAGGAAAAAAGGCTTTTCACACTCGCATATTTTCAACCAGAAATTGTAGTGTTGTGTTATGAAAACTCTAAATCACTAAAGTCCAAGATAAAATATTTATTGGATTGTTAAAATTAAGAATATAATTATTTGAGATAAAATAATAGAAATACTATTTATTATGACCTACATAAAAAGAGAAAATTAGAAGAATATATTTGGGAATTTAAATATGATTTAAAATTATATGCCATAATTTATTTAATACATTAGTAGGAATATAAGTACGATATTAAAAAAGGTTACTCTGACAACATTCACACACTTTAAGTCATACGGACTCACGATTGAAGAATGAAATTTACTGATGGTTTATGAAAATGTATTAAAATCTGAGATAAAATATTTACCTGATTGTTAAAATAAAGAACTGAAAAAATAGTTTTAGAAATAATGTTTATTATGATTAATTATATGCATATATGATGGGAATATGTAAAATAATTCCATAAAAAAACTCTTTGCGAAATGGAAGTTGTACTGATGTGTTATAAAAATGTGCTTGAGATAAAATATAGCATATATAAAAATAAAGAATTCTTCTGAGTAGAAATATTACCTATTTAAAATGAAAAATATTTCTGTGAATTTGAATACGATTTCAATTTATACATGATAATTGCTTTAATGCATCAGAAGGAATGTACAAAATTTAAAAAAGTTTACTACGACAACACTCACACATTTTAAATCATATGGTCTCATAATTGGGGAGCAGAAATTGTATTGATGGGTTATGAAAATTCACTAAAGCTTGAGAAAATATATTTAGCTAATTATTAAAATAAAGAATTAGAGAAATAGTTTTAGAATACATCAGAAGGAATATATAATTAGGATCAAAAAGTTCATCTAAGTAAAAATATTGCCTACATAAAAAGAGAATATTACATCAGATGGAAGTAGAAGTATAAAATTTAAACAAAAAGTTAAAACGACAACACTCACACGTTTTATATCATACGGATTCACGATTGAGAAATGGAAATTGTACTGTTGGGTTATAGAAGTGCACTAGAGCTTGAGATAAAACATAATATATATTAGCTACATAAAAATAAAATATTAGAAAAATATTTCTGCGAAGTTAAATACGATTTAAATTTATACATGGTAATTGCTTTAATGTTTCAGAAGGAATGTACGAAATAAAAAAAAAGTTACTACGACAACACTCACACATTTTCAATCATACGGATTCACGATTGCGGAATGGAAATTGTACGGATCGGCGATGCAAATGCATCAAAGCCCGAAGATAAATAAAAAATGACATGGCACCGGCAACTGGCAACTTGTTGGGCGATCGCGCGGGCAAGTGCCCCACCGCGGATGGAAATCACTTGCGACGTAGCCGGCGACATTGGCAGCTGTCCCGGTGCCAAAATTAAAATTCCGCACGAGACATGATTTTGTCCCGTGCAGTGCCGGCATCTGCGTGAGCTCGCGCAATCGTCCGGCCCTACTGCACAAGACACTTTCGGCTCTTTCCGGACCTGAGGACCCGCGAGACGGCACGCGTTGGTCCATCTACCCCAGGCGCGCGCACCTCACTACCCGATGGTGGGGGAAGGACCCGATAGAAAACGCAAGCCCTAGAGCTTCCGAAATCATTCAGCCGTTCGCTCTTGGAGCCGTCGTGCCTTCTCCTGTTCTCTTTTTTGTGTTCTCCGTTTTGATTCCTTCACGCGTTCGCGTTTCACTCTCACTCGCTTCATATTATTATTTTTTTTATTATTATTTTGATGGCTTTGGCTATGACCCTCGGCCAGAAGAACATGTACAACGTCATCCAGCACTCGGCGATCCCTCAGGGGAATTGTGTGATTGTGTCGCAGAATCAGAAACCGGCCATCTCCGGGAAACGTCCCCTGGCTCCGGCGCCCGGCACTGTCTTGGTGAACAGCAACCAGGATTTGCGCTGCAAGCGGAAGATCCAGTTCATGCCGTACGGGACGCCGCCACAACAGCCGGCTTCGGTGGCGAGGAGGAACGCCCGGGAACGGAATCGCGTCAAGCAGGTCAACAACGGTTTCGCCACGTTGAGGTCTCACATTCCCCAAACCGTCCTGCAAGCGCTCTCGCCCCAGGGAAGTTCCGGGAGGGGCGCCTCGAAGAAACTCTCCAAAGTCGAGACCCTGAGACTGGCCGTCGAGTACATTCGCAGTCTGCAACAGATGATCGACGATCACGAAAACGAAATGACCAATACCACCGGGGATAACCGAACTGTCAGCGAGCAAGGATACTACACCAGCTCACCGGACTCCAACAACCTCTATCACAGTTCGTATCCGATATTGTTACCAACGCCAGCCTGCTCGGAAGCATCGGCATCACCCACACCGTCGCACAGTTCCGAAAGTTCGTTCTCCGCCAACTCGGCGTATACCAGCTCCCTGTACCACAACCCCGAAAATTATGAAAACTACGATCCCAAAAGCCCAGAAGACGAAGAACTTTTGGACGCCATATTTTCATGGCAACAGGAATAATCAACAAACTCATATGAGGTTAGTATTCGCTCTTTTTTTAAACCGACAACTATCGCGCAAAAAAAATACTACGGGGGGAATAAATTATCGAGGACTTTTTATGTCTGCACCCCAAATCTTATACCTGTTTGAGTCTTACCTGACGGATAATGCAGTGGCCCTACTATTTCCTTTTAATACACGGCAAAATACCGTTCATTTTTTGTACCGTCGAATCTTTTCATTGCAACTTGACAGGGGTCGGAATATAAAGACTAGTTTCTTATAAAGCCGAACAATACTGTCTGAGACGGTACAAAGAAAAATGCGCGAAAATTTCGTTTAATTTCTCTCTCGGGGGTTTTGTGCAAGTTCTTTTTACTCAAACTAGTTACAGTAACGGATATTTCTCTTTATGATTGTGCCTTGATACGTATAATACCCACTTAGACTAATGTTTACTTTCACTTTTTTTTACAGAACTATGTCCCATTGGCCAGTTGAAATTCTAATCAAAATCAAAGTCAGCTGAACCTGTCAGCTTATTCCAGTGCCTTCTTCATTCCAAGAAGTGATATTTTATATTTTTAGAAGAGTTTATCACTGTTTTGTCTAGTCATTGTTATTGTACATATATCTGTATATATTGTTTATATTTTTTATAGTTTTATACCGAAGACTTAGCCGGAAATATTTCTCTTGGTAATAAAATGTGCTTATTACGAATTTACACTATTTTTGATAAAAATATTAGATGATAAGTTTCTTTCATAATGGAAGACAATTCGTACTGATTACATATAGTTACTTTTTAATTTAAAATTGTTAGATGTATAAGTTGTACAGTAAGCCATTTTACGTACTGAAATAAATAATTATATTTTTATAAAAACAATCGAGTTTTTTTTCGTGTTTCGTTAAAATCCCAACAGCTGTCGGAAAATACAAAAAAAAACAAATAAAAAAAGACCATCTGCCTCTTATGATGTAAGTACATATGATAACATCTCATGTTTAGTGAAGTAGTTTGGCGCGTGGACAACGGACACACCTGTATATTAGTTTCATCCCTTATGTGAATATTTCTTGTTGCTTTTTACGAAGCTACTATAACAAATTAAATTATTTAATTTCATATGTGGGTAAAAACACGAGAAAACGTACAGTCACAAATATAGAATTAAAAGTATAAATAAATAGACCTATGTTAATGTCACGTGGATATTTATGTTTGCTTTTTTCAAATCGATATCTTTTGATAATATTTGTATTTTGCTGTTCTAGACAGTTACTGATAGCAACATTTGTATTAAGAAAGACGTAATAATATAATCAATTCAACTAAAGAAATATATTGAGATTCTCTGCAATCAAGTTTGTGTTAACCATCAAACATCCATTTCTCAAAATTACGTTCGTTTTCATATTTGGTAAATATATGTTTTTACAAAGAAAATTTAGTCAGAGCTAAGATATTATACATCAAATCCAACGCAAGATTTTGAGAATTTTTAGCTCAGTTTCAGATACTACATACAGTGAATAACACATTAGTATTAACTGAATATTTGCTTTTTTAATTATGATAAAGAAAACGCGTTTTGTTCAAAATTGGCTTTATTCATTAATTTAATCTCTATCAAGTCATGGATTCATGTTTCATCCATTATCATATATCGACGGAAAAATTCCGGTCTGTTACGTTTAAACATGGCCAAACACTGTTCAGAAGTCCACGTTTGAAGTCATCAAACTAATGTTTTATTGTTGTTTCTGATGGAGAGGAGACATTTTTCACCTCTTCATTGCCATTGCTTCGCTTGAACGGATTTTTTTCCTATCAAGAGGAAGTGTAGAATCCATTGTTTTGAAAATAATAAAAGTAGTGTCACTCTTAGCCCAATAACTCACAAACTTATGATTTTGGTGATCTACTCATAAGTTTTATCTTTGTATTGAATGTTAAACCAACTCAAAAAGTGAAGAATGCAATAAAACTAGCGCCACTCGTGTTTTAGGCTTTGTACTTTTCAGCCAATTTGTTAATCTTTTGTTATTGTTATTATATAATTATGTTAGTATTTAATGTTCATTCTTTCATTATTATTTAACTATCGCCTCTCACAAAGACTTTTGTTACATAAGTCACTCTTTTATCAACTTTTTCGTTTGTTCAACAATCTGGACTAGGCCTACTGCTTAATCTGGCAATTATATTATGTATGTATGTACTTTTTATAGAACGTAAAATTGGCCAAGATTTATTTAATTAATTAGATATAATTATAAAAATAAACAAATATTTTATAGCCCCATATTTATTTTGACTTATTAAAAGAAATTTGTTATATTAAACTAATATATAAAAGAAAGGAAAGATGTACTTTTAGATGATGAAAAAGTTTATTAAATATATAATAATAAGAAACAATGTAGAGTTTAGGTAATATACAGTGCTGTATTTAATCATACAATTTGAAATCACTGGTTTAATCTATAATATATTTTTGTTTTATTATGACATATACAGATAATAAATATTTGTCAAAGTAACAGTTGTAAGACGCATTATATTATTCAAGAAGACTGCCGGAGACAGTCTCTGTTCCACATCGAAGTTGATAGTAGTTTAAGTGTTTGATTTTAATTTAGAAGATTATTAAATAATTTAAATAACTACTATAGGGGATTAGGTGAGAATTATTTCATTTTGGAAAGGTTATTGAAAAATATGCTAAAAATTTGTACTTACAAAAATAAATTTATTAAATAATATTTTTCAACAAACAAAAAAAGCTACAATTTAACTGATTTTGGTTCAGAAAATGCGAATATGTAACAGCATAAAGATATACAATACTTCATATGTCACTTACATAAACTATTACCAGTTCTGAAAAGTAGCAACGATTCTAAGTTAAGTTATAAATTTTAGGCCTAAATTTTTGTTGGAATATACAGTACAAGTAAATAAATTCCAATAAAAAGCCCGAATCAAGCAATGAACTCGCTTGCAAACTAAGTTATTTAATTTTAAGCCGTGTTGTTTAAGATGTTGTTGTACTTTCGATCATTCCCGAATTGTTGGAACTGTTATAAAGTTATGACAACTTTGGATAACAAACAATTAAGAATAGTAACACGTAATTAACATATTATTTGTAGAGAGAACAAATTAATATTTTCGCGGTATCGGAAGCTATAGACACCTGTGAAAGAGAAACCCACTATATTGAGAAACCCACAACTATGCGAAAATTCCAGAATAACTAGAATTCTGAATTATTCGTGTTCTTAAGATATTTCTGTAAATGCCTGTACTATTTCTGTACTTCTAATACATTTCACGTTTCATTAGTAAAAGTGTTTCTTAATGAAACACTAACTGAATATTGCAAGTATTAAATATATCAACTTGAGCATCAATAATAATAAACTAATGTAACAATTATAAAATAGCGTCATAGAATTTCAATTCCTCATTTGACTCACCAAACGCATCAGTTTCTGATTATTGGTTTCCATCCACGTGGGACATAAGAGAGAAGGAAGTAGTAGAAAGTCATAGAAAGCAAATTAAAGAGCGGTTACCTGCAATCTGCAATTATAACAAGGACAATATTAAAGGGTGGAATAAATAAGCAAATAACGATTAATTTTTATATAAAAAATTAGGTAAAGAAATTATTTTGTTAATCACCCTGGTTTATATATATATATATATATATATATATATATATATATATGTATATATATATATATATATATATATATATATATATATATGCAAATAATCTTACTTATACTTTGTTATAATGTTCAGTGGTTTAATAATTTAAACTTATTAATTCATTGTTGATTATTGACCCTTATTGAAAATTAAATTTAACTAAATGCCATTTAAAAAATGTTACTGAGTGTTAGTTGTTGAGATAGTTATATATACAGATATTAATTGTTTTAATTAATATTATATATCAAATACAAATACTGAAAACAAGCTTTAGTAATATATGATTTTTTAATTATTCCCTTACTATATTATTGAGATAAATATGATTAGCTTAATAAATAGTGGTTGAATTTCGACCACCTCGTAATCACTATCAAGTTGTTAATATTAAGAAAACGCGATGAGAAAATCACAAACCCAATATAACTAGGTTTATTTATCCCTAGTTTTAATTTACAGTTAAATCAAGTAGCCAATAAGACGAATATTTCAATATATATTACCTAAATTAAATTATTTTAACCGTATTGACTGAACTGTGTTGATTCCACGTCCGTGAGATTTAAAGTTTTAAAGAAAAACTTGGAAAACTTCGTAGAAAAGTCCCCTTGATTTCAACGTCATCCCAAATTTATTTGTTGGCTTATTAATCGAATAAGTTGCAGGGTTGGATTATTAGCCGGCTTAATAACCTAAGGTAACCCAATCCTTTCATAACTCCATATATGCTTTAATCTTAAGTTTTGCAGTTGTTTAAGTGTGGACCTGATTCGCTAACACGATATTTCAAATTTAACCTAACACCGAGATGGATCCTAACAATTTTACTGATTCTCCTTGATGAAATAGGCATCCTTTAAGGGATATAATCAAAATACTGCCTATTCGCCATCTTGACTACCATCTGCAGTTCTTCTGTGGTCCTAGGCAGAGATAAATTGTTTCCTTTAATGGTCGAGATATAATTTAAGCACTTTAAAATTAAATAACGCACATTACGAAGTCGATTGACTATGCGACGTCCTCCAATAGTCCCTTTCGGACGCGTATAAAAACTAATTAGAACAGGATACGATAAATTAAGATGGCGTCTCCGCGCTTGATTAGATTAACAAGCGCAAAGTTTATGCGCGAGGCCGTCGAAGCCCGCGAATAATGGCGGGGTGCGTCTCGCATTTTTTCCCTCGTAATCGGCTCCGGTCGGATTTTAGAATAGCCGCGTCGCCGATTTATTAAACCGTTTGACGTTTAATTAAAAATTAAAAACCGGAATTGTTTTTTAATTAATGAGTGTCGGGCAGATAAGCGGGCAATTAAAACGTGGCTACACATGTAAAGAGGAATAACAGAGCCGTAAAACGTGTTCCCGAAATTTCTTATTGGTATTAATGGCTCGGATTTTAAATTATCGAATTGCTTTCCAGCTGTACATGCCAGGACGGGACAAAAACGAGATAGATGAGGTAAATCGAGGGTAAAAGCTTGTACAGAATTGCATGTTTCGAATCGATTTATAGACCAACGCTTGTTGTTCTATATTAATCTGAAATATATACTCTTTTTTATAGGTCAGGATCTTTAACTAATCGTATTTTAGTCATTACAATACTAAACGCTCAGATGTGCACTTTTATAACAATTTCTGATATTGTTAGTATGAAATATTCGTTGATATGAAAGTTTGTTAAAGCCTCTTTGGACCTATGGCATGCAAATATGGGGCTGCAGTAAAACATCAAACCAAGTACTAATCCAACATAGCCAAAACAAGGTTCTGCAATCAATTACTAAAGTTTGCTGACCTCGAAATCAAATGGATATATGAAGTAATTCAAGATTTCGCTTTAAATCATGAAATAATGTTTTTGGTTTTACTTGTAATTACCACTACTAGCAATATTCATTTTCTAGGTGATCATTTAGTACTTGCCTCATAGTAATACCAATAGGTCTCGTTCAAAGCTAATCTGAAATAATATTCTATTTTTTATGCCTTTGAATGTATAACTGCTTCTATTATTAGGAAAAGGAATATACATTAACAATAAACATACATTTTATAGCACTTTCTGATAGATGTTATTATTATTGATATTATAATTTTTATTTCTACGTTATGGTTTAGTTCCTGCCTCATATTAACACGAGGTTAATTGAAAAATCCCCGGCCTGATACATAGATGGCGCTAATAGAATTAAATCAATATGTTTAGCGCTTACACCCAAAAGATGCGTGTATAAATTTGACAGCTGTCGGATCATTAATTTGTGAATTATAGCATTTTGAGTGAAGCAACTTTTGTTTTTGTGAAATAAATTGATAAAAAGGAATTTCGCGTTTTGATAAAATATTGCTTTTTGAAGGGAAGAAATATAATTGAAGCAAAAAACTTGTCTTGATGCCGAGTTTCCGGGCACTGCCCCAGAAAGTCAACCATCAAGGATTGGTATGCTAAGTTTAGACATGGTGAACCGGTACCGAGGAAAACATTTAAAAAATCCACAAAATGATTTTGAATGACCGTAAATTGAAATTGAATGAAATAGTAGACACTCTAAAGATATCAACTGAACGTGTACATTATATCATTTACGAATATTTGGGCATGAGAGAGCTCTGCGGAAAGTGGGTGTCGCAAGACTCACTTTTGATCAAAATCAACGACGAGCTGATGATACGGAGCAGTATTTGAATATGATCAAGCGTAATAAACCCGAGTTCTTGCGTCGATATGTGATAATGGATGAAACATGGCTCCATTATTTCACTCCGAATTCCAATCGACAATCCCAAGTGGACTGCACACGATGAACCCGCTCCAAAGCGTCTGTATGGACCATGGACCAAAGGAAGGACCATCAACAATGACTACTACATAGTGTTATTGGACCGTTTGAAAGACGAAATCTCCGATAAACGGCCACATTTGAAGAAAAAGAAAGTTCTGCTTCAACAAGTCAATGCACCGTGTTATAAGTCAGTGAAAACGATGGGAATAATCCATGAATTGGGCTTCGAATTGCTTCCTCCTCCACCGTACTCTCCAGATCTGTCCCCCAGCGACTATATTCTGTTCTCAGAACTGAAAAGAATACTCGCTGGGAAGAAAATTTCATCGAATGAAGAGGTAATCGCCGAATTTGAGGCATATTTTGAAGCAAAGGACAAATCGTACTACAAAAATGCTAGCGAAAATTATCGAGGTATCTATAATCAGTGTATCACCCTTGAAGGGAATTATATTAAATAAAAAAAACTAATTTTGCCAAAAAAATATGTTTTACTATGGTAAGCCGGAGACTTTCCAATTGACCTGTTACGTTTTTATCTCCTATATATTGAAGATGAACTGCTCAGTCACAAAATAATAATATGCATTATGTCAACCATACCAATTTGAAATAATTTGAGAAAATAGTTGAGTTTTATAACATAAAAAAATATTCAATCGAACCTATTTAAACTATACTTTATCTAACAATTTAGCTAACTAATTATTGTTTTACATCTCAATAAAAACTTTGTATATTCGTGTCAATAATTCGCTGGTATACTTATTGAGTGGAGTAGATAATATTAATATTGTTCTAACTATCATCCCTGATATCGTCTATGTAATATTATCTTTTTCACATATTTGAGGCTGTCTATTATCTACTAGGGTTTGTCTGGATTAGACCTACTGCTTGATATGGTCTTAAAATATATTCAGTCTGATTGATCCTATTTTTATTTTATACTCTTGCAAAAGGACAGTCCCAATATTGAACTAAAAACCCTGCCGCGGTGGGACTTGAACCTGGAGCTAATGGGGTACTGGGAGGAACATCGTTTCTTCTTAACGAACTAATAATAAATAAACAGACTGACTGATGTATTCTTCTATACTTAATTTTTCGCTATATTTGTCTTGTTAATATTTATAATATTCTACAATTTTTAAATGATCAGATAATTGTATTATATCTAATTAATTTAAGTAGCTAAATACTATTTTCATTAAAAAATCAATTCAGTTTTCAATTCAAAATATTAAAAATTACTTTTTACAATTTCTAAATACCAATTTTTTCAATCCAATTGCTAGAAGTTTAGAGAACTTAAAATCTTTTTTGTTGTTGGTTTGTTGTTTTGTTGGTAATATATTTTGATGGCCGGCTTGGTGGCGCAATGGTAAAGGCGATGGGACGGTCCTCCTATTGTTGCGATAGCCGCGGGTTCGAATCCTGCTGGGGCATGGTCGTAAATTTATGCTTGTGATTATTTAAAATTTGTGAATGTTCTAGGCAAGAGTGTGAAATCCGACAAGGAAAATGATAACGCCAGTTACCAGGCTATGTAAAACCGGGAACCTGTCTTCTGGGATGATTTCTAAAGTTGGTCCTCGCCAGCCGGTAGGCTTAATGCTGAGGACCGTGGTTCGGAGCCCAAGTTAAACTTTAGGCCCAGTCCAGATAAACCCACAGTTTTTCAAAGGGGACTGTAAAATATATATAAATAAAAGTATATATTCTGTTAAGTTTCTTATATATTAAATGTTAATAACTATTCACTGAATTTTAATAATTTTATTGCTAATTTTAGCAACAAAATATAAACAGTTTGTACATAAAAACATAAATCCGTAATGTTTACATTTTCGTGAGAAAAGCACAATTCTCCCACGCTTTATTTGCTAAATTTAATCTTCAAGAAACGACTCAAACCAAACCGGAAGCCCGAAAGTGGTAGGATATTTTATTACACAATATATTAGATCCTTAGTTCCCAAAAATGGTTCGAGGTTTCCCCGTGAGATGGCGACACCGAACGGCCTTATATGTTTGGCGGTTTCGATATTTTACCTGGCCTTGCACCGTTCTAGGAAATCGTGATATTTCGAAAAATCTGTGTAATGGATCCCCTCTTATATAACATAATGGGTATTTCTAAAATTGTAGGCGGTTAGTGACCTTATCGACTGTTTGAGTCTTTTTCGTTTCGATTGATTCCCCGAAAGTCGAGCAAATATAACAAACGACTATCACACGTTTTTGTTGTGGTAGTCAAGAATTTTAAGTAAATTATTAGTTCTTTTGATATTTTCAAATATTTTAAAATAATAACATAATAAAATAATATATGATTTCTTTTTTCATTTATTTATTTATATATATATATATATATCTTATATAACAATTATAAAACAAGTTATATAAATTTTATATAACAATTCAAAACAGTAGTGACAGTGATTTACAGTCAGGCAATATTATCGTTCTCATTTTATTGTATTTAAAAAGAGATAGAATGCAACCATACGTTGGTCAACTTGTTGCATTGACGTGAATTGACATCCACAATAATATTATCATTTGAATTTAGCAGCTCGGTAATGGCGCTACACCTTGCTGATCACACATTATATATAAGACTTAATGGCCATGAATGTTCGGCTTTGGTGTCGATGTTGAAAGATGTTCTGGGACTCGTAACCTTTTGTTCTTGGTAGTGTCCTAGTAGATGAACTTTTCTAGACGGCCATTCAAAATATGGCACAGAATACACTTCATGTTTTTTCTGAAGCGGTTTGAACTGGCATTTTAAGTAAATTCGTAGAGTAATCATTTTTCATCCTTCTGTAGTTCTAGAAATAGTTGATTCACTAACTGCTAATCGATCTAAATGTTATTTGAGAGTTTGAGCTGGGTTTTTGTCCAATAAGTCTTGTAAATTATTGTGTTGGAACTTTTTTGGTCCTCCAGGTTGTCTTTTGTCATTGGTATCAAAACCAAAACTTTAAGATCATTATATTAAACTATAATTTTAAATTTCTAAAAGTGTTGAAAATAATGAATGAAATTAAATCAACAAAAGTAATGAATTAGTATTTACATACACTAAATAAATTGATAATAATAATTGCAAAACTGTTACATGTGTATAAGCATTATGTTATAATTATGAAGTACATTTTACTAAAAAGATGTTAAAATCATCGAAGTTAAGAGAAAGGATAGTTTACTTAAAAGTCGGTTACCTTGACACTTTGTATTTCCACCGATAGATATCGCTGATCAAAATAGATGGAAATAAAATACACCTGCATTTGAAAATCTTCCTCAGAACATCTTTCACCATTTTGGAGTACCCAATTTAGGTCTACACATATCGAAATTAAATTTTGGATATATTTTTATGAATTATAAAATAATAAAAAAATGGTAACATAGGAATGCAATAAGAAATTTTTATCAATACAGAGCAAACGATTTCTTGCAATCGAAATTATAATAAACTGTATGAAAAGATACTGGAATATTTATACAATGTGGGGCACCAGATTATTTTGATTGCCTGTAACTTTACTCAAAGAAAAAATAAGTTTAGCTTTCATAGAGAGTTTATTTGGTCTTTACATTTTTGTTCATTATGATTGAAAAATTATATCGGCTAAATGATGACCGTGATTCGATATGCAACACTCGGTACTTTTTGAGGCATTTTTCATGAGAACCTGCAACATATGAGGCTGAATTTCTTCAACTTCATGACGAATATTGTCTTTAAGATGTTGAATCGTTATCTTATCCACATATACTTTTGGTTTTAAAAGACCCCATAAGAAAAAGTCTGGTGCTGTTACATTCGGAGATCTGACTGGCCATGCTAAATGGCCACTTTTGTGGAAAAATGTCATTCAATAATTGAATTTTTGAACGAGCTGTGCATGTTCTGGCCCCATCTTACTGAAACAACATGTCCTCTAGTCCTTGCTCTTCCGATTCAGGCACAAGACAATTTCAAATAATCTTTTGGTACCGTTCAGAAGTAACAATAACTTTGCTCATTTTCAAAAAAATAGGAACCAATCATGTTTCCAGCATGAATACCCCACTATACAGTTGTTTTTAGTGGATGAAATGATGTTTCATGAATTAATTTACGATTCTGCATTCTCCAAAACTGACTGATATTTTGATGTGGCTACTGAGAAGAAAACGGGATACATCGCTCATTACTAATTCAGACAAGAAATCTTCAATTTCACCAGGCAGCCTTAAGATTGCATCACTGTACTCAGCTCGTTGATCAGGATCTCTCGATAGCAATTTTTGCACAAATTGAATTTAATTTAGTACGGCAACATTTACCTTTTATTTATTACATTTATTATATTGAATTGCGTGCAGTAATGTGTAACTGGGAAACACGTTTCCGAATTGATGTTACTGGAAACTCTGCAACACTATCGCGTACTAGAGCCACATTTTCAGCGTTACGAGACGTCCGTTGTCTTCTAGAACGATGCCTGTCTGCTGTCGTACCGTACTGTCAAAAATTCGCATGTAAAGATAAATTGTGGTGTTGTGAGGCACTGGACGATTAGGATATTTTTGAGGCAATTTCCGCTGAGTGGCAATAATGGAACGATTATATTCACTAGATATTGTCACTATTTCTCCTCGTTCTTGTGACATATATTTATCCGTAATGAAATTTTGGACGTCTGCACAACACAATGGTTAAAGCAAAACTGAGCTAAACATCAATCGGGACTTTTGTCCCACTTGTTATATCGATTGTATGAATTGAATTCTACTCTAATGTAAAAGTATCATCACCACACTTGACTTCAGTAGACTTGTTGGAACATTAAAGTTTTATACAATAAGGAACTGAAAATTCCTGACGTCTAATAAAAAGACGTAAACTAGTCGCTCATTGAGATATAGAAGGGATGATAAGCCACTAAACACTCCTTTAGAATAGAAAAAAACAGTGAAATGTATTTAATCTAGATTTAAGCCATTATTCAAATAGTTCCATTTGTTCCTGTTTTATTAATTGCACAAACGTGACCGTCCCTTTGGGTGGTACACTTGACAAATAGATAAAAGGCGTTTTATTTATCGGCGCCAAAAATGTTCATCGGTTCGGCTCTTTACCGAACTGCCAAATTAAGATAAAGTTCAATCCGACCACCCGGGGTGGGGTGGATTGTGTCAGCGTGTAATTGGCAAGTATGCTAAACATTATACGACAATCAGAAGAGGTAGCTACTGTGAAGATAAAACCGTTTGGTCAAAGAATCGCCGTCCTTTGTGGGGGATCCGCGGCCGTTGGTGGTGGCGCAGACGTCGCCTAGTCGGAATTCCGGCTATTGCAGGCGCTCGATAACGAGATGGTGTTCCGAGATGGCCTCAAACATTTTTCCGTTCAATTATCTATAGTTAACGAGGGACAAACTGCGGGTTAATTCGTATTAGCTCGGTGGCGTGACGATGGACGAACCTATAGTTGCGCTAAGGGGTAGGTCTTTAAAGAAACTAACATAAAACCTTCAAAGTCTTTAAGGTTTACATCGGTACTAGTTAAAATGTTTCTTTTAATTAGCCATAAATGTCACATTAATACCCTTTTTCGAATTTTTGGCTGTTATTATAAACTAGAACAGCCCATAGGTTCCAGTAATTAGTATCTAGGGCTATTTGCGGCTCACATACTGATTTTATAAAAATATTCTATAAAGTAAAATTTATTTTTAATTAACAGGTCAATTGAAAAGTCCCTGGCCTGACACATAGATGAGTTAGTTTGTGAATTATAGCATTTTGAGTGAAGCAACTTGTGCTATTGTGAAAAATATTGATAAACAGGAATTTCGCGTGTTGATAAAATATTGCTGTTTGAAGGGAAAAAATACAATTGAAGAAAAAACTTGGCTTGATGCCGAGTTTGCGGACACTGCCCCAGGAGAATCAACCATCAAGAATTGGTATGCTAAGTTCAGATCTGGTGAAATGAGCACCGAAGGCGGTGAACGCAGTGGACGCCCAAAAGAGATTGTTACCGAAGAAAACATTTAAAAAATCCACAAATTTGTTTTGAGTGACCGTCAATTGAAACTGAATGAAATAGCAGACACTCTAGAGATATCAACTGAACGTGTATATCATATCATTCACGATGATGGAAATGAGAAAGCTCTGTGCAAAGTGGGTGCTGCGCGAGCTCACTTTTGAGCAAAAAAAAACGACGTGTTGATGCTTCGGAGCAGTATTTGAAGATGCTCAAGCGTAACAAAACCGAGTTCTTGCGTCGATATGTGAGAATAGATGAAACATGGCTCCATAATTTCACTTCCAAGACCAATTGACAGTTATCCCAGTTCACTGCACAGGATGAACCCGCTCCAAAACGTGAGAGAACGCAACAGTCGGTTGGCAAGATTATGGCGTCTGTATTTTGGGATGCGCATGACATAATTTTCATTGATTACATTGATAAAGGAAGAACCATCAATAGCAACTATTAGATGATGTTATTGGACCGTTTGAAGGACAAAATCGCTGAAAAATGGCCGCATTTGAAGAAAAAGAAAGTGCTGCTTCATCAAGACAATGCACCGTGTCACAAGTCAGTGGAAACGATGGCGAAAATCCATGAATTTCACTACAAATTGCTTCCTCAACCACGATATTCTCCAGATCTAGCTCCGAGCGAGTATTTCCTGTTCTCAGATCTCAAAATAATGCTCGCTGGGAAGAAATTTTCGTCGAATGAAGAGATGATCGCCGAAACTGAGGTCTCAAACTCATACCTCAAAAACATGCATTTTATTGTAAAACACGGTGCCGAATACATTGACTTACATCCAATATATTCGGGTGTTGCGCAGGACAGTGCTTTTGGTGCATTGATTTTTTTTAGCCCATTTATTGTATACAGCTGACCTACCGACCTCATGAAACCGTACTCTTGTAACGTATGCTGACCATGGCAGCGATTTTACCATCACTATTAATTGGATACTTGCCAATATCAGCTACAAGAATCCTCCAACTTCATCTTAACAAAGTCGAATTGTGGTTGAAAACGTGGCGTATCAAAACAAATGAGACAAAATCTACACATGTGACATTCACCGTTTGTAGAAGACCTTGTCCCTCAGTAAAATGGAATAATCATGAACTTCCGCCAGCAGAGAACGTTAAATATCTGGGAATGCATTTTGATTGACGTATGACATGGAAAACACATACATAAAACGCAAACATCTTGGGCTTAAACTAACCCAAATGTATTGGCTGATGAGGTCGTAAATCTAAATTATCTCTAGATAACAAGGTTTTGATATATAAGTCAATACTTATGCCCACTTGGACCTATGTCATTGTACTGTGGGGTACTACTAGCAAATCTAACATAGATATCATCCAGAGGTTCCAGAATAATGTGTTGCGAGTCATCGTCGATGCCCTATATTACGTGTCCAATAAACTGATTCAGCGCAATATCCCCGTAGAACCCATAACGAGTGTGATTCAGAGTGTTAGTGCGAAGTAATCTGAAGGACTGTTAGTGCATCCCAATGCAAACGTGCGTAATGACAGTGTAGTGTGTAGACTCAAACGAAAACTACCATACCAACTGATAGAGTGAGGTTTAATAATCTTTAGAAAAGTTAAAATAGTCTTTTGAACAGTATCTAGAATAACTTTTAGATTATATAGTAATATATACATATATATATATATATATATATATATATATATATATATATATATATATATAACGGAAATCATATAATAATACTTATTGTCCACGGACAGATTGTTGAAGTTCTACGAGATTAATAAAAAAGATAATTGTCGACAACCTAATCAGAACCTCTCACGACCACATTAAGCACAATTAATTACCATTATAATTTCGTTCGCTTTTGTTAAAGATCATTGGGACCAAGGCGCGTCCCTAAACAATCATAAATTCGAAAATAACCGCTGTTTTATAACGTCTACCGAAATGAATTGCTTTATCCCCATGTAAGCATTAACATATTCGGAGTAACTTGAAACCGGTATCGCGTGTAGGTAATCAAATCCGTATCAGATTTGTAAACGCGAAGCCGCAGCGTCGTTTAAGACGGTAGATTTATTCATAAAAGGATTATATCTGCTTCCTTTTTTATTCGACCACGAACGAAATGAAAGCGACACATTGCCTCTATTTTTACGGGCAATTTATTTAATTAGTCTGTTATCTACCAGACGATGTTCGGAATTTCGTATTTTCTTATTGCAAAAATATATTTAAAAATTAAGTAAGTGATCCTGATCTTTTGTTAAGGTCAAAGACGCAACATTTTCTATAACGATCCTCTTCAATTAAGCCATATTTTCGATTTACGGCCTAAAATGTTATTCTATTTCTCTTTTCTCTCTTTTCCATTTCTTCTTGTTTTATTCATAATGTGCTCATAAAGTATCTGGTTTAGATTTGCCTGTGAGTGTTTTATGTGCATATTTATTACTTATTGTTACATATGAATTGGAGACATTGGAAACAATTAGGGACATTTTTAGTAATATATTTTACGTAATATATATGTATGTACAAATTTTAAAAAAATATGTATTTTTAATTAAACTTATTTTACAATTCCTATAATTTTTAGATAAAATTCCACCGAAACGATTATCGACTTCGGAGACTGATGAAAAGTATTACTTCGTATAGAAACTAGAGAGAAAATTGTTGAAAAATATAAGACAATGGGACTTGCGATATCTACCATTCAAACTATTCGCGATAAAAAAAGAAGACATTAAAACAAATTAGCAATCCGCCGCAACTTTAACTGTCTCGAGATTAACACGTCAAAGAAACTGGATTATGGAAAAAAATATATTGATTATGTGGATTGAGGACTATAACAAACGGAGAATACTTATAAGACAAATGACTATCCAGGAAAAAGCTTTAAGTATTTTCGAAAATTAAGAAAATGGAGACACCGATGAATCTGCTGAAGATGTCACATTCTAAGTAAGTCGAGGATGGTTTGAAAAATTTAAAAATAGATTTAATTTGCATAATTTGAAAATGAAAGGTGATGCAGCTAGCGTCGATGAGGCCGCATTTAAGGAATATCCCAATATTTTAATGGAAATTATTGAAAGAGGTAGTTATAAACCTGAACAAATGCTAAATATCCTTCTTGAAAACGATCCTAAAGTCGTAACGTAGCGCTAAGGTTTTTCGAGGAATTAACTCAGCCATTAGCTGTTATAAATCAACAATGTAGGATAACTTTTTTATGCCAAGCCCATCACTGCCACCGAAAAATGATGATGACAATGATCTGCAGGTTACCATTACTTCATCGTCTTCAGATTAAAGCTATTTAATACATATATATATATATATATATATATATATATATATATATATATATATATATATATATATTGTTGCTTTTTGGATTCTGTTCTTATTTTATGTAAAAATGCATGTATTTTCGATTTAAAAAAATAGAAAGATAAAATGCATTTTGAATGATAAACAAATTTGGAACCAATCCCATTGAATTTGTATGAGTTTGTATTCGAATAATTGATTCCTTATACGACTTTTCGTTTTGCGGCCAAATTTGATGAAACATATCTGGGTTTACTAATATTTATTACTGTTTAAACAATAGACTAGATGACTATTTTTGAAAAGCACTTTATGACAATTCTACTTATTTACTTTACCCGGTATGTCTATCGATACACGATAGATATTTTATCGCGTATCGATCGTGTCAGAACCCCTAATGTAATTATAAATTGCTAAAAATCACAAACAGTTGTGTATTTTCATTCCAGGCAAAAAAAAATTGTAAAGCGGGACCAGCTAATATAGTTTGAATATCGGAAATTTATTCAAAGTATTGCTTTATAATAATATTTATATAATTCTGATGTAGATATTTACTATTTAAGTGCCTTTAATTATGTCTGAAGTGTAATTAACCTAATATCGAGATAAATAACACTGTTGGTAACATTTGAGGTTAGGCCTCATTTGCTTCGTTTATTGTGTATATGAGTCCCTAATAATTTTATCCTTTTCGCAGTTACAAAATAATATACAAAATTATATTCAATATAGAGTAGCTGCGTAACTCAATCTTATTAAGAGAATTGGCATTTTTGCGCTCATTTAACTATATCTACGACATAGACGACCACAATCAGAACAAGTTTCGATAACGCGAACGCACAAAACTATCCATACGTGCTAAAAACCCACCCATCACAAATAATGGTTACTAATGGTATTGCCTTCAGGTGATTTATTAAGGAAATTGGCATTTTTCGAGATAAAATCGACTATCTAAAAGCAGTGAAAACCACCAAAAAGACAGACTGTATTCAAACTTCAGCCCTAAATATGTCCAATAATGACATTAAAACATGAATACCGTAAAATAACAATTGCGCCATCAATAGTAGAAAAACGCCATTCTCGAACGTCTTTCCGAACGTAAGAATTTTTATTGTTAAACTTGAAATATATTCGGAATTACTGAAATTATCAGCGCGAAATAAAATCGCCGAGAAGTAGCTGTATTAAAAATTAAAGGAATTACGATAATTGGTTGGCGATCAGGAATCTTATCAATTCTGTTCGATCCAGTTCGGAACAAATAAAACCATTAACTGAATAAATGCAACAATGCCTTTATAGTTACCGTTAGTCCGAAATGCGCAGTATTAAAACTTACTATATAAATAAAATGTATTAAATAATTTATATTCAGTCAAAATCATCTTCAAAAATTAAGTTACTAAACTTTATAATTCGATGAAGTATGCCATATCAATATTTAGCCTGAATGTTAATAAAAAATAGCATGATTTGAATTGAAAAAATATGTTGGTTAAATGGAAATAAATATTTATTTTTCGTGTATAAAAATTTAGTGTACGACCAGTTGTGCAACCTTAAAATGTGTAGTTTAGTTAAGGCTTAAGGTGTACAAATGTCAACACTATTTTGAATGAATATTTCAATAAAAATAAAGGATGCGAGAAAGTATAACACTAAAATGATATTTATTGTTCATACCTTGGCCAGATGAACACTGAACACTGAACACGAACGATGAAGACTTCATGACGAACAATCATATGTTGCTGCATCTATCTGTTTTGTTTTAAACAATTGTATGTCAACAAAAAACGCAACGTTATTGCCGCAAATCACATAACCTATATTAAAAAAACTGGCCTATAAAAAATCTGAAAGAATAATCTTTTAAATTGCCTTGAAACAATAGCAGGAATGTTTCTGACTGAAGCAAAACACTTAAATTTATTACCAGTGAAAGTACATAAAACATGAATTTGCTATAATATTTACCATGACATGATAAAATCCCCATATTTTCTCTGCATAATATTAATCCTCAATCAGTATGGGATTTCTCATAAGTTAGGGAGTTTCCCACAATTTGGCAACGCTGAATATAATTTTATACCACATTTTGAATGAATATTTTAATTAAAAAAGGGTGCAAGGACGTATAGATTAAGATAATATTTATTGTTCATAGTTTGGACGGATGAACACTGAACACAAATGATGAAGACTTCATGAAATATTGTTACATCAATTTGTTTTGTTTTAAACAATTATATGTCAACACCAAATGGAACGTTACTGCCGCAAATGACTTATCCCATATTATAAAAAAAAACTCGCCTATAAAAAAATCCTTTAAATTGCCGTGAAACAATAGACTATCGACGCGAAACAATGGGAAATTTACCGGAGGCGAGAGAGATAAAATTACCGCTGGTCTGATATAGAAATAAATAACCATTCGTCGGAAATATTTGTCTTTTCCTCGAAGGGAAACGCAACGTCCAGCGATAAAAACCCACTCTCGATTGGTCGATCTAATTTAGAAATATCTGGGATATTTCATGGCATTCCGAAAGTTTCGTTTTTTTTTAGTTTTTTCCCTCGAAAAAAAAAGCGCCGCATTTGTCGACATAAATAATACACTTTAACTGTCCAATTAAGAAAAAAAAAGTTTCCTCAATTTGTTTCCGAGATAATTGACATTGCGTGTCTTTCTCTTTGCGGTTTTAGTTCAATTCTCTCTCGCTTAGTATGAAAGGGATGAAACGGTAATGTATTTAAATAAATGGAGTGAAATTGGATCACGAGAATAATTACGATTGTTGGTCTAAATTGACAAATATATATAGTTTGTCTGGTGGTCTAAGAAATAATTATAATACGTAATGATGCGACATTAATTTAATCTGTCTACCATCGAGTAATCTTAGACCATGTATTTCTCTGACTATCCAACATAACAGGTAAATTGAAAAGTCCCCGGTCTGACACATAGATGGCGCTACTAGAATTAAATCCATATGTTTTTTAGTTAGTCCTAACCCTCAAAAGATGCGTGTATAAATTTGACTGCTGTCGAATCACAAACTAGTGTGAATTATAGCAATTTGAGAGAAGCAACTTTTGTTATTGTGAAAAAAATGGATAAAAAGAATTTCGCGTATTGGTAAAATATTGCTTTTTGAAGGGAAAAATACAGTTGAAGTAAAAACTTGGCTTGATGGCGTGTTTTCGAACAATGCCCCAGAAAAATCAACCATCAAGGATTGGTATGCTAAGTTTAGACGCGGTGAAATGAACACCGAAGTTCATCGTCTTTGGTGGGCGCCCAAAAGAGGTTGTAACCGACGAAAACAATAAACAGATCCACAAAATGATTTTGAATGACCGTAAACTGAAACTGAATGAAATAGCAGGCTTTCCAAAGATATCAAGTGAACGTGTACATCATATCACTCACGCATATTTAGGTATGAGAAAGCTTGGTGCAAAGGGGGTGCCGCGTGAACTCACTTTTGACAAAAACAACGACGAGTTGATGATACGAAGCAGTGTTTGAAGATGATCAAGCGCAGCAAACCCGAGATTTTGCATCAATATGTGACAGTGGATGAAACATCGCTCCATTGTTTCACTCCGAAATCCAATCGACAGTCATCCGAATGGATTGCACACGATGAACCCGCTCCAAAGCGTGGGAAAACGCAACAGGCGGCTGGCAAGGTTATGTCGTCTGTATTTTGGGATATGCATGCAATAATTTTCATTGACTACATTGAAAAAGGAAGGAGCATCAACAGCGACTATTACATAGTGTTATTGGACCGTTTGAAGGACGAAATCACCGAAAAACGGCCGCATTTGAAGATAAAGAAAGTGCTGCTTCACCAAGACAGTGCAGTGTGTCACAAATCAGCGAAAATGATGGAAAAAATCCATGAATTGATCTTCGAATTGTTTCCTCATCCACCATATTCTCCATATCTGGCCACCAGAGTCTATTTCCTGTTCTCAGATCTCAAAAGAATGATTGCTGGGAAGAAATTTTCGTCGAATAAAGAGATGATCGCCGAAACTGAGGCCTATTTTGAAGCAAAGGACAAATCGTTCTACAAAAATGGTATCGAAAAGTTGGAGGGTCACTATAATCAGTATATTATCATATGAAGGGATAAGCATATCACTTGAAGGGAATGTTGAATAAAAAAAACTAATTTTGCCAAAAAGTCTTAATGTATCCGCATCTGTCAATGTTTTTTTTTGCGGCAAAATGACATAAATCGGTTATTTCACATAACGGGTGCCGGATTCCTAAAGCAGTGTCAGGTATATACCTCGGCACCCATCTTGATGATAGGTTAAACTGGAAATATCATGTTATATAAAAGGGCCCATCAGAGTCAAAATCAAGCAACTGTGCTGGTTAGTCGGAAGATGCTCCCAACTTATCCAGAATCAAAGAGATTAGATTTTTAACCAATTTTGATTTATTGAGTGGAAATATCATGTTTAGTGCAATCCAAATCGCCTAGTAATTCGACATTTCACGAAACAATATTTTACGATTAATGATTAATTTACGACCAATGCTTAGTGCTATGTGAACAAAAGATAGTTACACGATGGCCTCGAAGATTTATCCAAGATTTCCATTTAAAACATGAAGTAATATCACTAAATCACAGCAATGTGGAAGCAATATAGAACTGGGCCACATACAGGAAACCAGTTTGAAGCGAATCAAACCGCAGCAATGTATATAGTGTAAAGTACTACTCCTAATTTTAGCTTAAGTAGTTTAATTTTATTTTATTTCGGGAAATACAAACAAATTAAAAAATACAAATTGTTTGTGTATTAATGCAGGTACTACAGAATAGTAGTAATAAATTAAGTTGTAATTTATAATTCTACTAAGCATACCTAATGTAAGATTTAATTAATTAAATATAACAATGATTTGTTAATTGCATTGGTCTCACCTACAGTTAAAGATTATTTCAAGAGCCACACATCTTTCAGAGAAATTTATTTGTTCTATCATCCCGAGGCAAGTAAATTAAGGGTATCTGGTGTATCCACTTTGCTGAATAAGTATTTTATATATTTTTGTAGGTTTAATCAGAAATCGAGTTTCAATCAGATAACAAGCATTGAATAATAATGTACGGTCTAAACCATAAAACCATAAAAATTAGGACAAATTCTGCATTGTATTAATTAATTAATCTATTCGGATAGTGTGCAATTGAGATATAGAGAATAACAAGAAAAAGAATTATAACTTATGAAATAAAAAATGGACAAGGAGGCTTTAAAAAATGAGTACATCTTATTATAGTTGATGACGATTTCTTTTCTTTTATTAAAAGTACGCCAACACGTGTCACGTGTCTTTGATCAGACGCACGCACAAAGGAACATCCACATCTAAGAAATGTAAATAGCAATGAAACTATACACTTACATCCCTTATCTGTACTTAGATATTATTTCGGATTTCGTTAGGGTACCGACATACCTACCGCCATAAAAACTCTATAATTCTGGTGCCGTACGCGTTGCACGCTCGTGTGTATAGGAAGTTGCACAATGGCCGCAGACCCCCAAAGTGCATTTTGAAATTCCACCTATTTCCTCTCGGGCCGTCGACCAGATTCGCGTGCCTCTACTTTCGAGCTTTCATTCTGCGTCGGCCTTTTGTCGTGACGTTCATTGTTCATTTGCGTCGTAATTATAGTTCTCATGTTTGTCCTTCCAGTCTTTCGGTCGGGCAGCACTAGTTTTTGTCTCTATTCAAGGCTACGTGATTTATAGCGGCTGCTGGACGCGCCATTTAGACCGTACAAGAGCCCGGTTGATCTCTAGGACGTTTTATTTCTTTATTTCGTGTCATTCCGCTAGGTTTGAGTCCGATTGCTTTAATTTGACAGTTATTGTTAGTCGGAAAATACTCGCATTTGTTAATAAAATGGCAATTTTTCGATATATTACCTATCCTTTGTCCCTTTTCTACACTTTTACTTTGAAAAAATTAGGCCTAAATAAACATAAAATAACGTATGACAAAGTTCTTCCATTAATTATCAATACTTACCGATACGTAACCAACAAAATTATCCAAAACCATTAGAAGTTTCACTAAAATAATATTACTAAATCACAGAAACGTTGAAGTAGTACAGCTACTGGAAAACATCATATAAAACTATGTGAAGTTACTATTATATGAAATTCTCAGGACTTTGATCTGGAAAACATGTATTCTATTTATATTACTATTCACGGAAAAGCCCCATAATTGATTTCCGTTTGTCCATATAGGTTTTGATAATTGTTTGTATAATAGCAATGTATTATGTACCGACAATTGTGATTTTTTTCCAATTAACTAATATATTCTTTCCATTTATTTTATACATGTTGCTTCTGGCAAAGTTTTACATCAAAATTTATATTTTGCTGTAATATTCTTACCTTGATACATTTTTAGTCATTTGTCATTAAGGAAAAGCCTAATTATCTTTGAATCTTCTAATATGGTTATATAAATAGAATACATATAATGCAAGACACATATATTTTTACCTCGTATACTATTATTAATCAACACCATTATTGTACTGTAATATCTTACCTTAACACATTTTTAGCCATTTGTCATTAAGAAAACAGCTTAATTATTTTTGAATCTTCTAATATGGTTATATAAATAGAATACATATAATGCAAGACACATATATATTTACCTCGTATACTTTTATTAATCAACACTATTATTTTGCTGTAATATTCTTACCTTGACACATTTTGAGCCATTTCTCATTAAGGAAATATCTAATTATCTTTGAATCTTCTAATATGGTTATATAAATAGAATACATATAATACAAGACACATATATTTTTACCTCGTATACTATTATTAATCAACACTATTATTGTACTGTGATATTCTTACCTTGATACATTTTTAGCCATTTGTCATTAAGGAAATACCTAATTATCTTTGAATTTTCTAATATGGTTATATAAATAGAATACATATAATACAAGACACATATATATTTACCTCGTATACTATTATTAATCAACACCATTATTGTACTGTAATATTCTTACCTTAACACATTTTTAGCCATTTGTCATTAAGAAAACAGCTTAATTATTTTTGAATCTTCTAATATGGTTATATAAATAGAATACGTATAATGCAAGACACATATATATTTACCTCGTATACTATTATTAATCAAAATATTATTATATTACTGTAATATTCTTATCTTGATACACTTTTAGCCATCTGTCATTAAGGAAACACCTTGATTATCTTCGATTGTTATCTATTCAACCTTTAAAATAACTTAAAACTCTCTTAGATAAAAAAGGAAACATATAACACCAAATTAAATATTGCTTCTCAATCAGTAATTATCAAGCTAATGATTAAAATAATGATTATAAACTATACTCAATGATTTGATTTCTCAATACCATTTCTTTACTTTGTATATATTTTTACTTAGTTAACTACTTGTATATATTACTGAAATTTGCTTACCTTTACATTTTTTATCCATTTGTGATTGAGGAAACACCTTAATTATCTTTGATCCTTATCCAGAGCCCTATTAAAAAGAAAAACAATGTGTATCAATTTAAAATGACTTTAAAAAATTTAAAGCAATTGTATTTATACCTTCAAAATGCTAGTTAAGAGAATATTTAGTAAGAAGCAATATAAATATGATACACGTATTTTTGAATTTTTTGAAGGCCTTAGATATATCGTGTATATCACATAACTGCGAATATATTTATATAGAGTACATATAATCGCCCTTCTAAGTTACCCTGTATTGTAACTCCTGAATAACATTGATGTATTACCAAACCCCTTGAATGTACATAGTTTGTAAGAAGTCAATGCTAGGTGTTATTTATAGGTAAAGGGAATGTTTACAGATTAGCAGTTTTCCTTTACAAATTAAGCAAGCACCAATAGAGTCACTGTAGAGGAAAATTAGCAACAAATTTAAAAAAGCATCTTCCAGAGTTAAGAGGCACTCTCTTTTAAGGAAATACATGATACGATACGGTATATAATATTACGTAAGGGATTGAATTGTAGCTATAGATGGTAGTCAAAAAGTCTTGATGACTGATAAATATTAAAGAATGTTCTATGTTGAAGCATACAACAGGAAATTGAATATATTAATAAAGGAGCAAATATTAGCATTTAGTTTGTTATCTATTTTTATTATTTTCTATAAATAATAAGAAGTTCTGTGTAATTTGCTTGTGGATAAACAATTAGCTGTGCAATATTCTGTCCATTTCTGTTTATGTGTATGATAATATGATTACAATATATGTATATAGTATAAAAATTAGGTACTATTATAAATATCAGAATGTTATTTAGAAATTATGGTAAATATAATGTTAATAAAATAAAGGTATTGTTTTCTCTACATTGCTGAACAAAACGTTTTTTATTCATAATTGAAATTAATTTTAATCAAATCTCTATGATAATTATATCAAATAGTCAGCACGACTTGCATTTTATTTTCAGTTCACTTCTTCATAATATATAAAAGGGTGGTTCTAAACTTATGTTGTATACAATTCACAATATTCATTCATTCCAGGAGTGTTTGTAACAGATTCATCTAGCCATAAGTACCCAATTTTATATTTCGATATATTTTATTCTACTGACTTAACTTAAAAACTACATATACGTTTCACCAGATTAACAGCGTTATAGATTTGATTTTTTTTCAGGAACACTATTCGACATTTAGAATAGTGTTCCTGAAAACGTGCATTATCGGCATGTATTACAATCATATCATAAAAAAGCCGTTGAAAGTCATCGTTTGCTGGTTGAGGATTGCGGTGAGTATAAAATGTATGATTTCAGTGTCAAGACGAAGAACATACTGACTGAAAACGCTTTAAGATATAATATTTTAGTAGCTGAAAGTAATGGAAAAGGTTCATAGATCTAGATAAAGGTAAGAAAGAAAGTTATTTCGGCACCGAATAGTCACGAGTGAGGAAAACTGGATATTCCGATAATCCCTACCATAATTCATCTAGTACAAAGTCAGATCGCTGTCTGGTGTAACCAGGTCTGTGTCGTATATTATAAACCTTTGGAATTTAAAAAATGGTTCAGTGAATGGTTTTGCTAAAAAGAGAAATTGCCCTTTTGGAATGACATCCAATTACTATATCAGTAATTGGATATGTGGTATGTGTCAGATATTTATTTTGATGTAGTTAGATGGCATCCTAGGTAGGCGAAAGAGTTAAGAAATCGGACATTGTTGAAATGATAGGTTGGTTTCAAACTAAGTGAAAGCAAACCGAAAAAAAAGCATGAAAATATTCATATGTGACAGAAATATTAACAGAAAAATAATGACTGACGATGCATAACACACTTATCTATGAAAAATAATAATATATACAATTTATTAACAATAAAACATTAAATTTATTTTAAAAAATGTATTCATAATCGCTGCACATTCCGCGTATTAGCCAACCGACTGACGAATGAACCCATTTACAATCCATTTCCGGCTACATCGATACGAGAAAAAAACGTTATTATTGCGCAGAAAACGCGAGACACGAAAACAAAAGAAAAACACTTAAAAACGCCATGAATATGCAGGGACCATTAAAGCTCAGTATAAGCGCGGCCTAGCGTGCCCTTTTCGTACAGTCTGTTGGCTTTCTGATGCCATTTATCTCGAAAATATGAGAGAGTGATAGATTCAGTTCTTAATCTAGGTAGTTGGGCCGATATTCTAGGCCCCCTTGAAAGAGATCCGACAGATTTCTTTGTTTATACGCTAGATATTCGGTCTTTTTGACATAATACCGGCGCCGACGATGTATATGGTATTGTTTTATGGTGTGATACACGTATCAGAGGGTCTAGATTTTCACTCAGATTAGAATACGTTCCGTCGAACGGCCCGGCTCGTAGAAACAAAACGAAGATTATGGTAATTATCTTAAATGCGGGCGATATGTCCCGGATTGCGAGATATCTTAAAGGCCGGGGATATAACGATGGAAGCTCTCTTGATATTTCGTTGGAAAAGTCTTATTTGTCGGTTTTCTCTTCGAGATTATTTCAACAAATTGTTATCTAGCCGTATCATTAATGTTAATGGGTAGCGATTGATCAAATGATTAGGTTATCTGATATAAAAACTTATCTCTGAAAATAATTGATATATAAAAAGTGTTCTTATATATCGAAACATCAATTTAGAGGTTTTCAATGCGTTTTTTTACACTTTTTAATTATGCACCATTACTTTATGTATATTATTAGGGGTTGAAATTAATCTTATTGATATTAAAAGGTTTTTTCTATAAAATAAAATAAAATTATTATTACGCGAGACACTAAGGGGCAATGCCGTGATAGAAAACAAGGTATTTAATCAACCCCGTCAAATATGTCATTACAAATGGCTTATAAATAACTAACAATAAAAAGATATTTTCCCATTTTTAGATCGTAATATAAATAAACTTGTTGTAGCTTGAGTAAAACCATTTGGAAAAAGAAAACAAGCTTTAATTTACGTCTAGTTATTTTGAATAAAAACCAATAGTATATTCAAAGTTTCTTTGTACACACGTAATCAGGATGTTTAATGTATTGCCTACCACAATTTGTAAATTTCTTGTAGAATCAGACAATATTTTCCTTCTCATTTTAATCTAGTTAAAAAGAGACATAATGCTGTGTGAAAATGAATTCGAACGTGAAAATTTATTTAGCCTGCCAAAGATAAAAAATCCCAACTATAGCATCAACAAAGGTTGTAATGAAGCAATGGCTTTCAAAACATGTACCAAGTTTTGAAGAGATTATGCTAAAAACTGAACAATTTCAAATTGTTCAGGAGTTCATTTATAAAATATTTCATTGCGTTTATATGCGTTATAATAAGCCCGAAAAAAGATATGCAGTAGATCATGTGACTGAACAATATGGTCGCATAGTATTACGACTTCCTCCCTATCACTGTATATTCAAACCAATTGAGTTGATATGGGGGCTAGCGAAGACTTATAATAGACAGGCTGGTTGATAAGGACATTCCATTACGAACTGTTTGGATATGTGGAAGAAAGTACTGTCGACCATAACACCTTCGGTTTGCATGAACTCGATAAGACATACAGAGGAAGAAATTGATAAATGATGGAATAGTGAATATGATTTAGGCAGATTGGAAATTAACAGTTTAGAGGTTGACTTGAACAGTGACTCGGAAAGTGTCAGTGACTAAAGCAAACTTTCAGCATATGTAATAATGTTGGGCAACATGAGAAATAGGTTAGAATGTATATTGTGAGGAGAGGATACAGATTAACTGTTTTGTAGATATGGTAAATGTATTAGGTAGAATTCAGATAGTAGCATAAAAAATAAAAGATACAGTAATATAAAAATGACTTGACAAGTAAACACACCATCGAAAGAAACAAGAACTAAACTTAAAAAGTTAAATATACTCTCTAATGAAAGTAAAATACATTAACTTGATATATAAGTGCTAATTAGGTGGATTAGGCGTCCAGTGGGATTCTTCATGTTTCCTCTACATAAACAAACGTGCCTAGAACTCTCACCTATGGGTGGTATGGAAAATAGTTCAATGTAAATATATTCCATCTTTCACTCAATTTACGTATGCCATCAAAGCACTGCTCAGACAAGTCACCATTCTAAATATGTTTTCACCGGTTTTTAAACAAGTGGGGCATTGTCATACTGAAGAATAACATTATTACTTCTTTGCTGGTATTCAATCCGTTTTTTGAGCAGTGCTCGGTTCAAACGCATCAATTATAGTCGATGCTGATTGATGCCCCATTGATGTTTTGATTAGATTTTAGCAGCTCATGGTGTATCACATCACGCTGATCCCTCCAAATATAGAGCATTACTTTGAAGCCATGAATATTCGGCTTTGCCGTTAATGTCCATGCATGATCATGTAATGTCCAAGATTTTCGCTTTGTATTAGCGTAATAGATCCACTTTTCATTACCAATGGAAAACAAATGCGAAAAACCATTCCAGTATGCGGTTATCTAAGAATTGTTTTACTTAGGTCTTCATGTTTCTTTGTGTTTTTAATTTCCTGAGTCACTATCGGTATCTAACAATCGCGTATATCTACGATACCTCCCGGAACTTGCTTTTGAATTTTTAAATTTTATTTTTATTACGGAACATCCCCATAATATATTTTGTGGACCATATATGTTTTAGAACCTTCTTGTATAACAGCAATTTATTATGTATGGATAATTGTGATTTTATTTTAATTAACCAATGCGTTTCTTCTATCTCAGTGCCAGTTCTTAAAAAAAAACCGTTGACATAGGGCAGCAGTTTTATTGCATATGTTAAACATTTTACAAGTATTTCGGTGTTCTTTATAAAGAACCATTTAATTTGGATTCCACGGATCCTCCCCGATTGTGTACTATTTTGTTATCGGGCCCCGTATACCTCATCATCTGTCCGATCTTAAATTTTATGTTCTTATTTTATTGGTTTCATAAACATTACCGCAACTACTCACTCCTCGACTTTTATCATGTATTAATCAATTGAGTTATACTGAGCCAGCTAGATAAATTGTATGTGATAAGTGCTCGTCTATAGGTATTCTCAGAAGAGGTGACAGTAGACCGTTTGTTACCTCTATTATTTTCTTTTGTAGTCTATAACCGAAAAGATCGATTTTTGGTGTTTTTTTTCCATCGCCATGTCTCAAAGTCTGGGTATTTGGTCCCGCACTGGAAGCTAGTAAAAACTGACCGAAAAGCATAAATATTGTATTTTCAGTTTTATTATATTTGAGTTACATAATGACTGTGACCTAATTTAAAAATACTGGCGGTTTTTTGGAGAACAAATTTTTCAAATTTTTAGTAAAACTGTACATTATAAGACAATATTTTTGAAATATTTCTGGTAGTACAAAATTACATTTCGTACAGATTACACGGTATGTTGATTGATTGAATTAATAAATAAATAGAAATGTATTGTAATGTTAAAATTATTTTCTTGTTGTGAGTAAATTCATTCATATATCAATTATTAATATATTTGTATATCTGCAGATGAGGTTTTTACAAAATTATTTACTCATTATTTATAACAGATTTACGCTGCCTTGGTACCTGGATTGTACTGTTCTGCTCGGGTATGTATCTGGCCTTTTAAATGACCTATACTACAGATTCCTTCATTAAAAATTATTAAACATATGCGACTAAATTAAATTATTAGGAAAAATCGAATATAATATTTCCTCAAACCATTTTATCCGTAGCTGAGAACTTGAATCAGATAAAATAATGTACACTGGACAAAAGTTCCGTTAGCATTTTGATTACCTATAATTTTGCTCAAAGAAAGGTAAGTCAGTTTGGTTTTCATAGAAAGTTAATTTGGTCTTTTTTTCGTTATGATTGAAAAATTATATCGGCCGAATAGTGACCGCGATTCACTATGCAACTTTCGGCTCCTTTTAAGGCATTTTTTATGACATCCTGCAACATCTGAGGGAATTTCTTCAATTTCGGTCGAATATTGTATATTAAGATGTTGAATCGTTTGAGGCTTATTCACATAAAATTTTGATTTTAAAAAACCTAATAAGAAAATGTCAGGCGCTGTTAAATCCGGAGATACTAGCAATGCTAAATCGCTTCTTCGCAAAATTGGTCTTCGTGGCAAAACATCATTGAATTGTTGAACGAGCTTTGTTTAGATTGTTGCTGAAACCACATGCCCTTGAGTCCTTGCTCTTCTATGGCACAAGAAAATTTCGAATCCTGTCTTGGTACCGTTCAGCAGTAACAGTAACAGCAAGACCTTGGTCATTTTCCACAAATAAGGACCAACGATGTTTTCAGCAAGAATTCCACACCATATAGTTGTTTTTAGAGGATGCAATGATGTTTCATGAATTAGTTGAGGTTTCTGCGTTCCCCAAAACCGACTTTTCTGTTTATTGACGTGGCCACCGAAAATCCGCTTCATCGCTCATTATCAATATCGACGAAAAATCTTCAATTTCACCAGACGTTAAGATTGCGTTAAATGTACTCAACTCGTTGATCAGGATCTCTCGGTAGCAATTTTTAAATTAATTGAATTTTGTGCGGGATCATTTTCAAAACCGTTTTCAAAGCTTGCCTTAAACTGCGTGCAAAAATGTGTAACTGGGAACCACGTCTCCGAATTGATCCAGAAGATTACATCCACCAGAGCCACATTGTCAGCGTTACGAGACGTCCGTTGTCTTCCAGAACGAAGCCTGTCTGCTGTCGTACCGTACAGTCGAAAATTCGCATGTAAAGGATAAATTGTGGTTTTGTGAGGCATTTGACGATTAAGATTATTTTTCATTATTTCCGCCGAGTGCAATAATGGAACGACTATTTTCATTAAATATTATAACCATTTCTGCTCGTTGTGGCGTATATTTATCCAATAAAATTTACATAACAAGATGGCCCACCCTTTATAATGGGAAACAGTATCATTTGGTATGACGTTAATATACCTTTTTCTTTCTATCTATGTTGTATTTGTTCTGATGCTACTGAACACTTTTAGTTTTTGTTTAAAGTTTATTTTTTAAATCGATTACCCCGTGTAAATTAATACGGCTGGAATTTGTGTTGGTGGGTCTACCTACAAGAAGGCGTAGATAATTAGCTATCCAATAGAAATCAATAAACTAATCGACACGAAACGCTTCATAAACAAAAAATACGTCCGCCGTTGAAGTAGGCGAAGCGTGCCAGACAAGGTCGCGTGTTGTCGCGCCACGTTGCCACGTCGCGTTCTTTCGAACGAACGCCAAACGGCCGAACGCAGGAGGGTTCCGGAAGAATAAGCATTTCCCCCGATTACGTTGTAACGTTCCGATAGGACATCGGACGAAAATTTAAACGCAACGAGTCACTTATGAAAACTGGGCTGGCCACACACATCGTCAACACCAATTACAATATTATTAAGAGGCACTCGGCCGCTATTACTTAAAAACACACAATGCGGAATTAATAACCTCGGGTAAAATGTATTAAACTAAAACAAAAAATCGTTCTTTGAAAGAATGGGTCGGTAATTCGGCAAGGAACATTAATTGGGGAGTAAATCTTTCGATGGTCGGGTAATTATTTGCCAATTTTGGTGTTTATTGTTTCAAATTGTTCCGAAATCATAAAAAAAACTTTAGTAGGGATCAGATAATTTGGTAATATAGTGCCTATTAAAGTAAAAATACCTGTACCTTCGTCCTCCAGTTTACCTTGGATAATCTTCTAAATTGTATTAATATTACCGAAACTTTTGTGGTATACTTTTTATCGTGACAGTACATCTTGAACAGCCAACTTCTATCTGAATTTCAGTAAACTATAATAGTTCATAGTAACTTCAATTCCTCTTTGATGGCCTTGAGGATCCTGAACGGCGATATTTGTATCATGAATTAACAAACTAGAGACGTTTTTTCAAAGTTTCATTGTCTTCCACTTTTAATACTTCATGGCTAGAAGACTTTGAGTACTGTCAACCCATGTCGAAGAACATTAATAGGGGAGTAAATCTTTCGATGGCCGGGTAATTATTTGCCAATTTTGGTGTTTATTGTTTCAAATTGTTCCGAAATCATAAAAAAAACTTTAGCAGGGATCAGATAATTTGGTAATATAGTGCCTATTAAAGTAAGAATACCACAATATTTGCTTGATATATCTTAAAGGGTGTTTAAAGTATATACAAAATAATATAACAGTCCGTAGAAATCTCACTGTAAAGAAATAATTTTAAAACAATCATATTTTAATACAAATGGAGCCTTTTTAACAAAATATATCACGTCATCCGACAGCACTCCTAGAATATGCCTAGAATATCCAGTATTCCAATATTACTAAATGAAGGGCCAAATTACGCTATGCCGTCTGGACAGTTTTCAGTTATAGTAAAATTGTGTCTGAATATCCCCTGTACCTTCGTCCTCCAATTTACTTCGATAATATTCTAAATTGTATTAATTTTACCGACACTTGTGTGGTATACTCTTTATGGTGACAGTACATCTTGAACAGCCAACTTCTATCTGAACTTTAGTAAATTATAATAGTTCATAGTAACTTCAATTCCTCTTTGGTGCCCTTGAGGATCCTGAATTGCGATATTGGTATCAGGAATTAACAAACTAGAGCTTCATTGTCTCCCACTGTTAATACTTCATAGCTAGAGGACTGTGAGTACTGTCAACCCATGTTTGGGTATTGTCCGAATACCACTAAAATCTGTCTAGGGAAGCTTCGAGTAACTGCGGTACGATTGCCAATTCAACATCAAGTTGCCATCTATTCTAAATAATCTGTTTTGTTTATTCTTAATAAATAAGTTTTTTCTGGTTAAGTGAATTAATACCATAAAGAACAGCCTTATGATTTTCCGAGAATCCTACCGACTGCGTCAGTTATCTTTTGTTAACTAACTGTTAGCTCTAATTAAGTAACCATTTTATTTACTAATAAACTATTTTATTTTAACGCAAAGTTGTTCTACTTGTTATACAGACATACTGCCGTTAAAATCCTATATTAATATGAACAAAACCCTTATATAGAATATTATATATAGAATATAGAATATTTAATGACGACTTAGTCAGGCTATATAAGACATATACTGCTGTTCAATTGAAGTACCATCTATAGTCTGTTCAGAAAACAGTGAACTGACGTCATCTAAATATATGAAGTCAAAACGTCGAAATGTTACCGCATCAACATTAAGTTTTAGTTGATTTTTACTTTAAAATATAATACAATTTTAATTTAAATAAAATAATGAAACAATAACAATATGATAATGTCATCAGATATAATTAATTTTAACATTAGAGTACACCTAATACATATATTATCTCGTTCCAAATAGAGTGTTTTAGAAAGCTATACTCATTCATTTTTACCATAATCCCAAGAAAAAGTCATTTAACATAATAACATTTTATTTTTCCCCAGATTTGATCAGTTCATATCAATGATATTAATCTTGCTTCATTGTAAGCAATTTCAATAATAAATAATTTCAATGATATCACGATAGTTGTTAAATATGGCAAAAAATTGATTACTGGTAACCTCTTTTATTTTGTCAATTTTATTACCAATTGTATAGATTTAATTTGGTTTGTATGTTAGTTATATTAGTTGTACTGACGTTTTGTGCATGTATTGAGATTTTCAAACTTACTACTAAAACTTCAATCGTTGCTAATGATTTATCAAACTAGCATAACCCTTTTTAACATTTTTAGTACCGGAAAAGTTGAACTATGTTTCATTGCACGTTTTCCCAACTATATTTAAGCCAATTCTATTGTGACGGTTTACATTTAAACTATTATTAATACTTAAGTAAATAGCTTATTATTTATCTGCTCTGTATAGGTCTAAGTATGGGAATTACAATCTATATAACATCTTAGTTAATTGTTTAAATCAACGGAAAATGCTACGAGAAGTCATAAAATACTCCTAACAATTTATGATAAATAGTATAATAGTCGAGAATAATTATAATAGGGGATTACTGCTGATTGCAATAGAAGCAGTCTACCATTGGCTTGAGGCTTTGGACAGTTGTTTTTTAGGAGAGTGACAGGAACAACTCGACAATATTTAGAATAATTTCCAAAAAAATATAGGAATATTTGAGGGAATTAATATGTATTTATATTTGGCGATGATGATGGAAATTTCATTATTAACCATAAATTGGAATCTAAAATCAAATTAAACCAGCATAAGGGATATTGGACATAAGGACCGATTGAAATATATGGTTTTGAGTCCACCATTGAGGTAAAAAGATTTGTGTTATAAGAACAAATGGCATGAAATGCTTCAGATTAACATACTACAAATTTCGTAAATTAGCCACACTCTTCGTTTTCCATTCGATGTCACCTGATCTCATTGAGCGGTACTTCTATTTCGGATTTAAGAACTCGCAATAACTGGTTGTAGGAATAAATCTCATATGTTCAACAAAAGAAGACACCATCATTTAAGCAGCATAAAGTTGTCTCACTTAAAACATAATACAGTGAGATTGAACATTTCTCCAATGTTAAGAAACGTTGTTGAATGGTTTCAAATGCTTAAAAATTGTAAATTTGACATAATATATAGGAAAAAGTGCAGAGGAATTCCGAAAATGTATATAGCTTTCAAGCTGAAACAAAATTATATCATCATACGAAATGGCTATAAATTGAAGTTAATAAACTTGTGTCGAGTACTGGATATAAGCTGGCCCCGAAGACAGTGTTAATTAATTGGGAAACATGAGAACTTTTGATCACATCTTGCAAAATACCAGAAAGTTGGAAAAATTTAGCAAACCATTTTTGGATCGAAAATGTGTAACTACTAATAGGAAATATTTCCTAAAATAGTAAACTATGCCATTTTTCATATTATATCGTTAAAATTACAAGTCACGTTGCATTTACCTTTTCAAACATAGCAGATATGGTCAACATTCGTGGAAATTAAGCACAACCGGCAACGTCGCGTGGTCTAAGCAGGAGGTTGAATCGAAAAGGCGGCCGCATAGACTCCACAGAAGACGTCGGCGCGCCGCCTTGATTTCCTTCTACCGTGATTGCTTTTTTTCTGCAGGTAATTGTGGTTACAAAGATTTTCAATCGAAATTGAGCCGCTGGCTCCGTCAGCTGAGTCGTTAACCACATTATCGCCTTCTCGGCGTCTGATTATCGAAGTCGCTCCGATGTTCCTCTTTTTTTTCTCGCGCTTCTTTTTCCCGACTTATTGGAAAATGTTATGGTTTATTTTCGAATTGCGCGTGCATAAAGGTAAACATTAATTTGCAGAATTATCGTTACCGGCTACTTGGACGGGTATATAACATTGTCGTCTCGAATCTGATTGTATTATGTACCACCATTTTTAAGTTTTTAATGTTTTGTAATGATCAGCGTAAATGGTAACAACTAATAATCTCTGAGGATTATCGGTGGTTACTTCTCTACCGCGCGAAGCACTATTAAACTGAAGTTGCTTACAGTTAACCCGTTTCTTATCTTTACGCGTTCTATAAAAACTAATTAACAGCGATTCTAGTGAACTAGTTCTATATTTAGGGACGTTGTAAAATGAATGTTATAGATGTGGCGGTTAGAGATTCTTAATTTTCTAGCGAAATAGCGTTGCAAACAACAGTGAGCCTACAGTCCAATATTTAATGGCATGTTATTGCTCTGAGATCTCCAACAAACGCTTCAGAATTAATGAATATTTCTAACCAAAAATTATAACATAAAAATATCAAACTTAGATTTTTAACACAAAAAAGGACGTTTTAAAATAAAATAGGTACATAATAATCGTTGCAATAACTAAATAAAAATAAACAAAAACCTTATTTAGGCTATCTATTACACGTATTTTATATTCTACTATATACACACAATTTAGTTTAATACCTACCTAAACATATTTATCTATTTATACAATATTATTTTAACTTCTACTAACTGATAACTTTGAAGTCGGTGCAGAGCAAAAATTAGATTTGTTTTGTTTGTAATTTCATTTTGTATATGTCACAAAATTATATTATTTTATATTGTTTGAGACATTCTAACCGTTACATCATAAAAATAGTTAGGTGCAATATTTCCACGACTTCTCATATGATATGAATAGTTCTTAAAAACCAAACTGCATGGCTTTTATACTGAACTACTTCCGATTTTTCGTCACATCAGTTCAGCAATAACATTATAAACAAATATCTGATTATTTTAGATAAAAAAATATGTGAAAACTTTATACGGGCCTTGGAATTTGAGGATTTCCCTCGATTTCTCCTCCTACCCCCCAACAGATCCTTACTTGGTTCCAATGGGATCACCTCGGAAGTGTCTACTCTTTCGAATAAAAAATAATTTTGAAAGTGGGTCCATAATTGACGGAGAAATGGGCGAGAGATCTAATTATTACAGTTACTACAATTTTTGCTACTATTTTTGATGGACAAACCTCATTAATGACTTCTCTGTTCTTGTTATCATTTAATTTTTGCATATGTTGATAACTATTCGATGTCGTTGAAAATGATGTCTTACAAATTTGGCAGCTAACATTCGCATTATAAATAAAATTGATGCTGTTTGAATTTTATAATAACTTTTAAAAATTTAACCTTACATTCTGCACTTAGTCTCGTTCTTCCATATTTTAAAACCAATGTATGTTGTACCAAGAATAATACAACAATTTAATTATTATTACTATCGAATTATTAATGTAATACAAAATCTACATATTCTAGATTTTTTTATTGGCAGTGCGAAGAAAGGAATGGAATAGTAATCCCAAATATATTTAAACGTATTTTAATATTCAAAAATTAACAACGACATAGTATAATAAAAGTAATTAGTTTATTTCTATTTCTTTTCTCTCCCTACTCATTTTTTTCTAACCGTGCAATAACTGTGACGGAGATGTACATATTCCTTTTCGAACTGTCGTTGGGAAAGGAGAGAGAAAATTACTGTAATTTATTAACCTTCAAAATAAGTTTCATTTTGAGTGAAACTTTAAATTCTTTATAAAATTTCATACATTTGACTTGATTCTAAAGAGAAATGGAGTAATTACAACCAAATATTTGTATCGTATTTTTTTTGTATCTTATTATATTTAAATCAATCTTTATTAACTATTTAACCATCGCAGCCTTTCTAAATACAATAATATTTTATTCTTCGTTAATAAGTGATTTTAAAATAATTATTCATTGAAACTTCGATACATTTTTTTTAACATTCAAAAGGTTTGAACAGATATCGAGGGACTTTCGGGACTTTTTTTTCGAAAATCGAAAAAGCCAATCAAAAAACGACTCAATCATTTCCATAAATATATATAAAACATAAATGTAGTCAAAATTATCTTTCTAATTATCAATCAAAATGTTGTTCATTTTACCTTCTTATATTAATAAATAACCGTGAAAAATAGAGTTCCAATATGCTGTTTACTACTGAACATATTAACCGAAAGTACACGACTGAAAAAGTCGATAGTAAAACTAGTCAAATCAGTGGGATTGAAAATGGCGACAAAAAGTAATTGAGTGAAACAGTCCATAGTAATAAGTAGTAAAATCAGTCATATCAAAAATAGCGACTCAATCTTATAGTTCTCAACGCTACTTTTGATTATTTAGTAACTTTTGTTTTATATTTATCCATCTATAGATCACGAGGGCACCAAGAGAGCGCAAGCAGTATATTTATTTCGTGTATAGTGAAACAATTACAGGCCACTGACGCTAGGAAATCCATCAAATAATAGCTCTGTTAGAAACGAAAATAAAGCATGTGTGGTTGATAGGAAGTTGGTTGGTTGATAGCAATTGCTTGGAGTAAAAAACTCCAGAATTAATTCACATTCCTAATGACATAATTCACAGCTTACCTGGTTCGCGTATATCCCAGGAAAAAACCAACAAATTGGTTGTCAGCCTTTTATTTATTTAAAAAACCTAAACCGTTCCCTAATTTATTGCCACCTAATAAAATTGAGATTTTACAGCCAATGTGCCGAAAAAAGAAATTTACACTTTCGAAATGTTAAATTGGACACCTCTCGGTTTTCTTTAAACACTTAAAAAATATATTTAATCCATACCCGTCTAAAATATCCGCAACAGAAGAAAATAACATAGTTGATTTTCTTAAAACTCGGTTTCAAATGGATCTGCCATATGATATATTTACTGCTAAGGAAGTAAAACAAACAATATTCAAAGAAATCAATGTTAAAAAGCTCCTGGTTTTTGACCTAATTACTGGAGGAATCTTAAAACAGCTCTCAGAAAAGTGCATCAAGTTAATAACATTCATATTTAATGACATGCTAAGACTTAATTACTTTCCTAGAATTTGGAAAGTGGCTCAAATCATTATGATTCTTAAACCTGGGAAAAAATCAGAAGACGTCTCCTCTTATCGTCCGATAAACCTGTTACCTGTGATCTCCAAACTTTTCAAAAAACATCGCAGAGGAGAGAAATGTTATTCCAGATCATCAATTTGGCTTCCGTAATAAACACGAAACAACAGAACAAATACATAGATTAGTTAACCGAATTTAGTCAACAATAACTTAAACGATAAAAAATATTACTCCACTCCATTTCTCGATATTTTTCAGGCCTTCAACAAGGTCTGGCTTACTGAACTGCATGCTAAATTGGACTGATTGAAAAAGACCTTACAGACAGACATTTTATTGTCAAAGAGGGTGACGAATACACTGACCTACACCCAATATATTCGGGTGTTCCGCAGGCCAGTGTTACAGACAGTGCCCATTGTGATATGTATTGTATACAGCTTACTTACCGATCTCAAGAAACACTACTGTTGCAACATATGTTTATGTTACAGTGGTTTTATCATCACAAGACGATCCAATATCAGCCACAAGAAACCTCCAACTTCATCATAACAAAGTCGGATTGGGGCTGAAACCGTAGCGTATCAAAGCAAATGAGACAAAATCTACCCGTGAGATATTCACCCTTTTTAAAATAACATGCCTCTCAGTAAAATTGAATAATCATGAACTTCCGCAAGCAGACAACGTTAAATATCTGGAAATGCATTTTAATCGACGTTTGACATCAAAAAAACATATAGTGACAAAACGCAAACAGCTCGGTCTTAAATTAAACCAAATGTATTGGCTGATAGGACGTAAATCTAAATTATCATTAGATAATAAAGTTTTGCTGTATAAGTCAATATTTAGGCCTATTTGGACCTATGGTATTGAACTCTGGGGTACTATTAGCAAATCTAACATAAGTTAGATGAATAAAGTGTTGCGAGTTATCGTTGATGCCCCATATTACGTGTCTAACAGTTTGATTCGCCGCGATATACCTTAGAACTAGTGTTAGGAACAATCGACTGAAATCGACTATCGACTGTTCAGTAATTGACTACTTTTTACTATCGACTATTTCAGTCGCTATTTTTGGTTCGAATGTTTTTACTAGTAACTGTTTTCAGTCGCTATTTTCTGTTCGACTAATTTTATTACTATTTACTATCGACTGTTTCAGTCGTTTACTTTTAATTACTATTTTCGGTTCTACTAGTTCATTCGACTGATTTTTAACGTTCTGGCCTTCAGTCCTAGCCGCGACCTTGAAAGTAATACGCCGAATTTATGCTTATATAGCTTTATATGTAATATATGTGCTTTTGTATTTTTTTGTAGTTTGATTTTGAATAACTATATATTGTAAATTAATATAACATCATTTTGGAACGCTGGAAGGAAGTTTTCGACGGCAAAAAAATTAAATTGTAAATGATAAATAGTAAGAAACTTTCGACTGGCATAATAGGAAATACTTTTTTGATAAACTTTCACGATTTTTATCCAAGCCTCTTGTTTGTCGAAACTTTTTTGCTAAAATCTTGAAAACTAAAATTAGGTTCCAAGGGTTTCAGAAATTGCATAGATCCAAAAGATTTGAAGAGTTTTTTACAGTAGCATTTGTTAAATTTCTTTTAAAAATATTAACCGTAAAGAGGTGAATAGAGTATATTAAATATTTGTAATAAATACATTTTCTAATAAGAAAACTGTACTTTCATATTTTGTTGGCTATTAAGAAGAGCACCACAGTTTTTATTTGTTAGCGAATGGACTATCTTAACAGAATGTGTTCAACTTTTAAAACCCATTGAAATAATGATCACCGAGTTATCTGGTGAAAGATATCCCAACGATGTCTTTAATTATATGGTTAATAAGAGGACTGCAACTTTCCATCAAATCCAGGATTTTAACAAGTGAATGGGGAAAAAATGACAAAATTGTCCATTAGATGTCATCAATAAAAGACTGGCAATTTTAGAAATGCATACGATATGCGGGAAATCCACATTTTATCCACAGGATTTGGTATTTCAAATAATGCTTAGCCGGTTCAAAAAATTATCACAAAAGAGGTATCTTCCATTCTAACTTCAAAAAATACAAATATAGTTCCGCAATTCGAAATTCAAGATAAAACTACTTACCAAGGATGTAATGACATCTGGAGATATTTTGATAAAAAATGGCTAGAATGAAAGAAGTAATTACACCAAGTACTGCAGCAACTTTACAGATTTAACAGTATTTAAAATTCCATTTATTAGGCGTTTAGAAAACCCGTCGGATTTTTAGCAAACCCATAAAATTTAACTACCTGAATTATATCAGTTACACGTAAAATATTCCTCTATACTCAAAATCTTATCCTCAATTTTTCAAAATCTGGGCAAATAATTAACGATCGCCTCACGGGGGAAAAGTTGAGCATGATAATATTCACAGTAATTTAAAAATATTTCTGTTCAAAATAAATAAAACTTTTATTTAAAAAGGGTCTAGTAGTTATTATACGATCATTTTTAGGTTCATCATGGATTAGATTTTTCAATGATTAGGTATACGTTTAAATTTTATTTAGTAGTTATGGTTATTGAAAATCATTAGTTCTTAGGTTTTATTTAAGTTATATTGTACTATTTATATTTATTATCCTATGCTATTTAAAAATAGCAATTAATATATTAAAACACGATAAAACATTTTTGGTGTTATTATTCCATTCCTTTTTACACATCCACAGAACATTCAGTATAAAAGTAATCCTACTTCCTTTAAAATTATATTATTTATTACATGATAATAGAAATTAGTAATTTTTTTTCTTTTCTTTTTTAAAGTTATCACGTGAATGAATATATATACATCTCTGTCTCGCGTATACTACCATTGGAGAATATAAAGACATTTAAAATGAACTGCTCTAAGCATTATCTCCATCCTTTCCTATCTCATATTTTATACAGACAAGAATTCGTACATCTTCGCCTGACATCACGAATGGAAAAAAAAGTCAAAGGGTGCATTTGACTGAAAATAGTAAGTACTATTTTCAGTTGCTATTTTTTTGACTATCGACTCTTTTGCGACTATCTACTGTTTTGACTGTTTTCAGTCGATAGTTTACAATGTTACTTAGAATCCATAACTGTGATGTGTGTGATTTGAAGTGTTAGTGCGAAGTGCGAAAGATTATTGGTGTATGCCAATGCACTTGCCAAACAGTTAAATGTGTGCGATTACAGTGCAGTGCATAGTCTCAAACGCAAACTACTATACGAATTGATTAATAGACACATAGAGTGAGATTTAATAACCTCTTGAATAAGTTAGAATAACCTTTAGAATAAGTTAGGATTTTAGGGTAAGTGTGTTTACATTATGTGACCGTTATTCCACGATGTAAAATTCGACATGCCTCAAGGTCGCTACAGGATGAATTTTAAAATAAGTTGGAATAGTATCTAGAATAATATTTAGATTATAAATTGTACAGCAGATCACTTACTGACGCGATCTTCTACAAGTCAGGATGGTTATATTACGGAAACCATATAATCACACTTTTTACCCAAGGGCAGATTGTTGACGTTCTAAGGGATTTATAAAAAAAATGTGTGGGTTATAGGAAGGTTCTCAATTGCTTGGAGATTTAAAAAAACACCAGAATTAATTAACATTCCTAATATTATAATTCACAGCTTACCTGGTTCGCGTACATCCCAACAAAAAGTAACAAATCGGTTGTCAGCCTCTTATTTATTTAAAAAATCTAAACCGTTCCCTAATTTATTGCCGCCTAATAAAATTGAGATTTCACACCCAATATCTCCAAAAGGGCAATTTGCATTTTCGAGGTGTTAAACTAGACACCTCCCGGCTATCTCCAGCGGCGATCTCTTTGCCTAATCTGGCGTTAGTATAAATAATTCATCGGCCACGGGTCGAAATTAAAACAAATTCTCGTGTCAGCGTTAAAACAAACACTGAATCGAATCAGTGAATATCGCGCGGAGGCGAACGGACGTTTAGGATGGGACGTCGTAGATCACTATCGTGCGTGGTCGCGCATCGTCCCGCCAGCAGTGATATGTCTAAGTGGAGAGATGCCGTGTGGAAACTGTGTATATTAAAAGGGAACATAAATATGGATGGGCCTAAAAGGTTTTGTCTTGCTTTCGAGAAATGATATTAGAACTGTAATAAATAAGAGACGTGGTCTTTGAAAAGGAACGGATAATGGTGTGTGTATAAAATTTCGGTTTTTAAAATTTAATTTTGTGGAGCAGTGTGATATAATATATTTTGAAAAAATGCAAATCGTCGTGACTAAAACAAATAATTATTGAAATATAACGGCCATATGTTAATTTTCAAGATATATATTTTAATTTTAACTTGAAATATGCCTCTTACAAGGATATCATTTCTAAAAATGTTGAAGCCCTTTTCCGAAATAGGGTGTGGTTTTCGCTTGTTCTTTCCACTTGCATATTCCTACGTTCATTCGCAACAACAGACGTATTAGTCCACCTCACTAGAAGATATACATATTTTTCAACCCAAATTAGGTCTAAGTGTTCCTTAAGAAGATTTACCTATATCTATAGAATCTAAGAATATTTAATTGAAAATAGTCCCTTTCTATATACGTTATAGACTTCATGTTAGACAAAAAGCAAAACACATTAGAACCAAAATAAAACAACTATACTGGTTAGTCGGAAGATACACTCAACTTGATCTAAAATCAACGATTGATCAATAAGACAATCATAAAGCCAATTTGGACCTATGGGGTGCAAATATGGGGTTGAACTAAAAATTCAAATCAACCAGCCATACAAGCTGTCAAAACAAATTTAGCCTTGAAACACAAAAGAAGATTGCTAAATCATACTAACATGGAAGCAATACAACTGCTGGAAAACGCGCAGGATGTCAGGAGATTGAAGCGAACCAAACCATACGAACTTATATAAAGTGTATATCTTTAATGTATAACTATAGCTAACTATAGCTATAAGTTATTATAATTTTATAATTGAAGAATACATATTGATGTATTTTGTCGCAATCGTCTTGCTTGTGGATTAATCCAAATACAATTGAATAGTAGTAACAAATTAATTGTAAATTAAGATTGAAAAAGTGTATCTAATAAAGATGTTATTTAAAAAAATGGCTAGAACTGAACGATAACTTCATTTATTTGTCTTTGAAAACGTTTTTAAAATGAAAAAAAAACGATAAGAAATAGAGATAACCCCATAATATAATTTGTTGTATAGTTGAGTGCTTTTAATTTATATTAAATATGCATTAAATACCATATGATTTGTAATTAATAATATTGTTATCGTTTCACTATTCATAACACGTTAATTAATGCATCATCTGAAACGTATCTAAGTCACACGAAACTTCATGTTTGAATTGTATTTCAGAGTAAAAAGCGACTCAAAACCACTGTAAATTTATTGACACATTTATAATAGAAACGAACAGAAACATGTCGAAGGAAAAAGCGCAGTACTAGGCCATAAACCAGAATAGTTATGAACCTAGACTTCAGAATGACTGACTAGAGAAAACTGGGCTATTAACATATTAATGTGATTGATTTTGTTCCTTGTTTATTAATTAATAAAATTATGAGTGCTCGTTACGGGTTGTTAATCGTGGACACAATAAATATTAAGTCTTCCAGAGTACATTGAAAGTCAACTAAAAGATGCGAAATACATAAAGCGTACGATCGTGCCATAGAGTTTATTTAGTTGCCGAAATAGGATATGGCAATGTAATGGGACACTTAACATTGCAGGTTTTCGCTTGTTCTTTCCACTTACATATTCCTACCTTCATTCTCAACAACAGACGTGTCAGTTCGTCTCACTAGAAGATATACATATTTTTTAACCCATATTAGGTCTAAAGGTTCCTCAAGAAGATTTACCTATATCTGTAGAATCTAAGAATATTTAATTTAACATAGTCCCTTTCTGTATATTAATTTATTATTATAAGTTTAACTACAATAATTAATATAATATACATCAGTATGCGTTATAACATCAAGTTAGACAAAAAGCAAAGCACATTAAGACCAAAATAGAACAGCCATACTGGTTAGTCGGAAAATACTTTAAACTTGATCTAGAATCAAAGAGGTTGATCTATAAGACAATTATGAAGCCAGTTTGGACTTATGGGGTGCAAATATGGGGTTGCACTAAAAATTCAAATCAACTAGTCATACAACGCTGTCAAAACAAGGTTCTTCGATTGATTACCAATGCCTATCGCTACGTTATCCAAGATTTCGCCTTGAAACACGAAAGAAGATTACTAAATCATACTAACGTGGAAACAATACAACTACTGGACAACGCGCAGGATATCAGATGATTGAAGCGAACCAAACCTTACGAACTTATATAAGCTTATACCTCTAGTGTAAACTATAGCTATAAGTTATTATAATTTGATAATTGAAGAATACATATGGATGTATTTTGTCGCAATCGTCTTGCTTGTGAATTAATCCAAGTACAATTGAAAAGTAATAATAATTAATTGTAAATTAAGATTGAGGAAGTGTATCTAATAAAGATGTTATAAAAAAATAGCTAGAACTGAACGATAACTTCATTTATTTGTCCTTGAAAACGTTATTAAAATGAAAAAAACAAACGATAAAAAATAGAGATAACTCCAAAATATATTTTGTTGTATAGTTGAGTGTTGAATATTGTTATTGTTTCACTATTCAACAATACGTTAATTAATGTATCATCTGAAACTTATTTAAGTAACACAAACCTTCATGTTTGAATTGTATTTCGGATTAAATACCGACTCAAAACCACTGTAATTTTATTGACACATTTATAACAGAAACGAACAGAAACATATCGAAGGAAAAAGCGCAGTACTAGGTCATAAACCAGAATAGTTATGAACCTAGACTTCAGAATGACTGACTCGAGAAAACTGGGCTATTAACATCCTACTGTGATTGATTTTATTCCTTGTTTATTAGTTAATAAAATTATGAGTGCTCGTTACAGGTTGTTTATCGTGGACACAATAAATAATAAGTCTTCCAGAGTACATTGAAAGTCAACTAAAAGATGCGAAATACATAAAGCGTACGATCGTGCCGTCGAGTTTATTTAGTCGCCGTTACGAGGAGATCTTAATAAGTAATATGACGGGCTTTTGAATGTCTTGTGTCTGAGATAATAATAACATATTGAAACTAAATTATATATACAACGCTTTAAGACACTGAGTATTAATGAAATATTTTTAGACGTCTCAAACGGACAAAACGGATTGGTTTTATTAATATTTAAACACTATTACAGTTATACGTTTAAGTATCTAATTTTGCTCATACTGGAACATATTAACCAGTTGTAGATGCTTAGTGATTCTCAATTTTTAAGAGATATTCCATACCAGTCACAATGCTGGACAGAATAATAGCGTATCAAATTGAATCTAAATAAATCAAAACTTCACCATCAAAAGAATCAAACCCAAATCAGTATATATAAATCAGCAAAGCTGTATCGAAATGCAGCCAAATATCTTGGCATGACCTTTGATGTTAAACCCAGGTCGAAGCCTTAAGGTAAGAAAAAATAATAAGAAATCAAGCTGGATTACAAACAATGTACTGATTATTAGGTAGATATTCGGGCGTCAGAATATAATAAGCGTTTGCTTTACCCACAAGTCTTGAAACCAATGTTGACTTATGGTGTTCAACTGTGGGCTTGAACCAGCCAAAGCAATATAATTATTGTGTAAAGATTCCATAAAAAGGTACTGCGAGTTGTTATTGATGCTCCATAGTACATTTATAACAACAATCTGCATCAGGACCTGAAGGCAAAAGTGTCGATAACAGGGGTTCCATCAGCACGTCAATGTTGAGGCACTGAAGTTCCTAGATTATGATGGCTTAGTCAGATAGTCAAACAGAGTAAAACCATTTGATTTAGTGCTAGTAAATAAATATTAAGACCAAAGTATTTATCGTAGAATAAGTACGTTGATATTTTAAAACGTTAACAAATTATGATAGAAATACCTAATTAGTGTTAATTTACTAGATTTATTATATATTATAATTTTTAAAAAATGTTTATAAAAACTCTATTCGTATTGTTTTTGAACGCCTAACATTTCTAAAATAAATAGCATATAGAAATTCGACATCATTTTATAAACTCGATAGTAATAAATCAAATAATATGATTAAGCTGACTAATGCTATGAATCAGTCTAGAGACATAGCTTACCTTTATGTTAGAGGTAATTGCAAAGATTTTCCTGTATAAATTTTGTTGAAATGCCTTTTATTAATAAATTCTATAGAAATTCCTCTATAGTTATAAACCAAATATCAACCAATCAAACAAATATTCGTGTAACATTAAGTTTAGATGCTAACTGAGATGTTAAGTTTGGACTTGCGTATGTTATATACTCAATTCAGTTGTCTACGTTCACCATCTTCTACATAGCAGCATTATCTTCAAGGTTTAAAATAGTTTAAGGAAAGCCAGTTTCTTTTCTGTGTATAACCGAATTGATCCAATAGCTGTACAAGGTATATAGAACTCAATTCAAATACAACTAAAAAACTGTTTCTACATTTTTCGCATTTTATTATTCCCATGTCAGGTTTTACTCATCAGGGTTCATTCACTCTAATCATATAGGTCCTAGAATACTATCGCATTCAAAACTACACACTTAACAAATGCATCACTAAGATATATGATAACCTCGCTTGAGAGTTGAACTTTTCCTTTTTAGTGGATCAGGAATCAGAACAGTAATACTTTTAAAATGTTAAAATTCAGTACTTAAACATTTTTATCGATGTAGAATCATCTAAAATTCATCTGTTGACCAAAATTAAGTGTGATACTCAGCTAAAAAATAAATGCTAATAATCTCTTAAATCTATACCTGACCGCAGAGTAATAAATTCGTATCTAACCACGATTGTCACCAAAAATAATTTTCCAACAAATTTCCATATTTCTCTAAATTCCCACACCTATTAGGTATCATTTTACCAACCCGTAAATCATGATCCTCAAAGATATTTTATTATTAAGAGGATCTAAATGGAAATAAAGGAAAATTTATTGCATCGCCGCGATATTGTCTTCTTCTAAATACCCGAGTTATCTGTCATCGAGTTTACAAGACCATTTTTCGAAGGACCAGAAGGGCACGAAACGTGATACCTCGGGACATTTTTTAAAATTTTAGATCAGGCCAAATATGTTTGGCGACAGATTTATCTTACATCTACGTTGTTTTTTAATGTATATATTGTTAGTAATTTTTTAAATATGTTTTAAATATAGTCTAGATTTCAATTCAATTTTCTGGATGCTTTTTGGGATTTTCAATAGGTTTTATTTTTTATTCATCTAATTCTGAGACAAAACTTTAGCACACTGCATAATTTATTACAAACAAAATAACAAATATCGATATTTTTCACTGATATATGCATATGTTTTCGACGGATATTTTTCAATATTTTTTTCAAAGAAATATCGAGAGTTTCGAAGGAGAGTTACGAGCTCTTGTTTTGGGATTTCTCAATTCTACACCCTCCTTCTGCACGATCACGATAAAATCTAAACATTTATTTAAATTAAGAGTTGCAATATGTAGTGTGCTAAAATTTTATCGCGGAGATATAAAATACCGAAAAGATCATCTGTTTTTATCACTTACGTTTTGTTTGTTTGACCATAGGTCCAATAACGATTACTACTATAAATATATATATATATATATATATATATATATATATATATATATATATATATATATATATATATATATATATATATTATATATATTTATCCCGCTCAATCGGGACACTCCCGAACTTGGGACATCCAATTGGTTTTAGCCTATCTGCAATACTAAATGTATGTCCCTTTGGATTATACGAATATATAAAGGACATAATTATATACATAAATGGAGATAGTGAAAGTTTTGTTGTACTCTTTATAGGGCAATCGATACTGGACATCTGATTGATAAAATATCTGAATAAATTCGATTTTCACGCCAAGACGAAAGTACAAAACAGCCGCGTTAACCCAGTTTCCTACGAAATGTAATCGAATACACCGCTGAATGGTTTCGGATATCGTCTTGAACGCGGGCTATATCAAACAAAGGTTTAAATTAGGGTCGGTTTTTATTCTGATAATAATTATACCTCCCGTTTCGATGTACAGTTCAATATAATAATGCAGTTGAAGGTTGTAGAAAATGTAATTTTTTGTGAAATAATGTTTGTATTCTCGTCAACGCGAATATACATAAAATGTATCCTCGAAATGTATCTAAGCGCATAAATTTATTGTGTTCGGTATTAGCAGGAAAAAATTAGTATAAAAAAATTAAGTTAATCTTGTGGAAAAAAATGTACATCTAAATCCAATAATATATAAAGAGTAAGAGATTGTTCATTGATGATCATGTGCAACTAAATTAATACATTCAGGCAGGAGCAAAAACAGAAGGAAGAGATTTAGAGTGACAATTGGGGATAAAGTCAAATTAACGAAACTGGAGAAGCTAGAAGATATAGGATATAACCTATAGAATCATTATGAAGTACATAGAGAAACTGTTAGAAAAACAGTCTATATCCCTGATGTACATAAAAAGTTTTTGGCCTTTCAAATAATAAAATTGTAAATATTGGATATTGACTGACCTGCATTTGGTTTCCTGATATAAAACGAAAGAATAAACATTTAGAGATATGCTGTAGCGGTGGTACAGCCATAATTATCACGATTTTTTTGCACTGACAGTTTCAATGAGTGGCGAGGGTTCATCTCTAACATCTAATTCCTTAGAAAAGAAACAAGGAAACTAACTCTAATTGGAAAAAACATTAAACCTTGAAAGAAATTAAAATTATATTTTTCCCAGCCATTATTATTGTCCTGGCACATAGATATATTTGTAGTTAGCACTACGCCTCAAAAGATGCGTGTATAAATTTGATAGCTGTCAGATCATTAGTTTGTAAATTATAGAATTTTGACTGAAGCAACTTTTGTTATTGTGAAAAAATTAATAAAAAGGAATTTCGCGTGTTGATAAAATATTGCTTTTTGAATGCCTTTTAAAAAAATACAGTTGATGCAAAAACTTGGCTTGATGCCGAGTTTCTGGACACTGTCTCAATAAAATCGACCATCAAAGGTTGGTATGCTAAATATAGACGTGGTGAAATGAGCACCGAAGTCGGTAAACGCAGTGAACACCGCAAAGAGGTTGTTTCCGACGAAAACATTAAAAAAATCCACAAAATGATTTTGAATGACCGTAAATTGACATTGAATGAAATAGTAGGCACTCTAAAGATATCAACTGAATGTGTACATCATATCATTCACGAATATTTGGGTATGAGAAAGTTCTGTGGAAAGTGGGTACCGCGCGAGCTCACTTTTGACCAAAAACAACGATGGGTTGATGATTCGGAGCAGTGTTTGAGGATGATCAAGCGTAATAAACCCCCGAGTTTTTGCGTCGATATGTGACACTGCACACGATCAACCCGCTCCAAAGCGTGGGAAAACGCAACAGTCAGCTGGCAAGATTATGGCGTCTGTATATTGAGATGCGTATAGAATAATTTTCATTTACTACCTTGAAAAAGAAAGGGCCACCAACAGCGATTATTACATAGCGTTATTGGACCGTTTGAAGGACAAAAAACGTCCGCACTTGAAGGAAAAGAAAGTGCTGCTTCACCAAAACAATGCACCGTGTCACAAGTCAGTGAAAACGATGGCAAAAATCCGTCAATTGGGCTTCGAATTGCTTCCTCATCGACTGCTGCCCCCGAGCGACTATTTTATGTTCTCAGATTTCAAGAGAACGCTCGCAAATTTTCGTCGAATGAAAAGGTGATCGCCGAAATTGAGGCCTATTTTGAAGAAAAGGACAAATCGTACTGCAAACTGTATCGAAAAGTTGGATGGTCGCTATAATCAGTGCATCACCCTTGAAGGGAATTATGTTGAATAAAAAAAACTAATTTTACCAAAAAGAGTGTTTTACTATGGTAGGCCGGGGACTTTTCAACTGACCTGTTATATATCATAACTTCCAATTGCTTCTTCAAATGCTTCAAACTTCATAATGCGTACGATTTTTCTTCTAGACCTTTTACTTCATCGAAATGGATTATTAAGTCATTATAAAATGTGCACGAATTTATTGTCGTTTGTATTTTAAATTCAAAAATATCATGAAGTTATCGGCATATTTTCAAAAATAGATTCATGTAAATTAAGTTTTATATGAATATGATTAGTGTTAAATCAGAAAGTACACAAAGAACGGAAATTAACCCAACATGCAATAAAAAGGTACCGGAAGAGAGTGGAATATAAAACACAAGTGTTTTGTCTAGTACTTTTTAATTTTTTTTCAAAAATACGAATATATATATATATATATATATATATATATATATATATATATATATATATATAATGTTTCTTCAGTATTATTATTATAAACAGTAAAAAGTGGTACTTTTGTATTTGTATTTTTGTATTTATTTATTATTTATATATACAGAGTGCTCATCATATACCAGGTTGTCTAAAAAGTTAAAGAAAATAAAAGGCTAGTTGTAGTTTTGTCCCATTCTTACCTACCCTTTTCTTTTCTAAATATTCTTTTTTGTTAACCTCATAATACAAAGTTTTGCAATCTTGATATTTTGCTACTCTTAATTTCCGAGATTTCTATGTCATTATATTTTTTCTATAATAGGTTAATCTCGGCAGAATTCAGTTATTTGTGTTTTTTCTCACCTTAGAAGCGCTCTATATAAGCTATATATAATATTTGCTCTTCTGAGCGTATTATTTATATATAATATTTTACCAACTATTATTGAGAACCCAGGAGTGACAATATAAATAGCTGAAACCGAACATGGAGAATAATAACTAACAAACAATGTACTGCATATCGAGTTTACATATAATCAAGTTCTGCATATAAGAATAACAATGGACAATATTATCATCCCATATATTACAATGTTAATTATCTTGGGATGAATCTCAAGGACCCTCTAGTTGGACTAAAAAAATATACTGGTTACTAGAAGAAAATCTCAATTACCAGTACATAATAAGTGGCTGCTGCTGTGAAATCCACTTATGAGGATATTTCGAGAAAAATAATATAAATAAAATACAAGTTTCTCAGAAAAAATAAAGTTACCATAGATTCCCCTGATAAATAAGGATGATAACTTCACTGACTGTTTGCCAGGAAATCAAAAAAATCACGAGCGCATAAGAAGAGACTCGCATAAACAACGAAGCATTGCAACTCTTAAGGTTAAAGCATGAACATTATTACTGTAGAGGGTAAGTAAGTTACGATGAGTTTTCCTAGGTATATATCTGGTTTTAAGTTATTTGTATTGTAAAGACAAAAAGTTTTAGGTTAGCGGTCAACAATTAGTAACTGTGAATTAATAAAAAAGACATCAGCCGGCTTGGTGGCGCAGTGATAAAGGCGATGGTACGGTCCTCCTACTGTTGCGATAGCCGCGGGTTCGAATCCTGCTGGGGTATGGTGTTAAATTTATGTTTGTGATTGTTTAAAATTTGTGAATGTTCTAGGCAAGAGTGTAAAATCCGACAAGGAAAATAATCCCAGTCACGCCAGTAACCAGGCTGTTTAAGACCGGATGTCTTCTGGGATAATTTCTAAAGTTGGTCACTCGCCAGTCGGTAGGTTTAATGCTGAAGACCGTGGTTCGGAGTCCACGTTAAACTTTAGGCCCAGTCCGGATAAACCCACAGTTGGTAAAGGACACTAAAATATATATAAAAAAAAAGATATCGGAAGGATACTACTTGAATAATGTATGAGCTTCGAAACGACTATAAGTCATAACTGAAGGAAAATAAAAAAATATCATGTTATATTTTAAATGTTCGACGCAAAAAATGTCGAGACATTTAAATATGCATAAAAGTTATAATGCAATTAAGTGCTGTGCCGCTTTGATCGTTATAATGCAAAAAGAGATCCCTTGGCTTTTAATGATGTAACCGTTTATTGAGGTCAAATTTAATAAATATATTTCGTACGTAGTAAAAAAACCACACCGCTCAATACAGCTGCCAAATTAAAAATTAAAAACACGTATTAATATAAGTATTGGCAGGATGAAATAACCGATATATTAGCGATATTAATTAACCAAAAAATTGTTATAAATACATATTATAGCATTATATAGATTATTATTACATTATATAGAGTGATCATCATCATCATATCATACGTCATCAAACTCTTTAATGAATTGCCTGTCGCAAATTGTAAATTTGTTTTTCAATCATACAATCTTTTCCTTCTCATTTTATTCTAGTTAAAAAGAGACACAATATTGTCTGATATATTCCAAGGTGTAACCGAACTAGCCCCTCAAAGTCCTCTGGTTGACAAACGTATGAAAGTTCTCCAAAACAATAGTGATAAGAGGATATGATAAACCGATAAACGTTATTTTAATGCTTTACTTGTTTTGATACATTTCAAATGGCTGCTTATTATTACTCTAATTGAAAATTCCAAAGCCAGATAGAAGAGATAGAATAGATTGCGTCTCTAGTTAGTTACTTTGAACAGGAACGACATAATGGGGGCCCCCCCTTGCCGGTAAAGTTCGTTAGAGGTAAAGTAAAAATGCTTCTTCTGTTAAATATTAATCTGCTGCGATTTTTATAGAAAATATTTTTGGCGTGTTCCAGCTGCACTGAGTATTAGTATGGACACGGTGACTGTAATGTCTCAAAAAAGAAAAATATAATCAAGATCAGCTGGATGTTAGAACGAAGATAACATATGAAGTCTGTGTAAATTAAAATAAGTGAATAAAGTTCATAAACAATTCAAAATACAGTATATTATTTGGTGAATTGAAATCGCGGGTTAGAGGCTCTAATAACTGGAACATTATCACTATATTTTACTTCTGATTTAACTGTGTTTCTTAATTTATTGACATATTTATGACAAAAATATAATGCAATGAGTTTTGATGAAACCTCGATATATATTTTGAACAGCAGATATGCAGAAATGAATAATTAGATTAGTAAGCAATATAGAGTAATTAAGTTTGTCCATGTATGGACGGTACCGACCTGACAAGCATTCAATATATGACTCTTTCTATATATAGGAATATATAATCGATGAAATAATTAAGTAACAATTTACTCTACTTATTGAGCACTAAAGAAAACTGTGGATATGTATGAAATGAGGCTATAAGAATCGAAAGTTATATGTATTGTGTCTTTAATATATAGTATTAATATTCCAATTGTACATGTACTGAAACATTATGAACGTAATTGCGTCTGCTTTCCTTCTCTTCGACCGAAGATACAATTTAATATAGCACGCAAGTATGTGAAATTGAAAATAATCTATATATTTATATATATATATATATATATATATATATATATATATATATATATATATGTATATATATATATATATATATATATATATATATATATATATATATGTATATATATATATATATATATATATATATATATATATATATATATATATATATATATATATATAAAGATGGTTCAGAGGCACGATACAATATTGATTGTTTTATTTTAATAAATAATGTTTTGATAGCACTTCATTTAATATATTTGTTAAAATTTTACAAGTCATAATTTGCATTTGCAATCTCTCAATGAAATTGCCATCAAATTAATCCAATTCCCAAAAAAAATTATTCGTCCTTTCAATCAACGCTACTTTTATTATTGTATGGTCCGGCTGCCAAACAGCAGTCGTATTAGTCTCTTTTTCAGTAAATTATTTTAACTGTTATTACCTGTCACTTTAGAATGGAATTTTCAGTAAATAAATAGATATGACAATATTATTTTTTCAGGATATTTATTATTTTTATTATTTCAAATCATTTTTTCAGAACTTTTGTTTGTGACAATTACTAATTATATTTTAATAGCAACGAAAAACTCGTCTTCTTGAAAACTCGATAAGACACACATAAGAAGAAGAAATTGACAAATAAAGAAATTGTGAACAAATGTTAGATAGTTTGAATATTATCAGCTTACTTATTCATTTGAATGAAACCTTCTGAATATTATGTGATTCAATGCTGCTAATTTCTAAGACGGGGTGATGAGAATGGAAATAAGTAAAAGTGAGTATATAATTAATATATCGTAACTGTAGGAAACTTTATTGTAGAGTGTAAAAGATATATGTGCAGAAATGTGGGTATAATTGTACGGAATATACATGAGCATCTGGTTAAAATGTGTCAGAGAAAGAATAGTAACTGTTTTGCCGATAGGGCAAATGCATTAAGTATAATACAGTGATTAAATCTAGTTTTATCAAGAAAGATGTATACAGGTATTAATAGAACAAACGAAGGAAACATAGAGTGATATCAAAATGTCTTTATAAGGAAACACTGTGCCGAAGGACACAAGAACTAAGTGTAAAAGGTAAATATGCTCTCTAATGAAAGTAAAATGTATTACTTGGCTACACAATTATACACAATAAGGTGGATTAGACCTCCATGTACTATGTACTTAATTGTAGTTTTATATCCTTCGATAATATATGCATTAGATTTACTATAATGATAAAACAAATTATGTTTGATAACAGTATTTTTGTATAATTATTTTATTTAGATTAGAACTTTGTTGTATGTCAAAGCCAAATTGGATTGCAATCAAACAAATGCATTATTTTGCAATCTCTGAATGAAATTGCCATCAAATTAATCCAATTCCAAAAAATTATACGTCCTTCCAATCAACGCTACTTTTATTATTGTTTGGTCCGGCTGCCAAACAGCAGTCGCATTAGTCCCTTTTTCAGTCAATTATTTTAACTGCTGTTACCTGTCACTTTAGAATGGAATTTTCAGTAAATAAATAGATATGACAATTTCATTTTTTCAGGATATTTATTATTTTAAATAAATTTTTCAGAACTTTAAGATTTATGACTATTACCAATTATATTTTAATAGCAATATATATATATATATATATATATATATATATATATATATATGCATGTCATAATAGGTACATTAAGAATAGAATTTCACAATACATCAATGACATCTTGCGAGGGCACAAGTATACAAAACCATAAACATTGCCAACGTTTGGATGTCCATTCATTGGGGACCACAGAAAGGGCAATAGTTTAAAAGTATTTTTGATTCGAACAATGACCCTGTGTATACAAATAGTGCCATAATGACCAAGGTAAACAGAGGTCTTGTGGTTTAGAGTTTCCCAACATTTCGTAGGTGGTCTACGGAGATTCCCAAAAGTTTCCGAATTCTAGACATCGCCTCCCGCCATAAGATAGAAAATTTTGTTCGACAATTAATAAATCAACATTAGCGATAAATATACTTTAATTATTGAGACGATTTTGCGATAAAACACTGATTTTTATTTGAAAAAAAAATTCGCAAACCTGTCGAACTTTTTAGGACCACTGGCCCGGGTCGTCTCCCACACACATTGACATGTCTATTTTAGAAATGTAGATGTTAACTGAGACAGTATCAATCACCCCGAGCCCATTGACGAGCCCTTTTAATTGAAATTCGGACAATGAAATAGCAAATCAAAAGGGGGCCAAAACGAACAGGAAGAACAAAACGAAGATGCCAAAATGTATCGGTGTCCTATTGAGATGTTGTGACTTGTGACAGACTTCAGGATAGTCGTTTCACAATCATACGTGTGGCTCGGTCCTTATTTATGATTAAATGTGGGTGGTTGACCGTTATAGGGGGGGGGGGGGTTGGCTTTATACGTTTAACTGACCTTTTATTTATTGGCAAAATTTTGATAACGATCGAAAATAATATATTAGGTTTTTCAGAAATTTTTCGTTGAAAATAACAATTATTTATAATAGATAATGCATTTTATTTCAAAATTTTGGGTTCAATGTTTTAGTGATAGTGAAATGAGGAACTGCGAACTGAAAAATATATAAAAGCACACATGAAACGTTTATATACAAAATTCTATCCTACATTCCTACCAGTTTTCACCACATTTGTGTTTTGATAATTTATCAGTGGTCAAAAATCTATAAAAAGTACTAAATAAAAAAGTACCTTATGAAAGTGTAATTTTTTTGGAAATACAATATCCGGTTTATATATTTATGCAGGATGCGGACCTTTTTGAACGGAAATTTTTGAAAAATAACGTGCATCCGGATAAGTTATATAAGTTATATAAGTTACAATGACGCGAACATCTACATCAAATAAAGAGAAAATGATTTACTCACATAATTTTGTGACAGAAACAACACTTCGGAAGATAGAATTAATGGTACAGGTATAATTTTCCGAATTACCAACTTGCTTGTAAACTTGTTTAAAAATGTATCTGTAAATTAAAAATCGGCCCGAAATTAAAGAGATATTATAAATATAATATAAACCGCACAATATCCTTCATGATCTTTATTACATTTATCCATACAATGATATTAAAATCGTACGTCCGAAATTGGTTATAAACAAATAGTTATATGAAAAAATATATTTCAATTTAATCTAAATGTGATTAATATAAAATATAAAAGATACATTATAACAGCAACGGTTGTAAGTTTAAAAACCCGATTTAAATGTAGCATGTAGTAGCAATGTAGTCAACAAGTCGCCAGAAGTGACAATATTCGATGAAGAATATTAAAATCCTGTGGAACAGCAGTACATTAGTAGGGAAGCAAATGACTCTCTGAGTTCTGATTATAAATTGTTGGTTTTTGTGCAGTGTTGATTTCATTTTCGTGTCAGAATTACAGTTGTGCCATGCTTACCACAAAATGGTTATTATAATCACTGTAGATTGACAAGTAGGAATTTCCTAAAATACATTTCGATAATTAAAATTAATTTCTTTGCAGTTCACGAAAATGCTACTTGATTAGTTACCGTAAGTTATACTTACAACAATTTTTGGTAATAATATCTTTTGAGAATACTAAAGATGAAAACACATTAAAAACTTAAAAATCATAATAACTTCTTTCCTGTTATTGGCAATCACATTTTTATCTAATCTCGTTATTCTATCAGGTAATTAGACAACCAAATTCAATATACTTAGATGAATTATCACATCTCGTTCGAAAAATCATATAAAATTATACCGAAAAACCTATATTTTCTCGAATATTTCTAAAATCCAAATACAAAATATCCAAACAAACCCTACCCCATTCCAGTGATTATCAAAAATTATATATGATTTATTATAGATCGGGAAAAATCGACCGACGAACTGATTTGTATCTCATACTTCACTATCGGCATATTTCGAACGTTTCAATTTGGTGGGACTGCCAATAAAATCGAAAGTCATTGCCGTAAAGGGTTAGGTGTTGTTCGAGAAAGGTCCCTCAAGAATGAACCATCAATGGACCAACGAAAGAATATATAGTAACAATAGAACGATTAGCGACCATTGTTAAAAGATTTTTCGAAATAGTTTGACATGTGGCTGCGGTTCACGGTCCGCACGAGGGGTAACTTAATCTACGAATTCGATTTTACGAAATCCGGACAGCGTTTGTGAGGAAGTGGGACCCCGGGGTTTGCGAAACGGAAAAAGTGTGAAAAATATTAATTTAAATTCGGTGAAGTATGAAATTATTTTGTCAACATTCCGTTGTCGTCGCAGATGACGTCTGTCGGGGTAATTATTTTTTCAGTGAGATCGTTTCGCCGAAGAGGTGTCAAAATATTTTTGCCTTTTACGCGTCGGACTCAATATGGTTCCAGAGTCCTATAAATATAAATGAAGAACACATTCACATTCAGACCGGAAGCTCAGCTAATAGGAAATATCTAGTCGAGTAGAAATTTCTGATCAAGGTTTTAACTGAGTTCATTTCTTAGAAAAATCATTTTTAGTATTTTACTAGTGATCTCTCATTGGTCGAAATTTTAGTGTAATTAATATTTCTTAATACTTTTAAATAAAATATTAATATTATAATATAAATTAATATTAAATAATATTATAAAATAAGATCTCTCTCTCTCCCTCCCCAGGTCAAATGAAAAGTCTCCGGCCTACCATAGTTTCGGCGATAACCTCTTCATTCAATGAAAATTTCTTTCCAGCTAACATTCTCTTGAGATCTGAGAACAGGAAATAGTTGCTGGCAGCCAGATCTGGAGAATACGTTGGATGAGGAACCAATTCGAAGCCCAACTCATGGATTTTTGCCATCGTTTTCGCTGCCTTGTGACACGGTGCATTGGTGAAGCAGCACTTTCTTTTTCTTTAAATGCGGCCGTTTTTCGACGATTTCGTCCTTCAAACGGTCTAACAACGCTACGTAATAGTTAGTGTTGATGATCCTTCCTTTTTCAAGGTAGTCAATGGATACTATTCTATGCGCATCCCAAAATACAGACGCCATAACCTTGCCAGCCGACTGTTACGTTTTCCCACGCTTATGAGCAGGTTCATCGTGTGTAATCCACTCGGATGACTGTCCATTAGACTTCGGAGGAATATGATGCAGCCATGTTTCATCGATTGTTACATATCGTCGCAAAAACTCGGGTTTATTACGCTTAATCATCTTCAAACACTGCTCCGAATCATCAACTCGATGATCCGACAGCTGTCAAATTGTTAAACGCATCTTTTGAGGGTTAAGGCTAACTAAAAAAAAAATGGATTTAATTCTAGTAGCGCCATCTATGTGTTAGGCCGGGGTCTTTTCAATTGACCTGTTATATAATACAGTTTATACATCGATGTCATTAGGTTTTGCTCCTTTTCTCAATTCACTGTATCTAATTAACAGTTTCATACACCTTTTCTTAGTTTAAAATAAATTACTGTTGGGTCAAATAAATATTAACAGAAATAAAAAATTTCAAATAGTTACGGATGTTTACGGTTTGAGTCCTTTCAAGACTTCTCTGTAAAGGATGTTTTTGTGTAAACTGATCATCTTCTAAAAGCCCTTGTACATTATATTTTCAAATATAAAATCTTGAACCCATGAAATGGTCGAATATTACCTGCTACATTATACCACTGACTATATGTAGAAACTAACAACAAACTTGAAACACGAAAGAAGATCACTAAATCATACTAACGTGGAGGCAATACTACTGCTGGACAGCGCGCAGGATGTCACGAGATTGAAGCGATTGAAGTGTATACCTTTAGTATAAACTATAACTATAATTTATTATAATTTTATAATTGAGAAATACATATTGATGTCTTTCCTCGCACTCGTATTGCTTGTGAATTAATCCAAGTACAAATGAAAAGTAGTAATAAATTAATTTTAAGTTAAGATTGTACTAAGCCTATCTAATAAAGATGTTATAAAAAAAACTGTATATTTGGTGCTTGATTGAAATATTATCACGAATAACATTATGTTTTGCATATGACATCTACTATTTTCTGTCGTGATAAATCAATCATATTTTCATCAAAGCAAGGTAATCATGATCGTAAATATATGCAACTAATTGTTTATAATTTTGGATATCCAAAAGGCAAGTGTAAAAAATCTGACAAGGAAAATGATCCTAGTCACGCCAGTAACCAGGCTGGGTAAAACAGGATGTCTTCTGGAATCATCTCTGAGTTGGCAACTCGCCAGTCAGTAGGCTTAACATTGAGAACCTTGGTTCAGAGCCTATGTTAAGCAGTAGGTCCCTTCCAGATAAAACCTAGTTAATAAAAAGAAAGTTTTAAAATATAACAAAAAATATATATGCCAATTCGCGACACAAGCTTCAATTCAAGTTATAATTCTTGTATTGTTTCCCTTTAAATTAATATTGTTTGTCGTCAGTCCATAGGTCCAGCAATATTCTCTCTAAGAATTTCACATCACTATTTCATCAATATCAAAAAATGACGAATTTATGTTACAATCACATCTAATATTAGGATTTAATGATTCACAGTCAAAAGAAATTAAAAAGTTTTGTGAGCATACCAAAACTTTTACTACCTTTAAATAACAGGAAATTTTGACACTACCTTCAACAACTTTTAAATCCCTAACAATTTTTTTATCATTAAAATTTGAAAATGTTAATGGATATTTATGTTAATATATCGTAAATATATCATTTGAATATAAACCACACTTTTTATAGTTTACAAGGGTAGAATTACAAAAGTAAAGGAATAACAAAGATAAAAACACATATTGAATTGTAAAATTTTATTAGGCTTTAACAAATATTCATGGAAAGTTTTATAGTAGCCCGCAAAAAATTACGGAAATGGAAAAAAAATAAATTTCCTTGTTAGAATGACTCTACGAGTCTTTTTAGTTGTATCTAATCTATAAAAGTTATTAAATTATTAGTCAGTCAAGACATTACTATACAAAACATGAACTCATTACCTATTTTATTCTGAATAGAAAGGGGGTGTTATTAGGGTGTCGTTAACAATTAATATTATGTGTTTTTATGAACTGATTTGTCAATATTTGTCAGCACATTTATCCTTAGAGTATTATTCTCTACCCCTCTAGAATTCTGAAAAATTCTATCAACAGTTACACCTGCACTCAATTGATCTTCGATTTTCTTTCTCTCTTTCAGGAATGTTTTATTGCAGTATTGACAAACCAAATTCTGTCTATAAATGTAATATTTATTTTGATAAATTTATTCAAAATAATTTAAATAAAATTAATCAAAATATCAAAGGATACTTACTTTTGGACTTATCTGGTTATGGCTTCTATTATTAAAAATATGCCCTCAGTCTATTATTCCACTCGCAGGCAGCGTCAAAAATGGCGATCGTCCGGCGATTATTCCCGATTGCAAATTCCGATTTTACCCAAACGCACAGGGTCTACAGTTTAACGAACACTGATAAATTGATCCAAAAAAAACTGTGATCTAACATAATTCGGTTCTTTGGTTATTTTCCTACTCTGAGGATATGTTGTAGACAAAAATACTGAAAGGCATACATATTGTATACCAATGTTATCTCATTATCTAAATATTTGCAGCTTAAGCTATAAATCAAGGGTATTATAATGAATAGTCTTAAACACAGTTAAAGTTAAAAATTATTTAATAGGTATTGGTAAAAATGATTCACACACATATTAATACAAAAATTTATCACCACTAACAGGTAAGTATTAATGATGCATCAGCTACGTTAAATTTTACCTGAATCATCAGTTTTTAATCGAGTCTCAATCAAAAAGAAAAATAAGTTTTAACCAGTGGCAAAAGTTTTTGGAAATCCGCAACGAACATCTGGTGGGATTTAACAATTGTTTTTATTTTTCGGACCACCTATGCTCGAAGATTGTCCACGTAGATAGGATTTGAAGAGAGACAGAGAGAGAAATCGGCGACAACTTATTTAACTGAACGAGTTGTTTATTTCAACGAATTATTACAGAGAATAATTCATTGTTAATCGTTGATATTATGACAGAAATAGGACGAATTTTATGTATAAGTCTTTATATTTCTTATCGTAAGAATTATGCATTATATTTTTATGTTAAGTAAATACAAATCTGCAAAATATATGTCGATTGATCTTGTAGGCGTTAGAACAGATGTTTAGTGAATAGTTCTTGAAAACTCTTGAAGATTTTTACCAGTTATTTAGATCTATTTTTATAGCGAATTGAAGTTCGATATGGGTCAGGACCCGTGGCAGATTTGTTTTCGTAGTAATTTTAGAAAGCAAAGGGTTGTATTTCGCTTCTGTAAACAATCGACCAGTGCACAGTCGTACGTCGATGTGTCGGATATTGTTTGGACAACGTCAATTAGGAACACTTACATTGTTTTGGTTCTGGGTAGTCGATTGGCTCCGTACGGTAGCTTTATAAGTACGGTTTCGTTCTTAGAATTATATATATATATATATATATATATATATATATATATATATATATATATATATATATATATATATAGTTATATTTTTTCATCTATTTTATGACTGATATATATTCCACACATAAACGTTTCTCTAATTTTCAGCAGTTAATTCCCAATTCATCTAATATCAACCAATTTAGGTTATGTAATATGTTTTCTATATTAATTTTTGTCAAACGGTGTTTCAGTTCACTCATTCAGTAAAATAACTAAATATAAAAGACCTTGGTGAGAAATTTGTGGCTGCTTCAACAGATTTATTGTATTTTACATATTAGGCATACTTTTCTTATTATTCTTCAGACTCTACTTAAATTTCTTATTTACTTCATATTTGTATTGATTTATTGATGTCTGATTTAGCCTTTCATTTAGATTATTAATGACAAATTCCTTCCCTAAATACTTTACTCGTGTCTTTCTTCTTTAAGGAGTATTTGAATTATTCAAAAAAAAATTAAAAAATTATTTTCACTGAATTACAATTCACCGGAGAAAATCAAAATATCATTACAATCTATGATTGACTGTTTCAAAAGTTATAAAAATGGCCACTTATACTAGCTTGACTGTAATCATAAATAATGCATTACCGTACAGGTCAATTGAAAAGTCCCCGACCTACCATAGTAAAACACATTTTGTTGGCAAAATTATATTTTTTTATTCAACATATTTCACTTCAAGGGTAATACACTGATTATAGCAACCCTCCAACGTTTCAGTACCATTTTTGTAGTACGATTTGTCCTTTGCTTCAGAATAGGCCTCCGTTTCGGTGATCACCTCTTCCTTCGACGAAAATTTCTTCCCAGCGAGCTTTCTTTTGAGATCTAAGAACAGGAAATAGTCGCTGGGGATCAGGTCAGGAGAATACGGTGGATGGATGAATTTTTGTCATCGTTTTCACTGACTTGAGACACGGTATATTGTCTTGGTGAAGCATCACTTTGTTTTTCTTCAAATAACGCTATGTAAAAGTCGCTGTCCATGGTCCTCCTTTTCCAAGGTAGACAATGAAAATTATTCTATGCGCATCCCAAAATACAGGCGCCAGAACCTTACCAGCCGACTGTTGCGTATTCGCAAGCTTTGGAGCGGGATCATCGTGTACATTCCACTCGGATGACTGTCTATTGTACTTCGGAGTGAAATGTTGGAGCCCTGTTTTATCCATTATCACATATCGACGCAAAAACATGGGTTTATTACGCTTGATCATTTTCAAACACTGCTCCGAATTACCAACTCGTCGTTCTTTTTGGTCAAAAATGAGCTCGCGTGGCACCGGCTTTTTACAGAACTTTATCATACCCAAACATTCGTGAATGATATAATGTTCACATTCAGTTGATGTCTTTAGAGAGTCTGCTATTTCATTCAATTTCAATTTACGGTCATTCAAAATCATTTTGTGGGTTTTATAATGTTTTCGTCGGTAACAACCTCTTTTGGGCGTTCACTGCGCCCACCGTCTTCGGTGCTCATTTCATGACGTCTAAACTTAGCATACCAATCTTGGATCGTCATCAAGCCAAGTTTTTGCTTCAACTGTATTCTTTCCTTTCAAAAAATAATGTTTTATCAACACGCGAAATTTCTTTTTATCCATTTTTTCACAATAATGAAAGGTGCTTCACTCAAAATGCTATAATTCACAAACTAGTGATCCGAGAGCTGTAAAATTTTTACAAGCATCTTTTGAGAGTTAAGGCTAACTAAAAAACATCTGGATTTAATTCTAATAACGCCATCTATGTTTCAGGTTGGGGACTTTTCAATTGATATGTTAATAACCAATAAATAATCCATTACTGAAATTTAATTTAGATTGTTTTTTTTTATTACTACCTGTAATCTAAAAAACTATTATTATTCTATAAATATTTACAATATTTGCAACAGCTAAGTAACTAATTAACTTATATCCTCTAGAGCAGATGTATATATATATATATATATATATATATATATATATATATATATATATGTATATATATATATATATATATATATATATATATATATATATGTATATATATATATATATATATATATATATATATATATATATATATATATATATATATATATATATATATAAGCTTTTATAAATAAGTATTATATATAACATATTAATCTCTTTATTTGATAATAATTGTAGGTTCCTTATATCTGTTGTTTTTGACTTGAATCATTAAATTTAGTGTAAAGGTACATCAATGAAACTGAGTCTCAATTGACCTGAATGAATAGCCTAAGGAATACTCTTATTAACGTCAGGATTTTTAACAAATGTTTTAAATGATTTTCTTTGAAGATCAGCTCATTTAATACAATTAAGAATGCCTCCGCTTAGCTGTTAATATCGGAGTCACAGATTCCCAATATGTTGACGTTAAATATGGATTTACAAAATTTAGTCGTTACAACCCATATTATTTTTACAACTACCTCACAAACCAATAGCTAATTTTTATTAACTTTATTTTATATAACCGAATTTATTAATTTATAATTCTTTCACATTTTAGTTTTATTTTAAATATTTCAAAATTATATTTTAAAATAATGAGAGTCTATATGAAACTAAAATAAAATATGCTTTTTCAATATATACAATAACAATAAAATTTAATTTCCAGAGAATTAATTTTTCGGAGACTATTAAACGCATCAGTAAAAAAAACAACTTTATCCTTTTCAACGTAACAAAAAAATATAAAAATCCGAATAGCAATAAAAAATGCGTAACCCTTTCGCGACAATGGAGAAGGATTAAATCTCAAACCTGAGTTCTAAAAACGTTTAAATTGGCAACAATAAAGAGAACTACGAAGCTGGGTGTGGGTATTGTATCAAAAAGATTGCACCTAAAAACCTCTATTTAGTGCTGTACTGTTCAGTGATGGACATTCACAACGGCTTTTTAATCCTTTGACTGGAGAGCAGTGGAAGATCCCACGAGAAAATATCGAGTACAAAATATAAGGTATCACTTGCACTTGTTAAATATATGAAGTTATATGAAAAAAGTAAAAGTTGGTCTTTAAAAATATAACTAGTTGTTCTATAAAAGGAAATTTACAATTCCCTTTACAAATTATTACAGCTTTTAAACAATATATTATTTGATTTTATTCATAGAACTGTTAATTCAAACATGATGGTAATATATAGCATTTAGATAGATTACAGTGACATATAACAGTTTATGTTATAGTGAAGTTGATATATTTGTGATTAACTTAAATAATGAAAACGGTAATTAAAGACCTCTTTGAAAATATATAAATAAGTTGTTCTATAAGAAGAAAAATACAATTCTCTTTGGGAAATATAATAATTTACAAATATTATATTATTTATTGTTATTGATATAACTGCTAATTTAAACAAATTGATAATATATAGTATATAGATAGGTTACAGTAACATAACAGTTAATAGTGCAGTTGATGTGTTTGTGATTAATTTATTTAGTGGAAACAATACTTATTCAAATTATGTAATAGTATTAATAATTAGATAGTAATGTCTATCATCTAAAACCGAAAATTAATTTTCAGGTATTAACATAGCTTTCCTCGTCTTTATTTGTTGCACTTGGTGGTTCAACAATCTCCCCAATAGACTATAAGTATTTTTTATGATAACTATTATATAAACGAAAATCACTTCATAAAGTGATAAAATTAGATCGGATATCATGAAAGGATTAATCTACGCATTTCACTAGCATGTCGCACCTTTTACTGATTGGCAAGTGCTTTGGAGTACGATAAGACTCTTACTCCAAGTATTTATCACAAATTCTTTGAATTGTGCTCCTTATGGGTTCTAAAGCGATATCACACTGTATCACTTCATTAGAGACATAGTATGGAGCATTAACAATTGAATGATGACTGCTGACTAATTAGCAGTAGACCCTAGTGATCCATATATATCGATATTTTCTAAAGAAAATATATATTTGTTTAATTCTGGATATGATTGAATTTTGGCACTTAATATTAAAGATTCATCAAAATACTACCTTTCAAATGATAAAGAAAAACATATATATTTTTTAGGTTAATATTTCACTATTTTTATTTTTTCTTAAAAATATCGATAAATTTTTTTGTAAAATATCCATATTTTTTATACATGTTGCAAAAATATAGCGATACTTTTTTTTCCTCCGATAAGTCGATTTAGCGATTTTTTTTTTAATATCGAAAACGATATACTGATATTCTTTAATTTTTAAATATGACCAAATAAGTCTAAGTATTGATTCGTATAGCACCATGTTATCTGAAGATAACTTGAAAATCCAAGCCCGATTTTCGATTATTGGCTCATCCAATATATTTTAAATCCGAGTGGGCTTCTTCCAGAGCTAGGGATAGTTCACAATTATTAAAGTTCACAGATAGGTATGTTCTTCGATGCAATTTACTTTGATTCGCCATGTTTACAGCCACAATTGTATTTTATGTAGGTTCATTTGGAGATCCTTGATGCTGTTATTAGATTTTCGTGTGATGCTAGTACTACTGCGTCGTCTGCATATCATTGGCATAGGTAAATGTCAAAATTATTAATCGGGTCTTAATCAGGATCTTAGGTGCTGGTTTCATGTATAACTTCTGAAGTATAAGCAATATGCTTTCAATACTGATCAATGAATACATCTATATTGGAAATAATTGTAAATTCTAGACAGTTTGGAAGTGATTTTCTGTCAATTTCAAGGACTATTGGAAGAGTTATTAAGGTGTTAGTCATGAAGCTATGATAATATCTAATGAGAATTGTAATTAATATAAATTGAACAAAATAAAACGTTTTTTAGCTTATGAAATTTAATATTGAAATTAGAAATCAATATACAAATACATTAAAAAAAATTATTTAGAATTATTATTTATTATTTATTTTCTTTGTCCTTTACCATTTTTATTTGTGGATAATTACGGACAAAAATGTATAACTATGTCCTGTCGAGATTCGAATCCAACAGTAGAAGAACCGTACCGGAGAACTACCAAGCCCGTACAAAACTATTTTAATATTAATATAATTGTAGCAATTGAATAACTATAAATGGCAGTCATCAAGATCCTCAAAAGCACTATAGATAACTGGTAAAAGTGCCCAATGGCTTGAAATTTGTCCATGTCAATTTTGTGTGAAAAAACAAAACCCTGTTTATCGTTGATAAGTCCTAAGTGCCCCTAGACACGCTTAGTCAAATATTAATTGTACAGAAATTCAATACTAAGAAATTCATTTACACTTAAATTAATGCATAAGCTATAAAAATACGGGTTAAATACATCAGTATCTGTTTTCCATTTTAGATCACTTACGGAAAATGTCCTCTTCCGGAGTAGAGATAGGAAGCACAACACCACTATAATTTTTAGACATGTAGAAGTACTTAGATGGGATCTAACAAAAAATAACAAGCTTTTAGAGGTGAAAAAAGAGTATTATCAGGGCCTAACACAACTAACATCATCAAGCGCAACTTAAGCGTATTCTTGGGTCTCAGAATTAGTCCACTGCAAACTAACCCGTGAGTTTCTCATTAAGGGAAGAAGTCCAACACGGTAAATCGAATGCGATTCCTCACTGTCTATCAAACACGTAATAACCGAATGCCGAAGATGCAACTCGCAAGGACGGTTGGTCAACGTGAGAGAGACAATGGACCAGTGTCTGGGGCTGGAGAACTTGGACAAACTCATTAATTCCTAACCCTAATAGGACTACTACTAGAAATATAATAGTGTGCATCTATGTAAAATCATGCATGTCCGTTTACATTGTTTGTATTTTGTATCCTTATTAGTGACATGGGCCCTGCGATCATTGTACCATCTGTATGCTTTTATATATTTTACTTGTCACCTTGTAATATGTACTCTTTATCCTACACATTTATCTCTAGATTTTATATTCGGACTATGTATTTATATTGCTATTTGCATTTTATACTTGTAGTAACATTATATACTTTAACTGATGTAAGTGTATGGTATATTGTATATCTATCAATAGTAAATAGTCCAGGAGATTGATGGGTCTATAATATATAAGTAAAATAACTTAAGATATTACCAACACTATCACTTGTACACTTTATAGAAGTGATTTGGCTTGCTTCAATTTCCTGACTTCCTACGCGTTGTTCAATAGATGTGTTGCCTCCACGCTGGTGTGATTTAGACATTTTCTTTCTTCATAAATTCATGTGTTCATTTGAGATTACAGCTACTGTGGAGTTTTTCATAGGTTACATAGTGATAAACAATGGTATATAGTCAAAGAACTTTGTTTTGGCAACGTTAGATTATTAATCGTTTTGAAGATTTAATGCAACACTATATTTACACCCACATATGCTTTATTATGAACTTAATAAATCAATCAATCTCGCTAATCTTTCTTAAAGTTGGTAGTATCTATTGAACGAATCAGTACAGTTATTTCATTTTGTCTGACATGATGTTCTCAATAATAAATTATTAAAATGGCATCTTTTTTTAAAAAGTGTCTTCAATACGCAATTATAAGTTTTCTCTTTCGTTGCTTTTAGATAGTAAAATGCTAATATACTAATTATTACTTTTAGTTGAATGTTAATACTGCCGTTTATTGATTGCCTAGAAATTAGCACCGAAGACCTTCAACTACCTGCAAAAACACTCGGAACCCATTAAAGGCAGTCTTCAAATTGGCAAGTCAATACGAGCTTAAAAAATTACTAAAATTAATAACACAAGTTTTCAATCTTCGGTAACTATAGCATATAAATATTCATTAGGCGTCGGTTTGGTGTTTGTTTTAAAATAACTGCGCACCTATTTAATTAAAAAATTATGCGGGGAACGAGCCAAACGAAGCGAAAACCAATTTTGAAAATAAAAACTTCAATAACTCTCGACGGAGCAAATTAAAACGAATGGTTTCTGTGAAGGAGAGTGATTTAGAAATCTACAAATGAAATATATTAAGAGGACGATATAAAATGAGCAAGGTGTTCCCCGATATATTTGCGAGCAGCCGAGATATCCTCCGAAATATATGGCCAATAATGTCTATTGATGAACGGAATCGCAGGCTCTCTTTGTTGTACGCTTTACGCATTCATAACTGGCTCCATTGTCGATTTATTCTGCCCTTCTACACCTGAATTACATCAAACCGTCTTTCGCCCTGAGTTCCTCGAATCAGAGATATTTAAAAGTCTTTAGACAGGGCGAGGAGACTTTAGGGTGTAACGGAATTGAAGGTCGATAATATATTTGTTGAAATGGTTAAATGAAAACCGATTTTTATATTAGCAATGTTTAGTAACGTTTTAGTGAATACAGAGAAGTTGATTTTTTACTTTGTTTTTGTTTATTTTCTCTTGCGCTTAATTGGTTCAATAATATAATAGGAACAATGTCCACTTGGAACTGTGGATAAATTTTAAGGGATTCAGAGTTGAGTTTAAGTATGATTCCTCATTATTTAATGTTGGATAAAATGAAGGCTAGAATTTACGAGAAAATTTTTTAAAATTAGGTACCACTTTCATTGGAAAATATCTGGAGATATGAGAGCAAATTCTTGGATGAAGAACCAAGTTACATATAATAAACACCTTATATTAAACTATGTTCACTATTGAGAATTGGATATTAAATGATCTGACAGAAAAAAATGTCCGAAAAAGAGATTATAGAATATTCGTGAGGCTCATAAACTTTTTGGGATCTTCAACAGCCTCCTTCCTGAATAAAAGAACAAGTGGCTATATGTGTGCGTTGGCCCATGTGGACAGTTGTAGTAAAATTATTTGTGTGTATCGATTATACCTTCGTAAGTGTTTATGCATTTAATAATTTTCCGATTTGCCCTTATTCCAGAATAGTTTTTTACTGCCACTGAGCTATTACTATCGACTTTTAATGGCCATACATCCATAACTACAAGTTTCCAGTGGACTAGATTAATTCTAAGCAACTTTAGTTTGCTTTTAAGGGCTTTTTATCTTGAACTCGACAATAGTTTTCCCTAGGTGGTTTTCAGTAACTTCTATCTATGGTAACTTTACTACCTGGATTGCGATAATTTTTTGCGGACTTCAGTAAACTATGTTAAGAACTATTTTGAGTTTGACAAACTGTTTATTCTCTTGATAGTTCCAGTTATTATATAATCAGTACACAAAGCAGATATAAGATGAATATCGAATTAAAATTGGTAATGAATAATTAATATATTTGGATTTATATGCACTTATTATGATTGCATGTAACATATATATATATATATATATATATATATATATATATATATATATATATATATATATATATATATATATATATATATATTACGAGGCTTATTTTATTGTTTTTCCATTCATTTTTATGATTGTGCTTTTCATTATAATTGATTATAGCGCATTATCAAGTATAGTACCATAACAGAGGTATTTTTATTATATACATACATATCTCATTATAATAGGATTTATGTTTCACTTATTAGAATTTTTCGTTGTTTCTTCTTTTCTTATACAAGACCTATAAGAGATATTTAAAATGCGAATGTTATTAAAAAATCTATTATATTCATTACTAAAATATATCGATTTTTTCCAACTGTATTTCATGGTACCAACACGGTTTCTTGCACGGTTTTTATCAACAACCTTTTGTCACTTTTCTTATAAAAATTTATAATTCACAACCACACTCTTGCTTCAATTGCATTAATGATTGACAGTAAAGTTTCAAATTAATTGTTTGTAATGGTTAATACTTAGTATCACCTTCCTTGGTATTAATTTAGCTTTAGCCATCATTTGTGAAGCTTTTCTAGGCTTCGATCATGATATATCTCGTATATTAAGCTTTTTTTGCCTTACGCAATTGCTTCAAAAGTGTTTTATGGATGATACTTCAAACGACGCTACCTTTATACTTAGAATGTCCCATGGATCCAAAAGAAGTAGCAATCGATAAATTATATTAAATTTGACAGAGCTCTGAAATGTTAATAATTTTGTATTAGCACTTTTTAGTTCTCTAGAAGCTTCGATTGTTTTCTTTTCAAGATGAATATGACTAGTTTAATGAAGATATTTCAGTAACTAGTTTCAAAAGCTATTCACAACAAATTCCCTTGTGTTGTAAAAACACAGTAGAGAGCTGAAAATATATTAAGAACCGACGTAGGTATGATATACTATCACAATAGGTGACTATACACAATAATAATTAAGCGTTTGAATTGAGCATTTAGAGGAAGAATGAATGTTTCTTAACATAATCGCGATCAAGTTATTTTGACACATGAATACATCTAAACTCTCGTTGCAAGATATGTAACAATATATATTGAAATGCAAACAGTGTGACAGTTAAACGTCCCTGAATCCCCTTAACTACTTACTACTTATTTTAAACAAAAATTCAAACAATATTCAAATTATTCTTCAGATGATCTATAATATTTTAAATAAAATACAGTAAGTATAAAGTATAAAGTGTGTAAAGAATAAAGTTCTGCTCTCTCACTATTATTATAACCTCTAAGACGTCGATCTATGTCTTTTTTTGGAGCTGATCTTGATGTCTCCTTATCCGCCGCTCTATACCTATCCGTATTTATTCTTCAAGCGTTTACTAATGGCACATCCTAATCTCATAATTTCATTTGTTTTTCCAGTAAATATTCAGTTCAGTTATATTTTCCTAATCAATTTGAATACACAACGGTATATTGAAAATATCTATTTTAATACTATATTTATAAACAATTTTACTGTGTTTAATTATTCATTTTATGGAAATATGACTGCTGCAAACCCCCTATCTTACTTTTAAGTAAAAATCTCGATGGTGAAGATATATGATTATCGTTGAAGTAATCTTCTCATTACAGGATCAAATTTCTTTTTTAAAAATAGCGGCTTACAACTTTTTCTCTTATTACTTCACACTGAATACGTAATGAAGAGCGTATAGCATAGGCCGACTAATATACACGCTCACAATGCCATATAAATTAACATAATCAGTTTGCGATTATTGTAATTTCCTACCCGAAAACAGTCAATATTATTAAAAACCGCCCAATTATTGACACCCGAGAACACGAGGTGTCGAAGATCCCCGGCCAAGACAAAAAAGGAATTCCGCCAGCGTTAAACAGATATTTCCATATATGTCTGTCACGGGTAATTTTGAAATCACTTTTCTCGAAACGCGCATTTTGTTGAATAATGTCGCCGATACGCTCGGTCCTTTGCATACCAAATAAGTCAGCCGGAGTAATAAAGGAATGGCGCGGACGCCGCTCAAGAATGGGTATTTAATGACCCCATATTCAGTTCAAAGGATCCAAATATAGCAGTATCGCTAATTAACTTAATTTTTGACGTATCCAATTTACTCGTTCGTTATTGGATTATGGTCCGGTAATAAGTAATCAGAAAACGCCGAAATATAATAAGAGATATATGTTATATATACTGTAACACAAGCCAATGGCGAAACATTTTTTTCAATAACTATGTCCTAAAATATTAGCTATTTGAATGTACTCTGAACATTTCTTCAGTTTGAAAAGGCACTTATTGAGAAAAACTCAGTGCAATATATATTAATATATAGACCATTCAAAACAGTAGTGACCCGTGTGTCAATATGTGTCTCTTTAAAGTTGTAAATTCGTTTTACAGCCAGACAATATCTCCCTCTCATTTTATTCTATTTAAAAAGAGATAGAACCCTGTTAGAGAAGTTCGATCGTATAACCGAAAGAGTCTGCATAAGTTCTTCGTTTGTCAAACGTCCGCAAAATTCTTCTATATATTATAATTCCGGGTTATAAACCGGCAAACGTTGTTTTCACGCATTGTTTTATTAAATTGCAAATTGCACTAAATATTAGTACGGACACGGTCACTAAAATATCTCAAAAAATATAAAAACAATATAACCTTAAATTCACAAAAAAGGAACCGTGTTTACGCGAAACGGGTGACGATTCAAGATAAGCTTGTTAGCTGTATCAGAGATGAAATACACGAAATGTAAAAAAAGTAAGTAGTTTTTCAATCGAAACATAATTTAATACAATTATTTCAGTGAAATTTGTTAGTCTGGAAAGTATCCATAAACATGCACCATATCTACCATATATATAGTACACTGGCGGGGATAATCCCAACAAGTGTATCAACAAAGGCTGCAATTAAGGAATGGCTTAAAGTACATAAAATAAGTTTCGAAGACATCATCTTAAAGAATGAACGATTTCAAATTCTTACTCAGTAAATATATATGAAATATTTAATTACATTTTATGTAATTTACGTTTTTAGAAATAAGCCTGAGAAAAGATTCATGCTAGATTAGATTACCGAACGTTATGGCCAGAAGGTATTACGTCTTCCTCCCGATTACTACATATTTAATCCAATTGAGTTGATATGGGGTTCTGCAATAGACATTCAGGTCCAGAAGGATATTCAAACCAGAACTGTCTGGATTTATGGAAAGAGGCATTGTCGAAAATAACACCTTCCGTTTGTGTGAGCTGGATCAGGCACGTTGAAGGAGAAATTGATAAATGGTAGAATCTTGAGCAAGTTTTTGATATATTGGAAATAAACAGGTTAGTTATTAACTTGATTTGTGCATCTGAAAGTGACAGTGATTGAATAAAACTTAATGAACGTTGGTCTATGATTCAATGCTGACAATTACCAAGACAAAGTGACGAAAGAGGAAACAACCAAAGGTCAGTATACAATTAATATACATTAATTGCAGGTAATTGTATTACAGAGTGTGTTCAGAATATACATGAACATTTGGTTAACATGTATGAGGTGTGAAATAATGCTAACTATTTTGCAGATGTGACAAATGCATTAAGGAGAATGCAGTAATTGAATGTAGTTTTATCAATAAATATGTACACAGTTAGTAACAGAACAAACTAAGGAGAAATAATAGTAATATTAAAATGGCTTCACAAGAAAATATTGCATCGAAGGAAACAAGAACTAAGCGTGAAGGTAAATATGTTCTCTTATAAATGTAAAATACATTACTCAGGTATATAATTGTAAATTAGGTGGATTAGGTCTTGGGGGGATATCTCTAGATAAAAAAAATGCACCTAAAGCGATACCTATACTAGTGTGGAAAAAAGTTCAATGTATGTATAATAAAGCAACTCTAACCTATAAATTATTGTGGCTGTATAATTAATTGTAGTTTTATGTTCTTCGATAATGTATGCATTAGATGTATTATAATGTTAAAATAAATTATAATACATAACATATTTGTTTAATTATTTTATTTATATTAAAATTTTGTTATATGTCAAAGCCAAGTGTAAAATGTTGCTGCGGCAACGTTACGACGTTTTGAGAGGTCTCCCGTGTCACTACTGTTTTGAATAGACTATATGTAACTTGTTCACATCTTTCTGTTAACATGGCCATAAACGAAAAAAAAACTCACTCATCAATCTACTTCTTCATTTCTTCAATATGTAGAAACGGTTTCCCAACCCCAGTCATATTGCATCAATCATGACTTGGGGTCGGTTACTCGCCATTGCTGCTCTTTTTCGGGTTCAAATTGTTCAACTGACATAAGTAGACATCTGCAGTAACACTTTTATTCGGTTTTAGTGCCTCGTAATGCACTGTACCTTGTTGTTCCTCTGATATATTCAGCAATACTCTACCATCAAAAATATACTTCTTTAGTCGATGTGCATGACCCTCTAGACTAACCCATGACTTTTTGTACTTAAAATTATTGTTGTAAATCCTTTTTTAATCTTTCCTCATAGATTGTTCAAGAGCTCTTGATTTCTTTCCTCGGAAAGCAATGAGGCTTGGAATACTTCTTGTTGTATGGTTGTATGGTATTCATTAGTATGGGGAAACATTCATCATTAAAAAATCTGGTCATTAATTTTTTTGATCAACAGGTTTTTTGTTCCATTAATTATATTAATAAATGACTCATGTTGTGTAAGGCATTGCCTTCATTTACCATCCAATCGTATCCCAAGTGAAATTAATTAAAAAAAAACTCTTTATGTCTGTCCATAACAGCATCAAAGGACTTGTTAAAATAAAAAATTGTTATACTAGATGCTGTATGTCATATTATAAGAATAGCTAGTAACAAACGAAGCGGGCAGATGTGAGCTAATTGCTTCAATTGTTATTAAATTTACATGTAGTGGCTTATGGAACATTTTGCAAACAATTGCAATAACAGATTAAGAAATTCAAGTAAATTTTCCTTTTCCCAATTCATTCCATTCATCCTAAGTAGCTGGTTTGGATTGCGGTAAGATATTATCCGCTTTTGAAAATGTTGCGAGTTTACATTTTATCGAATTGTATTTTCAATGGCAATTCTAAAATAAATATACAATTTTTCACATTGTTTGTAGCCACATAATTTTTAGAAACCATATTCAACTAGCCAAAAATTAAATAATAAGTATGAATTTTATCAATTTTTAGTGCACAACATTTACAATATGACTATGATTTGAAAAATGTAGAAAATATTTCTGGAACAAGAGAGCAGTTTTAAGGATCGAAAATATTTATAGGTATGGCGTTATAATTTCTTATTTCGATTATATTTAACTGCTAAAATAGGATGTTAAGACAAAATATAAATATGTTACATTTAGTATTGTTTCTTCTTTTGAATTATGGACTTCTTCAATATTTAATTTTTTACACATTTTCTACCAAATAGTATCGTAGGAAAATGTCCAAGCAATTATTAGAAGAACAAAGCCTTAACTGTCTGTTAATACTAACAGAAATTACAGACGTGTTTGTACAGTTAATTGCGACAAAGTTTGGTTAATATATTTTCGGATTGTAATAAATTTAGCCTTATCTTTATAGTTACTCATAGAAAGCTTAATACTTTATATTATTACGCGTATAATAATTAATAGGTGACGAAGGCATAATTTTATTTTACTTTTACTTTTATATATTTTTTTACTTTTATTAAGTTAAAATTGCAATCAGTCAGTTTAGTACGATGATTCCTGCATAAACTAACAGAGGCTTAATGAAGAAAGTCCACTCTTGTCTGGATATTTATGCACAAAAGTCTGTAATTGGTATAATATTGGAGTTAGCGCCGTTAGTGGTCTTTAGGCATTTTATGTCTTTCTTCATTTTGATGCCCATGTCAAGCTTCACTTTTCAAGCAAGGTATTTAGCGCATTTCGAGATTATGTGAATGACAATTCCACAATTTCTGCGACCGCTCCAGCATTACTTGTTCGCGCTATCTTCGCGTTTCCGAGAATGTAGATTTTAACGATGTTGTCATACAACACCGTACCTAGATGACTAATTCTACTTAAAATGGTTTTAACATAAAATTAAATAGATCCGTTCTGTATATTACACATACAAAAGAATCATTTAGGTTTAATGTAATTACTGAAGATGAATATTAAATATTTAAACAGATGGGCATTTCCTTATCTCCATAATCAGTTCGTCTACGCCACAGACTTGTTGTTTTATACAAGGTTGGCCTTAATAACACTATTTGGTTGAGGTTATAAATAACACCCAAGGATAATATATCTATATATTAATAATTTTGATTTTATATATCAAAAGAATTGATATGGAAGTATTAAAAATATCTTAAGAAAAATATTGGATAAGAACAATTATAAACTCAGTATTTTTCAAATGTCTTATATTACATTACGTTTGTTTTTAATAACAATCAGATTTAATAGTCTACAATAAACCCACGGTATCCATACTAATTTGAAGCCAGTGTAGATCTACGATGTGTCAGTTCAACATCAACATGACTCAAACTTACCAAAACAAAAAAACAAAGTTCTTCTCAGCATTGTTAACATTCCCTGGTATATTAGAAATAAAGACGTCCAAAAAGATCTAAGGGTACCAACAATCAACGAAGAAAATAAATGGTTTGAGAAAAAAACACCAAGAAAGTTAATGCGAACGTGAAAACGTGGAAGTACTAACATTGCTCGAGAACCAGCGTTGCCAAATTGTGGGGAATTCCTCAATCTGTGGGGAGTCTCATGTTAAATGGAGATTTTTTACGGACTTCCTCTCAGCATTGTTAACATTCCAAGGTATTTTAGAAATAAAGACATCCACAAAGATCAAAGGGTACCAATTTTCAGCGAAGAAGTACCACTCATTTGACAACTTTTTACTATCGACTGTTTCGTCGTCTACTTTTTAGTTTTCGGACCAACTAGTTTCATTCGACATATATTATATATCCAAAACTTTAGATATGTGATCCAAATGCGACCTTGAAAATAGTGTAACGAATTTATGCTTACCAAGATTGATATGTAATTTATATGATTGTTTTTTTTGTTTGTAGTAGCATTTATGTTATCTTGGTAAGTATTGTGTCTTGTTTGAAAGACTTTTTCGATTGTCTAATTCTCTCGATGATTGTTCAAGTGTTTTGATTGTTAAAACTTCTTTAATTCAAATTTCCAGGAATAACAATATTGAAATATTTCTTATTAACGATAAAATTCAAATTAAATTTAAAAAAGGTGCTATGTTTATATAATTGATAAAGATTGATTGAGAAAATACGATACAAATATTTAGTTGCCATTACTCCATTCCTCTTTACAATCAAGTCAAATATATAAAATATAAAAATTACTTTACATCATTCAAAATGAAACTGTTATTTTTAGAGCATGTTACACTTATGGTATGGTTGAACAAAAATTAGTAATCAAATGTTGGAATGAAATAGTAATTACTTTTATTATTATCATGTTACATTCTGAATATTAAAATTAAATTAAATATATAGTCTATTCAAAGTTTTTTTACATATGCATCATGGAAATCTGTGACGTCAAAACATGACAATGTTGCCGCATCAACTATGAGTTTTCGTTCAGTTTAACTTTGACAAACAAGATAATTATAACTTAAATAAAATAATTGAGCAAAAATGTTGTCAAATATAATTTATTACATATAGTATTACATTATAGTATATCCAAAACTATAGTTAATTATACAGCCACAATAATTTATAAGTAAGAGTTAACACCTCTTAACACTATAGCTTTAAAGAATTTTGCATACTTATATTGAAAATATTTGTTATTATTACTACAGATTAAAAAGCGACAAACGTTATTTTAGCGCTTCGATTATTTTGATCAATTTTAAAGTTTATTAAAGTGATACAACACGATATTCCTCTAGAATCCATAATGAGTGTAATTCAACGTGTTTGTGTGAAGTACTATGAAAAAGCATCCCTGCATTCCATTGTACTCGCCAAGCAGTTAACTATACGAAGTATAAGGGTAGTGCGTAGACTAAAACGTCTAACACCATCCTATCTGGTTATTTCATATTTTTATTTATTTTTATACAGAAGACAACTTAATGAAGTGATTTTCTATATGCCATGTATATATATATATATATATATATATATATATATATATATATATATAATATAAACACAAGAAATACTGATTGCCTATTGGGTAGATTGTGGAACCACTAAGAGTACTATAAAATTATTTTTCAGTCGTGATAGGTAATTAATGCTAAACAATATTCGTGTAACAGTTCTTGTTAGTTCGCAAAGTCTCTTCTGTGACCACAAAATAATGTCCCGGCTCTTACTTAACCATCATTGACTTCATTAATATAAAAATTGTATTTTAAAAATAATTTAAAAATAATAAATAGATATAAATTACAAGAAATAATATGTTAATCTTAACACAGAAATCCTCCGCTTCCTTGGAAAAAATCTAAATCACTTCTTCCCCATCTAATCCCCGGTCTATCTAAATTTAATATGAGGATTCGTATTATTTGTTCAGCATAGACGGCGAAGATCAAGGGACCGGATCGGTTTTACAAAACAATATTATGTATATTCATAAGCGGATTTCTTCTTTTTACCGAATACTGAACGGTTAAGATGACGACTTCATTAGAGCAGAGGCGTGGTTTATGTTTATTTTATTTGCTTTTGCCGCCTTTAAAAACTCACTTAACTTTATGATAATTTATTGGATTGGTCAGTTCTGAAAACGGACCTTTTCGTAAAAGAAGTTTGTTTTTTAACTTATGGAAGTACTGCTCGAGTTTCGTTCCGCCGGTACTATAAAGGAGAGACAAATTTGTGTAAATATGTAATGCAAACGTATTTGTTTTGACGTAATACCTACTTGAAAATAGTGTTCAAATCCGGGATGTTGGCTTTTTCTGCTTTACTTGCTCTTGTCGAGCATATTTGTTCCTTTTATTTGTAAACATATTCCAGGCTTCAAGTTCTTCAAAAATTTTCCAGAATCACAAAACATGTTTAAAAAAATGCTATTTAAACTTAATATAGTAAAATAGAGACTTTAATCTTGAACAGTTATCATAACTAATTCAACAATACATGTTGAGTAGTCCTGTATATTTTTTAATTAAAATTTACATTAGATACGCTTAGTATAACCTTAATTTACAAATTGATTTCTTAATAGTTGAAGCTGGAGGAATATGAGATAAATACATCAGCACCACTTAAATTAAAAAAATTTTAACCAATAAATTGAACCAAAAAATAAATGAGGATCTCACTAAAAATTAAAAAATAATCAAACTTATATTTTAAACATAAAAATATTTTAAAATAATATATCTACATAATAATCGTTGTAATAAGTAAACAAAATAACAAAAAAACTTATTCAACCTATTTATTACACATATTTTATATTCAACTATATACACACAATTTAGCTTAATACCTACCAAAATCTGTTTGTATTTGTAATATTATATTAACTACTACCAATTGAGCACTATGAAATTGGTGCCGAGCAACAAATTAGAATTTGTTTTGTTCGTAATTTAATTTTGTGTATAAGTCACAAAATATTATTATTATTTTTGAATTGTTTGAATATAAAATACGTGTAGAGATAGGTTAAATAAGTTTTTTGTTTATTTTTATTGAGTTATTACATACCATTATTATGTACATATTTTCATATAATATATAAAAACTTTTTATTTTGTTAAAAATCTAAGTTTTATTATTTTTTATTTTTAGCGAGTTCCTTATTTATTTTTTGAGGTAGGTTCAAATTTTTTCTCAAAAATATTTTATTTTTCTCTCTTTAGGTTTAGATATTTACTCAGTAAATTATGTAGTTATTTCACTAAGAATTACATTAGATAGTCCAACTAAAACTACAGCCTGTATGAGCAAATATACGAATAAAAAGACAATGATTGAAAATAAGTAACGCTTCAGGTCCCGGGGTGCGCTACCTAGTCTAGGTGATTTGACAAGTTTTCCAACCAAATTAGAACAAAAAAGTCGCTGGTCCCATTGGCAATCGAACCCGCGACCTCGGTGTATGAGCTTAATGTTCTAACCATTTCACCATAGAAATAATTGGCTGCTATGTTTCTACAACTTTACTGCTTAACAAGTATATATATACAATGTATATATATATATATATATATATATATATATATCCTTCTGATTTCCTGTGTGTTATCTAGTAGCTGTAGTACTTCCACGTTGCTATAATTTAGCATCCTTCTTTCAATTTTACAATAAAATCCGAAATAACCTCATGGATGCATTGGATTCGTGCAGATTCTTTCGTTCGTACGTAGCAATATGCATTGGTAATTTATCGAAGAACTTTGTCATTAGTCAGTGGATATTTTAGTGTAACTCCAGATATTCACGACAAAAATCCGAAGTGGCTTTATTAGTGACAGATAAATCAATCTTTTTGATCTTATGTAGAGTTATCAAATCTTACTAATCAATATATTTGTTTAATTTTGAGTTTATGCGTTCAATTACTTGTTTAACCTGATATGCCCTATCATGATGAAACAAACTACCACGGGGGATAAACTCTAAGGCTGTTTAGTACAACTTTACGACTGATATCTTGAATTACCCTTAGTGGTTCAACAGTCTGTCCTCTGGGCAATATATCTTTCGTAGGAGAATTATTATATACAGCTCTTGTAAAAAATCATTTCAGTCACATCTTCTGCGCAAAATATCTTATTTTAAAATCCATATCGGTCTATTAATCAGATTGCAGTAAACGTTTTGGTCCAGCACTTCTTTATCATTGCGAACATTTATATGATATTATGACGTTCGTTATGAATTCTAGTGGGATTTCGCAATATATCACTCCAATAGAGTATAGCGAGCAACATTTTGTTTCTCACTGCTGTATTGGATATATTTTCTTGGTCTTGTTAGTGGTGAAAGGACTTTTGTTTAATCCACATTCAACAATTCAACAAGCTGATATTGACCTTAATATTTCCACATTTAAAATTACTACTACATCACCGACACGAAAACTCTTTTTTTCTCATCATACATTTCCGCAGCACTAAATGATTTTCAATAGAGTAGAGAAAATGATAGAGTTTTCACTAAATGATATTCTCAGAAAAGATACGTATTAAAGGGTAAAGCCAAATTATCTTCAAACTAGTTAGGACAGGATGTTACACACATAAATCTTTTAAAAGTAATTCACATAAATGCTATAGTTATCTAAAGACAATTATCCGAAGCTATGGAACTATAGTACAATTAATTAGTAGTTTCATTACAATATATAGAATCCTTTATAAGTTATATATAATATTATTTAAAAAATTCCTGGTTTTACTCATAAAAGAATTAATGTGAGTAATGAAAGATTCGTATAATATAATTTTTTATTATTTAACACAAATATACAGAATAATTAGTGTAAAAACACCTAATTCTACCTAATATATATAACATTAAGCAAAGTGGTCAAAAATGATGATGTGTTTCATTTTCTTAATATTTACTTATCCACTGGAACTGTTTTATGATATGTCGGCATCCTTGATATGTTAAAAAATTTTATTGACGTTTCCAACGAGTATTAGTCCAGAATACCATGAAGTAATTCCGATACTGGCATTTACTTAAATAACTCATCGTAATAAACGTCATGAGTTTGAGTTCAAATTTGGTCACATAATGCTTCCAAACAGTCATCTCGGAACTACTACTACCACATCGAAATCAAAAGCTTATTTTTCCGTTCATCAAAAAATTATACAGCACTAGATGGTTTTCAAAACACAAGAATAGTTTTCACTAAGTGGTATTTTCTGTGATATATGTTGTATATCGATACAACTATCAAAAATTTAGACTGTTAAGAAATTTAGACTGAAAGATTAGAGAGAACAAAATTAAGAGAACTAGAAGAAAAGCAATTTTAAGGTACTCGGCTTATAGCCATCACTTTTTTGTCCCTTTTTATATACCCTTTTTAATATCCATGAATGTTTGGTTAAAATGTTTGAGGAGAGAAATAATAAGTGTTTTGTATATATGACAAATGCATTAAGGAAAATGCAGTGATTAAAAGTAGTTTTATTAAGAAAGATGTATAAAGGTAGTACACAGTAATTCAAAATGACTTTACAAGGAAATATTGCATCCAAGGAAACAAAAACTAAGCGTAAACGGTAAATATGCTCTCTATAGAAAGTAAAATACGTACTCAGATATACAATTGTTAATTAGGTGGATTTAGGCTTCGGGGGATACCACTACATAAAAAACGCGCCTAGAACTCTATCTATACGAGTGTGGCAAAAGGTTCATTGTAAATATAATCCAACAAAACCCTAACCTACAAACTATTATAACTGTGTACTTAATTACAGTTTTTAAGTTCCTCTATAATATATGCAGTAGATGTATAATTATACTATCGAAAATTTAGACGGATTAAGGATTAGAGAGAACAACAAAATTAAGCGAACTACACAAAAAAGCAATTTTAAGGTACTCGGCTTGTAGCCATCATTTTTTTGTCCCTTTCCTAAAGGATCCATCGGCACACTATTGTTTTCTCGAACGAAATTGCTCTTTAATACAATTTTTACGGTTGACCGTTTCAAATAACGAAAAATCCATCGGTTACTGTTACTGTTGTTTTAGCCCATCCATTTTTTGTTGTTGCGCTGCTGTTTCCAAAAATAAACAGCCGCAATTAACCGGAGTTTACATTCGGGACACGCTCGGCCGATCGCGCAGTGATTTTTCGGACCGCCGATCATCAGCTTTAGTTCCGAGAGAATTACCGCCTTTTAAGTATTAAGAATCAACCACCGATATTTCGTCCGCAGAAAAGGGGGCTACGGTCCAGTAATGTTCCCACTGGCGTGGTTTATTAAAGCCGGGATCCTTTTTAGGAACGCTGCCGACGATGGACGACGGTCAATTCGACCTGTAGTTCACTGTTTGTTTTAATTTCAATTAGAATATGTAGTTTAGACTGTAACATTTATAAGAATGAGTATCAAAATGACAAATATAGTCTATTCAAAACAGCAATGATCTCACGTCATCAATATGTAACTGTTTAAAGGTGTAAATTCGTTTTACAGCCCGACAATATGTTCCTTCTCATTTTATTCTATTTAAAAAGAGATAGAATGCTGTTTGAGAAGTTAAAATATTTAACCTAATAAACCTGCAAAAGTCGTCTGTTTGTCAAACGTTTGCAAAATTCTGCAAAATATTATAATTACGGGTTATAAAACTACAAACAAAAACCTTAAATTCACCAAAAAAACCGTCTTTATGCGAAACAGTAAGTAGTTTTTTCAACCGAAACATAATTTAATATATTTATTTCAGAGAATGTTAGTCTGGAAGGTATCCATAAAAAGCTGAAAAATATGCAGTTATTTGCGGGTTGTAGAACATCCCTTCATACACCTTTGGGTAATACAGGATTTAAGTGGTGTAAAGATAATCCTGAAAGTAAACCCCTTTAGAATGGAACTTCCAGACATTGCTTTTAAAAGAAAACAATTTTTAAAAGCTTTTAACGAAAACCAGGAAGAATTATTATATAAACTTGAAAGTTAGTTAGGGTCACTCATGGCAAGATGATAATGAAAATTGTGTAACGATAACAAAAGTTGATGGTAAATGGTAAATGTTGGAATAACTATGGATTAGGTTTTGTTAGCCATAACATTTATTAATAATTCGTTACTGGAAACAGCAATGCCTTTGTTATTGATACAGAATGGGTGTTTTCCATGTCCAAGGGTGACTATAATGGAGAAATAAACCATAACTTGTGTTTGCAGTGGTTTGAAAATCAGCTTTTAAAGAACTTGGAGGAATCATTAATTATTGTTATGGACAATGCACCATATGATCCGAATCCGAACATTGCATCAACAATGGTTGCAATTAAGGACTGGCTCAAAATACATAAAATAAGTTTTGAATAAACCATGTTATAGAATGAACAATTTGAAATTGTTAATCGGTAAATCTAAATGAAATATTTAATTGCAATTGAAAAAAGATATATGGCAGATCAGATTGCTGAACGATGTGGCAACAGAGTACTATGTCTTCCTCTCTATCACTGCATTTTTTCCAATTGAATTTTTATATGGTATTACAATATACATTCAGGTCGAGAAAGACATACAAAGCAGAACTGTCTGTATTTATGGACTTATATGTCTGTATCATTGAAGAAGAAATTGACAAATGGTGGAATCGTGAGCAAATTTTTGATAGACTGAAAACAAACAGTTTACTTATTCACTTGAGTAGTGATTCTGAAAGTGACAGTGATTGAATAAAACTTTAGAAAGGTTCATTCTTTATAGAGATTCATACAAAAATATTTAGCCTTGATGTTATATGTGCAGTTTCACTAGTTGTAAATTCAATAAGCACTAGCTTGTTTTTCTTAACCAGCTCATTCTTCATGTCTGGATTCAGTTATTTAATTTGTCACTCACTTGTAATTTTCACTTGTAAATCAAGTTGCTTCTTCATTATTGCCCCTAACAGTAAGAACCGTGGTATCATCAGCTAAGAGGAATTTTCAATTTTTGAAAGATGTCGTATAGTGTGGTAAGTTGTAAAATTGCTAAACTCTAGTGTTGTAAAAATTGAAGACGTAAAGTTTGGTTTGCGATGCGATGCGAACAGAGGCTGTGACGGTTAGTACATCGAAATTAGAAGAATAGAAGAATATATATATATAAATCGGAAAGAGCAGATCGCGGATGTACTAGGCGTACTTTGCACTGAAATTTGTTTTAAAAAGTCTTGATTTCAAAAAAAGTAGAAGAAACGGGGCCTTATATATAATTTTGATATAAATAACAGGTAAATTGAAACGTTCCCAACTTATAATAGTAAAACATATTTTTTGGATTTTTTTTTACTCAACATAATTCCCTTCAAGGGTGTTGCACTGATTATAGCGACCCTCCTACTTCTCGATACCATTTTTGTAGTACGATTTGTCCTTTTCTTCAAAATAGGCCTCAGTTTCGGCGATCACCTCTTCATTCGATTAAAATTTCTTCCCAGCGAGCATTATTTTGAGATCTGAGGACAGGAAATAGTTCCTGGTGGCCAGATCTGGAGACTGCTGTGAGGAAGCAATTCGAAGTCCAATTCATGGACTTCTGCGATCATTTTCACAAGTCAGGTGACATGGTGCATTTGCCTTGGTGAAGCAGCACTTTCTTTTTTATTTCAGGGCTTACGGCCCGGCCGTTTTTCGGCGATTTCGTCCTTTAAACCGTCCTCCAATAATAGTAGGTAGTCAATGAAAATTATTCCATGTGCATCCCAAAATACAGACGTCATAACCTTGCCAGCAGACTGTTGCGCTTTTCTACGTTTTGGAGTGGGTTCATCATATGCAGTCCACTCGGATGACTATCGATTGGACTTCGGAGTGAAATGATGGAGCCTTGTCATCTATTGTCGCATATCGACGCAAAAACTCGGGTTTATTATGCTTGATCTTCTTCAAACACTGCTTCGCATCATCAAATCGTCGTTGTTTATGGTTAAATGTGAGCTCGTGTGGCTCCCACTTTCACAAAGCTTTCTCATAACCAAGTAATCGTGAATTATATGATGTAGACGTTCAGTTGATATCTTTTGAGTTTCTGCTATTTCATTCAATTTCAATTTACAGTCATTCAAAATCATTTTGTCGTTTTTTCATCTTTTGGGCGTCCACTGCGTTCACCATTTTTGGTGCTCATTTCACCACGTCTAAACTTAGTATACCAATCCTTGATGGTTGATTTTCCTGGGGCAGTGCCCGGAAACTCGACATCAAGCCAAGTTTTTGCTTCAACTGCATTTCTTCCTTTCAAAAGGCAATATTTTATCAACACGCGAAATTCCTTTTTATCCATTTTTTTCACAATAACAAAAGTTGCTTCACCCAAAATGCTATAATTCAGAAACTAATGATCCGACAGCTGTCAAATTTATACACGCATTTTTGACGGTTAGCACTAACTAAAAGACATATGGATTTAATTCCAGTAGCGCCGTCTATGTGTCAGGCCGTGAACTTTTCAATTGATCTCTTATGTCGGATAGGTTTCACATGTGTACATATTTGGAATCAACAGTAATAATTTGAAAGTAAATAAATATATTTTCGGGTGACTACGTAATCATATTATTTAATGGCGATATAAATCATCGCCGATAATTTGCATGATGTATTCTAAATGAAGAAAAAGTCCTATATCCACGAAATTTTCGTAACTTATTAACGCGTAATTATATACTTGTTTTCTTCCTTCATTTACTAATTGCCCCGCACACTGTCCAGGTGCAGAGACCTGGTTAGCCTTATTTCCAATAAAAAAACAATCGCCTAAGGGCCACCCGTCGCCTTACGTAATTCCGTGGAACGACGAACGTCGGCGGAATTGACCGACGTAAGACTACGGCCGAGACTGTCTCGTGCCACCGGGCCTACTGCGACAGGGAGCGCGCGAGAGTGAGAATGGTCAAGCGAGGCCGCCAATAGCGCACCGATTGGCACTTGAAGTGCGTCACAGTAGACGCCGAGGCCCACACAGTCACCTGCCCCCCTTTACATTGTTGCCGCGGAGATGTGGCCTTTATTGTTTATTTAAATATGCAATTACGGAGTGGGTGTCGAATCGGTCGTCGGCTACCGTTTTTCAGCGGGAAGTAATCGCGGGCGGCGCTTGCCACTCGTTTGTCGTGATTGGTAATTCACGCTTGTATAATGAAGAAATTTACTTGCTTTATTCCCAGGGTACCCGGATTTATTTCCCGTTCCTATTTTCGGTGATTTTTTTGTTTTTATTCATATTTAAGTACAAGTTTAATTCATCTCACACTAATTAATTTAGTAAAATAATTCTGAAAAATTCCAGGTCTTACTGTACAAATAATATAATTTTTTAATGGCCAGTTCAAGTCTACGGAGCAAATTACCCAAGCATAGGCGGTTTTAGACCTGAGCAACCAAAAGCTGTTTATAAGGTAAATTAGGGGGGTGGAAGCCAAATCAGCAGCCCGTTTTTTAAACTTGGTTCTAGTTTACGAAATATTCAATAAATTCATTATTTCACTATTGTTTACCATATCATATATTATTTAACAAATATCTCCGGATTTGGCACATGCGCTCTATCCTACTTAGAAAACGATGGTACATTCTTTTCGAGTGGATCGGTACGGTCGGTCAAGTCAAAACCACAAAAAATCTATAATATTTAGATTTTGTATTACATCAATAGTTCTATAGTAATGTTAATTAAATTGTTGCCTTATTCTTGGTGTTTTAACATACATTGGTTTTGAAATATGAAAGAACAAGTGTAAGTGCAGGATGTACTAGTTAAAATTTTTTTTTAAGTTATAGTATCAGCGTCTATTTCAACTATAGTGGAAATGTTAACTGCCAAATTTATAACAAATCATTTTCAACGATATCGAATAGGTATATAGGAAAATGATTCTTCTTGTGTTGGAAGTAACCAAGTCATTAATGAGGTTTGTCCATCAAGAATATTAGCAAAAATAGTAGTAACTGGTAATAGTTAAACATTTATTTTAAACATAATATATTTTAGTGTAAGATGTAGTTAGAATTTGTTGAGAGTGAAAGTGGAAAAATCTGCAATTCAGAGAGTCAGAGAATAAGAAATTAGACAACATTTTGCTATGATATAAGAACAGTGTACAGTGAACAGTGTACTCTGAAATAATTCAATTTGCTAACAAAAGTAAACCTGGAACAAACAAACAAAATATAAAACTATCAAGGACACCTTAATGTTCTAATAGCAAGGAAAATACAATGCATTATTATATAAGTGTGTGGGTAAATCAATTATTGTTTTGTAAAAATAATGATGTATTGACCGAGATATCTTTCAGCTTAAAAGTACGATCATCAATTCGTTTTAGGTTAGAAAATATACATTATGTTGTAACCAAAAGCTCGAGGTAGCCAATAAAATAATAGAGTTTATTAAGTAGTATAGTATTAAATAATATAGAGAATCAAGAAAAGTAGCGATCATAGTTGATCATATTTGGAGATCTATTTGGAGAATTTTACTGCTTTCATACATATTGGTGGCTTTTGGTTTTAACTATATTGGCTGGGTTTGATCATCCAGACGATTTTGGTCTTTTTTATAGTAATGTTTATTTATGTGGTTCTCGGAGTTCTTGTTAACTGTTCAAATATGTAAATTAATTTAAATGCGGTGTTTGCATAAAAATAGAAAGGTATATAGAAATTATTTTTATTATTTCATTTTATATAATAATTTTTTAAATAAAATATGTTATTTCAAAATATGTTCGATGTTTATTGCCCCATATATAGTTTCAACATTAAATCAATTATTTATCATATTTGTGTATATTTATTTATAAAAAATAATTTATATATAAAAAAGTAATAAGTAAATGATGCTCTATAGTGTATTCAAAGTTTTTTTAGTAATGCGTCGTGGATATTTGTGACGTCGAAACATTAGAATGTTGCCGCATCAACTTTGAGTTTTAATTCAATTGGCTTTGACATACAAAAAAATTCTAATTTAAATAAAATAATTGAACAAAAATTTTACCAAATATAATTTAATTTAACATTATACTACATCTAAAAACCACAGTTAATTATACAGCCCAATAATTTATAGGTAAGAGTTAAAACATCTTATCACTATTGCTTACAAGAATTTTGCATACGTCTGACAGGTGGTCGCCGTCCGGTTGTCAGATGTACGCTAAATTATTCAAAATATTAGTTATAATTATTACAGGTTATAAATCGGCAAATATTATTTCAGCCCCTTATTTTGATAAATTTTAAGTCGCTCTGTAATATATCATATTACTTTGTTTGAAAACAATAGATAATACAATAGACAATCTTGACCATTTTGATATTGGCTCTATTCGAGACAAATATCCGAAATGTTTAAAAACAGTAAGTACATAAACTATTTCATGGGTATAAACATAATTTAATTAAATTATTTTAGAGAAAATTGTCTCTCTGGAAAGCATATATAAAAGAATTAGGGACATGCAGTTTTTTAACGGATGTAAGATATTCTTTCATACACTCTTAGAGGTAATATGGTTTAAATGGTGTAAAGCTAACCCTCGAAGAGGTTTAATTGAACTTTCACACATTACCTTAAAAAGAATTCAATTAAAGGCATAAAATAGAAGAAACTTGAATATTACAAAATGGTTCATTCTGGCACTCTTGGCAAGACAGTAACAAAAAAAGTGTAAAGACAATAAAATTTTATGGAAAAAGATAAAAGTTACAATAGCGTTCAATTGGGTTTTGTTGGTTGTTATATTTATTACTGGTTAATTGCAGATATATTGCTGGTTCAGAAGGATATTCTATCAAGAACTGTTTGGATAGAAGGAAGCATTGTCAACAATAACATCTTCGTTTGGGTGAACCCGATAAGACATACAAAGGAAGTACTTGATAAATGGTGGAATTGTGAACATGTTTTAGACAGATTAGAAATTAACAGTTTAGTGTTTGAATTGGACAGTGAGTCGTAAAGTGAAAGTGACTTAAGGAAACTTTCAGAATATGTGATAATGCTGGAGATTCCTGACACAGGGTGTTGAGAGTGGAAACAACTAAAGGTATGCACATATTTAATTGAATATAACTGTAGAAAATGGTATTGTAGGGCGTGAAAGATTTGTGTGTACAGATATGATTATAATTGTTCAAAATTAAATATGAGCACTAGGTTAGAGCGTATGAGGGGAGAATGAATACCAACTGTTTTGTAGATATGGTAAATGCATTAGGCAGAATTCAGTGATTAACTTTACGAAGAATGTTGTACACAGGTAGTAGCAGAAGAAATAAAAATACAGTGATACCAAGATGACTTGGCAATTAAACACACCATCGAAGGAAACAACAACTAAACGTAAATAGTAAATATGTTCTCGAACGTAAGTAAAATACGTTTCTCAGACATACAATTATAAAATAGGTGGATTAGGTCTCTAGGGGGATAACACCACATAAAAAACGCTCCTAGAAACTCCACCTCATGGATGGTGTGGAAAAGAGTTAAATGTAAACAAAACAAATCTAACCTACAAACTATTATACCTGTGTTCTTAATTGTAGTTTTAAGTCCTTTGATAACATATGTATTAGATTTACTATAATATTAAAATAAATTATATTTGATAACAGTATTTTTGTTCAACTTTTTTGTTTAGATTAGAATTTTGCCTTATGTCAAAGCCAAACTGAATTAGAATTCAGAGTTCATGCGGTAACATGTAATGTTTGAACGTCACAAATATCCACGACGTACTACTAAAGAACATTAATTATTCTCTGTTTCAAAAACAATTGGAGCTTAGTACGCGCATGCGTCAAATCCGGAGATATTTGTTGAGTAATGCATGCAGCTGACCATTAACGGCCATTTATATAGATATAAACTTTTTTTTATACTGAATGGGATGTGTTTCACGCGTTAGGATCTAAACAGTACACGCTCATCATGTTTTAGTACCAAAATCCTTGGTATCACCTTCGATTTTCCTTATATTTTGATGCAGCTACACTCATTGCTTGTAGCTCATATCGCCCAAGTTTTATGCGAAAAAATGAATGTATTTTGATAGACATTCGAACTCAGATCTTGTGGTAATTTTGTAATACATTTTTGATTACGTATTGATCCGGTGATTTGTGGTTAACAAGAAAGTTGGGAACAATACTTTGAAACGATGCCCCCCATCCTGTTGCTTCATCATGCGTTAAACATTTTGTAAATTGCGGATCAATCCACTGAGTTAGCTTTTCAAAATTACGACATTTTTCTTCTATAGCAAAATTCTGTTCGTTCACTGTTCGAATGTGGAACTCGTCCGACACTGATGATACGTCAGTATAAACTTATCCTGTGCTATTTTTCTTCATTTATACCGATGACATTCCTCGAGAAAAAGTAGCAAAACAGAAATATCAATTATTTTCTGTTTTCTTCACAGAGAAGGAGCATATATTTTCACCAAGTTATTACTTTAAGTAAGGCGTACAGCTTTGTTCTACACGCGTTTCCAAACCAAAATACTACAAGTAAACAAGTTTGAGTATATTTGTCACGATTTCCCCACGTTTACCGAGAATATGACACCCACAATCGTAAAAAAACACTTTAAATTAACATTGAAACACTTCCCTGCATTTTCACACAATTTGAAAACACAAGCACAGCTCATAAATAAGTTTCAAATAATGTTTAATGCAAACATCATCAGCTAAGGGCTGTTAAATATATGTTGTAAAAAAACTGAAAGGTTTCAATCAATTGAATAGGCAGTTACTAGAGTAAATATCAATTATCATCGGTAAAAGTGTAGCAGTAGTAGATGGAGGAGCTTTCACGTAAAATAAATGTATACTGGTCAATATTGGAGTAACACTATACACAGTCAATAACAAATACTTTTCTCGCAATAATGGATGATTATTTGTGAGCGAAAATTTTATTTGAGTGAATATTTTCAATTTTTATTTTCAATTTTTAACTTTTAATACAACACTTTATATTTTATACACTATACTTTTAACATAATACTCACTGTAAAGGTGTTAATTTTATTTTATCTAATAGCAAAATTTAATTTAGCAATTTAATCCGATAGGTTTAAGATTAAGAAGACCCATAGATTGAGAGGGACTCGAACGCATTTATGGTGATATATTACCATTTTATGTTATTTACCATTATAGATTACCATTTGCAAATTTGCCGCACAAAGTTATACAATTAACTGTTTATGTTTATGTTGTTTTTCAGCGTATTTAGTAATATTATTTACAAGATATTAAACAATTTAGGTCATTAAAGGTTATTAATAATTATAACGCTTACCAAGAGAGTTACAATATTTCTTCCGTCTTGTCTATCTTCAAAGGTTAGGACTATAAGATAAATATATTGTTCTGCCTTTCGAGTGCCATTTCTTGCATTCTGTAAATTAAAAATAACTAATAATTAGAAATTTTTTTCGATAGATAATTATATATGGCAATATGTTTTATTATCAGAAGAATCAAAAATGAGTAAGGAAAAGTTAATACAACCAAACTTCTTTTCGTCAATTTTAGCTTAATCGGAATTAACATCCTAGTAATTTATTTAATTGAAAAAGGTATCTTAATATTTTATTTATGACGTTCTTGAAATAAAAAAACTGAATTGAATTTGGATTATATCTTTAATAAACACAGGATGATAGTTAATAGCTTTCCATTAATCTGAGTGCCTTTAGTTTGGACTTAACATTACACTATAATGGATTAGGTTGATTTTATTTAGTAATTCGTTATATTAAAACTTCACTGTTTAACTTGGGACTTTATAGTAATGTCTAAAACAATTTCTGCCATTTAAGCTTTGTCTACTTTTTAGCATGCATGTTCTAACTCAAAGAATACTTTTCTCAGTTTATAAATTCATTCTCATTTTTTTTTAAATTAATTCGTCCTCTCTTAAATAATAATGTTTACATATAAATTAACACTTTTTTGTATTAAATGAACTTCATTGCGCTATAACATCAAATGTTTTATTCCTTTTCTGAGAGTATCAAGGTGTATTATCTACAATATCCGTTTGGATTTTGTCCAGAAAAAATGGTATTTTATTTGTGTTAATTTTAATTTCTATAACTGGCTCCAGTAGGTGCATATAAGCTTTAGATCGTGCTTGAACAGCAGCAGCTTATTATGTACAGATGATTTAAATTTCTTCTTTCTTCTTTCCTTCTTATTAATCAGTATATAATGTTATTTTTCAATAGAAGTTGTTCTCTTTTCTCGTTAATGTGCTCGTTCTAATGGAGTTGAATCGATATTCATATTTATTGCTATATGGGTAGATTGATTGTGTGTAAACTCAATATGCATTTATTTATTTTATTTATATTGTCACTTGCCCATTGCAATTTTCTGATTGCTCCTTTACTATTATCATCAATACCCAGTCATCAGTGCCGTAATATCATCAGCTATAGTGACAATTTCAATTTTCGGAAAGTGTCACATAATAAAAAGTAATTAACACGTCTAGTGTTGTAAAAATTGAAGACGTAAATTCTGGTTTCCAACGAACAGAAGCTGTAACGGTTGGTATAAAATTGTCTTTAAATTTTGACTTTTGAATTACGTTTTCTCGAAAACGTTAATCCATTTGCCACGTGTTATAATCGCTTTCGGTTCGAGTACCTCGCCCTCGCCTATTGTCGCAAGAAATCTCAATGGGCTCGTAATAATAATTTAATGACTTTGGAATAAACCCACTTCAAGCCCCCGCAAACTATGGAAACACTAGGCTCTTCGGCATCGTCTTTTTCTACGAAAAATCCGAAACCAATAGTTTTATTGTCTCGAATGTCTCTGGCGCTGCGATGATCGCTCGAGAAATTCTTTCATAAATATCCCGACCGGTAATCTTCGGACAGAAATAGTGTTAAAATCGCCATTGGCACAAGAACACGAAAGGAACTATAAAGAATGGACTTTAATTGCATTCATTGAAGCTGAGGCGTGAGTAGGCATTGTCCGTGATGGAGGAGTGCGACCCTGGGAATACGAAAAAATAATACAGTTGACACCTAGGGCCCATTCACGGATACAAAGCGCTTACAAATAGGTCGAAATGTAAAACGCCGAAATTTATATGTGCTTCGGCAAGACAACGTGTAATGGATGTCCGATTTTGTATTGTATCAGGGCTGGCATATATATATTTGTAGAACGAAATACATCGAAATCAAGCAACCGGGAATAGCCGTCAGATCGGTGGCACATAATATACATACATACATATATATATATATATATATATATATATATATATTAGATACGCTTAATAAAATATAAATTATAAATTAATTTATTACTACATTTCATTTGTACTTGGATTAATTCACAAGCAGGACAAGTGCGAGAGAATACGTCAATATGTATTCCTCAATTATAAAATTATAATAACTTATAGCTATAGTTTACCCTAAAGGTATTGCTTCTGCGTTTGTATGATTTAGTAATCTACTTTCGTGTTTCAAGGCGAAATCTTGGATAACTTCGCAAATCCATTTGATTTCCAGGTCTTGGTGCAATTCTTCGTTGGTTACGTAATGATATTCATTGGTAATCAATTGAAGAACCTCGATTTGACAGCGTTGGATGACTATTTGAATTTTAAGTGCAACCCCATATTTGCACCCCCAGATTAGCTTTGATTTTAGATCAAGTTGAGAGTATCTTCCGAATAACCTGTATAGTTATTTATGTTGGTTCTAATCTGTTTTGCTTTTTGTCTAACGTGATGTTTCCAATTTAATCTACCGTCAAGATGCATGCGGAGGTATTTAGCTGATTCTGCTTGAGTAATCGGGCATCCATTGAGTGATATAATTAAATTTTTATTATTTCGCCGCAATGCAAAATTAACGTGGATAGATTGCGAGCTATTAAGTACACATAATATATAAAAAAATATTTTAGGATCTCTTTTTATTGGATTCGCTGTCCGCTGCCAGGTCCATCTCTAATATTGTAGATCATTCGTCGTGTCTTAAACTTGGTAGCGCTACAATGAAAATTACCTGCAGAGTCCTTACGTTTTTTACTTGTGGTTATTTTCGTATTGTTGAAACTATTAGAGTTATGGTAGTTATGATTTAGCCATTAAGAATATAACGAAAGTCATATTTTACATTATTTGTAGAAACAACAAATGAATGTGTCCATTTTATCGAAGGGTATAATCAGCTGTGAAATAAAAACACGACATATGAGAGAATTTCATCCTATAATAGATTAACAAAATTTCAGAATAACAATACTCCTCTATGCTCTTGTTACAAGTTATTTTGATTTTCGCAAGCAACTTTTTCAGACTAATAATATAAATACCAATAAATCCCAATACATCCATTTTTAATTTTAGTAATTTCAATTAATTTGATATCTGATCAAAAATCAGAACAGTTGAAAAAAATTGTTCTTCTAACTTTCGATTGTTCTAAGAATTAATAGTAATTCATAAGGTTCTGAAGATATAGTATCATTATATTAGAGGTAATTGTAAAATATATTAAGTTTTTTCTCTAAACTCTGGTTGGTAATATCAGTATTAATCTCTAGTCAATTTCAGGTCCCATTAGTAAATGTATTCCATAATAAAGCCGTAACTAAATACTACAGGTAATAAATTGGTGCACTAAGAATTAAAATGGATAATTTAATTTTTCATTTATTGGCGAGTCAAGGGAATATAGGAAGCAGTAGTTTCATGAAAGCCATAGAAGACAAATTAAAGATGAGCTATCTGTAATGATGACATTCCAAAATATTACGTAAAATCACAGTTTGAAATAAATAAATTTATTGACAGGAAAAAATATGACAGGCATTCTTTTTATGATTGAATACTCGAATATCTAAATAAATGAAGTAATGGAAATATGAAATGTGAAACTAATTATATCATTTACCTAGATGGAACACATGGGATGAACACAAATAGAACGAATTATTCATTACCATAATTTAGAATATATTTTAAACCCCTGATAAATATTAACATTTTTAACGATTAACGTAATAAAATATATAACTATATTTCATTAATTATTTTAGTTATTTACTTTATAAATCTAATATTTTAATCATTATAAAATATATATTACTTCATTTAGTATTCCATGTTTAAAATTATAGCATAAAAATAAATAAAATTATATATTCTAATATTTGTTGCCCTAAAGTTGTAGCAGTTCTGAAAATAATTTTACTCCTGATACTTTGTTATAATATTCACAGTTTGTTGTTTATTAAAACTTAATATTACTAATGTTGATGTTACTTAATGATATATGTTACTGTAATTAATGTTATATGACAAATACATTTCTGATGTTGTACTGCAAATCTTGTCAAAACAAATTTTAGTAATATTCACATATCATATTTAAGTTATTTTCTTCACTCTATTATGAGATAAACAATTTTAACTTCATAAATTGTGGTCGAATTTCGGCCACTATTACTTAATAAGTTATTTATTTGCTTGAAAACACCTACAATTTTTTTGCACATTAGATTCGTAGAGTGTTTGTTTCAACCAGAATATTTTCCCATTCTTGTACCAAAACATCCGCCAACTGCTTTAATAATGTTCGACATGGAAATCTATTCCTCATTCTCTGCTCTAAAGCTCCCCATAATGGTTCAATTATGTTGATGTCTGGCGATTGTGCTGGTCTGGAGAGATATTTAATGATATGCTGATGTTCTTCAAACCAAATCTGAGCCTAGTGACTGTGTGTATGTGCGCATCATAATCTTGGAATATTGCTGAACGTTAGCTTTGTGGATTTCCCGCCGTATTGTTTTTAATTAAGTGTTGCGTTCTGTTGTCACTTTTCCCGTGGTATTTTTTTTGTCGTCTAGCCACAATCTTTATAATATTCGTCCGTTTCTGAAAATAAATTTTGTGCATACCACGTTTTGTACATGTTATGATTACCGTGGATACTGTTGCTCGTAAAACCTTAGACAAAGAATTAGCGGTTTGCTTTCTTGCGAATCTTAATCAATGTCTTTTATTACATCTATTATTATGTTACGTTAGCAGTATATCTTATCTATTACACGGTGTTTCAATTTTTTCAAGTTTTTGAAGGTGAACTTAGTTATTGTTTCGGTAAAACATATGTATTTATCATATTTATTATTATGTTTAGTAGTTGGAAAGTATTGCTGTGTTTTCATCTTGCGTTTTCCTTTTAAATCACTCGTTTGTTGAAATCTCTAAAGCATCACCTCCATGTTCTTAACTATTTCAATTTGAGATTCTTGAACGATTGATTACAAAACTTTATATATATTGTCAATTATGTCTCCAAGGTTATTCGCCTTCTTTGGTTTTTCCACTACTCCCTGTGTATATTTTCTTTAAAATATTATTTTGGTTTCATCCTTATCTTACGATTTTAATCACTGTATTCTCTCCTAGAGAATTTGTTACATCATCTACAAAATAATTAATGCCCTCATGCATACGTTCTACAGATAGTATTATTTATCGTATACTCTGTATAGCTACAGACATACCTATCCACGCAAATTTTACATACTTCCTAATAACAATTCGTAAACAAGAATATATTGCTGTAAAATCATGTAATGGACATGAGCAGCTCGCACAACTTTCGCTTTTACTGTTCTCTTTGTCTTTAAAGCAACAGCTTCACACCAAGACACCAATATGTTATATATAAATGATTTGTAAACGAGGAATACACTGACACATGGAAATTAAACTTTGGTTATGTTTAGTTTAACTGTTGACAAACAGACGATGCTCCGCCAACTTATTGAAAAAGCATATATCCTGTTTATACGTATTTTTCTGATTATTTACTAGAATGATAATCATTTATTTGTTTTTTTAGTCATCGATCACTTTTTATTACGTATTTATCATGTATTATAAAGTTGACTTTGCGATAGCCTCGCAGATACGAAATATATTTTCGCATATCATGAGTATAATTGCAGGATATTTACCATCAACAACCAAAAAAGAGACAATAAATCAAAGATGATATCAAGTATACTGACCTACATTCATGGTAATTGCGTTCTCGTTATGTAATCAAATATAAAGTAATAATATTTGTTTAAATGATTTATTGGCTGTATGGAGCAATTAAATTCATTCGTGGATATATGATATAGCAGCATTAAAATGGTTTTAATTTAGTTAACAGACATATGATGTGAGACTAAATTAGAAAGAAAATCATGGACTTAAGACATTTGAAAAAATTTTGAGTTCTTGATAATGTCAGTCTTGATGGTAATGAAAGGTCTTGCATTGTTTCTCCGCTCCATATAACAACTTTCCAATGTTGAGATTGCGGAATTATTTATTTCACACTTTTATTAGCATATACATAAATTTCCATAAAATTACGAAACATTAATATCGAATTCTCACTGAAAAACATATTTTTTATGCTTTGTGCTATAATCTAAATTTAAATTGGAACAATTTTCATCATTACCTTTTGCAACATTCCTATTAAATTACCTTGACATGATGACAAATATCAATTACCATATAATATACGTAGATACTGTTTTGAAATATTTATGAATATTATGCCGACTACTAATAAGGTTTTATTGGGATTTTGGCCGAAAATAAAAAGATATTTAATATAAGTTTGAAATCTGAAATCGATATGACTTTGGTGGATAGTTAATCCTTACTTTTGAAATAATTAACAATAAGTTTAAATGCTGCAAACATTGTCAAATGAGACAATTTTTCATATATTTTCACTTCATTCTATGTAATGTTTATTATTGGTATAAAGTTAAATTCAAATTTATTATTAGATTCGTGCTAAAAACTTTTCAAGTTGTTATTTGATAGATACCTATTTTATACCAACATTACAGTAAATTTTTGTTTTATTTTTGAGGTTTGTTTATAAGTTTGTTGTCGGGATTCGATAATATTATTCTAAATGTTTGATTCTAAGTATTCTGTGTGTTATTTCGATAATATTTTCTGCAACTTATGAAAAAGGCGGCCATACCATATATTATCGAAGGCTTGTGCTACATTTAACTGAACATAACTTTTTACCTTCATAGGTTTTTCAATTACGTCTGTTATTCTATGTGTCTGGTTAATTGTTGTATGCTTGTTAATAAACCCAAACTGGTATGTATTAGGTATTTCCTCTCTATAAGACGACTGGCATTTATGTTAATGGCACATGATTGATGTTAAGTGTTCGTACTGTGCGATTTATAGGATTGGCGAAAATGAAAATGCATAAAAATTGTAAAATTTGTTTATATCTTCTTAAAGCTTCAACATATAGAATAGAATATATTTGAATCCGGCCCTGTCTAGTGCATCGTCAAATCCACCATGTCATGTGTCGCATTGTCCCTATTAATCTAGTCCGGCAATCGGCAAACTTTCAACACGGGTGCGAAAAGTGCGGTCAAAAAAAAACGTCCGAATGTGGTAGATCGATACGGTTGACCACGCGATTACTGTGTGAAAAGGTCCTTAGGTGCCGCGATTTTGCGCTCGTCATAGTTAGGACGTCAGAAAACTGCCGAAATGATCGGTCGTAAGGACGGATTATGCTTTTCTTTCTTGAAGTGGTCCGTGTTACGACCGAATTCATTCATACCGCCTTTAATCCTAAAATATTCGCTCCTAAAATGACGCGGGCGAGTTAATTTCGTATTGCCCGTGAAGGTTTTTCTCGCTTTTCGTAAACGCATATCAAATATTATGTCAAATATGTCATTCGATCGTTGCCGTAACGTGTCATTTAACTTGGACCGCCACCAACGAAGGTAATATAAATATCAAAAGAGAAGAAAGCATTTGAAATATTAGATTTACCACCGACGAAGGAACCTAGTTTTTCTGTCCTTTCAAATAAAACATAATTAATACTTATAACACTGTGTGACAATTTTATTTTGTTCTATAATATTAAATAAAACAGCTTCTTTGTCAAATTGTATCTGTCGAACAGAAAAACGGATTTTTTGTAACACGTACCATTTTAAAGTTATGATAAATTAAAGTACTGCCGGCTTGGTGGCGCAATGGTAAAGGCAACAGGACCGCCCCCCTACTGGTTTAACTTATAAATTTTAAAACTTGGTTTAATAAAAGATTTTGTTAAAAAAAATATATACAATTAAATTATTACTACTTTTCCTATGTACTTGGATTAAAATAAATCAATATGTATTCCTCAATAATAAAATTATAATTATTTATTAATTATTAACTTATAGCTATAGTTTACACTAAATATTACATACATTTGTACATACACATTATATAAGTTCGTATTGTTTTGTTCGCTTCAATCTCCTGACATCCTGCGCGCTGTCCAGCAGTTGTATTGCTTCCACGTTAGTATGATTTAGTAATCTTCTTTCGTGTTTCAAGGCGAAATCCGGGACAACTTCGCAAATCCATTTGATTTACAGGTCATCGTGCGTTTCTTCAGTGGTTACATAGCGATAGGTATTGATAATCAATCGAAGAACCTTGTTTTGACAGCCAAGGGGGAAGGAACTGATATACCGATATATTCATATAATTGAAGAACGGAAAAGCACCGATTCCAAATAATTTAGTACTGGTGTGTTATACTAGAACAAGAAGTTGTAAAAAATAAACTTTCAAGGATAATTCAAGAAATATACACGATAAGGACCAGTGTCGTTATTATAGGTGACATGAAATCAAAAACTTTCAAACCCTAAAGCTATAAAAATGTAGAAGATGAAGCAATAATAACAACAGATAGGCCAAAACATCTACAGAGAATTTTAAATAGATGGAATATTATACTAAGAGAATACGGAATGATAATCAATAAAAGCAAAACGATTAAAAATCTAAACTCAGAATATAAAATTAGAACAAAAATCAATGATAGAATTGGAGAAACCATGAATTGGTACTCGTAAAACATAGCAAATTCATTAATAAGAGACGGAAATATCAAGCAAAACTAAAATAGAAGTGTACAGAGCAAAGCACATAGTGGAGGTAAACATACCTTCACCATTATGTAGTAGAAAAGGTGTTTTTTGATTATTATTTATCTCTCAAGATTTTGTATAAGAATGCTCTCTGTTCCATATAAATGGAATAAAATATTTAATAGTATAGGCGTAAATTTAGATCCAAACGTTAGATAATCTAAACTATTAAAACATTTTCTATAGTGAACGGCACAACATATACATCATCTTCGATTTGTGTTTTTGCAAGCGTAAGAGAAAATGTTTTCTTTTGTTTTCTGTTTTAGTTGATTATTAAAATTACTACATTAATGATATGTAAGGTCTTATTATACGTCCATAGTTTTCGTAAATTTTATCATACATTTTGGTAGTACGATTTTAACAAGAAACTCGTCTACAATACTAAATTGTTTTGATTTTGTAAAACACTGCCATAACAGTTTCAATTCAAGTAAGATAAACTTTATATAAGATGTTATATGATCAAATTAGTAGCCTCTTTAGTTCACTAGTCCCTTCTGTAACAGGAAAGTATCCGTGGGAATTAGAAAATATATACATTGTATAAGGAGGAGGAATTGATCTTGAAGAAGAAAATGAAAATAAAAATGAGTTCAATAAGCTTATTCGACTGCTTGATTTGTCATAGGAGTACAGTTTGTAGGATCAAATTCACAACAATAAAATCTTCTGTAGAATGATTCTTGGGTCTCCAAATACAGACAGCGTCAACTGCTTCCTATATTTAAAAGGAAAACAACTGTTGTGATCATGAATGTTACAAAAAAAAAGAGGTAATAAATATGTTTTCTTATTGATTAGTTTTTCGTACAGCGGAGAAAATAATAATTTTACAGCACATTCAGAAGCATTTAAAATATCGAATCATTGTACTGTTCTATGAGGTTGAGTGAATTGCAGTAGTTAGAGTATGACAAAAGTGTTTCTGATCATATATGGAAAATAGGTTAATCTAACTAAATTAGAGCCATAGTTATTAATATTCACCAAAATAACAAATATTTATCGACACCAATGGTTATAAATACGACTAGTATATGTCAATTTGGAAAGATAATCGACACCCTAATGCAAAGCAAATATATTTAAATTTTCGTATTAATATTGATTAGGCTATACTTTTCTACGAAAAGATCAAACAATTTTATTTTATACATACATATATACATACATACATATATATATATATATATATATATATATATATATATATATATATCCGTAACTTTTATCTTTATTTATTTTGTGAGTGAATACACACAGTTCACTTAAGCTAATATAAAAAATTCAAAAATGTTATGATAAATAGGCAATACTGTTATCATAGAATTATTTTTACTCTAAAGCATATTATCACATTAAATTAATTTTTTTTAAATGGAAATGGAGGGCTTATAATCTAGAAAAATAATTTTAAAGAAACGCGAATGAACATTTCATATCATCTCAATTATTGGTTTACTAATTATAGTAGTTTTAGAGAAGCAAGTTTTGTTATTTTCAAAAAAGTGGATAAAAAATTAAAAAATTCATGTGTCGAATGAATGATTAATGATTTGTTCACTTCTCGAAAGTGTTTATTGCTTCGGGAAATCTAGTTGCCTCAGCTGATATGTCAAATATTTCATAAAGTAATTTATTTACAATTGTACATAAAAATTTAAGATTTACAAATTCATATTTATTGAGTAATGTTTCATTTTAACTGAAATCTTAGCCAATCTGTAGTTATTTATGTGAAATGATTTGTTTACCTGGCATTTCCTTTTACATAGGCATATCTAATATTACTGTTTGTTGGGATTAAACACATTTTAATTATTACAAAAATTATTATTATTAATAATTATTAACTATTATTAATTATGAATAATTGACAAAAAATTATTAGTCTTCCTTAACTATAATATTTATCTTATTTTGTATATTATGAGTGTATTTTAAACTTCATTTTCTCGAAATATCCCTTCAACTAATCAAATAGCACCAAATACTCCCAACTATATATTTAGGATATATTATTTAACATATGTATATATATATATATATATATATATATATATATACAAATATTTGTATATATATATATTACGATATATTTCAGTTATATAACCACAGGACTAAAAAACTGGTAATAGTAATTGTTCATAATTATTAAAATATTTTGCATTAAGATGCAGATCAGCATTGTAGCCAGAATGTAGTCACAACTGTGATTACATTTTGTTTGATTCACAGATAAATTGAAGCTATTTAAAATAAGGGTTAATGGAGAAAAAATTTAAGAAAAACATTAATTTGTTATATTTAAGGGAAAAATATTTGGAAAAATATAATTTTATCATTTATCTGGTTATCATATTATATGGTTTTTATAGAATATTTGAAGTTTTATACAGAGTTATATAATAACGATAAGTAGGACCATATAAGTACAAAAACTTTTTTGTTACCCACGGAATTATAGCTGAATTGCCCTAATAACAGGTAGATTTAATTTCAATTTCATTTGGGATTTTTTATGACGGTTCCATATCAAATAATCAGTAGATGTATTTACTATAAAAATACTTAACCTTTTATTATTTTTATAATAAATTAGCTGCAACTGACTTTTTCATTGGCATGTAAAAGGAGAAAAGGTCAAAATATATTTTTTTAATGTCATATTTGATATTGCTTGGAATAATATCTAATATAATATTTTATGAAAGTGCATTTAAAAAATTAAAGAAATATACATTTGAAAAGCTTAGAATCATTATCAGCACTAACATTACTTCACATATATTGATTGAAAATGCTATTTCGAGCTTATTAGAAATAAATAGGTGTTTTCTGTGGCTAGTCATTGAACGTTAATCTACTAGGATTAATGGTGAATAAATGAGAAAAGCGATCAATGATTGAATCTCTACCAAATCAAAGTTGTTCTGACAAAGAAGTTGTAGAAAATTATTTAAGTAAATGATTAATGTATATCATAACAATATTTATCAACAATTGAGATTTTCAAACAAAAATGATTAGCATATCTTGAAGCACCCCTAATATTTACAATAGAATATTAGCTATTTTGTATCAGTATTGTTTCTTCTGTTCAAATTTTGATCTGAACATGTGTTATTGGAGGGTATATATTTATTATATATCTAAAATATATATCTATTCGTTCATTAAACTATTTTCGTGTGGCTTTTCAGAGGTTTTATTTGTCAAAAGTTTTTTACATTGAAATCTTTAGATAAAAACCCAATCTTTCCGGAGCATTTACCGTACATAGATCCATGAGATTAGAAACTACTCTAGTCGATATTACATTGTCTAACTGAGAAGCATTTCACTTTTCACAAAGATACTGAAAATTAGTCAAAGCTATCGAAAAAAATAGTCAATAAGCTTCAAATTTACAAAAAAGTAGTCGAAACTTATTTGTAAGTTAGTTGAAAAGCTCGAGCAAGTGCTAAAAATCCTTTTAACATTTAAAGCATCATACTTGAAATGCAAAAAGATTACAAAGATAATGAAAGACAAGCGAACGCAATATCAAAATCATTTAGGCTCTTGTTCGAGATTTTGACGTCGAGACCGAGTTGACTGTTTTCTCACGTCCTAATCGATCTTCGGCCTCGGATACTTCACATGTCATACCGGATCATTCGTTATTCGCTGCCGATCGAGAAAATTTTATTGAAAGTATTGATTCGTATAAAGAGCATCAGATAAAGTGCCCGTGATTTGCCATTAAGATACGTAATTAATTAACATTTCATTCAAGTCGGCGATCGAAGAGCGATAAGCGGCAGCGTGTTGCTGAATGTTTAATATCTGTCGTAATTATGAATACAATTACGGAATGTTTCGGTTTCGTTTAAATTGACTATTGGTCGAGGCTAGGTAACAGAAGTATACGTATTACCATCATAAATTTGTAGCATAATTTAATTAGCTTAAGAATAAAATAAAATTTTAATTGTCCGTTATCCTTTCTCTCAACATTTCTATTAGTTATTCCAGAAGTACTTTTAAAACGCAAAAGTAAAAAAAGACAATATATTCATAAACGAACTTGGATTAACTTGGTGCAATTTTACTTCACAACAAAAGAAATTGTGCTTGGAATATTCGCATACGAATCCAAGTACATACATTCTCAACGCATACAGTTGCCATGACAAAAGATGTATCTCGGTCTAAGGCTGTATAAAAAGCACAAGTAGCTGTCGACAAGATCTACAAAAAGACTAGTTACTGGAAAATATAACTTAATAGTTCCAAATCGGTCCATATTAATTTTATGTTGCGCCGAAATAATAAATATTTAATAAACAGGTCAATTGAAATCTCCCTGGCCTGACACATAGATGGCACTACTAGAATTAAATTCATATGTTTTTTAGTTAGCCCTAACCCTCAAAAGATTTTGAATGACCGTAAATTGAAATTGAATGAAATAGCAGACACTCTAAAGATATTCACTGAACGTGTACATCATATCATTCACGAATATTTGGGTATGAGAAAGCTCTGTGCAAAGTGGGTGCCGCGCGAGCTCACTTTTGACGAAAACAAGGACGAGTTGATTATTTGAAGCATTGTTTGAAGATGATCAAGCGTAATAAACTCGAGTTTTTGCGCCGATATGTGACAATGAATGAAACATGGCTCCAGCATTTCACTCAGAAGTCCAATCGACAGTCATCTGAGCGGACTGCAAACGATGAACCCTCTCCAAAGCGTGGCAAACTCAACAGTCGGCCTGCACGGTTATGGCGTCTGTATTTTGGGATGCGCTTGACATAATTTTCATTGACTACCTTGAAATAGGAAGGACGAAATCACCAAAAAAAGAACGCATTTGATTAAATAGAAAGTGCTGCTTCACCAAGACAATGCACCGTATCACAAGTCAATGTAAACAATGACAAAAATCCATGAATTGGGCTTCGAATTGCTTCCTCATCCACCGTATTCTCCAGATAGCGACCATTTCCTGTTCTCAGATCTCAAAAGAATGCTCTTTGGGAAGAAATTTTCCTCGAATGAAGATTTGATCGTCAAAACTTAGGGCTATTTTGAAGCGATGATGATAATAATGATATCGAAAAGTTGGAGGGTCACTATAATCAATGTATCATCCTTGAAGGGAATTAGGTTGAATGAAAAAAACTAATTTTGCTAAAAAAATGTGTTTTACTATGGTAGGCCGGGGACTTTTCAATTGACTTGTTATATCACTTGACGGATGTTCGATTTCTCAAGCTGAATCAGCTAAATACCTCGGAAAACATCTCAATAGTAAGTTAAAATGGAAACAACATGGGACAAAAAGCGGAGCAGATTATATTCGAAGTCAAGCAACGGTACTCGTTAGTCGGAAGATACACTCAATTTGACCTAAAAGCAAAAGATTGGTTTGCCAGTCAGTCATAAAGTCTATTTGCACCAATGGGGTGCAAATATGTGGTTGCTCTAAAACATAAAACCTACTAGTAATCCAACACACCCAAAACAGACTTCCACGATTAATTGCACCAATGCTTATCGCTACATAATATGTTACCAACGAAGAGCTGCACCATGCTATCGGAATCAAATGTATACACGAAATGATCGAAGATTTCGCGTTAAAACATGAAATAAGGTTGCTAAATTGCAGCAGCGTCGAAGTCAATACAGCTACTGAACAACACGCAGGAAAAGAGAAGATTGAAGGGAGCCAAACCACACGAACTAGTTAAGTGTATAAATGTATTTTTAACTTTAGCTTATGTAGATTAGTTTTATTCTAATTTGGGAAATACATAGAGATGTCATCTGATGTACAATCCCGTACACGCGCTTCTTGTAAATTAATGTAAATACAACAGAATGGTAGTAATAAATTAATTTATAAATTAAGATTGTACTAAGCATGTCGAATATAAGATGTAATTAATTAAAAAAAAGACCGAATCAATTAATTTACATAATACATCTGTTAATATTTTTTAATATTAATTTTACACTCAAAAATACACTGACAGAGATTTTCACAATTGATTACATTATTTCCTATTTACACTTAAGGAAATATCACCAGCTTTATCCTTGGTATACACGAGATTGTTTCAATATTTTGAATTCGAATCAATTAAATTTATTAATTTAATTGATTCGGTCATAAATTAATACTGGTCGTAAAATATGTTCGCGGTGCCTTATTATGGGGAGATAAACATTTTAATAACAAACAAATGTTGTGTCACATTGAGGTTCATTAAAAAAGTTTAATTTTCTTTATCGAGACCCCAATCAAATTTATAAAGTATTAAATTTTAGCAATAAAACTGCAATAAAGCACCATTCGCCACTTGACCACTCTATTTTGCCATGGCAAATTTTTACGGTCTTTAAATCCCGGAATAAACACAGGCACCGCCTCCATAAACGCCACGATTATATCGTAAATCATGGATATTGTTGTCTTGTAACTACTTTAAGATGCAGCCTCAGTTCTGATGGTTGTTGTGCAATACCCAACATGGTGGCTTAATGAGAACACCAACTAGGCATGTTTCATAATTTTGGAGTAATTTAATTTAAAATAATCCTTTAGTTCTAAATGAAATCATAAGAAATATTAATAAATTTCATGTCACATATCTATTAATTAAAATATTTAAGGATAGTCAACCAATAAAAAAATGCTGCAATAAATATTTAAATAAACATGTTTGTATTGGAGTTTGTTATTTTTACAACAGGGTTTATAAGAATAATCAACAAAATTACTAGTTTCTTATCAATTGCTCTTTATTTGGAATAAAGAGCCGGCACACGTGTTTTATGACGATAAAAGTAGCGACACCCCCAATTGTTAATTTCTTGGAATAGCCAGATTTAGTCATTGCTTTTATATTAAATGTAGTATATTAAAGAATAATATTTTAAATATTTAGAATAGGTCCTTTCATTGTATTTTGGAACGATCCTGTAATAGTCACAATAGATTATAAGCGTCTAAAATTACAAAAAATATTTGTGAGAAAAATACTGAAGCGATTTCAAAAAAATCAATATAGGACTCACTAAAAAGTAAAAAATAATCAAACTTAGATGTTTAATACAAAAAATATTTTAGAATAAAATATGTACATAATAGTCGTTCTAATGACTAAATGAAATTAAACAAAAAACTTATTTAACCTATTCAGTGTACCTATTTTATATTCTACTATATTAGAATTTAGCTTAATACCTACCTAAACATATTATATATACGATATTATTTTAACTACTACCGACTAATCACTTTTAAGTTAGTACCGACAAAAATTTAGAATTGGTTTGTTCGTAATTTAATTTTGTGTATGTCACAAAATCATATTATTTCAGTATTGTTTAGGTTCCACACCGGCTTCAAACTGATGGTAGGTGTTAAGTCAAATTGTGTGTATATAGTAGAATATACAATACGTGTAGTAGATAAGCTAAATAAGTTTTTGTTTATTTTTATTTAGTTATTACGATTAGTATATACACATTTTATTTCAAAACGTTTTTTTTTGTTAAAAATATTTTATTTTTCCGTTTATAATTATGGATATTTTCTTAACAAATTACGCAGTTATTTTGTTAAGTATTACAATGGATAGACCAAGTAAAAGTACAGCCCATATGAGGAAAAATAGGAATAAAGAAACAATGATTGAAAATAAGAAACGTTTCAGGCCCTGGGGTCCGCTCGCTAGTTTAGGGGATTCAATAAATGCTCCAACCAAACTAAAAAAAAAAATTTACTGTCGGGAATCAAATCCACGACCTTTGCGTATAAGCTTAAGGCTCCAAACATTACACGATAGCAACAATTGCTTACAATGTTTCTACGACTTCTCATATATATACACCCAAACATAGAACCTCCTCCTTTTTTGAGGTCGATTAAAAAGGTATCATTTACTGAAAATAAGAAAATAAGGAAGACGGTGAACGCAGTGGATGCCAAAAAAAATTAAATATTAAACGACCGACGGAGATATTAAAAAAATCCACAGAATGAATTTGAATGACCGTGAATAGAAAATGAATGAATGCAGACACTCTAAAGATATTAACTGAACGTGTAAATCATATCATTCACCAATATTTGGGTATGAGAAAGCTTTATTCAAAGTGGGTGCCGCGCGCGGTCACTTTTGACCAAAAACAACGACGACTTGAAGATTCAGAGCAGTGCTTGAAAATGATCAAGCGTAATAAACCCAAGATTTTGTGACCATCGATATGTGGCAATGGATGTAAGATGGTGCCATCATTGCAGTCCGAAGTCCAATCGACAGTCATCCAAGTGGACTGAACACGATCAACCCGTTCCAAATCGTGGAAAAACGGAACAGTCGGCGGGCAAGGTTATGGTGTCCGTATTTTGGAATGCGCATGTAATAATTTGCATTGACTACCTTGAAAAATGAAGTATCATCAACAGCGACCACTACATAGCGTCACTGAACCATTTGAAGGACGATATCGCCACAGACGGCCGCATTTGAAGAAAAAAGGTGCTGCTTCACCAAGACAATGAACCGTGTCACAGGTCAGTGGAAACGATGTCAAAAATCCATGAATTGGCCTTCGAATTGCTTCCTCATCCACCATATTCTTCAGATATCTCCCCCAGCGACTATTTTCTGTTCTCAAATCTCAAAAGAATGCTTGCTGGGAAGAAATTTTCGTCGAATGAAGAGGTGATCGCTGAAACTGAGGCCTATTTTGAAGCAAATGTCACATCGACTACAAAAATGGTATCGAAAAGGGGGAGTGCTATAATCAGTATATCACGCTTGAAGAGAATTATGTTGAATAAAATTAATTTTGCCAAAAAAATGTGTTTTACTATGGTAGGCCGGGGACTTTTCAATTGACCTGTCAGGTTTAATCAGTGTTTCACAGCATCACTTTGTATCGAATTACAATATTGTTATTTTTATTAATTTCTTCGGCATCCATTTTTTTTCGCCATATAAACCTTCTCTAGACTTCAGTATTTAAGTTATTAAAGTAAGTGTACGTATTTCAAAATAAAAATTGGTCTAATCGATCCAACTTCTCAGTTTTAGCAAGACTAACAAACAACAATTAATTTTTAGTTATGTATATTGATAACTAATTGTACCAATTTTTCTTAATAAATATCATTTTAAAGTGAAAAAATAATCAGAATACAAGTACTTAAAAGTACTTCAACCCGACGAATTTTAGATGTTAATTAGGTCATACTCATTCGAAATAATTATCAGGCATCTGAAATCATCTATATATGATTTCCTATCATATCATATAAAAATTCATTCAACTCTGGCTCCGATAGTGACTTAACGGGATCGATATATCGAAGGAACGATAATGGCGCTTGCAAATAAAATATTGACACCCGTTTGGAGAGCACGGAGTTTATTCAATATTGAATCATTTCGCTGTAGATCCGCGGCCTTTATCGTTCTCGATTTTTATCTTTGCGAGCACATTTTAAATGCAGTACCCGGCGCAAGAAATCAAAAGAATCGATCCGAGCTCATAACGAAAGCTATCTCGAGATCGTATCTGGTTCGCGTATATGAACTAAGTGTTTAACGTTACGGCGCATTAATTGAAAATTGTTTTTCTTTTTTCGGCTCGGCTTTTTCAAGTGTTTTTAGCACGGAATGTAGTCTTTATGGATACGTATGCGGTTAATTTATATTTTAGAAAATAGTCTCTATCTAGTTACGAAGTATGTATTAAAAGCAGATATGTTCGAATAAACCAAGACAGTAAATTAATTTTGGTAGATGACAATAAAAATATAATATCCATCCATAAAATTCATTAAATCATTCTTTTGCCACTATGATTTCTGGGCGAAAAACTGAATCAAACGACTTCCACGAGACTCTTTCGATGTCAAATTTTGCATCCTTAAAAGAGCTCGGCTCTAAAAGAGAGAGCTCTCTCTCTCTCTCTCTCTCTCTCTTATCTTAATTAATCAGTCTTAATTCAGTCAGTAATTTCTTTCCTTTCCGATAATGTGTTACAATGTTTAGCTAAGATTAACTCACTCAAAATACTGACCGTTTGGTTGAATAAATTTTGTCCATCTCCCAAGAATTTATTTCCCATTTATCGTGCCGACTACCATCATGGTGCTAGGTCTGAAGAGTGCAGTGGATATGATGAGCCTATACAAGTGATTTATGATACTCTTCATTTACTTGTTTCACTAAATGGGACTATGCGTTGTTATGCTTGTAGCATGTATGTAACATGTATTTGAGCGTATGTGAGCGTTATTCCGTCAATGTACAGTTCAAATTGATTGATGGTTATAGCTAACGTTCAGTATTAACTATTTCTCTAGATATCAATACATCGTAATATACCAGCTTGGTCCTCAAGTACAGACCATGGTTTTGCCACTCTAGCAATTTGGCCTTAACCGGTTTAACTAGGTGATAACTATAATTATATTAGTGTGGAATATAATTATGCATCTTTCTATCTGTTGGATTTATCCCATCGTTCGTAATCATCCCGAAAGTTCTACTTAACTTACTCTGCTTAAACTTTTTTCTTAAGTATTTATGTGTTTCTGTTGCTGATTCATACAATAATTGCTGCAAATTTAAATGCTGACACTACTTTTGAATTGTCAGAACCACGTTTCATCTATTCTTATGGTTGGATCATATCTATTTTAAGTTTATAGTGTTAAGCGATAATTTTCAACAACTAATTTTTTTTGATGAAACCAAAAATGTAATGCGTGCCGCAAATGCACGTTTACAGCAATTACGAAAACCGAACAATATTTAGCGACACACCTAGTAATACATGAATGTTATTACTTTTTTATATCTTAAGGTCTCGTTTTACCAACGAGGGTTTATCTGGACTGGGGTTACTGTTTAACGTGGGTTCCGAACCACGGTTTTCGGCCTTAAGCCGACCGATTGGCGAGTGGCCTACTTAGAAATTATCCCAGAAGATATCTGGTCTTACATAGCCTGGTCACTGACGTAACTGAGATCATTTTCCTTCTCGGATTTTGCAGTCTTACCTAGGACAATCACAAATATTAAACAATCAAAAACATAAATTTACGACTATGCCATGTCGCCTTTACCACTGCGCCAACAAAGCCGACAAATGTTATAACTGTAGAGCAGAATGACGAAAAACTAACTAGCTTTTGTAGATAAATATTTAGATTTAAGTAATTATAAAAACAATTTTTCTTCAAAATCTAATTTGTATTAGTATAAAATGATAATATCTCGTTATATTTGATGTTGTTAATAATGTTGATGGAAAACGTATGCAAAATAGAAGGTATACAGTGGCATATTTCAAACCCCACTACAATAGCTATATATCATCACCAATATAATTAATAACGATATCGATCAGAAAAATAAAAGAAAATTTCGGGTCTGTTACCACCCAGCTCAAAAACGCCGCAGGAGACATCGATATCTATCACAGTATGTAGGGAAATAGTAGCAAACCGAAGAAAAAAGAAGCGAATTCGCGATCCGGTGCCCGCAGAGGAAAACAAAGAAAAAACTAAACGGTGTCGGATGGCGTCCTAATTAACAATCCCGAGAATAGGCGTGAAACCGTTCATTGTTTAACGTTAAAGGGCTCTAAACCAATTTTTAAGTATCGTAGATTCGATCTCCGGGCCGATTCTTATGTTAATCGGCCACTGGTGTTTTTTATTGTGGAAAAGATGAGGCCTATAAAATAATTAAGCTCCTTGAATCGGTAATCTATCGATTACCGGCCGATAACGTTTCGGTCTACGGAAGACGCGCCGCATGAGTCCCCGTTAGACCTTATTTTCACACCTTTACGGCCCGATTTAGATCGGAGATTTGGCCGAGAGAGGGCCGAGAGGGTCATTTTTTTACGGTGCGATTTATAATTAGGTTTGGCTTTTTATTGTTTCGAGAGATCGATCGATCTCGACGGATTCGGATCGGGGATATCGACAGAAGGGTTGTGGGGAAATAAATTTCCGTTTATGGCGGATGCGGTTCCCAGAAAGTAACGATGCGTATCTAAGAAAACCCCAAATCTTGCCCACTTCTTGTATTTGGTTTAAATTGGGCGGTGTTTCTTTTAAGTTAACAGTTACTAATCATTCTTTTTTATATATAGCTTTCAAGAGGGAGGATATCTCAAACATACGCTGCTGTTGATGCTGCAGGGCTTCGAATATTCTTGACTAAATCTCGCTTCAGTTCGCGATTGGCCGCGTATTTTTTTGAAATTATTCGCTGTCTTCCACTTCCAATAGATCGATTTTGCCACAGTAATCTGTGAGGAATTCAGTCACCCTTTATTTGAGACTGATTGTCTGATCTTAAACGAATTACTTCATTTCTAATACGAGCTGGGAGAGAAAGATTGCCTTAAGCATTGCATTTAAGGGACCTCAAGCTTCAGATGTGCGGTACAGACAATATTCCTTTGGAACGTACCTCATTTATGCTTATCGTAAAGACGAGTCACATCATCAGCTGAAAGTGTCCGAACATACCCTATTGAATATCTTCTCCTTTAGGTTTGGTTATATACCAGCGTAATTAATTGCAGTTCATTAGTTTATGCCGCAAAATCCATATCGTTGATATTGTTATTAGGCACGTGAATTTAGGACTTCGTGGATTAATAAAATAATCGAGAGTCTGCACTACAAGCAGCAATTTATATCACAGAAAATATACAGGAGGTACCATAGTACGTGACGTGACAACGAAATGCCACAAATGGAAAACCATATATAAGTCACAATTAAGTAGAACATTGCAGAAAAATGGAACCTACGAAAAAATTGTCACTAAGTAAGAATGAAATAAGGCAAGAGAATTTAACAAAACATTAAAATAACTGAAAGAACACCGTACAAATTCAAGGATTTAAAAAATAACTGAAAAATTTGACGCCAGGTGAAGCAAGAAGGAAGTTCAAAAGCCACCAACAAACCCTTTAAAATTATATTAATGACAATAATTAGGCTAAGAACAATTTAAAACAGCTGATATTTTCTCTAAGCATTAAAAAAATTTATTTAAAACCGTGAAGGGAAAAAAAATTAAGTTAAATTAATATTAACGAGAGAAATTAAGCGTTAAAAAGTTCAGACGTCAGTTTTTAATATTAATTGGTAGGATTCTTAAAAAATTAAGTAAATTTAAAACCTCGTCTGGATTCAGTACAGCAGCATATATTTTGAGTGCTGTGATCAATAATTTCATGGAATTTCGTATACAACTTTATAAATATTAATTGTATCCAAAAATGTGATAATACGAAATTTCTTTACAACATATAGTATATAATATATGGTATGCTTATACGTCGAAAACTATCAAAACGTTGAGGTAAAAGCAATGCTAGAGCTCAGCAGTACAGTATATTAAAGCCACTCCTATATCTGCTCTATACTGGCGATATCATTACACAAAAGAATCAACACTTAGACCATCTTCCAAGTATATTTATAGAAATACTATTAGTGGTTCTAGACAACAAGTGTCTAGGCAACAGTATTCCAAAAAATGATGCATTTAGACATCAAATGGTAGTAATCGAACTCTGCCAATAGAAAACACTGCACGATGATCTCAAAATCCAGTGGATTCGGGAAGTTATAACTTCACCTTAAAACTAAAATGAGAGAACTTAAAAGAATTACAGAAACGTAGAAATAATTCAACTCTTGGACAACGGACAGGAAAGCAAAGTACTTGATCGAAGTACAAATGAAAAGTAGTAAACTAGTTTACGAATATCCAACAAAACTAAAAATTAAATCATGAAATATTAGATAAACTAGCGACCCGCCCCGGCTTCACACGGGTGCAATGCTGATACTAAATTAAATACACTACAGAAAAAATATAAACGTTGTATATAAAAACATAGCGGCCCGCTCCGACTTTGCACGGGCATAAAATATATATGGCTATGTCACTCAATGAAAACATGATTAAAATCGATCCAGTATTTTTGGTTCATTCATTACTGCCCTTGGCCTGCACGCATTAAATTTGGAGTAAAACAATTCCTCTTCCCCTATACTTACTATGAAGATTTCCCTATACTTACTATGATCTTTGGAATATCTAAATTCATACAATTTTTATTACATTACACATTTTTTAACGCAAATTTTAAATTTGTAATATCTCCGAAAATATTTGTTTAATTTACATGCTGTAAGGAACCATATTGATCTATATTAATTGCACATTGTATTTAAGGTACTTAATTCGATAAAGATTAATGCCGTATTGCTTAAAATAGCTTCGTAAATAAGCTATTTTCTCACCTAAAAAGTAAACAATAAAAATGATTAATGTGGGTTATCCCTAAAAGATAAACATATACCATCGCGGACTTTTTTGTAGACCTTTTTATGGTGTACAATACTGTATGTATATACATTAATTTGATCTAACTCGTAGGGTTAGCCAGCGTTATTGCTAATTGCTAAATAAGCCTAAAAAAATAGGTTAATTTACGACATCACGTTAGAAACCTCTAAAATTAGCAATGTTGCCTTAGTATATTATGCATGTATTGAATCACTCTATCTATTGAAAAAAACCGCATCAAAATCCGTTGCGTAGTTTTAAAGATTTAAGCGCACATAGGGATATAGGGACAGAAAAGGCGACTTTGTTTTATACTATGTAGTGATTAATGGCGTCGTTTGAATTTCGTATCTGGGTCTTCTAGAAACTAGAACCATTATTATTAATTTTAATGTTGTAGCATATAATGGAATAATAATTTATAATTATATCGAATAACATACTGATATATATAGTACCAGCTACACATATATTGATATCCGCATTATTTTTATACAAAAGCAATATAATCAATATTGTTTACAACTATAAATAACGCCTATCAATAACTCCCCCGTTTATCATCTTTTTACAAAATTCAGCTTTAAGTAAATCGATCGAGCAAACACAGCTGCAACCCGATCATGAATTGAACTCATTGTAACCAAAAACGTGGTTACTTATGTTCTTATTATTGAAATATTTTCCTAGCCTTATCCTAATGTAATTCCGTATACGACTGTGTAAAATCAGTGACACAATCACAATTCGGAATTACAAGTAGGTAAAATTCGTGTTACAGACTCATCCGATACACAATAATTATAATTAAAAAAAATAAAGCACTTATAATTATTAAAAATTCTTCCTTGATTTAATTTTATTTCATCTTCCATATCAAGAAAATCAATTAGTCTACTTAGACCAGCTAAATACTAATACTGAATAAACACTACAACTATAATAATTTTAGTTAGATAATAATTAAGTTTTAATTCCTTTTCTAACAAAACTACGACATACACTACAAGTTTTAAATTTAATTCAATTATTTGTTTAGTTAAAATGGTTATTGATAATTAAAATCATTATGCGAAATTTAATTATCCATATGGATAATCCTAGATACTACAGGAATGATTATTTTCACTGATATCTTCAGAAACTGACTGACTCTCTCAATAATAACGATGCACTGCCAACTCTTTCATAACACAGGAGACGACACAGACTCAAGATAACTAAGCAATATAATCTTATTGTGCAGTGTTTAACAAAAAAAACAGCAAGGTTAATTAACAGAACAATATTATTACTATAAAGATCAAATAAGGCCTGATAGATTCTCTTAGATCTAGATTCAAACTCATCCGATACCCAATAATTAAAGTTTTTAAAAAATGAAGCAATTATAATTATTAAAAATTATTCCTTGATTTACTTTTTTTTCATCTTCCATATCAAGAAAATCAATTAGTGAACATAGACCAGCTAAATACTAATACTGTATAAACACAAGTATAATACATTTAGTTAGATAATAATTAAGTTTTAATTCCTTTTCTAACAAAACTACGGTATACACTACGTTTTAAATTTAATTCAATTATTTGTTTAGTTAAAATGGTTATTAATAACTAAAATCATTATGCGAAATTTAATTATCCATATGGATAATCCCAGATACTACAGGAATGATTATTTTCACTAATATCTTCAGAAACTGACTGACTCTCTCAATAATAACGATGCACTGCCAACTCTTTGATAACACAGGAGGCGACACAGACTCAAGATAACTAAGCCATTTAATCTTATTGTGTAGTGTTCAACAAAAAAAAAACAGCACTGTTAATTAACAGAACAATATTATTACTATAAAGATCAAATAAGGCCTGATATTTTCTCTTAGATATAGACTCAGACTCATCCGATACACAATAACTAATTTTTTTATGGATATCATATGGATGATCCCAGATATTACAGGAATGATTATTTTCACTGATATCTTCAGAAACTGACTGACTCTCTCAATAATAACGATACACTGCCAACTCTTTGATCACATAGGACATGATACAGGCTTAAGCTAACTAAGCAATTTAAACTTATCGTGCAGTGTTTCACAAAAAAAAAACAGGACTGTTAATTAACAGAACAATATTATTACTATAAAGATCAAATAAGGTCTGAAAGATTCTCTTAGATATAGACTCAGACTCATCTGATACACAATAATTAATTTTTTTTAAAAATAAAGCACTTATAATTATTAAAAATTCTTCCTTGATTTAATTTTATTTCATCTTCCATATCAAGAAAATCAATTAGTCTACTTAGACCAGCTAAATACTAATACTGAATAAACACTACAACTATAATAATTTTAGTTAGATAATAATTAAGTTTTAATTCCTTTTTTAACAAAACTAGGGTATACACTACAAGTTTTAAATTTAATTCAATTATTTGTTTAGTTAAAATGGTTATTGATAATCAAAATCCTTGCTGCTCATTATGCGAAATTTAATTATCCATATGGATGATCCCAGATACTACAGGAATGATTATTCTCACTGATATCTTCAGAAACTGACTGACTCTCTTAATAATAATGATACACTGCCAACTCTTTGATAACACAGGAGACGACACAGACTTAAGCTAACTAAGCAATTTAAACTTATCGTGCAGTGTTTCACAAAAAAAGACAGGACTGTTAATTAACAGAACAATATTATTACTATAAAGATCAAATAAAGTCTGAAGGATTCTCTTAGATATAGACTCAGACTCATCTGATACACAATAATTAAATTTTTTTAAAAATAAAGCAATTATAATTATTAAAAAAATTTCGTTCATTTCATTTTATTTCATCTTAAATATCAAGAAAATCAATTAGTTTACTTAGGCCAGCTAAATACTAATACTAAATAAACGCTACAAGTATAATAATTTTAGTTAGATAATAATCAAGTTTTACTTTCTTTTTTAACAAAATTACGGAATATGCTACAAGTTTTAAATTTAATTCAATTATTTGTTTAGTTAAAATGGTTATTGATATTTAAAATCTTTGCCGTTCATTATGCAAAATTTAATTATTTATATGGATGAGTCCAGATATTACAGGAATGACTGAATGACTGCTTTTACAAAGACATAAGGAAAGATCCCACTCCCTTAGTAATATGCACTGCAGTGACAATTAACATAAGAACAGTGTTAATTAACAGTACAATATTATTACTACAGAGATCAAATAAGGCCCTCTTAGATCAATTGAAATCACAAATTCCAAATACAACCTTAAAATTAATATGATCCACTTGAATGCATCGACAGATTTAATACTTTCAAATAATCCTAAGCTGTCGCAATAACGGCGGTCTGGGGTAGGAATGATTGTTTGAGGTTGTAAAGAAGTCGACTTTCAGTTCCTTTACTTATTGTTTTGTTTCATTAAAATAAAATAAAGGATCAGCAAATAACCATAATGTAAGTTATAAGAAAACCATAATATTTAAAAAAAATAATTATAATCTTTAATATTCATGTAAACTACTTGAGAGCATCAGTAGGTTTGATATTGTCCTCTTCTACGATATACAGTTTCATTTTTATATTATTTCAGTGGTTATTGTTTATTGGCTGATTTTCTTGGTAATTTTTTAGTATTCGGTTCTCAATCTAAAAAAATCTGGTTAACTGGCTGGTCTTGTATGCATAGCAATTTGGGTAGAATTCACGACAGGACAGAACAGTAGAGACAGGATTGAAAAGAAAGGTTTCAAATATCATAAATTCGAGAAGCTCGTCATTCAGCTACCAGTCTGGCAAGTTTGACACCAATTGATTTTATTTACGATTTTTCAAATTGGTTCCAAATGACTTCCGGTGGTTTCTAGTCTATAATTATTTTCTCTTAAGAACAGACTTTAGAGATTATTTTTTTAAATTTAAATAATTTACAAAGTTATAGTTGTTAGTGTGAGAGTGATTTCGAAATCAAAATTGAAAATCTAATATTTCTATAAATGGCTTAATAGGTTTTAACAGCAGTTTCTCAAATTATCTTGATATCGCAGGTAGCATTTAGTAAAAATTAATAGCAAACATATTGGCCCTTTCTTATTTCACTTCAAAAAATAATCAAGTAGAAATAAATATCTTTCAGAGTGATATATTGTGGAAACAAACATTCCTATAGTTTTAGACAGAATTACACCTGCCGATTGAGCTTGTTTATTATTAAAAAAAAACGGCCCCCAAATATAAAAAAATAAAAATCTTGATTTGATGAAAGAAATGTTTAATTAATTAATATATCAATTTACATTGAGGAACTTTATCTTAAAATACTACCCAAGTTATTACCGTTACGAACAGATGTTATAGCAGTAAAAAGAATGTTATTTCATTCTTTGTCAGCCTTGGGATTTTTTATCAACAAATTAGGTGTAAGAGCTAACAAATCGGTTTCTCGTTGTCAATAGGACCCACTCTCACCTCACTTTATTTGCATTTCACACTTATGAACGGGTAACTGTGTAAAATAACACCTTGAGCGACGAAATATCAACAGGTTTGCAGGAAATAAAATACATCCACCCACGCCGATATCCAAATAAGGGGGAAGCGTGGCACCTTTTCGTTTATGTGCCCTAAACCGGCAAACATCGTTATCAGGGCACGCTTAACACGATTACCCTTGTGTATTAGACGGATTCGTGCACTGGAACTCTTTGGCTGGACCGTAGAATCTAATCGATGTTGACTTAGAACGGTCTATCTAGAGCGAAGCCTTTTGTTAGGAAAATAAACCGAATTCTCGTTATCGATCGTAAAATATTTTGTTAATATTCGATATTATTTGTTCTGTCTGATCGATAAATACATATAGTAAACGTGGCTCATGTGCCATGGATTTATTTAACACTGTATGATAGCACGTCATTTCCGTGATAATTTAGATGATACCCCTACAATTGCCTCATTGTATTTTAATATGTAATTTATCTCCGATCTTATCAAATCTCACTAACTTTTTAACTAACTTAAAAGTATCTTTGGAAATTTAATGTACACGTACTGCGATATTTTTACGATGGTCTTGCGTAATATATTATCATGCAAAATATGCCTTAATGTCATAAAGTTGGGTGCGAAGGAAGCTTCCGAAAATAATTTGTTTCATTTTATTAACTAGAATTCTTAGAAGCTATATACGTCATTAATTTTGTTATTATTTAGTGATTAATGAATTAATTGGTTATTCTATAAATTTCGTAAATTGGTATCGCGAAACTATCAACTGCCTGAATCATATCAATTCTAAAAAAAAATGTAAGAGCATTATCAACGCTTAAGCCTATTTCGGATGGAGTTCCCCAAGAGAGTGTCTTAGATAGTACCACGCCTGACCTGCTCTACAGTGCTGATATCTCAACAATAAGAGAAACATTTTTTGGAATAAATACCGTCGACATAAATATTATGTAAAAAGACAAGCACTACAGAAGGACTAGAGACGGTAAAATACAACTTATTAGCTGCAAGTACGTTCATGTTAATTTTGTGTTGCGGCGAAAAGACAAAAACAAAATTACCTCACTTAACAAATGCCTCATTCGTTAAGCAGAATCGCCTCGGCATCCATATCTATTGTAGATTATATTGTAAAGTGTTAAACGGTTTGTCATAACTCTTTCGTCTTCATTTTTTTGAATTTGCTTTAATTTAATTTACAAAATTAAAGCTTTGGAAGCTTTGTTGAGAAAAATCGGTAGAACATATATTATTCAAAGCATTATCCATTGACAGACGCCAGTTTTATCTCATTTTTCAGGCTATTTACGAATTCCATCTCGAAAAAGACGATTAGGGCCATTCACGAATCTTCATAAGAAGTGAAGCGCTGCGCAGACAGGTTACGACTCATTAGTTGGAAAAACTAGTAATCACATAGGCGAAAATCTGGAAATTACGGTGGGACGGGGAGCACTTCGCATTTTAATGTATCCAATTATGTTTTCATTGGTTTTGCAACATATGGTCGATCACTGTCATGCCGAATAATAATATTGTTATGTATTTGCGCGTGTTTCGGCTGCTTTTCGCACAGCCATTGATGATTTCATTAAGTTTCATCAACCTATAGTATACCATAGCAAGTTTACTCTACCAAATACAGAGCATTAGCTTGGATGCGTAGACAATCAGCTTTGTCATTGACATTAATGTATGACCAGGTGGTGGTTAATCACAACACATAATTGTTCACTTTGAATTGTCGTAATGAATCCACTTTTCATCACCAGTAACAATAACATGCAAAAAACCCTTTTTGCATGTTTTTGCATGTCCGATTTTGCCATTGAGGCAGCATTTCACACATGGCCAAGCGGTTTTCAATGTCTCTTGGATTCAAATCATATACGACAAATATCCAAGCTTTCGAATTATTTCCAAATCCTTCAAGCGATTTTAAATAGTTTATTGCATTTCTTTCGGCAATGCTGCATATACCCCTGCATTTTATATGGATCATGATCGAGTAATGCCTTCAAATACACATTTTTTGCCAGGCCAGAACGCCAACCAATGATATTCAGCATCCCTCTCGCACTGACAAACGTACTGACGATCTGACACGTACTGAAAAATATGTCATATATGAACAGTTAGTGAGGCTTCAAGATGACGTTGATACAAAGTTACTAATATACCCGATACGATTAATAGGCCGTAATACTAAAACATAAATGATCATCAAAAATATCGTTTAAAATTAATTTATAAGCTGAAATATAATCAACAAACTTTTTGTACCATAGGTACTATCTTATTTCTCTTGTCTACTGTGTATTTGTGTCTTTGTCCGTGTATAAATTCCTTTATATTTTTTTCTGTTTCTGGTGAGTCTTCTTGTTTGGACAACGTTTCACATAGATTTTTAACATAATCTTAATCTAACTTTTTTTTATCTTACTTGGATAATATTTCTTAGTTGTTCATTGTTAACTCCTTTAGAAATTTAGTAATCAGCACGTGCTAGCTTCCGCCAACGATTTTCAATAATATGCACATCTTAAGAGTGTGCTGGTCACGATTTTAATATTTTGTTCTGAACAATAGTTTTTAGTTAAATTTTTAAGATTTAATTCAAAACTAATAATTAACTTAAAATAAACTTAATTTAATTTTTAATTTAACTGAATCAGAACGAACCACAGCATTGTCTTGTCTTGTCCCTAAAATTAATATAACTTGTTATCCAGAAATTAATTTTATTTGTATCTTTCCTATAAAATATATAGCAGTCCAATACATAATCACATGATAATAATAATTATATACATCAAAACCATCAAAACTGGATTTCTTTCCGTCCGATGTTACATGAAAGTACGTTACTTTCATGAGATAATGGCAAATGGTAAGAGTTCTTTCTTACATTTGATTTTTAAAGGTGGTCTCTGTAAAGTTTATTTTTAAATGCCTACAATCATGTAGAGGAGAATCAGGAGACGTTGAACATTTCCTATATGTTAACATAGAATCTGAATCAACTTGCAAATTTGGTCACTTACCCTATTATTTATGATCCTTATTGGGAATTTTTTAAGTATAACTAAACTTTTAAAAAATTGATGATGACTTTTTAAGATCTATTAATTATATTTGCTATCTGTGATATATTAAATTTTAATTTTCATACATTATATTAATTTCAATTTATATTTTTTATCCTTTAAACACGTAATATCATGTTATGTAATGGGAAATGTGTAGTGTGCTAAATTTTTGTCGCCGTGTGTCAAAGGACTAAAGTTCATATGTTAATGAAGAACAGATTATGAAGACGCGGAACTAATTTCTGAATAATGTCCTTTCTAGTAACACTATGCTGTCGGATATGAAACTTTCTTTTTTTCAAATGGATTTTATTGCACTTTTACTGCCCAGTTTGTACGTGTAAAATATATTTTTTAAAATCTTGTTCTAAGCTGCGTGTCTTCTGTCTATCGTCTGATCAGTAAGTATATTGGGGTGCACTGATACTCTTTCGAAGTATTTAACACTTACACTGCATTACATCAATAATGATATTACATTACATCACATCGTTAAGGAATCTAGGAATACAACTCTGTATAATATCATTAAATATATCGCCTAATGCAATATTGTTTTTTTACGAATATAGTCATTTCTTTGTGCGACCTTTCTTAAATATTTACGGTTGGTAATTTACATTTTGATAATATAAAAAATAAACACAAACTACACAGTTGGGTGCATTTAAAGCGGAACCTTCCAAACCATTCATTTATTATTAAAATATACCATTGAAATTTAATATAAAGCAGTCCATATCATTAATTTTTCACACCTATTAAGTATACACTTCTGATCCTGGGGCGAGACGTGCTTTATGAAACATCTTTCCGATTTTTCGGTACCGCTTAATTGGATATTTTTATGTTAATGTTCGAAATGAGGGAGGATTGTTTTCCAAAGAAACGTTTATACACGGTGGTTCTAGGAAACAAACCGAATTTAGAATGTTTTGGAATATCTTTTAACAAGAAATTCTTTCATATAAGATGGTGCTATTTCAGAACTGCAGTTAGTTTTTATCATTCGTTACTTTTTGAAAACAATAGCCATTTTACTAACTTGTTTAATTACATTTTTAATATTTCTTCATTTATTATACTTCATACTATTATGTGGAGCACTGTGGATGTGGCGAAAAGCCATTCAAGCTTTAAAATTATATTCTCTGCAGCTCTCCAATGTGATTCAATGTTTTCTTGCAGCAAAATATCAAATATACTCATATATATTAAAATGTGCGAAATAATGTGGGCAGATATATTCAGTAATAGTTTAACAGCTCTTTTATCCACTTTGCTGGTCCTATTTTCGCGGTAGATTCCGTTTTCATAGCCAATCACAATACCACCGAATTATTCTTCCACAAAAGTTATTCTCTTGCTGTCTGAAATGAAACTGCGATGTTAAAACGGTTGGAAATAACATTTTAATTCGCCACAAGTTGTGTAGCAGTCATTTTCCTACCTTTTGAATCGCATATAAACATCTACTAGAAACAGTTGATTGATCAATTATTATGTCGGGTGAACACTTTTTTAATGTTAGTCCGATTTTCATCAAATAGTTCTCACAAATCGTTGTAATTAGCATTGGGAACTATCCGACTATAAACGACTGTTTCAATTAAAAACTTTCAATTATTATTTCTGGACCTACTACTTTTATTTGACTGATTTTTAACGTTCGGGCTTTGTTGTCGTTATCGCCAGATTGAAAATAATGTTCTAAATTTATGGTCACATAGATTCTATTCTAGATTCTAAGTAAAAATAAAGATTATTGTTGAAAATATGGAAAGTTATCAGTTCATCGTTATTTGTCTGAAAAAACAGAGACTGGGCAAGCTAAGGAATCATGTACCCATTTATAAAAAATATAATATAAAATATAATCTTTAACTATTTCAAACACTAATATCTCACTTTATAAACATTTTACTATCATTATAAAATAGACATATAGTACGGTATCTATTAAATTCTAATAAAATGTGTATTTTAAGTACGTTTTAACATTAAAGTTAATGTTACTATTAACATTATCTCATGGGTTATCTACCAATTCGATTTTGAATTAATTCAATCCAGGTTTCGCAACCACAAGACGAGAGTAATTGAAGTTGTCGTAATCGTAATTACAAACCGTACGTAACCTATATTGTGGTCCACTTTACCAACTCCTCGTCTTGTTGGTTTCTTTACCGGAGTGTCAGATGATAGGCGTACCACCATTCCTGACTCGTTATATTTAAGACGTGACCTTATGACATGGTTCCGCAGTGGATAATTTCCGAAAGTAACTCTGATAATTATACACGGCGGGCGTATGGTTTTCTCCCAAATAGAATTATTTTTTTAATATGATAATTGCGCTCGGGATCCCTACGAAACGCGTAGCTCCGGGACACACGGTATCTGAAGTATAACAACGGAAGGGAAAGTGATAAAAGGTTAAATATAGTATCAGAATTGATAATTATTAGCGTTGGGAACTATCGACTGAAAACGACTATCGACTGTTTAGTAATTGACTACGTTTTACAATCGACTATTTCAGTGGCTATTTTTGGTTCGACCTTTACCAGTGACTGTTTTCAGTCGTTATTTTCGGTACGGCTGATTTTGTTACTATTTACTATCGACTGTTTCAGTCGTGTACTTTTAGTTACTATTTTTGGTTCTAATAGTTTCATTCGACTGATTTTTAACGTTCTGGCTCTGTCGTCCTAGCCGCGACCTTCACAAAAATGCACCCAATTTGTTCTTACATAGATTTATAAGTTGTATATATATAGTTTTATGATTTTTTTGATAGTTTGCTTGTAAATAACAATATATTGTATATTAATATAGCAGCATTTTGGAACAATATTTTTCAAGATTGTCAGTGTATTAGGGTAAAGAGATTAAAATTGTGAATGATAAATAGTAAAATACCTTTTACTGTTTGGCAATAATAGGTAATATTTCGATTACTCTTTCGATTTTTTGTTAAGAAATATTTACCTTCAATAATGAATAAAGCATTTACTTAATTATGTCATGTATTAATTATTTTTTCTATGATTAGGTATATGTTTAATTTTTATTTACTATTTATGGTCAATGTACATCTTTAGTTTTTAGGTTTTATTTAAGTTCCATTGTATTGTTTATATTTATTTTAGTATATTATTTAAAAATAGCAATTAACATATTAAAATACGATATTCCATAGAAATCTCCATTCCTTTTAACAAATCCACAAAACGTTCAAATATAAAAGTAATTCTACTTCATTTAAAATTGAATTATTAATTGCATGATTATTAACAGTATTCAGTAATAATTTTTTTCTTTTTCTATTTTTAATTTAGTACGTGAAGGAATATGTACATCTCCGTCTCGCTTATACTACCGTTGGAAAATGTAAGCACATATAAAATAAACTGCTCCAAGCAATTATCTCCGTCCTTTCATGTCTCACAATTTATACAGGAAAGGATTCGTACATCTTCGTCTGACATCACAAATTGTCGAATCGTGCATTGGACTGAAAATGGTAATTACTATTTTCGGTTGCTATTTTTTTGACTATCGACTGTTTCGACTGTTTTGCAACTATCGACTGTTTCGACTGTTTTCAGTCGATAGTTTCCAACGCTAGTAATTATGTATGATGTTTCCAAAAATGCTGTAAAATTAAAACTTACTGGCGTGTACGTGCCCCGGCTTCGCACGGGTGCAATGCTGATACTAAATTAAATACACTACAGAAAAAATATGAATGTTGTATATAAAAACATAGCGGCCCGCTCCGACTTTGCACGGGCATAAAATATATATGCCTATGTCACTCAATGAAAACATGATTAAAATCGATCCAGTATTTTTGGTTCATTCATTACTGCCCTTGGCCTGCACGCATTAAATTTGGAGTAAAACAATTCCTCTTCCGCTATACTTACTATGAAGATTTCCTGCTATCTTTGGAATATCTAAATTCATACAATTTTTATTACATTACACATTTTTAAACGCAAATTTTAAATTTGTAATATCTCCGAAAATATTTGTTTAATTTACATGCTGTAAGGAACCATATTGATCTATATTAATTGCACACTGTATTTAAGGTACTTAATTCGATAAGGATTAATGCCGTATTGCTTAAAATAGCTTCGTAAATAAGCCATTTTCTCACGTAAAAAGTAAACAATAAAAATGGTTAATGTGGGTTATCCCTAAAAGATAAACATATACCATCGCGGACTTTTTTGTAGACCTTTTTATGGTGTACAATACTGTAGTACATTAATTTGATCTAACTCGTAGGGTTAGGCAGCATTTTTGCTAATTGCTAAATAAGCCTAAAAAAATAGGTTAATTTACGACATCACGTTAGAAACCTCTAAAATTAGCAATGTTGCCTTAGTATATTATGCATATATTATACATATGAACCTTCCTCTTGAATCACTCTATCTACTGAAAAAAACCGCATCAAAATCCGTTGCGTAGTTTTAAAGATTTAAGCGCACATAGGGATATAGGGACAGAAAAGGCGACTTTGTTTTATACTATGTAGTGATATATCTGTATCGATCTACTGATGTTTTTCTAAAAACTTAATATATTATAACTATTAACTTATTATAACTCAACACTTGACATTATATCACAGCTTGCTTAATTTTAATCAAATTGACCTTAAATTGTATATGTAATTTTTCACATAGATTATCTAAGTACCTAATGCTATAAAATTGATAATTACCATTGCAATATATGATTTAAAACTGATTATTTGCTGAAATGTTTTTAATGACAAGCTTGTATCTATTTTCTTCTACATATTAATTGGCTTGGCGAAAATTTTGCCTGGTGTTTTGAAGAAAACGGGAGCCCGAGATGCTTGCAATTTGGTACGGTTAAAGCTAATATGGAGAGCGGATTTTTAGGCCTAAAATATTTGTGTAATATACCCTACAAATAAGTAAAATCCAATAAAACGAGATACGCCCAAATCAAGCAACCGGGAATAGCCGTCAGATAGGTGACACATAATATAAATTATTAACAAATATTTCAAACCCTACTTTCATTGAACCTGACCGACTCGCTGCCTGCTGTCAGCTCCAATTCTAATACGGTAGATTATTTGCCGTTTCGATTGTACGTGAATCGACTACATACGTGTAATTTTACGTTGTGACGTAAACTTGGCATCTCTGTACGTTTTTTATTTGAACCATACTAATAAAGAAAATGAGTGAGTTAAGATAAAGATATTATCGTGGCTGTATAATTAATTGTAGTTTAAATTATTCGATAATATATGCATTAGATGTACTATGATGTTAAAATAAATTATATTACATAACATTTTTGTTTCATTATTTTATTTAGATTGGAATTTTGTTACATGTCATAGCCAAAATGTACTAAAACTCAGAGTAGCTGTGGCAACATTGTGATGTTTTGACAGGTCACCCGTGTCACCACTGTTTTGAATAGACTATAATTATATTTTACATTATTTGTAGAGGCACCAAATTAATATGTCCATTTTATCAGAAGCTATAGTCAACTGCGAAAGAAAAATACGTTGTATGAGATCCATATATATCATCCTATTAGAAATTAACAATATTCCAGAGTAACAAGAATCGTGTGAGTTCTGTTTACGAGGTATTTAGATTTTCGCAAGCAGCTTTTTATTATAATTTAAATATTTCAATTAATTTAATATCTGGTAAATTCAAAATAGTTAAGAAATATTGTTTTTACTCAAGAACTGATAGTAATTGATACGGTTCTGACAACATAGCATATCATTGTATTATAAGTAATTGAAAATATATTAAGATTCTTCTGTAAGTACTAACTTCTAATTCATTTAATTTTCATTCGTAAATGCATTTCCTAACAAAGCTATTACCAAATATTGCAGTGCGCATTAATATGTGCATCAAGAACTGCCTAGTTCTTATATGGGTCCTTGCGAGTAGTGCAAAGTAGAGGATAATAGATTAACGAAAGCCACGGAATAGGCAAATAAGTTATGCTTTTTTGAAACAAACCGATTTTTTTTATGAAACTTATTGATTTCAATATATACTTTAGGTGAAAAATATGTATAAAACGCAAAGTTATATTAATATGTAAATGAATTTGTGAAACTAACTACATAATTTGCCTAAATGGGACAAGTAGAGGAAATTAAGAATTATTAGCTGTAATTTGGTGAATATTTTAAACAACTGATAAATATTAAGATGTATAACGATTAATGCAATAAAGTATAGGCAATAGAGAAGAGATAATAATTTAAGAAGTCCACAGTTCGTTTAATGAGTATAAATAAACTACTTTAATATGATTTCTATATTGTAAAAATAAAGTGCCTAATTGTTCGATATTATAATCCTACTTTGATGTCTTGTTATTTTGTTCAGTGGTTTAGTAATTAAAAATTGTCAATACATTGTTAATTATTGAAACTTAATGGAAATTATGTATGGAATTTAGATGAAATGCCACTTAAAAAAGTTTGTTAGTGTTAGTATTATTCTTACGTTATTCTCTAACATAAATCTCTAAAAATTTTATTATATCTATTAACATATATATTTTATTGCTATATATATATTTCATTTTTATTGTTGTTAATTAAGTAAATTTATTTGTTACTATAATTATATTAATGTTATATATCAAATATATTTCATATACTATTATTGATCTTATATTGAAAATATTGCCCAAATAAGTAATAATTTTAACATATTATTTTTGAGTTATTCTCTAACACAAATCTCTAAAAAAATTATTACATCTATTGGCATACATATTTCATTGCTATATATATTTTATTTATATTGTTGTGAATTAAGTTAAATTAAATTGTACATTTCTTAGCTCTATTTTTAACTGACTGTTCCAAATTTTCAATTTTATTTGAATTTAGTCCCTGTTGTGACCATATCAGTAAATTGTCTCTTGTGTAAACAATGTTTCATATTTTTGGTGTTAACAAACAGTTAATTAAATCTATATTTCAGACGGAGCTCAATTAACTAAATGAAAGCAGTAGTGCCGTAGGTCCCAGAGTTACAACAATAGCTAACATAATACAATAGCTACTTTTGTTGATGTTATCGTACTAGCTATAAGTAAAGATCATGAAAAAGCAATAAAGGTATTGCAAGCTTTAGTATATAAGGATTCGATATTTAAATCCTACTTTGATGCTTTGTTATAATGTTCAGTGGTTTAGTTATGGAAACTTGTCAATACATAGTTGATTATTGAAACTTAATGGAAATTAGATGTAATTAAATGCCATTTAAAAAAGTTTGTTAATGGTTGTTCTTGAGATACACAAGATAATATATATATATATATATATATATATATATATATATATATATAGCATGATTAGCTTTATAAATCATGGTCGAATTTCAACCAGAGGGCTATCACTAGTTTATTTGTGATTGATTCTTTTTTATTCTGCCAAACGACAATTGCAAATTAATCAATCAATTTAAGACCAATTTGAGATAAACTCTGCTTAAACTCTCAAATAATTTTCAGACAGTCTAACAGTTGATGAATCAACTATTTTCAGATCAAGATAGTGCCAATTTTTCTTAATAAATGTCCCTTTAAGGTGTAAAAGTTAGTATGTTACATGCGGGAACCTAATAAAACAAACACTTATGGTAAAAACGTGAATTTAGTCATAGTTTTATCTAAGTTTTATCCACATTACAAAACAGGAATTCGTTCGATATCAAGCTTGATCTCGGAACAGGGGGCTTTTTTATGATATACTTATTAGAGTTGTGATAAAGCAAAACTATCTACTTAACTGAAAAAAAAATCTTAAGCGCCATTTGTCTAGCCCTTTTGTTATCGGCCCTGGTCCATTTAAGGCTAATTAAATTGTGGTTGGAAGCTTTCCCGATGCGTTTATTAAATTTAATCCAACAAAGGGTTAAACGCCACGATAATAGGCCCTCGGACCGTCTAATTGAAAATCGTTTGATTATTTTTTTCCAAATTGATGACTACCAAGTCATTAGTCCGGTTTACATGGCGGTCGGGCTTTTTCTTTCTTTTTTTTGCTTAATTAAGTTTTTTTTCTTCATCTCGGCCCTGCTAATGGTGCGCGATAAACTCCGTCTACGATTTTCCATCGGGGGCGATCGGCGAATTTTGAGCAGTCACTATCGATAAATTAATCTAATTTAATTAATAGGTGCAAGAAATGATCTTGTATATAACATATTGAGTCTTAATTGGAACATGTCTGTGTGGTCCGAGATATTTGGTGATTTTGTGGGTTTTCTTTGTTGTATCTCAATTTACGAAACGGTATTTTTACGGTAATTTGTCTTCTGATTTATAATGATTTAACGTATTTCAAAATAATCAGTTAGGTCGTATTGGAAGTTGAGGGACCAAGATAAAAATATCTCAATAATAATATACTAACAATTCATTTTTAAATATTTTAATAGAACTCTGAAACTTTCATTTTCAGATTCTATAAGAAAGTAAGAGATTAGATATCAAAGCCAAAAGGAGTTTTTATCACAGTTTGATCATTTAGAGAATATATACATTTTTAAATCTTGGCCACTTTAATTTAATCTACGACAAAGTGAATATTACTCATTTGAAATTTTATTCATAACTTGTATTTAGGTAATTTCTATTGCTGTTAATTAAGTCAAATTTACGTGTACATTTGTTAGCTCTATTTTTAACGGACTGTTCCAAATGATCAATTATATTTAAATTTAGTCCCTGTTGTGACCATATCAGTAAAGCCATTGTCTCTTGTGTAAACAATGTTTCATGATTTTGGGGTTGTTATTCTGTTGATATTTTCAAATCAACTGCCGTGGCAAGTGACAAACATTTATTTACTATATTTCAGACAGAGCTCAATTAACTAAATAAAAACAGTAGTGCCACAGGTTCCTGAGTTACAACATAATACAACAGCTACTTTAGTTGATGCTACCATGATACTAGCTGTAGGTAACGATCATGAAAAAGCAATAAAAGAATTGCAAACGTTAGTAAACAAAGTTTTTAGAAAATAGCTGAATGCAGCAGTGACGAATATAATTGAATGAAAATAAAAATGAATATATCTCTATTAGAATAATTAGTATCAAAGTACAATATGCTCTATGAATGCCCATGTGAAGAAGAAAAAAGAATAACCGGATAGTATATTTAAAAAGATGTATTGGCTATTTGCAAAATATTTTACACTATTGACATAATATATTATGTGGGTATAAAGTGACTCATATGCCCATGTGGACATATTGGATATTATAACAATTTGGATATAATTTTGCAGTTCCTGAATGAAGTATCGAGGGGTACTGCTAACGCTCCCTGGTACTTCATAAATAATGATCTTTATAAGGAATTGCAAATAAACACCATTAACTAATATATTAGAAAATTTTCCATGAACAGAACTTGTGATGAACAGATGAAGAATCACGAATAAATACTTTTTCATCACGTCAGTGTTGAGGCAGTTCAGGTTCTTTATAATTTGAAATGAACCATTGGGTTCACTTCTACAAATATTTCCATTACATGATTCTTTAGTCCTTTCTTACCATAAGATAGGCATTTTCTGTAATTAGGATTAGGCCTTTAGCTACGCCACTAAAACTAACTTTCATTCATTCAGTAGAGGTATGATAACTCAACTTCACCTGATTTGTTGAATATTTCAATTTTTTATGAAAGGAAGAGTTAACATTAAGCTTAGGCCATAAGTTTCTTGATCACATTTATTTGTCAACAATTAAGTTTAAGCGAATTGTTATGATCCATTTTGCCAAGTTTTTTGCCTCAAGAAGCATTTCCAAAATCATTTTGAACACCTTGGGATTATAATTGTTTATGTCGAAATGCTAAAGATTTCAAAATTAACCGATTCATCCTTAAAATTACATGTACTGATTTTGATACTGAGTTGTTCAATATAATATTTATTTCTGCTTGTTGAGTTTGCATTTTTATATTAGAAAAACTACCGTATTAATACTAAACGAATTAATTACTGCTCCATATACAAATAAGCATAAGATTTTCTACTATTTCGACATTTTTAAAGTCGTACAGCTGTAACAATGTAGAGGTACCGAGGATCTCCATTACTTTAGTATCCGACTATATCGTTATCTTTTGTTATTACCGTTTGCTGCTTTACTTAAAGATTTTCCGCTCGATTGAATTACGCACCGATGATGAATCGCATAATTTGCGTCAAAATCCTTGACCGTCGATTATGATTGATACTGGCTACCTTTTATTATTTTTCTTTAACGAAATATTTATGCACAAATGGTTATTACGTTATTGGCGATTATTAATCAGGTCTTATACTGGAAAATTGCCACCGTAATGTCGGAATAATTAATTAATTGCTTAAACTTTAAGCGATTTCGGGGCAATTTCGATGTTATTACGAATTTCGGTAAATATTAAACTAACGGTTTTTCCCGTCTTTATGCCTGTTATTTTTTGGTAATTGTCTATAACGATGGCGGTTATAAATTATTTTATAATTCAATCGTTAGTTTTTATCTTGTTTGCTTAAATAGCTGTCGTTTCCAGTTTATCCACGTGAGTATAATATTTAACAAACTTTTCGTTGTTTATTGCTATACACATATGTTTGTTTTGTATATATATGTGTTCTATTGGCTGACTTTATAACCACTACGCGTTAATTCGGCGACTAACGCTGTGATAGGCGCGAATTGGAATCCCACTAGAGCTTTGCTGTGTTGTTTTTACTTATTATTTGTAATAGTTTTGTATAATTTATAGGCAAAAGTGTGAAATTTATGAAGAAATAATCGCCTAACTATACGCCTGACCAATAATCAATCTCACTACAACTAGATTACTTTAACACTTTCTTCTTCTGCATCACAGATCCCAAATACTTGAATTCCTACACTTGCTCTCACCGAACTTAGTTAATATTTACAACAGGCGGTCCGTCAGACATCAATGATCTCTTTGTTTTAATTAATTCTTAATCCATATGGTTGCACTGCATTGTGAACTATATCATGAACAATATTATAACTCGAAATAATTATGAAACCTAGCGAACACCAAATCGGTCAAGGAGATTGTAGCATGATATTGCATGCTGTCTCTATTTAAAATATTTTTGCATAATTTTGTCCACCACTGTGCTGAACAGCAGTCGTATCTCAAATTTGACAAATCACTTAGAACGTGGCACGTAACAATGTGCAACCTCCTAAGAATCTGATGAAGTTCAATAATTTTTAAGGAAACATGCAGTAAAGTGGCGTGCAAAAGTTATATCTACAGAATGACTGAATGGATTCGATCTAAACATTGCCTGCTCTTCTCGACATTTTTCCCGCAAGCTCTTCAAAGCCAAATACTTTTCCATCAAAAATATTAACCCTAATAAAAACTAACCAGCAATTCCTTCTTCGTAATGAAAAGATACTCCCATGTTATACGTCTTCTTAACATAACCACTTAATCCTTCAGGAGTATTTTTTTGGATATTTTGAATAACCCTGTTTTTCACTATAGACGCCACTAATAGCATACCGTAAACGGGACTTCTGGAGAGTCAAATTTTCGGGACTTCCGATCGACATCCTTTATCTTGTATACTGTATACAGATAACTTAAAGACTGGTGAGGGTGCTGGCGCTGTGTGAGTGAGAATGAGTTAATTCTACTAACTTCAAGTCTCCCCAACACTTTACCATCTCAGTTAACTATTATTCTTATGGAAATGGCTTCTGAATGGGAAGCCGGATGAATGGCTGATATGCAAGCGTCATTGAATCATATATTTACGATAATTCAATAATTGCAAATATTCTTAATACTGTACATAAACTGATCATAATAAACAGAAATATTTTCATTGCCTGGATACCCAGTTATAAGGGGGGTGAAATGGTCGATCTCAAATCCAAGTACATCATCCCAAATGGTATAATCTACACATAATAATATATGTAAGAAAGACCGGCTCCCTTCATTGAAACTAAGCTTAACGACTTGACCCTGTTGACCTGCGACCTACTTGAAAATAATAATAAAATGTGGCCAATAAAACATGCTTTTTTCTCCTCCATTGTTCTTTCTAAATTCAAGTGCTCTCAGATCATTCTAAATCGGTTCATGCTGGAACACATAGCACTCATATTTTTCCTCATGAACCACCTAAAACATATTTATCCCAAAACACTTGACCAAACTTTTTAGTTCCCTTGGCATCCTTGAACTAAAAACATATATATGACTCCAATAATTTCATTAGAGATTGGCAACTTATATAATAGTAATTTTAGTTACCCTAGCGTCCAGTAACCCTTATAGTTTGACAGTATCTGGTTGAACATCATGATATAATATTTTATAACATGTTATGAAACATATCAACTGACCAGTGACCAGTGTGGATGATGCGACGTTGCCTAAACTACATCTTGTGACATTATTGTTTAAAAACAAACACACACATCCACATTCATTTTCAATGGGATTTTAAGTAACCTCGTGTTTGGAACATTGAGTTTGTTAACTAATAATAATATTAGCTATGCATTGTTGTAATTCTATCTTACGACCTAAAAAATATACGCAGAGCTTTCCTAAACAGCCTTACTTTTCAATTCGTTAAGTACCTAAGGAAAGTAAGATATGGAAATTTGTTTAAGTAAATAAAGAATGCGTATTACCTATTATCATGGGATTGGGAGTTATCGTAGTTCAAGCTTAAATTACTTCCGTCTTATTAGATTGGATAATATTAATAAAGCACTTCCTTAGCATTTTAAACGGATGCTATTGACACATATGTATCGATAAAAATAAAAGCCCTTATTGACTAGAAAGTTCTTTGAAATATATGACAATTTAGGAGTAACAAGAAGCTGCATTAAATGATCAAACACACAACTGTCAATAATGATAAATTAGTTGGTGAACTATTTCTAACAAACGCGACTAATATTTTGATCTATGTTGTAACATTTATCACTCATTTAGTTTTTTAACATTAATTTAAAATAAACAATATTCTCTAACTAGCCGTAGATCAATTATTTATTTGTAAATTAACTAATTGAAGCTTCACAAGTAACAACAATATTTTTATTACACATTTTTCAATTGATCCAGACTCTTTCGACAACTTAATGGAAATCGTCACCTCGAATAAATCACTGGAAAAGCTTCATAATACCTTTTTCCAATGAACTAAATAAATTGCCAAATAATAATAATTGAAAAATAACTTGAATAAATAACAAAGTTTTCAGAGAGAATATTCAGGCTCCTCCAACCGTGACCAAGAGAGTTGAATGGGTTAAACAGCTTTCTTTAAAAATCAATCAAGGTAATACTTCTATGTCCTATACAAATATTCAAGTATAGATCGATGATCGGATCGCTGACAACGAAAATCGTTTTCTCGACACGGTATCGCCATTTTGCCAAAAAGAAAGGATAACGCTTTAAAAAATATTTTGATTAATATACAGTGTACCAATTTATCTCCATAAATGATTCTTAAACTGAAAAAATGGTCAGAACACATGCAGGCACCTAATATTAGAATGTTATATCAGGGACAAATTGAAAAAGAGTAGGTATTAATGCTGAAACTGCTTTAATTTTAATTATCGTCTTTAGCGTTCTATAAATATGTTTCTAATTAATGTAAATATTTATAGTACAATTATAGTAAATTTGTACAACAATATTGTTGTAAGAGTTTCTACGTATTTCATTGACAAATTCAAATATAACCGTAATTTTATCAAGTTCCTATAAAAGCGAGGACGTTATATACATTTGTTGGTTAATCTCGACTTAATCTAGGTTTAAACTGATAAACAACTGAATAAACCGTTAAATAATTATATCAGGCATGTTGAACTTTGGTTTTTACTATACACTTTTCATTAATTATGTCAATGATACTCTTAAAAAAGACTACTGTTCCATATGATATTCTTTAGAACGCTAGATTATATTTTTGCGGATCATTAGGGTATTATTTTTACTGTACTACTTATAATTTTTATGGCATACGTTAATAGAATTTTTATGAATTGTTTATGTTATATTATTCAAAACTCAATGTTGTAAAGAAATTTCGAGAACTTTTATGGTTTGATATGGAAAAAATATTATACCAAAAACATATTCATTTACATTGTATATATAGTCAATTCAAAATAGCAGTGACACGAGTGTCAATATATGTCTGTCTAAATTTGTAAATTCGTTTTACAGTCGGACAATATTATTCTTGTTATTTTATTCTATTTAAAAAGAGAAAATGCTGTTAGAGAAGTTCGAACATGTAACGGAATGAGCCTGCAAAAGTTGTCCGTTTGCCAAACTTCTGAAAATTCTTCAAAATTTTATAATTACGGGTTATAAACCGGCAAACGTTGTTTTAACGTTTTGTTTTAATGAACCCTACCGATACTAGTGTGGAAAAAAAGCTCAATGTATATATAATAAAACAACCCTAACCTATAAATTTATTGTGGCTGTAAAATTAATTGTAGTTTTAAGTTCTTCGATAATATATGTATTAGATGTATTATAATGTCAAAATAAATTATATTTAATAGAATATTTGTACATTACAACGTTTCCCGTGTCACTGCTATTTTGAATTGACTATATATAATATATAATATATAGTGTATATATAATATCCTATTTTATAAAAATACTGATATTTAGTATTCAATATTGTAAGAAAAAATTAGTTAATATTAGTGTGTAGTATAAGCCACATTCAAATAAATATTTCCCTAATAGATAGATTTAAAATCATATACCTCATGTAATACTTATTTAACGAAGCCAGGCTATAGTACCTTTGAGAGGTAATAGTCAATCAAACATTCTAGATATAATGGTTGCGCCATTCGTCCATTGGTCAAAAGTTATTACGCTTTGACAGTAGAGATTTTAGAAGGAGATGTCAATCATATTTCAAAAGTTCGGATGTTCACAAACGGTTGCAAAGCCAGTACTGAAGCCAAGTAAAGTACGCCAAGAAGTGTTGAAGTTGCTCGAATCTAGCTAAACCAGTAATTCAGCTCACTAAAGGAATCTTAAAGAAAGCTTAATGAAAATAGCTTGGTTCACTTTTTCCACCCAAAAATCTCAGAAGTTCTATGGTGACGGAATTCACCAGAAAATGGCAAAAGATAGCCGATTGGAACGGCATATTATTATTTTGAAATTTAAATGTCTCTTAGCCCCTTATATTTCTTTGATATAGATTAATTTTCTTCTTTACATTCGACTAAACTTTTTATTCAATTTGGTGTTTTACCAAAATGATATCTAGCAATAACTAGCACAATTTTGGGTGCAAAAAACACAAAAATGTGTACTGTGTTATGTCCAATATTTATAATTGCTAAGTAATATCTAAAAGTTTATTATAATAACGAAAGGAATAACGAAACTTAGCATTAACTTATATCAAAAACGTACCATATCCAAGGAATACCAAGCAGGCAATATATTATCTTCAATTTTATATCGATTTAATTTTTATTTCTCCAATGGTTGGGGAAAGAAAGTTACCACGGAAATTGCTTGAAAACGGCTCCTAGGATATATGATGTTTACTTAGTTATTGATAGAGCTGCTACGAAAATAAATCATCAACGACAACGAGAACAACCATAAAATAACAACATTTTTATCAAATGTTTAAAAAAAGGAAATTTAAAACTTTTCAATTGTACATTCCATAATGATGTTTCGGATAAAATATTAAATGTACTAACGGAGAGACAGAAGAGATAATTTTAATTTACAATGCACCAACGTTTTTTGCTTATGGCTTTATATATATGTAATAAACATTATATACAACATTATGGTGCAGCAGAACGGTAGAAATAAATTAATTTTTAAGTTAAGATAGTACTAGGCATATCTAATGTAAGATATGAAAATTAGTTTATTTTTTATATGATTATTCTGGTTAAATGGCATTAAAATATAAAAGTGACTATGTGAATAAGAACATTTTTAACGGTTTTAAGTAAATTTATACCCAATTATATAATGATATAATTATATTACATAATTATTAAATGATACAAATAGGAAGTAAAATATGCATTCTGTTTTCTAATATTTTGTCTTTTTGATTCCAGTACATAAATAAATAGTCAATAGAGTACAACTATTGTGATGTATCGGATAATCTGAAAGAGCTTTTGGAACTGCGCTTTTTTCAACACAAAGAAAATTGTTTTTACACAAATGCACCATACAATTTGAAAGTCGTTTTCACGACTAAAACGAAACTCCCCTTTCGTTTTCGGTGAAGCAATAAACCAACGTCGAAACATCAAAGCTCTGCATACAGTATAACAGGCGTAACATCTACATCAATACGACGACATTTTACACCGTAACCATTCTATTACCGGCCCGTTACCGGTCCAGCTCGTTCAGTTACGTACGCCATTGTTTCTCTAACTTTTGGCTTGTGCTAGTTTCATTCAATCTTATCTGTTGGGTCGCTTCCTGTGCCCAGACATAAATAAGGTTCGGTCCACTATATCTCGTCAGACAAAAGTTCTACTGTTTCATTTCGTAAGCGAGATTATCGCAATGGCGAAGTTGTAAAGAGACAAGGTCGGAACACTTTATATTATAGTCGGAAATAGATTATTACAAAGCTTTTATCGTGTCGGATATCTGGCCATAAATAAGGTTGGCGGCGCGTTCGCTTTTTGATAATTCCGGCCGAAGGTGTCAACGTAGGAAGTGACGAAAATGTTTTCGACAATTATTTCCTCGCAATATAAAGCAAAATAATGTGGTGCAATAAAGTAGGTGAGGCGCAAAAGGTGTAAAATTCTTTAAGCTAAACACGGGCCTTTCAGATTTCGTAGTTAGATATTAAAACAATGTTATTTGTCAATATTTATATTTGGTTTTGTCGGTCTTGTTCAGACTTGCAGTGTACAATTTACTGGTTGGAATTGGAGCTAGGTAGGGAACCCAAATTTTGGATCAAAAGCGTTTAGTCATTTATGGGCAAGATATCTTCGGAAAGGTATGAAGACCTTTAATGATTACTAATCGATATGCTGCTAGAACTTGAGCAACAATTACAATGACATTACAGCAGCAGAGCAATAATGAATCTTTTTTTAATAACATCTTTATTAGATATGCTTAGTACAATCTTAATTATAAATTAATTTATTATTACATTTCATTTGTATTTGGATTAATTCACAAGCAAGACGAGTTATAATAACTTAAGCTATAGTTTACACTACAGTTATAAAATTTATATAATCTCCTATGATTTGGTTCGCTTCAATCTTCTAATATCCTGCGTGTTGTCCAGTAGTTGTATTGCTTCCACGTTAGTATGATTTAGTAATTTCCTTTCGTGTTTTAAGGTGAAATCTTGGATAACTTCGCAAATCCATTTGATTTCCAGGTCATCGTGAAGTTCTTCATTAGTAATTAATCGAAGAATTTTGTTTTGACAGCGTTGGATGACAAGTTCATTTGAATTTTTAGATGGCCGATAGGTCCAAATTGGCTTTATGATTGTCTGATAAATCAATCTTTTTGATTTTAGATCAAGTTGAAAATATCTTTCGACTAACCAGTATAGTTGTTTTGTTTTGGTTCTAATGTGTTTTGCTTTTTGTCTAACATGATGTTACCAATTTAATCTGCCTTCAAGATGGATACGAGGTATTTAGCTGATTCTGTTTGAGGAATCAGGCATACATTTAGTGATAAAATAAAGTTTTTGTTATTTTGCCGCAATGCAAAATTTACATGAAATAATGAATCTAATTAAATCATTATTGATGTTTTCGGCATACCTGTTTTTCGATGTATTTTGATTATTTCTGACATAAAATTTAGCAATCCTCAACGTCATATTCTGAAGCACTTGTTAGGTTATTTATCTTAGTTAATTTGAGGAAACATGGCCATAATTGCCAAAACATTGACTTGCTCTATCTGATACGATCAAATCGAGGTTAGTCAAAATGAAGTGCTAAATATGTAACTACGGAATTGGAACTTTTTGCGGAGTGGGAATAAATTGCTTTCACTGAATCAGTTGTCACTTGGTTTTTTATAACCTTATAAATGTTATATACATATGTATATATATGTATATATATATCAGCTCTTAAAGTTTGTGGTCTTTGTGCTTGAGTGATTGTGAGCGTCGAAAGAAGATAGAGACACCAGCATAATTTTCTGACTCCTTAGAGCAATTATTTTTTCTGATGTTATGATTAACTTTCATTTCTATATGAGGATTATGGTCTTTACTGGCTTCAGGGCTTGATGATATGACTGTAGAGTGATAAGTTTCTTCGAAGAAATAACACATTTTAAGACATCGAACCAAGATTAGATTGTCCAAAAATTCGACTAACAATGGTGCACGCTTCGGCAATTATATTTCTGGGTTATTCGTTGATTTACTTGCAGGTTTATATAAAGATTAGTTCAACTTTTTAGCAAAGAGTAATCAACAATAATTCTGTATTCATCTGGATTAAAATCAGTAAAAGCACGTATTGGGAAACTACTGGGCAAATATTAGTAAAAGTAGGTTTCTTTCCTTTATGGAACTGGAAGATCTGATAAAAATAATTTATTAAATGTAATTTGCCACAATTTTTTTAAAAATGTTTTCGACCTAATTCAACAGAAAATTAAAAGTCGAGAAATAATGGATAAAATAATAATAATGAATAATGGAATTATGGACTATGTTAATCTCTATATACTATTCCTTTTATTTGTTGGCTCAAGCTATTATATGCCTTCCCGTCTTTGATTTCCTGCCTTAATTTACTTAAAGTTTTTTAATTTCGATCTGAAATTGTTGATCATTCTGTTAAATTGTTTAGTGTAAATATTTCCCTAATCATTTTATTCCGTTTCTGTTTTTCTTTTATGTTCTGGTTGGAATTTGTTTCCTGTACTGTTCTTTTACTGGCTACGTAGAATCTATAACCACTTTTTCTATTCATTGTCTTTTGGTCTAGATTAAATGTAGATCTACAATAAAATGTTTTTGATAAGGTTGCGCTTTCTCCCCTTATAATTATGAATATGTCATCTTTCGTATTTACTAATTGACTTACTAAACTACTAGACTACACTAGACTTGTCAATTTCCTGTAACCGAGGATGCTAAATATCTTGGTATGCATCTGAACCGACGCCTGAACTTTAAGAAGCAATAGCAAGCTATTGCTAGACAAATCAATACTTAAACCTATTTGGTCATATGGAATCAAACCAGGTGGTACTGCTAGCAAATATAATATAGCAACCATACAACAGTTGGTTGACAAGTAATACAGAGCGATTTACTCTAGAACTACTAACGAGTGTAAATAAAAATTTTGTCTTAAGTACTTTAAAAACCTAGTGCACTCCAATGTGCTCCCTAATCAGCTAAATGTGCGATGTAATGAGGTGTGTAGACTAAAACGTTTAACACCTGGTTATAGGACATATATAAATTAAATAATAACTTTATTTAGAATAGGATTAACTAATTAAGATAATATTTTACATAGGACTTCACTTATTGAAGTGATTTTCTACATGCCATGTATATAATATAATTACAAGAAATGCTTATTGTCCACTGGGCAGATTGTTGAACTACTAAGAGTAATAATGAAAGTCTAAAGTAAAGCTGAAAGTACCCTGAAAGGCTATTAGTGCATCCCAATGCACTCTAAAAACAGTTATATCTTCGCAATGACAGTGTAGTGCATAGGCTCAAACGCAAACTACCATAGGAACTGATTAATAGACATATAGAGTGAAAGTTAATAATCTCTAGAACAAGTTAGAATAGTTTTTAGAATTAGTTAGGATATACTTTAAAATACGTTAGAACAATATCTAGAATAAGATTTAGATTATAAGTTGTACAGCAGATCACTTACTGAAAGGAACTTCTGCATATCAGGATAGTGATATTATATAACGGAAATCACACAATAATACTTACTGCCCACGGGCAGATTGTCGACGTTCTAAGAGATTAATAAAAAAAGTATTTTCTAATATTACCAGCTATCAAAATTAATAACAGCCCCTTTTATTACCTCTACCCGCAACTGCAAATAACCCGTACGCAATTGAATATAAAACGCATTAGCAGTGTCATTTTGGGAATGCCGCGAACATTAAACCTTTCACTGATCTACAATTTCGCCTCGATTGATGTCCCTCGGGCACCGTAATTTCCGAAATGGATCAAAACAACGGGACGTAAAAATAATCGGCCGAAAATTTCGGCTAGACTGTCCCAAAATTAAATGTCGTTTGCGAAATACTTAGATTTCGTTTCGAGATCTATGTTTAGAGCCATAAAACATAATTAGGGAGTCGCAGCGCTGGACTATTCTCCGTCAACTCCTAGCGAGAGCCATTAGAATGGGATCAATGGACCATTTCGGGAAAGAGAATGAATGAATGGGCGTGCGGTGTGTTCTATTAAAATTACAGTGAGAGGAGAAACGTTTGAGTCGTTTTCGTTAAAGAAAAATACACTTTTAATTTTAGGAAAAGACGTTTGTACGGATTTGTACGGTCAAGGGGACGAGTTTAATTTTATGTCTGGTTCTTTTTTTTGGCAGGTAAAAGTTGGTCTATTATTAGGAATCATGATCAAGGTAAATAACAACATCTATTGCAAATCAGAAATATTTGATAATGACATAACAACACAATATATATACCCAATTCAAAATAGCAGTGACACGGGAAACGTCGCAATGTTGCCGCAGCTACTCTGAGTTTTAGTACATTTAGGCTCTGACATATAACAAAATTTATTATAAATAAAATTACTGATCAAATATTCTATTAAATATAATTTATTTTAACATTATAGTACATCAAATGCATTTATTATCGAAGAACCTAAAACTACAATTAATTTTGCACCCACAATAATTTATAGGTTAGAGTTATTTTATTATATATATATTAAGCTTTTTTTCACACTAGTATCGGTAGGGTTCTAGACGCGTTTTTGTATGTTGTGGTAATCCTCGAAGGCCTAATCCACTTAATTAACAATTGTATATCTGAGTAATGTATTTTACTTTCATTAGAGAGCATATTTATGTTTTACGCTTAGTTCTTGTTCCTTTCGATGCAATGTATCTTTGTAAACTCATTATGATATTATTATATTTCTCTTTATTTTGTCCTGTTCCTATCTGTATACAACTTTCTTGATAAAACTACATTTCCTCACTGCATTCTACTTAATGCATTTGCCATATCTGCAATAGAGTTAGTGTTATTTCTCTAGTCATACATGTTAACCAAACGTTCATGTATATTCTGAACAAAAACACACATCCTCATAAAGTTTTTACACTCTATAATACAATTCCCTGCAATTAAAGTATATTAATTCTATAGTGACTTTTAGTGGTTTCCTCTTTCATCACCCTGTCTTGCTATTTGTCAGCATTGAATCATAAACCAACATTCATAAAGTTTTATTCAATAACAGTTACTTTAAGAAATACTAGTCAAGTTAATAACCAAGCTATTATTTCCAATCTATTAAAAACTTGCTCAAGATTCTATCATTTGTCAATTTCTTCTTCAATGCATCCGATCGAGCTCGTACAAACCGAAGGTGTTGTATGTTTTTATTTTTTATGATAGTGACACTTTACTGCTAAGTGTGCGAGAGCTTTTCTTACTTTGATTAATTACAATTTACTTTACTGCTAAGTGCGCTAGCACTTTTCCCACTTTGAGTAACTACGATACCGGAGAAGACAATCTGATTTAGGTCGTTGCAGTCAATCAAATATGCGAAGAGCTACCTCACCTGCTAACCGCTCTGATGACTAGAGAGAGACAGATCAAAAAATAGTCGTATACCTATGTCAGAATAGGGTTCTTTGGAAAGTGACAATTAAGTAGATACGCTTAGAATGCAACGAGATCATTCACATCAAACAGACACAGTGCTCCTGTGATCCCGGAACGATCTGCATTCCACTATGATGCGGCAATAGGTTATTGTGCCGACAAATCGGTAACAATTGGGGAAATGACAATAAATTTTAAATATTGCAAGGCGTTGAAACACAGTGGTGAATCTACTGGATTATGTTGTGCAGGAGATAAAGTAAAATTGCCGCAAATGGTCCCACCCCCCGATCCATTACGCTTCTTAATCTCTGGGATTGGAAATGATTCTGAGCACTTCTTGGCCAACGTTCAGAAATATAATAGCTCTTTTCATATGACATCGTTTGGTGCTACACATATTATACAGGACAATTTCATACCCACTTTCCCACAGTTGACCCAAACACATGATACATAGACATTGCGGAGTTTTCAAGAACAATTCACCCTGTATGGTTGACGGCAAGTGTTCCAAGCGATACCCAAGAGACCTGATTGCTGAAACCATAACGGAAAATGATGGATACCCATTGTATCGTCGGCGATCAGTTGCGGACAATGGGCGATCGGCAGTTGTGAAGGAAAGAGGACAAAATGTGGATGTAGACAATCATTGGATCGTGCCATACTCGCCAATATTATCCAAAGCTTTTGAGACTGTAAGTAGCAACGAAGCGATTTGACGTATCTTTTCATTTACGATCCATGAAAGCCACCCAAGTATTATAACACTCATGAATAACGTAATTGAGGCAACAATCATAAAGGAAAAATACAAAGGAGACAATGTCTTGATCCCGCGTATACCGATGATTCTAATGGATTTATCATTCGATTTTAAATGTTTACAATTTCCAGTACGTCTAGCCTTTGCGATTACCATAAATACATTTCAAGGCCAGTTGTTGGAAGTTTGCGGAATCAACTTGGAGTTTCCCTGTTGTTTCGCGCATGGAAAATTATACCTCGCGTGTTCGCGCGTCGGAAATCCGTAATTTTTGTTTATTTACGCACCAGAAAACAAAACAAAAAATATAGTTTATCAGAAAGCTTTAAATTGATTAACAAACTGTACCATAACTACGTGTGTGTCTGTAAATATTTAATTGAAACCTTATAAATAGCCAGTATTTCAGGAAAACTCTATTTTTTAAATATGAAACATCATGTGTAGTTAATCGAAAATAATAATAAAAATTTATTCATACCAAGCATTTTTTATTAATTACGGATTATTAGGTCTTTTATTTATCGATTGAGGCAATACGATATCTGCCGGGTCAGCTAGTATATTTATATAGTCTAGATTTGTCTCTAATATGTCTATTAATTAGGTCGGATGGCACTAAAAGCTTTAGTTTGCAGATTTCATTATCATGTCGCACATTTAGCAAAATAGCAAGCAGATTGGGGCACATTGGATTGATATAACGCTGTTATGAGTTCATTGGAGATATGGTACGGAGTAACGACAATCGTACGCTTTATTTTTAACCATTGAATGATGGCTACATTGGAGAAAAAGAACTTTGGTGAGAAGAAAACTGTCTTTGTGTTTTCGGCCTGGAATATAGACTGATTTGGCGAAAAATGTCATTTTTAACCGACCTCGAAAAAGGAGGATGTTCTGTGTTCGGCTGTATATATTTTTTTAATGCGTGTTCTTTGATTTCTGCGTCAGTTATGGACCGATTTTGAATATTATATTTTTTTATTTGAAAGAATCACTTTGAAGTCGGTTCCGAGCCCAAACAATACAAAAATAATAATATAATTTTGTGACATTAAATTACCAATAAAATAAATATAAATTAATATACCTGTTTGGGTTTGGTTGAGTTCTTAAAATTGAATTACGAACAAAACAAATCTAATTTGTTGCTCGGTACTGACTTCAAAGTGATCACTTGGCAGTAGTTAAAATAATATTGTAATTAGATAAGTAGGTTTAGGTGGGTATTAAGCTAAATTGTGTGTAGTAGAATATAAAATAGGTGTAGTATTTATTTTTATTTAGTCATTGCAACGATTACTATGTACTAATTATTTTAAAATGTTTTTTTTAGTGGTAAAATTCTTAAGTTTAAGTTTGATTATTTTTTAATTTTTAATGAGTTCCCTATATATTTTATGAAGTCGATTAAATTTTTTTGTTAAAAATATTTTATTAGTACTTATATCAAGATTATTTTTACCGGTCTAGATTATAAGTGTAATTTTGTCCTGTACGAACTTATGTAGCACTTTGTCAACTGTTTGTCTACGATATTTTAGTTATTGAGGTAATATTTTTTAAAATATATTATTCATGATTAGGTGTTTATTAATTTTATAGTGAGTAAATTTGGTCTAAAGCCTAATCATCTAATAAAGAAAAAAAACGTTAACCTCCACTGTGACGCTATTACCATTTTCATTTAATATGGGTTATTCGGAGTCATATCAAAACTTTTTCAAGATATAAGCATTTTTTCATTAATAAAAATAATATATCAATTTCCTTATGTTTCAGTTAATAGTGGCATTTCCACTTAAATTGCCGACAGCGGAGGTTTGATATTAATTTAAAGGCTAATATTAATTAGAGCTCAGTAACCTTATCCAAGAAAAATAAGTCGTATTAAAATAAATTCAAATATAACTGCCCGAATATTAAATAAGAAAAATATCAACTTTCCAGAAATATATTTATGGACACATGAAGAAAAGAAAGATGAGAATGAGAAAGATGGTGATGAGGATGTCGTTGGATTGTGCATTATATTCCATAATATTCGGGGTAAAAAAGAGTTAAATTGTGACAACTTGCTGTCTTTGACGTGCTGAGACGTAGTAGTTCAGAATTAAAACAAAATTCATAGTTACCCTGTCCTCCTCCGTATTTGGCAATGTATTCAAGCTTGAAGCAAAACAAGAAAAAAGGCATAGGAGAAATATTATATCTTATTTTTGTAATTTTCCTAAAAGGAACTTACTGGACATTTTTAAAATATAAAATGTAAAAATGAGTAAAAGGTAAAAAATGTGGCTTTTAACATATTCAAAACAAACAGTGTTTTGAATAATTATATAACATTTGTTGATAAAAAGGTTTAATAAGAACCGTTAAGGAGATATTCTATTTACTTTTAATTTTTAATTTTCCTTGTTACATGTTAAAATCAGAAATTGTTATATAAAAAAAGGAATTTCCTTTACTGTTGATAATTACCGACACTCCGATTGCAGGAACAAGAATTATTAGTCATAGGTCTTTATTTGGTTTGAAACCCTATTATATATTAATGAAACCTGTTTCTGTTATTATAATATAGTGTCATGTAACTTTCAACTTTTCATCTTTATCACAACGAATTATACGCTGCTCATTGAGCTATATCTCCCACTACTCTGCATCTAAAAGATGTAAAATTACTTCGGATGTCTATTAAATTAATATTTTATATACCAAATGTAAAACAAATCTAGATAGTAGCATAGGTCTTATGCAGGATCGAATTCAAAAACCGAAAGTTTGGCCATATAAGCCAGGTTGTTATAGTTTCGACAAAAACTTAATTGATAAATAATAACAATAATAACGGGGTTTCGATGTTTTCGATTACACAACGAAAGTAGGTCGAAAATAAAACTGGAAACACGTACGCATAATCGTTCTAAACCGTTTTAAACAATGAACCAGGGCGGTAACATCAAACAGTCGCTTGACTTCTGTAATTGAATTTAATTCCTTTCCAAAATCCTATTTGGCTCGGGGTGCCCTTAATTGCCGCTAAATTGTTTCTGATGATATTTTCAAAATTCTGTATAATGGAAAAACACCTCTTTCAATTTCCATTTACTAGTTTCGGCGTCTCTTCTGCTGGTTTTGGGGACGTTTGTAGGAATTTTCAGCTTTAGAGGGGGCTGGTCTAATGATGATTTTAAGGAGATAATTATCGTGGCCGTAGTTTAACCGCACCAACATAACTGAAACCTTTGTACTAAAAATATTTTCTAATATTCTTGTGTGTCCAAACAAAGACATAAAGAGAATATTTTGAAATGTTACTGTTGTTATGGTACTCAACAATTTGAACGTCGAGGCTAATCATCTCTTGGACATCACAGACTGTGTAACACTAGTACAATGGCATATACGTTTCCAAGATATAACTAAAATTAAGTTTAATTGAGTTAAGTTTATTTATTGGAAAAAGTTTGTGTCGTTTTTAACAGAACAGACATTGGTCATGTCGGAAATTGATTTATCCTTTTAAGCTATAAATAAATCAGTCCAACTTTTGATATGTTCGTATGACATGAGATGCTACTAGACAGTAACTATTCAATAACTTTAAACTTTTCAGTTTTTCCATGTATATATCAACAGAATTTGTAGTTTTTACCTTACGACATTACAAATCAGTAATATTAATTCAGTTAAATACATTTTATTATTTAAATTTTATTAAAAATTTTATTTCTTAAATTAATTTTATTTATAATGTTTATTTAAAGATGAAAACTTATTTGTATACAACTCAATTATCCACACATCACTTTTCATTCAAGGAAAGATATCCCATCAAAGTACCTCCAAAATAAGTGTTGTTCATGAGAACATTTCTGAATCCGCATAGCTTTTACGAACAACATAACTGCATATTTATCAGCTCAAATCACTGTGATATACAGGTTAAGAGATTTATTTTATAATTTTCATGTTCTAAATTCGAATATTTCCTAAGGTTAAGTCTGTTTTGAGCAATAAATTACTTGCTGTATTGACAGTCAGTTTGTATCTGGTGGTCGGTCTTCTCGTATGCAATACTTCTGCTAACTTTTCATTAAATTATCTGCTTCAGAATCTCTACACCACAGTAGTATGTACCCTGAGGTATTTTGGCCATATTCGGAATAATAGACAATATAACTTCAAGCTGTTCCCATCTTCTTGATCAGTCGAATTCATAAAATCCAATACATTCAAAAAGTAATAATGTGTATCATCAACAACTCATTAATCAAGTAATATGGGGTAAATATATCAACGATAGATCAATCACATCTTCAAACTAGATGGAACAGTTAAAGTGCCACGTCAAACACTGCAAATTTTTAAAAATTAGGATATTTGCTTATACGATATCAACATTTACATATAATAAAAGATAATAAAAGCATACAATGACCCAGACGATAGTTTTAACGTCCTGACTTATTTTTTTATATTTCTCTACATATGTTTACTAAGAAAATAAAATTGATCTCAAATAAAGAAATGTTGTGCCATTTGCGTTAACTAATTCGTTTAGTTTTAAACAAAAATATTCTTACAAATGAAAATGGTACGGTATTGGTGCGGCTAGATAACAACTAAACCCTTTTAGTATTTGAAATAAGGGTAGCACACGCCCGTAAGGCGTTTACTAAGGGGCGTTTATAGAAAGTCTTATGTACTAACATTCTTGATATATTAATGCGATATATATCTAAAACTATTTTTGATGGATCTTTTGATGGGATTAATTACCACTGGTATATAGATAGCGTGAGGATGTCTGGTGAATTCGCCGGACATACTCTAAAAGCGCTTTCAATATGTACTGAAGTGATTTAGAAGCAATGATTTAAAATAAACATTTCTAAATTAATAGAATATTCATTGATGTGCGTTTGAATATACGTAGAATTTACAATATAACATGTAATTACGACTGAACGTAATAATTTCAAATGTTTCTATTGGTAACATTTCAATAAACTATTATTAGTAATTAAAAATGTAGATATAAATATCAATAATTATTGATGTTATTATTAAAAATAAAAATATCATTTACAGAAAAAATAGGACTAACTTTTAAAGAAGTGATATATTTTTGGTATAATAATATCTTAACTTCAACCAAGATTTAGGGGTGTATACAGTTCAGGTTAACAATGTTGTAAAAATTATTACAGAAGAAAAGGTAACTTCACCATTAAGCAAATATCGATTATTGACTGCTTTTATCAAGTTAGACGGCTTAAGAGTGAAATTATTTTTTATTTATAAAATAATACTGTTTCCTTGTTACTTGTTAGTTCCTATATAATAAATAATAACTTTTTATAAAAATTCTGGAAAGAATATTTGTATTAATTTTTGTGCATTTTCAATATCTTCCTTTAAGATGAACCACTTAATCGAATAACAAGTTGGATAGAAAAGAAAATATAATAATTGTCTATAGAAATGTTTGGACGTTATGGTGGATGCGAGAAACTTCCAATTTAACACTAATTTTTTTGACTAGTGTAGACACATATATATATATATATATATATATATATATATATATATTATTTATTTCCTTCTTGCAGTAAACTTTTGATGGAATGTTTTAATTTCGGTACAATATATTGATGAGTAAATGATTTGGCAAAGTAAAAAGTAAGTAGGAAGTAGCATATGTATGTGAAGCCCAGAAAAATTAATTTGTTTAGAATGGAGTCAATTATAATACGGCATAAATATGTTTTTTTTTATAACATCTTTATTAGATACGCTTAGTAAAACCTTAATTTACAATTAATTTATTACTAGTTTTCCTATGTACTTGGATTAATTAACAAGCAAGACGAGTGCGAGAAAATACATCAGTATGTATTCCTCAATTATAAAATTATAATTATTTATTAATTATTAACTTATAGCTGTAGTTTACACTAAATGTATACACTTTATATAAGTTCGTATGGTTTTGTTCGTTTCAATCTCCTGACATCCTGCGCGCTGTCCAGCATTTGTATTGCGTCCACGTTAGTATGATTTAGTAATCTTCCTTCGTGTTTCAAGGCGAAATCTTAGATAACTTCGCAAATCTATTTGATTTCCAGGTCATCGTGCAGTTCTTCATTAGTTACATAGCGATAGGCATTCGTAATCAATCGAAGAACCTTGTTTTGACAGCGTTGTACGACTAGTTGATTTGAATATTTAGTGCAATCCCATATTAGCACCCTATAGGTCCAAATTGGCTTTATAATTGTATTATAGATCAACCTCTTTGATCTTAGATCAAGTTGAGAGTATCTTCCGACTAACCAGTATAGTTGTTTTGTTTTGGTTCTAATGTGTTTTGCTTTTTGTCTAACGTGATGCAACATAAATACGTGAAACATATTTTATGCATTTATCTTTAAAATTATTATCATTAGCTACTCATTTTTCATATCTTTCTAGAACTGATCAATTAATATAGATGTAACAGAAAAAATACCTATTCGAAATTGATGCTAAATAATTTGGACCCTATACACTTTAAAAACATTATGCAAGATGTTAAAATCACTTAAATGTTTGGTAATTAGATAACGGGATTTGAAATAATATTTTCCTATAACTTATTTTGATTATCCTAATATGTATTACAGGAGAAATGGTATATATGAACAGTTCTCTCTTTTTGGTATTTAGTCGCGGAGCTTGAAACAGGAGATAGATACTTGCATGCATGTATTTTGATCAGCGATATGTATTGCTGAAAGTTCGAAATATCAATTTTCATAATTGTTAAACGACTTAATCTATTTTATTAAGTTCGAGTTAAGTGTATACAGACTGAAATCACGGAACCTTCAAAATTTCATTTTCAATTTTTATTGCATTTATTGTTTGATTTAAAAAATTTGTTGCCAAAGCACATCAAACACTTTTTGAATCGTATAGTTATGCTACTCCGATGTATCCTAATTGTCGGCTTATATTTCAACGATCTAAACGTGCTGATTTTTTTGTTTATGACAAAAACAGCCTGGAAGATCAAAATAATTTAAAGACATTGAAAAAGTTGCAAATTTTCTAATAAATTTCACACAGCGTGTGCGCAGTGCGATTGAAAAGAAGGAGAGTACCGACAAATTTCCCCTAGTGATAACACAACTAGCCACAGGAAAACTAAAACTTCCACAAAATGAATTTTATTATAGATCTCCATAAGAAGAAAAATGTATTGTAATATACAAAGTAGTTCAATTTTCATTTCTAATCAACTATGTTATTCAATAAGATCGCCAAAATATACTTTCTTGACTTTTTTAAATTTTGAACAATACTGTTTAATTTTCAGCGCTATTTCATTTTTATATTATTTTTGATTATTCCATTAGTGTTGGTCAGTTACCGGGAGATACGTATTGGAACCACTCCAACAGATATTCTACATTCGTACTTGAAATGTACTACAATGAAAATATTGTTGCTACATTTGCACATGACACAGTAATACTAGCCGTTGGAGAAAACAACACTGAATCAACCGAAAATTTACAAACAATTATTGCCGAAGTACAGTGCAGGACAGAAGCAAACAAAAGAATAAAACACAAGCCAGTGTTAAGCTAATAAATCGCCAAGTAGTCTCTGGAAAATAGAGTCAAATATCTTAGCATGACCCTTGATTTTAACAGAGGTGGAATCCACAGGTTATGAAAAAAATATGAAGAAGTCAAGCTGAAGAAACATATACTGATTATTGGGTAGATGCTAAATATCTATCTGTGAGTATATAATAAGCTTTTCTATATAAAACTTTAACAACAAGTCTTAAAACTAGTGTGGACTTTTGGGTTTCAACACTGGGGTTCTACCAGCCAAAGCAATAGAAACATCATACAAATATTCTAAAACAAGGTTCTGCGAGGTATTGTTAATGATATATGCGTAACCATAATCTGCATAGAGACTTGAAAGTTGAAACTCTCGATAACTTTATCAAAGACTATACCTAAAGACATTAACAGAGGCTCCGTTAGCACATCATTATTGAGGTTCTCCATCTCCTAGGTAATGATGGCTTAGGCAGAAGATTAAAGAGTGTAAAACCAACTCAATGAAGTTATAAGTAAAACTCCATGCACATTAAAAACAGCAACATGGATGTTAAACCCAATCTCTATCGTAATATAAGTACTTTGTAATTTTAAAACACTAGCACATTAGGATAAAACAAATAAGTTATCAGTGTAATTGACTAGATTGTTATAATAAATAATAACAAAAAATATATTTTGAGGAGGAAAACAGGTGAAATATTTTACTCTTTCACATTCTTAATTACTAATTATAGATTTATTACCAAATTACGTTACACTAAAAACATTAATAGATCATATAACTACATCTCTGGGTGTTAAAGGACTAGAAGATCATTAGCATTCATAAGGATCCGACCTTAATTCATTAAAAACCGTTTTACTTTTTCTTTAATTCTCATGCAAAACCTATGCAGGATTTATCGATGCACAGACGTGATTAACGCCATTCAATAAAACCTTATCGGAAAAAGATGCGACCGTTCGGTATCGCGAGCCGATACGTCTTGTTGATGCTGTTTCAGAATTGGTCGCGCGTAAATCTCCGAACGCTCGGCGGAATTTGTCTAAGCTACCATAAATTGCGACAAGAAATCTCGATGGTAGATTTAAGAAAAAGCCAGAAGATACTCTAAAATTTATGACACGATTCACTAGCGAACCTGTAGCGCAATGCGCTGAAAGTCAATGTAATGGCTAATGTAAAAAGTGTAGTTTTTATTATTGATGCTCCATTCAGTTATGGTGAGTATATAGCAGGAGCGACAAGAAATTTTGTTTATGCGACATGAGGCCTGATTGAATACCGATATTCTCTACTGCGGAGCGTATAATGGTATTACCGAATGAATGAAGATTGACTGTGATCGTAAGTATCTTATAGCAGAAATTATTTAAAACTGAACTTCCTTGATGATAGTGTATGACCGAATGTCATCTGGTTGTAACGTACAGGCGATACATGGTTTTTATGACGCTTAATGCAGTAGATCAGCGAGACTCGTCTAAGAATTGATTCAAACTTTTATAACTGTATAGCAATTTTGAAGAATCGTTCTTCGAAAAATACGAGAGTTGAGCGAAAAGTATTAGGTTAATTTTTTTCACTTTAAATAGGCATTTAATTTGTGTGTGCCTGACACATAGATGGCGCTACTAGAATTAAACCCATATGTCTCTTAGTTAGCTCTAAGCCTCAAAAGATTCGTGTATAAATTTGACAGCTGTCCGATCATTAGTTTGTGAATTATAGCACTTTGAGTGAAGCAACTTTTGTTATTGTTAAAAAATTGATAAAAAGGAATTTCGTGTGTTGATAAAATATTGCTTTTTGAAGGGAAATATACAGTTGAAGCAAGAACTTGGCTTGATGCCGAGTTTCCGGACCCAGGAAAATCAACCATCAAGGATTGATATGCTAAGTTTAAATGTGGTGAAATGAGCACCAAAGACGAGCCCAAAAGAAGTTGCTACCGACGAAAATATTTTTAAAATCCACACAATGATTTTGAAGACTGTAAATTGAATGAAATAGGAGACACTCTGGAGATATCAACTGAACGTATACACCATATCGTGAAGATGGTCAATAAACTCGAGATTTTGAGTCCATATCTGACAATGAATGAAACATGGCTCTATCATTTCACTCCGAGGTCCAATCGACAGTCATCCGAGTGGACTGCGTACGATGAACCCGTTCCAAAACGTTGGAAAACGCAACAGGCTGGCAATTTTATGACGTCTGTATTTTGGAATGCGCATGGAATAATTTGCATTGACTACCCTAAAAATGGAAGGATCACCAACAGCGACTATCACATAGCGTTATGGGACCGTTTGAAGGACGAAATCGCCGGGAAACGGCCGCATTTGAAGAAAAAGAAAGTGCTGCTTCACCAAGACAATGCACCGTATCACAAGTCAGTGAAAACGATGGCGAAAATCTATGAATTGGGCTTCAAATTGCTTCCTCCTCCATCGTATTCTCCAGATCTGTCACTAATCTCCCTTGAAGGGAATTATGTTGAACAAAAGAACTAATATTGCCAAAAAATGTGGTATAGTATTGTATGCCGGGGACTTTTTAATTGACCTGCAAACTTTCTGACACAATGGCGATACCGTGTAGAAAAGACGATATTGGTTTGGCAACGACCCAATCATGCATCGAATTTCGTACATCTTCAGCACTTGGAAGGTGTGTGCCAACCGTTTGTCAGTTTATTTCAATAATTTAATTTGAATTTGGTAGGTATTAGAGCATAATGTTTAAATTGAAAATCAATTAGGGCTAATTGTAGAACATTTTACGTCGAAGTATTAATCAGAAGGCTCTATATGTGTTGAGTACGTTAGGTACGGCAGACCTTGTACTTCTGTACGAGCTGTAACAGTGTACGTTTCACAATTCTTTGAATACGTGGCCGAGCTTTCTCATGCAAGTGGATGATATAGTGCTTGTTACTTGCTATTGCTGGTCTTTCCTGTAATAATACGCCTTCGTAATTTCTTTCGCGATTTATTTCGGTAAAACATTTATACTTGATAATTGTACTCGATTGGTCATGGTAGCGTTGCAAAGGGTGGGGTTGGCGAAAGGTAAGGGTCGTAGGGTTTCCATTGACACAATTTGCTCTGATCTGTAAAATGTCTAGTGTGCAGAAATTTCAGGTTTACATTACCCTTTTTGGTGATACGTCAATAATTTTAAGCCAAATCAACAACCAGTTTGCGATGTTTATGGACTGCGGTAGTGATCAGACGTCCCCTGCGTGTATACCAACAATTATTATCAGTTATTCTATAACACATGAGCAAAATCAATTGCACAAGAAAATACTTATAAAAATATACCTGGCTATATTTATTGGACCATAAGCAACATAGTATAAAGTAACATTTCCCTCTCAAACCAGTATCATTCCCCACTGAACTAATATTCACTAATATTTACTAGAATTTTAATAGGAGAATGTATTAAACCTCCCGAGGTTCATTTCAATTATTAATTTCGAGTTTGGTAGGTACTAGAGTGTTTGGTAGGATAGTGTTTCAAGTGCAGATAAATCATGGCTATTTGACGTACGTTTAATTTTTTTATTAATATCTTAGAACTTCAACAATCTGCCGGCGGGAAATAAATATTATTATATGATTTCCGTTATATAATATAAATATCCTGACATGTAGAAGATCGCTTCAGTAAGTGATCTGCTGTACAATTTATAATCTAAATATTATTCTAGATACTATTCTAACTTATTTTAAAGTCGATCTGGAGACTATTTAATTTACTCTATAGATTATTAAATCTCACTCTATGTGTCTATTAATCGGTTCGTATGGTTTGCGTTTGGGCCTATGCACTACACTGTCATCGCGTATATTTAACTCTTTGGCGAGTGCACTGGGATGCACTAATAATCTTTCAGAGTACTTCGCACTAATACTTCGAATCACACTCGTTATAGGTCTAAGGCTATATCGCGCTGAATCACTTTATAGGAGACGTATTATGGGGCATCGACGATGACTCGGAACACTTTTTCTGGAACCTCTGGAGGTTAGCTATCTTAGATTTGCTAGTTGTACTCTACAGTTTAATACCCTAGGTCGAAATGGGCCTAAGTATTGACTTATACAGCAAACCGTTGTTATCTGATGATAATTTAGATTTACGCCCTTCTATCAACCAACAGAATTGGTTTAGTTTAAGCCCATGCTGTTTGCGTTTTGTCACTATATTGTTTTTTCCATGTCAAACGTCGATCAAAAAGCAATCTCAGAAATTTAACGTTGCCGCTGGCAGAAATTCATGATTATTTAATCTTCATGAGGGACATGTTTTTCTACAAAGGGCGAATGTCACATGGGTAGATTTTGTTTCATTTGCTTTGATATGCTGCGTTTTGTTGCGAACCACAATTCGACTTTGTTAAGATGAAGTTGAAAGTTTCTTGTGGCTGATATTGGATCCTCGTATAATGATAAAACCGCTGTATCATCAGTATATGTTGCAACAGTAGTGTTTCTTGAGGTCGGTAGGTCACGTTTTAAAATAAGGGTATTCAAAGTCCGAGTTATATGCTGGACGCATCGGTACTTCCCAGTCAATCTCTCTCAATTATTGCGAGTCTGTAAAGATGTGTGTTCTCCTGATTATCAATATTAACCTATTGAATAAATCAAAGTTGAATAATAAGTAATAAGCCGCCTGAATAAGTCAAAAAAGTAGAATTCAATGTTTGCTCAGGATTTGCTAGTTCATGATGAATAATTTCTTTTATATCCCATCAAACACTTAGCATCACCTTCCTCAGCATCAATGCGATGTTTGCAACCATTTGTGAAGCTTCACTGGACTTCGACAATGTTATTTCTCACATAGTACTACCCTACCTTACTACTGATCTACTTACTGATCTACTTTACATTTCTTATAATTATTTGTTTGGGTTACTGTTTGGTAATTTTAAGTGAAATCGTCGACGTGTTGAGACATGTTTATGGTCTGTGATGGTGATCAGATGCCAGCTGCGTTTTTAAAACAATGATTATTATTTCGGTAATACATGTAAATTATAGATTATATCACACAAAATCCATTCAGTACTAACTCTCATAACAACTATGAGAGACCAGATTCATTATTCATTAGAGATTCATTCATTACAGATCAGATTTATGTTTTAAGTTTAGTTCTTGTTTCTTTCGATGCAATGTATCCTTGTAAAGTCATTACGATATTACTATATTTCTCTCTAGTTTGTCCTGTTACTATCTGTATACATATTTCTTGATAAAACTACATTTAATCACTGCATTATCCTTAATTCATTTGCCATATCTGCAAAACAGTTAGTGTTATCTCTCTCCTCATATATATTAACGAAACGTTCATGTATATTCTGAACAATAACACACACGCTCAAAGCTTTCACATTCTAAAATACAATTCCCTATAACTAAAATATATTAATCGTATACTGACCTTTAGTATTTTCCTCTTTCATCATGTCATGGCAATCGTCAGCATTGAATTATAAACCAACATTCATAAAATTTTATTCAATCACAGTCACTTTCAGAAATAATAGTCAAGTTAATAACCAAGCTGTTTATTTCCAATCTATTAAAAACTTCAATGTGTCTGATCGAGCTCATACAAACCGAAGGTGTTATTTTCGACTCTTTCCCTAAATCCAGACAGTTCTGGTTTGAATATTCTCCTCGACTTGAATATATATTGCAATAATTCTTTGCAATACCCCACATCAACTGATTTGGATTAAAAATGCAGTGATGGGTGGGAGACATAATACTCTGTGGCAATAACATTCAGTAATCTGATCTACTATGTATCTTTTCTCAGGCTTAATATAAAATAGTATATTACATAAAATGTAATTCAATATTTCATTTATATTTAGCGAGTAATAATTTGAAATAGTTCATTCTTTAACATGATTTCCTCGAAACTTATTTTATTTATTTTAAGCCACTCCTTATTTGCAACCTTTATTTTAAGCCACTCCTTATTTGCAACCTTTATTGATGAACTTGTTACGATTTTGTTCACCAATGTGCTATATATATGGTAGATATGGTGCATTGTACACAACAATAACTGATGGCTCTTACAAGTTCTTTAAGAGCTGATTTTCAAACTACTGCAAAGACAAGTTATGGTTCATTTCTTCATGGTAGTCACCCTTGAACTTAGAGAAACACTAATTCTGCACCAGGAGTAAAACCATTCCTGTTTCCAGTATGGAGAACTATATGTCTTTAATGAATTATTAAAAAAAGCTATGACTAACAAAACCTAATCGATAGTTATTCCAATGTTTACCTTTTTCCCTGAACCTTTGTTGTCTTTATACTATATTTATTATCATTTTACCATGAGCAACCCAATGTACCATTCTGAAATATTCATGGCTCTTTGATTGATATAATTCTGCCTTGATTTTGTTATATGTTTTTAAAAATTGTATTCTTTTAAAAGCAATCTCTGGAATTTCCATTAAATCTTTTCGTGGGTTATCTTAACACCACTTAAATCCAATATTATCCAACAATGTATAAACGGATGTTCTACATCTCTCAAATAGCTGTATATCTTTTGGATTTTTGTGGATACTTTCCAGACTAACAATTTTCTCTGGAATAATTGTACTAAATTATGTTTCGATTGAAAAAACTACTTACTGTTTTTTATATTTCGTATATTTGATCGTTGAAACACCAAGATTGATATTGATTCGTGACCTATTTTGCATAAACACTGTTTCTTTTTGGCGAATTTAAGGTTAAATTGTTTTTTATTTTTTTAAATAGAATAAAGTGACAACGATAATATTGTATGATTGTAAAACGAATTTACAACTTTAGACAGTCAAATATTGACACTCGTGTTACTGCTATTTTGAATTGGCTATAATTGAATATAGTAAATAATAGGTAATCATAATTAATAATATGCAATTTCAAGGTTAGCAGTATAGTGATCTCGAACAAACGGCGCCGAGCTAGACCAGAAAAGTCAAGGCTACCGGGCCACCGTCTAAGAGAAAAGAAACGCAGTACCGAAGCGCACGTACCAACATATTTTTATGCAACATTTATTAGATGCGGGCACGGTACCAAACGAAAAGGAAAAAACGAAACTTCGGTTGACTCCTGTCGCGGAGCACACCAACAGCAGCGGCAACAGCAGGACAATACGCCATTACCCAAGGTGTCGGGTATCGACTTACACTCTCCACACATGTCGCGGTTATATAGGTCGACTTACCCTTAAAGTTTAATTGCAAAGTTTATGGACTACGTACGGGCAGTACCGACACATGGTACTACTTAACTTTAATGCTTGAGACCGATTCGTGATCGCGGGCCAAGGCACGTACTCGTAAACCACGCGAAGGTAAATATTTTGGAACGCCGCTTAGTGGGTGGTGGATATTTTTAGTCTAATTAGCGTTGCACTAAGTATTTTTTCTTTCCAGCAGATGATATTTGTGTTTCTGCAAATTGCAGGTGATTCGGTAATATCAAATACTTGTTTCCACTTCAAACACCTAATTACTTTATTAAAATTATTCCATCGAACAGCAATAATAAAATTTAATTCACTGAAACTATTTTTCATAAAATTATATATCGATTCAAAGAATCTCGACAAACCTACAGTCACGTTTGTCACCTAAAAGCACAATTAATTTGAACAACTATTAGTTTGATGATTATCAAATATGTAATTCCCCTAAACACCTCATTACTTTACTAAAATTACTCCATCAAATAGCCATTATTAACATTAGTTTATTAAAACTAATTTCCATAGATTGTAAATCGATTCAAAGAAGTTCTACAAGACTACTGTTATATATGTCACCTAAAGTCACACTTCATTTGAACAATCGCTGGACAGACAAGAAAAAATGATCGAATATTTTTCCGAAAGGATTGAAAAACTAGAAATGAAAAACATTAGGCCTGTGGCCCCAAAAACCCGAAATGGCAAATAAATATATCCGAATAGCAATTTGAAATGCTAATGGAATCCAGCAACATTACGCTACCCTACGAAGAATCCTTTATAAAATTTAGAGGATATACTTTTTATCTTACCTTACATCCAGCTAAGACCGCAAGAGGAGGAAGTGCAATAATAATAAAAAAAGAACATTTCCCACCATCAAGAACCCGGGCTCAGTATAGCAGAATATCGGGTAACAGCAGTAACTATCAAAAATCTAAATCAAGCAGATACAAGGTTACAATAGCCGCAATTTACTGTCCTCCAAGATACAATAAAAAAAATGAAAATTATTTCAATGTCCTAAGCAACCTGGGAGAAAAATTTATAATTGGAGGTGATTTCAATACAAAAAATACAAGATAGGGATCCAGAATGACAACAACTAAAGGCAATGAACTGAATAAAGCAGCTGCTGAACTAAGATGTAGTTACATGTCAACTGGAAAGCCAACTTATTAGCCGACTGATCAAGAGAAACCCCCACACCTGTTAGATTTCTTCATAGTAAGAAACATAACATCCAACTATATAAAAGTCGAAGAAAATATTGAGCTGAGTTCAAATAATACGCCAGTGATTCTGACGTTAAGCGATAATATAATATGAAAAGAAAGAAAGCCAACGTTAACAAACAAGAGAATAGATGGAAAGGATTTGCTGAAGAATTGAACAAACGAATTCAACTAAATGTACTCCTCAAGACAATCAAATAATTAAATCATGAAGCAGAAAAATTCGTAGTAGATATTCAACAAGCTGATTGGAATAATACTCCAGAAAGACTGAAAAGAGAAATACTAGAAATGAAAAACAAAACCATAAATGACTATCTGAGAAATTTAGCACATGATAAAGAAACTGATTACTCACTCTGGAAAGCCACAAAATATCGAAAGCGCTCATGTCTACATAGTCCACCTATAAGAGACCTATGTGGGAATTGGGCACGTGACAATCACCAAAAAGTAGAAGCATTTGCTGAATATCTAGAAAAAAACTTTCAAACCAAACGAAACTAATATTGAACATAATTTGCCGGTCATAGAAGCTGAAAATTCGATGATTGGATTAGTCACGCCGAAAGAGTTAACCAAAGTTATTAAAACTAACATTAACCCCCCAGGAAATCACCGGGCTACTATTTAATAACAGGAGAATTACTGCAAAAATTACCAAGAAAGGGAATTATAAAACTCACCAACTTGATCAATACACTCTTTAGATTAAAACATGTCCCAGACATTTGGAAGATTGCGACAATTATAATGATCCCAAAACCTGGGAAGTCAGCAAACGAAATAAAATCCTATAGACCTATATCACTGCTGCCAGTAATATCAAAGGTTTTTGAAAAATTGCTGTTGGAAAGAATAAAACCGATAAGAGATTTCATAGAGAGAAAAAAAAACTAATACCAAAATACCAGTTTCGGTTTATTAACAAGCACTCTGTGTCGTTGAAAAAGCCTACGAAGGTAAAAAAGTATGATCAGGTATATTCTTAGATGTAGCACAAGCCTTCGATAGGGTTTGGCACGAAGGCCTTGTTCATAAACTACAGAAAATGCTACCAAAACTACACACCGAACTATTAAAATCATATTATCATCTCACCAACTAAGTTGTCTCCTTTATATCTCGTTTTTGCTAATGTACTGGTCATATTGTTAATTCTGTCATTAATTTCCTTTTTCCTGTCGCTGTCACCTTAAATTTCAATTTTTCTTATTATTTAATTATTACATTGTTACTAGTCGTTTCCGTCTAACCCACAATTGGTCTTTAGAACTTAAATCTAGGTATATAACTAGGAGGACCCATCGGCCCTATCTCAGTCCCTGGTGAAATAATGTTTATACATGTCACTGCTGTGATGTTTTATTGTATGCACCTCACTACACAACTTTACACAAGATCAGATGGTTTGATTCTTTTGAGTCCGTGTCCTGTTCTGGTGGTTTCTTGGACTGTGGCTATCTGAAGGTCTCGATGTAGGCAATCAATCCTATAGTATTTGGGTGCGCCCACAATACCTCTCAGGACCTTCTTTTGAAAAATTTGTATTTTATTTATGTTACTTTTTGCAGAACATCCCCATAATTGAACTCCATATATCCATACAGGTTTCAGTATTTGCTTATATAATAGCAATTTAATATGCACTGATAATTGTGATTAATTTATTCCAATTAGCTAGTACATTTTCCTATATTTCGATTCCAGTTATTTTCTTTTCTTCTTTAGATGTTCCTTCCAGCGAAGTTTTGCATCAAGATTCATTCCGGGATATTTAGCGTTGTTGCTATATGTAATGATAGTAATTGAACGTATTTAATGTTATTGGTACTTGTACGGTCTGTTTATAGGTGAATTGCACACGTACAGATATACTTTCATTAATTCTTATTTTCCAAGCTTGTGTCCAATTATTTATATTGCCACTTGCCTGTTGTAGTTTTCGTGAGGCTTCTTTACTATTGCCTCCGACAGCTATAATCGCAGTATCATCAGCAAATGTAGCCATCGTAATATTCTCCATTTGTGGTATATCACAAGTGTAGAGTAGATAAATCATTGGTCCCAGTACACTTCCTTGTGGTACACCTGCTTTAGCTTCTTTTATTGTAGAGTAAGCTTCTTCTTGTTTGACTCTAAACATTCTAGTTGTAATGTATAATTTTAATAGTTCGGTGTGTTGTTTTGGTAGCATTTTCTGTAGTTTATGAGCAAGGCCTTCATGCCGAACCTTACCGGAGGTTTGTGGTACATTTAAGAATATACCTGAGCATACTTTTAGGCTTTTTCAATAACATTTGTTATTCTGTGGACCTGGTCATTTGTTGAGTGCTTGTTAATAAACCCAAACTGGTGTGTTGGTATTAGGTTTATTCTGTCTGTGATAAATTTAGATTGATACATAATTAAAATTTATTATCTTTACTTTTTCCATTTTGATATATGTTTCTTTTGACTCCCACCATTCTAACTTTCCTTTTTCGTTTATTCCTTATTATCTGCTTATAGTTTTTCGTAAGTAGTCCAGTGGGGACTCAAAAATAAGTTTACGTAAATTCATTATGAAAATATAATTATTACCAACATAATACAGCACAACCTGAGATTCAAAATTACTAATGCAAAAGAACACTCACCCTGTATAGCCGAAAATACACGTTTGACTCTGGATTTCTTCTTTCTGTAATTAAATGCCACTACCGGCTTATCTAATCGACAATCGATATCTGAAATTTTAATCAAGTAGCGCCGTACCGGGAAAGATATTATTACGTTTATCTTGTGCATATTGTCCCGAATAGCTCGTGTATCACATTACCGGAGTCGAGTGGTAGAGCGGAATGATATATTTTATTATATCTCGGTAGTCGCATAATGCGTAATTACCTCTATTATAAGGAAATTTATTTCTCCATTACGCGCATACAAAAAGATATCGGGATATTAGTTAAGGTAATGAGACATTCCACTATATCATATTTCTTGCGATGATTTTATATTAAAAAAAATGGTATATTAATTTTTGATATTAATTGACGTACTTATGTTATATAGCGCGATTATAATACTAGCCATTCTAAGAGACCCTAAGAGTGCCTAGTGACGTGAAAGATTAAACCCAATATATTGACAAACAGTCGAATCATAACGCATTTTTGATTACATTCAATTAACCGTGTATAATAATAATCCGTGTCTTGAAAACCACCACTAATCCGTAGATTCATAAGGCGATTGATGTAAATTGTAGTTCTGTGTGCACGACCATTAAAGATGGACATTAAATCAGTTGCACCAAAAAGTGGGATATGGGAATTTGTTTAAAAAGGCGAATTTGCTTTGTCATTTAGTGACATAAGATATCAACTGGAGATTTCACCGCTATATCATAATATATTTTAAAACAAAAATATTAGCATTTCCAAAATATAGGCATTATAGCATGGCTTTTTTGAAATATGACTTCCCTTTATAAGAATATTTGTACGATTAAGCTTATATGTTATATATTATCTGTCCAGAATAGCATTAAATGTAATTATTTAAATCATAGACCAGCAGTTTACATAGACTGGATAAATTAAGTACATATGTTTTTAATAGGTTATTAAATAAATTTCATATATAATGGTTTTATATTCTAAAAGATTTTGTATTCTTACCAGCAGATTTGACTGCAGTGGCAGGCCTGCATTGGAAACAACATCGTTACGAAGCCCACTATTCCTGAAATTGAGAGATAGTATTAGTAAGACTCTTGCTTCCATATCTCTTTGTTCATGTACGAACTGTTATGATATATAATTATAAATTGTATTAGCAACTACAACAGATAACATTTTATACGGAACTTCAAGTTAAATAAAAAAATATTCTGCTTCTGTCCAGACTTTCATCTACAAAAATCGTATCACACAGATAGACATTTCATTGTGAAACCGGGTGAAGAATAAAGTAAGCTAGATCTAAAATATTCAGATGTTCCGCAGGATATAGGTCCTTGGCCCATTGTTATATCTCCCGTACACAGTTGACGTACCGATCTCAAACCCTACTACTGTGGCAAGATATACTGAGGACACGATGATCTCTCAGGATCCAATATAATCTACAAGGAACCTCCAACTTCATCTCAACAAAATTTATTTGTGGTTGAAAACAGAACTACAACCTATCGTTAGGTGAACTGTAGTGTATGTGAACACAATAATGTTAGGAACAAAGTTGTTGGTATAGGAGACCAGTTTAAATATATATTTATATTAAAATTATTATATATCCGTCAATTTAATATGTGCTTACATGTATTTTCATTAGTAATTTCATATCTACTGATGAAATTAGGAAGTATCAATGTTAACAATTAATAAACAACTTAACCCATCTATTAAAGTTAATGGTTAGTCTCTATATAAAATATTTGTAGTAGTTTCCACTTGGTATCATTGATTTTATACAGACGCTAATCATGGGACGCCAAAAATTTAATTTTTGAGATTAATTTTATTGTTTCGGTTGAAGAAATATGCTGCAAAAGTCGCTTCAAACACTTTTGGAGACGTATGGTGATGTTGCTTCATTATGTCTCAGTTTGAAAGTTTGAAGCCGACGACTTATAAGTACTTATTAGGGGAAACCTCAGTACAAAGGCTCACAAAATGTTCGAATAGAATGATAAACAGTTGATAGTTCCGTTATTCTAATGCGATTACATTTGGTGGGAAAGGCGCAAAAGGTTGGAGAATGGCGACTAGACGAATTGACTGAAATTGCCATTTCGAATCGCTTCAACATCGCTGTTTCGTCACTTTAGAGACATTTTTTATTGCTCTTAGTGTTTCCACAATCTGCCCTATAGGCAATAAGTATTTCCTAGGTTTATATTATATATATACCTGGCATATAGAAAATCACTTCATTAAGTAATCTCCTGTATAAAATACTATCTTAATTAATTAGTCTTATTTCAAAGCTAATTCTAAAATCTATAAATGTCCATTAATCAGATTTCATGGTGCTAAACGTTTTAGCCTACACACTTCACTATCACATCTTATATTTAGATGATTAGTGAGTATATTGGGATGCACTGACACTCTTTCGCAGTACTTCACACTACCACTTTGAATTACACTCGTTATAGGTTCTAGAGGAATATAGCTTTGTATCAACACTGGCATGCAAAATTGTATTTTGAAACCGTTGAATGATGGATATATTAAATTTTCTAGCGGTACTCCATAGTTGGATTCCATATGACTAAATAGGCTTGAGTATAGACTCATACAGCAACACCTTGTTGTCTAATGATAACTTGGATTTGCGCCTGATGAGCCAATACATTTGATATAATTTAAGTCCAAATTGTTCTCGTTTAGAGAGTATGTGCTTCTTCCAGGTTAGGCATCGATCTAAATGCATACCAAGATATTTAACATCCTCTGCTTGGGGGAGTTGACAATGATTTATATGCACTGGTGGATATGTTCTTCTACGCAGGGTCAAAGTTATATGGGTGGATGTTGATTCATTGCCTTTAATGCCCCGTATTGTATTGGCACACTTGTATTTGCTCCAGGTGGATTTGTGGGTTCATTGATGCTGTGACTGGATCTTCATGAGATGCCAAGATTGTATGCGTATGTTGCCACAATAGTTATATTTGTAGTAGGTAGATCGGCTGTAGAGAGAAGATATAGTATTGGACCCAGCACACTACCTTGCGGAACTCGTGAATATATTGGATGTAATATTCATCGCATTTATTTACAGAAAAATGTCTCTTAGTGAGATACGATTTTAGTAACTGTTAGTAGTTTCTTTGATTTAACTTGCAAGCCCACATGCCAAACTTTATTAAAAGCCTGAGATATGTCTAGGAAAGCGGCCGAACAATATCTTTTGGCATTTAGGTCCCTGTTTATTTTGTTTAGAAATCCATGCACGTGTTCTATAATTCCATGGTTATTACGAAACCCAAACTTATATTCTGGAATAATTTTTCGTTATTTTATTGTATAGTTTAGCTTCTTTATGTATCGTTTCTCAAAACATTTCGAAATTATCGGTAATAAAGTTATAGGCCGGTAGGAGATGACATCTTCTCGTATTTTTTCCTGGTTTGAGAATAATTAATAATTTAGCTACTTTCCAGATTGTATGAAAGTAATTAATTCGTAGCATAGCGTTAAATAAAAATGTTAATAGTTTTATACCCCTTTCTAATAGTCCTTTTACGGACAATAAATAAGAGTTATCAGTGACGTATTGTGACAATCCCAAGCGTAAAAAGTCATGGATTAGTCCAGTAGAGCTATCCGCATCGACACTCATGGGGAATATAAGTTTTGCTGTACAGCTAGTGGAATCAGCAGGTATCAACAACAGCACGTTGCAAGAGTTGGGAAGGATAAACTACTCCACCTCATAAAGTCGCTCCTGCGTACTCACCAAACAAGCGCCTTCTGATTACCACTTGTTCAGAGAAATGTTGCATAGTTTGTCTAGCACACGATATCCAAGTGTTTAAAGAATGCAAAAATATACCGGTGATTAAGTCCCTCTTAAAAGAATATCGTCTATTCGAAACGGATGTACAAATAGCCCTTAGATTAGTAAAAAATTGATCAGAATACATACAAGCACCTAATAATTCAAATTAGGCCCAAAAACCAAATTTAAAGTACATATTAGTATTTAATTAATGAATACACATGTCTCTCAGTAAAACTAAATAATCATGAACGTTCGCAAGCTGGTTAAATATCTGCATTTCGATCGACGTTTAACATGAAAAAAACATATAGTGACAAAACGCAAACAGCTTGGGATTAAACTAAGCCAAATATACTGGCTGATACGGCGTAAATCTAAATTATCATTATATAACAAGGCTTTGCTGTATAAATCAATACTTAGGCCCATTTGGACCTATGGTATTGAACTGTGGGGTACTACTAGCAAATCTAACAAAGGTTCCAGAATAAAGTGTTGCGAATCTTCGTCGATGACCAAAATTATGTCTCCAACAAACTAATTCAATGCGATATCCCTTTAGAACCCATAACTAGTGTGATTGGAAGTGTTAGTGTGAAGTACGCTGATAGACTATTAGTGCATCCCAGTTCACTCGTCAAACAGTTAAATGTGCGCGATGACAGGGTAGTGCATAGACTCAAACGCAAGCTACCATACGAACTAATTAATAGATACATAGAGCGAGACGTAGATTCTCTAGAATAAGTCAGAGTAGTATCCAGAAGAAGATTTAGATTATAAGTTGTACAGCAGATCACTTACTGAAGTGATCTTCTACATGTAAGGATGGTGTTATATATATTATATCACGGAAATCATATAATAATACCTATTGCCCTCAGACTGTTGACGTTCTAAGAGATTAATAAAAAAAATGAATATATGAAGCATAACTCCATTTAAAAACCGATTTATTGTTAAAAATCATTTTAAAAATGCAAACTCTTCCCACATACAGACAACCCACGGGCCGATTTTTCCCACCTTATCGGTTTTTATCTCGCATTTCCTTTTCACCGTCAAGTCCCCATCGGGCACCATTGTTCCTTGTGTAATTTAATAATTATAACTCGTCAACTTGTGCACACATAATGGTGTGCTTTATTACTTCTTGTCTTTCAAGCAGCGAGCGAGTTGTCGGCTATTCGAAGTCTGTTTAATAAACGAAATGCTTCGAGCCACTCAACTCTGTACCGTGCAATAACCCTCATGTTTTGGATCCTTGATCCTACCACGTAAATATGTATGTATAATGTTACCAACGATATCATTTGCATAATGAATAAGGCTAATGTCGTTGCCAATTAAATGGGATCGATATGGACACCGCTTATATTATAACAACAGTAAAACGTTTAATTATATCGCAAATTTATATTGTTGCTCTAAATTAGCAAAGCGATTGAGTTTTATTTTCTATCAATGCAACTAGTGCTAACATAACTTATTAGTAATAAAGCTAATTAATTATTGAGAAAAAGGGGTAATATTCATTTAATACTTTCAATATTACTCAGGATTTGTTAAGGATTCTTTCAATCAATCAAAATCCAACATGTTATTTAACCACTTACCTCAAGAAGTGACAATTACTTGACTCAGATGTTTAGAACTTTTAAAGGGATTAATATTCCATGCTATTTTATGATCTTGGTTAGCTTGTTGCTCCAAGAAGAACTTTCTATTTGTACCTCTTTGTCTATAACCTAGAGTTTATTGTTTTACATTTCTAATTTTATAATAAATATTCCTGCGTGCCAATCGGACGTAATAATCCTGATTTGGTAAGAGTTTTCTGGAATTTTTGGACAACTACAGCAACAATTCTTGATCTTAATCATTGAGACTAGCACTGCATATTCTAAGCAATTCTAAGAGCAGTATCTGGTAACGTAATGTGGACACTGACATGTTCACATTACAAGAGTTTCACTTACGTTAGTACTGCTGTACTGCCAATTCATCAAGACCCTCTCATCAAGTCCTAAGTTCTTGTTTAGACTCTACATGTCTCATAACTAGCGCAGTTAGATGTTCCGTGGAGTTGTTCACTTTTCAACAACAAATCAAACTCAATCAATCAAAGGGCAGGCTGGTTTAAGGAGGTCATTACATCGGTTTGGCGCAAAATCACCGAAATTTTGGCCATAATGTCAACAAAGGTGAATTGCAGACCCTCGAAGTCTTATTCTAGTTGAATTAAAAAACACCTAATCTGTAGATTCCTGGCGACAGCATCGTCACGGGCTACTGGAATTTGTGATAAACACCAATAGATTTTGACCCTGCTAGGCTTTTTTTATTTATTCTCTTGCTGCATTATTCCCTTTTAAGGGGCGTGTCTGAAATTCCCCCAGGGAGGCAGTTCTTTTTAAAAGGCGCATCTTTTTGTGTTTTATGAATGTTATTATGTACTTGTTTCTCATGTTATATGAAAAGGTGAGCAAATCAGTTAAAGACACTTGAAGACACACACAAATAAATTGATGATACAGGAGTAGATTATTAGAGATTGGTGCTATTAGATTAATAGATACAGCACGTATCAGTAGATTTAGAAGAAATAGAGGAAGAAAAGAAATAATTAACGATATTTATGTCACTAGAGCTGGATAAAAGTAAAAATCAAGTAGATTATTAGAGATTGTTGTTATTAAATTAGTACATACAGTACTAAACAGATCTTTTTCACACAAACTTCCTCATCCATATTGTTGGAAACGTTAATAACAATCTAAGCTGATAGTTTCACCAGTTTCAACAAACAAAATGGAGTTTGAATCCCAAAAACCATTTCGATTTCTGGAGCTTAAGTCGCCTTAGAGCCAAAGAATAGGGTTGAACCAATTTCTTGGATTTTTAACTTTAATAGGGGAATTCCTTTTATGATCTCATTCGATGCTAGATATTGTGAAACTCATGCTGCATCTAAAATCAAAAACTTTACCAAAAATATCGCTGTATCGCTTTATATTTCCATGTAGGAACATGTGTGAAAAGACTGCTGAAAAAAATGGTAACAATGTATTTACAAGATTTTTATAACTTGACTTGGCATTGTAATGTTTCATAACAGCTTCCTGTCGTTTGTTAATTTGAATAAAAACAACAGCTTTTATTTTAATTTTTGGTCACATACACTGTTCAAGTATTGTGCTGAATTTTTGTGATGGTTTCAATTAGGTGATGATATAATAGAGATTAGGAACAATGCATATTTTAGCTTATGAACAGTGCATGGATCAGAGTTTTATCCTGAAATATTTTACCATCTTTAAAACTTAATATTGAATTATTCTTGGAACTCATGCTCACACCGATTGAACTAACACTCTGTACTTTATGAGTAGATGAAGGAAGGAGATAGCTAGAAGGATATATATATATATATATATATATATATATATATATATATATATATATATATATATATATATATATATATATATATATATATATATATATATATATATATATATAGGACCTTAACAGTCAAATTAATCAATCTAACTATAACAAAAATATTTTTCGAGATATTTCTTTATTTCTTGGTTCTGCCAAGTGAGACTCATAACTCAACTAAAAAAGTCAGATTTATTAATCTCAGTATATCATTTGTTTATAGACTGATTCTGCTAATTAATTCTTAATCAGCTCAAAAAAATGTTCAGATTAATCTCAGAGGATAATATATTTAAGTTTTAAAATCTAGCTCTTTGAAACACGTAATGTTCAATAATTTTCATTTTCATCAAGTCTGATATAATACAAATATTTTTATATTTATTGTATAAACACTTAAATTTCCAGCTTATTATTTTATACAAAATATAATATTAAAACGTTGAATACAACAATGCAACCCCTATTTCAATATATGCTATAAAAACGATACAAAAACTGGCTGTTGAACGATGGAACTTTAAAACGGATTGACAGTTACCGAAGGTATCAATGAACAATCGACCCGCAGACTTATCGGACGTTCTACACGCAAGAAAAAATGATTTATGTACATCGGTTAATGGTGTTTTCTGCCAGATGGGCACTAATTGAAAAGAGTTCATTAGGAGGCCAGTTTTTCATAATGTCTGAAATATTTTAAACATCAATTATGGAAACGGATATAGCAAAAATTCAGTAATTATTTTGTGTTCATATGTATCTGATATAATTTTGGTAATACTGAACTGTCTTGCGGATGTATTAGGGTAGTTTTGCGGTAAAACATGAACTAATGATCTATTTTATAAATTTATGTATCTAGAACAATTCCCCTAATTTATATATCAAGGTCTAGATCAGTTTATTTAAATAGACACATGGGTCTAGATATTAATATGCTAGATCAAAACATCTTCTACACCTTATACACCTTTTTACGAATGTTTTTAGATCATAATGTGTGTAAGATACAACTTTGTACACCACTTTAAGAATATATTTAAACATATTTTAATATTATAAAGCAGGAAATAGTGTGAAGCATTTTTTGGCTAAGTGTGCCATTTCGGTTAGATGGCGGGCAATCAAAATACAATAGCGAGACTTTTGCCCCACCATATCTATATTATTGATTCACTATTTGTCGTATAAGCAAATGTAATTTCATATGAAAAGTAAGGCTGCTCTGGTTTATTTGTTAAGAAATACTTTAGTTCTTTTTTTACTCGATCATTCCAACATTGTTGAATCTCATGAAGGTTCAGACTTTTTTTCAAAATGGGTTGACAATAAAAAAAATAGTCAATGCCATATAACATATTATGACGTAAAAGAAACATTTTAAATAATTACTGGAACTGAATTTGAGAAAATCGACTTAATCAATATGACGCCACAGTTGTTTTTGTTTGAAAACTGTTTGTCCTAAGATTCGTTTTTTTTTTAAATTTTCACCGAGCAATGGTTTGTAATATTATATTTAACATCGTATGTAACTAAAGAACTTTTAATGCTGTCAGTAAACATTGATTTTATTCGAATTTTGAGCTACATGTACCACACGTTTGTGTATTTTTTATTTTTTGTATGTATTTTTTGTATCATGAATGTGTGTATTGGTTAGAGACCTAGCATTTAGAACTAGTCCTCAGAAAACCTATTACTTGGAAGGAATATAAAACTAGGAAAAATGCTGGTAAAAATGTATTTAGTTAAAAGGTGATTAAGTTCAAAAAAAATATTTTATTCAAAAAGTCACTGACCTATCAAAATGTAGCGGTACATCGCATAGGCTAGTAATCGCATTAGTGCTTACATATTCAAACTCAGCAAAAATGTCCAAAACGTTGCTAAATGATGATTAGATTTTTGGAGAAAACCTATTTCAGTTAATTGGTATTTTGTAAAACGTCAATATTAATGTAATTAAAATATATTTACTACATTAATACTTGTCAAGATGTATACGTTACTTATGGTGGCCGACTAATCTACATTTTGTCTTCACAATAACTTACATCTAGGTATATATTTAGGTTGACCCACCAGCCCTATCTTAGTTTCCGGTGTAACAATGTTTATGTATTAGCACTGGTATATTTCTAATAAAATGCATCTCAATAAACTACACTACACAAGATCAAATGGTTTGATTCTTTTGAGTCTGTGTCATGTTCTGGTATTATCAAAAAGTTGTATTTCTTCGATATCGACATGATAGTGGAGTCTGCCCTGATGGTTTCCTTGCAATTCTCTTGATTTCCTGGGCGACGGTTAGTATCTGAAGGTTTCGGTGTAAGTAACCAGTCTTGTAGTATCTATGTACAATACTTTTCAGAACTTTGTTCTGAAAAACTCGTGCTTATATCACTTTTCGCGGAACATCCTCATCTTACAATTCCGTATGTCTATATAGGTTTCAACACTTGCTTGTATAAATGCAAAATGACTGGAAATTACAGTTAGTGCATATTATATTTTGTCAGCTACAACTATAACAAACTTAGAAAAATATTTGTTCTTTTGTTGTAAATGGTACACATAAAAAACAAAATATATAAATAAAGCTAGCTATATCTCATTGTCAACATATATGTTATAGCTAACGAGCAACAATAGTACCGAAAGCATTTCCAATCTTCACACGATCTAAAACGTTACAAAGTGTATCTTTGCATCTTACATAACTGATGACGTTTATTCGTGAGCCGTATTATTCAAACTCAGTTGAATATAAACATCAAGGAACTCTAACAATGGGGCATTCGCCTTTCGGACTTTTTCCTCAGTCATAATTCACACACGATCGGGACGTACCGTCGTGGCGCACAATGCATCGGACGCACCGATGCAAGAAAAATAATATAATGTCTAAAATTTCGGATTTCTATAGATCAATACGCTGACCACTGGGCTTTGACCACATCTTCGTAAACAGATCCTTTCAATGGGGAATTGTGCAAACTGATTCTGACGATACGTCGTACCTGAGCGCCATTAATGATTCCTCATTCTTCTTTTTACCGGTCGTTCATTTTTTTCCTCTAAACAAGAAGAGATTTTTTCCCGAAACCACAAGATAAGAATTTTTGAATTATATAATATTTCATAGTGTAACAATTATTTCCTTTGAAATATTGTAGTACTATAACCGTAATTATTGCTCAAATGTTTGAACAATGGCTTGAACCATTATTATACTGATACAGTAAATATATTACACCCTGTGGTATGTAATAGTTTACCAATTATTAGAAATTGTTAATTATTTTTGATACTTATTAATTAAGCAATATCAAACCAACCTCAAGCCTGTTTGGTTATATGGAATCCAATTGTAGAGTGCTGCTAGTCAATCTAACATAACCATCCTAGAATGATTCCCAATACAAACTGTTGCGTCCCATTGTCGATGCTTCGTACTATGTCTCTTGATGATGCCGCGATATATTTTCCTAAAACCCATAAAGAGTGTAATTCAGAATGTTTGGATTTAATATTTTAAAAGAATGCTAGTGTACCCCAATGTTCTCGTCAATTAGTTAAATGTGCGATATTTTTTTATTATTTAATCATTACGTTGTTACTAGTGGTTCCCGACTAACCTACAATTTGTCTTTATAATAACTTAAATATAACTAGGAGGACCCATCATGCCTACCTCAGTCCCTAGTTAAATAATGTTTATACTTATCACTGCTTTATTTTTTATTAAATGCACCTCACTACAAAATTTCAGATGGTTTGGTTCTTTTGAGTCTGTCAATATTCTCATGAGAATGGAGTCTTTCCTCATAACCCCTTGCAATTCTCTTGATTTCTTGACTGACTGTGGGTATCTGAAAATCTCGATGTAGGTAGTCAGTCTTGTAGTATTTGGGTGCGCCCACAATACTTCTTAGGACTTTGTTCTGAAAAATGTGTCCATATAGGTCCCAGCATTTGCTTGTATAATAGCAATTTATTATGTACTGATAATAGTGATTTTCTTCCAATTAGTCAATACATTTTCCTATATTTCAATCCCAGTTCTTTTCGTTTCTTCTTTATATGTTCCTTCCAGCGAAGTTATGCATCAATATTCATTCCGAGATAGTTAGTGTTGTTGCTTTATGGAATGATAATATTATTTAATGTTATTGGTGCTTGTACGGTCTGATTGTAAGTGTTGGTCTGATTGTAAGTTTAACAAGTGTTGGTGAAATATATAATTCTCACCAACAATTTATGTTCTATATTTGGCTAACTATCTAGCTTTTAAAACCTACAAGAGTCCAACACCATCTTCAACCCAATTGTTTACAACTTAAAATCATCTGAGTTTTCTTAAACCATGATATTAAAACTTAGTATGTTAATATATTAACATAAAATATTATATTCTAGCTAGTAGTTTTTTAAAACGATAACCCTGACTTGCAAGACAAATAACAACCCCGATACCCACAAAATTAAGTGATGAAGAAATGGATGAAATGGATTTGTTGCGGAATCATATGTAACTCTTGAAGATTTATGTAAATGATTAGGGGCAGAATTGTTAATAATAGAAAAATTCTAAATGCTCTTTAAATTTGCACAAGGAAAAATGCACTTGCAGTTGCACATGCAAAAATTGACATCCTTGCAAATTGAAACCCAAACAGCTTGCAAATTTCTTTCTGTTACTCATTCATTACAGAGACATTTATTTTTAATATTATTATGGATATTTGATTACCTCATACCTATATATGACCTGTTATGAATGAGGAATATTGGGAAGATATTGAGAGGGTCATTATGTGTGTAACTTTGAAAACTTGTAAAGTCTATCGACCAGTTTGTGAAGTTTCTCATGTAACATAGAGCAAGATTATTTATAGTCTATTCAAAGTTTATTTGTTTATGCGTCCTGGAAATTTGTGACGTCAAAACGTCGCAATGTTGCCGCATCATATCTGAGATTAAGTTCAGTTTGGCTTTGACATACAAGAAAATTCTAATCTATATAAAATAATTGAACAAAAATATTATCAAATATAACTTATTATAACTTTGTAGTTAATTATACAGATACAATAATTTATAGGTTAGAGTTACAACCTCTTATCACTATTGTTTTCAAGAATTTTGCATAAGTCTGACAACTAGACGACTTTGACAGGCTCATTCGTTTAGGTTTTCGAACTTATCAGACGATCTTGATCTTGATGACGCATATACAAATAATATTTGAATAGACCATTAAATCCAATAATAATGTTACAGAATAGATATTTATGTTTAGTTATCTTACAGAGTTTGCACCACTTTCATTATGATCAAATAGAGGATTATATTTTTCGAAAAACAATAATAATATACAATAATTTTAGTATCGCAGGATCATGTTGCTTCAACCATTATGGCTTCAGATTATAAGTCTGAAAATTTAATTATTAAAATAAAAAAAAATTATATCCAAACAATTGTAATTTGCGTTTTTGGATTTGTTCTCCAATTCCGAACTTATAGTCGCACTTTAACTGAATAACTTAATTTTTTACTAGCTTTTAAGGCAAATCTTCGATATTTATATCTACCAGATTTTTAAGGAATAAGTCTAGTGTGAAGTTATTTGTTGGCATTTGTTTATAAAAGTCAATAAATGCGTTTTACTCGAATCATATGAATAAAGTGTGAGAGGGAAAAAGAGAAAATATCTTCTCTTATATTTTCTATATTTCTAGAGATATAATAGCTGAATCTTGAAAAATGTACTCTTGCCTTACTAAATTGTTAACTTACATAATATTAAAACCAATTGTTGTTCATTGATGCACTAAAAGCAAGATAATCTTTTTGTTAATATCAAGCTTTCCATTCTGCTGAGAAAATTTGAAACCATCCAATAGGCATCGCCGAATGGTAGAGTAAAAAATCGGGTTAACGCGAGGCCACCAAGAATAAAACGTAGCAGAATTATGTTTTCTATGTTGTTAATTGCGAGCGGTTTTGAAACGAAAAAGAGTTACGTACCCACTTTTCCATCGTACGGGTGAGTATTTTATCGAGTTGTTGTGCACGAAGTACACGATCTTAAAAAATGAGAATTTACTGCTTGTTCCAAATTAAGTTGTTGCCGTTGATTAACTTGCTACATTTTGACGAGACCATTATAAATTGCAAGTCGCGGTCATAAAGCCTTCGACGGCGGTGGGATCGGGATGGAAGAGCGGCAAATTAAATCGAGTGTAAGTTGGCATTGGCTCCGATGGCGAACGAGCTGTGAATAATTTTGCTTTCATTTTCCGCGATGTCGTCTTTTTGTATGTACTAAACTTGCTTTTAATGCAATTACATACTTTTTTTCACACCATATACGATGTACAATCATAATTTTTTGGCCAATACAGGCCCCAAAAGGCGAATTCAACTGTAAATATTTATAATACTGATCTATATATTCTTCTTCCATCTTCTCGTAATTTAATATTACCTAAATTGTACTGCTTAATTTTCTTAGTTTCAATTTTTTATCACTATTGTTCCAAGCCATTTGCCATAAAAGACAACTGATTTTTTTTATTACTCTTAGTAGGCTACGCACTTTACTATCACGTCTTATATTTAACTGATTAGCGAGTACATTGGGATGCACTGATGCTCTTTCGAAGTACTTCACAAAAACTCGTTGATTTACACTCTTTATAGGTTCTAAAGGAATATCGGGTTATATCAATTCAACCAAAACATAGCACAGAGCATCAACAATGGCAGGCTATAATTTATTTTGGAACCGTTGAATCATGGATATATTAGATTTGCTAGCGGTACCCCATAGTTGGATTCCATATGGCCAAATAGGTTTGAGTATATACTCATAGACAACTGAATGAATTAAAAACAAATTATTTTTGATTCTGAAAACTATGGTACAAATCAATGGCAAAGAGAATTAAAAAAAAATTAAATTGATTAAGGGATAGAAAAATTGATTGGCCGAAAAAATCTTAATTGAACCGCTAATATTTATAAACTTGTTCTCTTCAAGAATGTTAATGTAGTAAGTGTAATTTATGTTAAAAGGTGTGTAGTACAGTGAACTGTAAAAACTATTTTGAAAAAGAATACTATATATTTTCTAATAATTAACAAGATCAAGAGCTCTCCGAACTTCTTAGAATCAAAAATTACGTATTTTCTTTATATAAATAGTAATGTCGATATAGTACAAATAATTGAATATAAGAACAAGCCTATAGTAGTTATAGAACTAATGTGTTACGTTAAAACTGAAATCATCAAAGGCAACAGCAATAAGTTAATTCGTACATACGTCATCTAAATTTGTGACATCAAAACGTCGCAATGTTGCCGCATAAACTGTGAGTTTTAGTTCAGTGTGGCTTTGAAAGTTCTAATCCAAATAAAATATTTGTACAAAAATGTTATTAAACATAATTTATGTTAACATTATAGTACATCTAAAAACTACAGTTAATTATACAGCCAAATTAGCTTGTATGTTTGAGTTATAACCTCTTATTACTATTGTTTTGAAGAATTTTGCATACGTCTGACAACCGGACGACTTTGACAGGCTCATTCGTTTACGTGTTCGAACAAATCAAACAGCGTTGTTTTTTTTTATCTAGAATAAAATAAGAAGGAATATATATATATATATATATATATATATATATATATATATATATATATATATATATGTAATAAACTACACCCAAATAACAGGAAAGTTAAATTTATTTTAAATAATTAAAAATAGATGGTATTACTGTATATTAAATCGCATCGGGTATATTTAGAAGCAATATGTCGAAGCCTATGCAGAATTATTGGAAATATCTCAAGAATCCATTTCCAATCGCCAGAGGAACATGGGAATGATGCTGGTGGATCTCCTGAATATATTGTATGTAGTTCATCTTATTTTATAGCAAATTATCATCTGTAAGTAACTTTAAGGTGTATAATGTTAAGGTAAATATTGATTTCTAAGCCAATATCGACACTTCCAATATATTTAATCAAACTGACCTTTTTCAAGAATTTTAACAGCTTCTTCTTTTCAGTGTTTGGACTAGGATTAGGGCCCGAGTTATCAGAAGCTGTTGGCAAAAAGCTGAGTTGTTGCTGACAGAGCTGAAGAGTTGACAAAGTTGAAGCTGGAAGAAAGAAGCTGTTGTTATAAGAACCCACATAATTAGCCATTTTCCATGTGTCTCTCTAACGAAAACAAACATTTGTGACTTTTTCCGAAACCCGTTAATTAAAGGCTTTAATGGAAATTACTGTGACAGTATACTGTAACCATATCGGATAGTATTGTTCAAAATAATCATTAGCTATAAAGTAAAATATCTTGTAAATTCAGTATGTGCTTTCAGTTAACTTGGTTTGGTATGGTATTTGAGTGTTGGGTTTCAAAGTTTTTGCAGAATCACCCCATTTCTGTTTACTTAAGTAGCTGTCGCTTTTTTTGAATATTCAATCCAATCAGCAGCAATTTCTTGTTAGGTTTGACCTTCTGCTTACAATTTTTAATTATTTTGGTTCAAATTTCGCAGGCTTCACTTTTCAGTAGATGAAAATGTGTGAAGTTATACATTTTACTACAATTTGAAGAAAAAAGCGGCTGAAGGCTATCGAGTGCAGCGAATTTTCATCGATTTCAATATGTATATTTCAAAGTAGTTATTTAGACAGCAAAGACCAAGACACCCAAAAAAATTAAGACTAGGATTTGAAGGCATTGTTTGATGACGATTCATGTAAAATGAAAGAAAAATATGCAGAATTATTGGAAATATCTCAAGAATCCATTTCCAATCGCCAGAACAACATGGGAATGATGCTTGGATATTTTTTACCTGATGAATTGAAGGCAAGGGACATTGAAATGTGTTTGGTCATGTGTAAAATGCTGCTTCAACGGTAAAATCTAGAGAATTTTATTGCATCGTATTGCTACTGGCGATAAGAAGTAGATCGATTACGATGATCCAAAATGAGAACAACCTGTTTATGCATCAACATTAACAGCAAAGCCGAATATCCATAGCTTCAAGTTAATGTTATGTATTTGGTGGGATCATCTTGTTGTAATAAACAATAAGCTGTTAAAATCTAATAAAAACCCTAATGGTTGTGGTGGCTATTGACTAAGATTGATGCGCTTTAGCTGAGCATTGTGTAAAAAACGGCCGGTATACGAGCAAAGGCACAACAAACTCACAGTATCTTTTAGACCTTGATCCTTCTGACTACTACTTGTTCTAACACATAAACTTAATCTAAGTAGCACTTTACTTCTTATAAAGTTACCAAAAAAACTAGTTCGATTTCTCAATTATAGATACAATTTTTTTTCGAAATGGTACCCGTAAATTTCCTAAAAGATTGGAAAAAGTAGTGGCTATCGATCAAAAATATTAATTTATACGCTCGTATTATATACAAAACCAATTAGTGTACACATTTTATAAAAAGTGTAGACGCCAGTAACCCTCCATCTTTTAAGTTGCCCCGATCCCAAAACTCGTTATGTTACAGTCAGTATAAACTGGAAAATGCTAAAAAAAGTCGTGCGTTATCCTACAATGACCTATTTTTATTTGGGTGTGCACAGATGCGCCTTTTCTTGATATGTCCTCTATATCTGCTGGATAGCAAATTGTTTTAATCTTTATTTTTGTCTAACAAATTCCACCGTAACTGGTCTAGCCATTTTATATCAAAATAATGTAATTACCATTATTGAGTGCTACATAGGTTGCCCAAAAAAATATCGAAAAATATCGGCTAAAAAAATTTCGGCCAAAATATCGATATATTGGTATATTGATATTTTTTCTGCATCGCTACATTACCCTACATATTCGTATGAGATGGCAGCCACATGAGTGATATAGATTTATTTTTTAATGATTTAAGTTCATCAATAAATGGTTTAATTAAAGGATCTCTGGACTGTGTGGAATTGAAGCTCTTAAGGAGCTAATGGAGTATGTGGTAATTACATAAAATATATAGCTACAATAGCTCCTGCTACAAGTTTGTAAATGCAGATCCTACGGAATCATCTGTATTGGCAACCTCAGTGAATAAGAATGTATGTACTTTATATGTATTTATACCTCGTATTTTTCTTCTCTTACTTTAGCAAAAACATTACGAATGCTCTGTGAGTTTAGTTCACTCTTAGTGAGTCTTTTCGTAGATAAATTAATATCGATATTTAGCCCAAGAATTTATTTTATTTGGGAAGGCAGTGGCAAGGGTTAATTTATTTCTAATTTTCCAGAACCCGTGATATGATCGTCTTTTTTTATTTACTGAATGGTTAAAATATTTTTGGATTCAGGTCTTAGGCTGTAGTGAACTTTAGCTTCACGATTTTAAGTGTTATCCGTCCGAAAATAGATAATTTTATTGATTTGTTGTAAGATTCATCAAAGGCATCTAAGTACTAGTTGTACCTTACAGTGGGAAAAGTATGTTAAGAAGTTTCATATTTTCGAACGAATTCGTGGCATCCGTTGAGCTCATATGTTATTATTTAATTGATTATTTAAGATGTAGAAGGAATTTCGTTCGTGAGTTATCTTCAGGCTGCTAAATAGAATAATTCTGATAATTATTGTAACATTTTGAACAAATTAGATGTAACAGAGATAAACAATGTATCATTAAAATCCGTAGTTTATAGTACGAATTGTTTCAACATACAACTTACTCCAAAATTTAATTCAAACTCAAATCTCACTGCAAAATAATTTTCATGACGAGGAAAAAATAGATTCCATAAAGGAATATTATTGACGTCTTGTTACATTTTAAAATTCAACATTATTTTGTTCTATATTTAATGCTTCCACAGGTTGTTTTATAAATTATTCATTTAGACCTGCCAATGACTTGACAATAACCGAAGATTGTTTTTCGCCATATACAATTATGGCTATATGAAATAATATCGCTAACTACCCCCTGTAGCCCGTCTTCTTCGTATAAACAGCCCGGAAGAAAAACTCTCATTATAAAAAGGTTCAATAACGTTTTTGCAATTATAATTAAAATTTTGGTTTAGCGACTCGATGGGATTTTTTAACCGTTCGCGGACTCGTCCTCTCTCAATTTATATAGCGACGTCCCAGCGAAATTGAAACATAACTTCAATGATCTAATTATGCCAACAAAGGTACAGTAAAAAGACCAAGTTATATCTCAATAAAAACCTTAATGGCTGGATGGTAGTTTTTTCATCGATATCCTAATTACTTCTTCGCTTGCGAGTATGATATTTGGTGGTCGATATACCGGGTGTTCTATAAAATTACATAAGCTGTAAGCTGTGTATTTTTAGTGCTATAGGTGTGAAGCTTAATTTTAAGGAATTTCTACTAGATGTTATCGTTATACTATCGTTATCCTCTGTAATCTCTATCCTTGTGAAGAATAAAGGTTACGATTCATAACATTTTACTTTATTCCATATTGCCAATGCTTCGTACTATATTTAAAATTAAATGATGCAATGCAATATTCCTCTAGAGCTAATAACGAGTGTAATTCAACGTGTTTGTGTGACGTACTTCGAAAGAGTGTCAGTGCATCCCAATGTACTCGCTAATCAGCTAAAGTCCGTAGAGTAAAACGTCTAACACTATCCCATCTGATTATTGACATACATAGGCTTTAGAATAAGCTTTAAAATAAGACTAATTAATTAAAATGGTATTTTATAATGATCAGTTACTGAAGTGATTTTCTACATACTATGTATATGTAATATAAACATAGCAAATACTTATTGGCCTCTGGACAGATTGTGTAACTAGTAAAAGTACTAATAAAATATAAGTTATCTTATACAATTTGTCTTACTATTATCCTTAGTAATTAAGAAGAATGACAAATGACAATGACAAATATTGGAATGTACTCTGCAAAATGTATATGTTTAATTATAGTCGTTTAATAGCTTCATTAGGGACAAAGCATTTATTTGCTAGCACTACCCTGTAATTGAATATACTTCACCAAAAAGCCCTAACAATCGCCTTAAGATGTTTCATATATTTCTTTGTATCTTTAAATATATGAGTATTGCATTTAATACTTTCATCTCTCCAAAATTCCCTCATTATCCTCAAAAGTATAAATGCCTTAGTATAATTGTTATCAGCTCAACCATATCTTAAGTAAGCCTGTCCATAACAGGTTCGATCGCCACACCATACAAAACATCTGAATCCTTCAAAATGGAACGAAATCGATTACAACAAATCATCGCTGGTTAAAATCGTCCACATTGAGAGGAAACTTATATATTTTCTATGAAAAAATTGCTCTTCAAATGAGGTAAGTTTGAACCTGTTAGCCAAATATGTTTCCCTTTACTTAGAAACTATTAGAATGCACTAATTATTCTACTTGCTCGTACGCCCACTCAGAATCTTGAATCCTGGCCTCCGCGTTCATAAGGGACTTAATTTCGATTAAGGAGAAATTTCGTAAGATATATTTAAAAGCAATGCTTAAAAAAGTGTGTTTAAAGGCGTGAAGCATTTTTTGAGATCCAAACATATTAAATATAAAGCCAAAAAATAATAATAAGAAAACGTCTTGAAATTAAATTTCATTCTTTGCATGTCAATGGAGACGTGTGAATATTGTTTGAAAGACTAAAAGGTGTCAATTGTAATATTGTTGATGAAATCAATTAATTTGAACCAAAATAATTAAAAATAGTAAGCAATAGCTCAAACTTAACAAGAAATTGCTGCTGATTGGATTGAATATTCAAAAAAAGCGGCACTTACTTAAGTAAACAGAAATGGGGTGATGCTGAAAAAACTTTGAAACCCAACACTGAAACACCATACCAAATCAAGTAAATTGAAAGGACATATTGAATTTACAAGATATTTTACTCTATGGCTAATGATTATTCTAAACAATACTATCTGATATGGTTAAGGTACACTTCATTTTTTACAAATATAAGTCGACTTTCCAAATATATGAAAAATTAGTGACGATTCAGGGTTACTTTATAAAGAGTACTGTCACAGTAATTTCCATTAAAGCCTTTAATTAATGGGTTTCGGAAAAAGTCACTAATGTTTATTTTCGTTAGAGAGACACATGGAAAATGGCTAATTATATTGGTTCTTGTAACAACAGCTTCTTTCTACCAGCTTCAACTTTGTCAACTCTTCAGCTCTGTGAGTAACAACTCAGCTTTTTGCCAACAGCTTCTGATAACTCGGGCCCTAGTCCTAGTCCAAACACTGAAGAGAAGAAGCTGTTAAAATTCTTAAAAAAGGCCAGTTTGATTAAATATATTGGAAGTGTCGATATTGGCTTAGAAATAAATATTTACCTTAACATTATACACCTTAAAGTTACACACAGATGATAATTTGCTATAAAATAAGATGAACTACATACAATATATTCAGGAGATCCACCAGCATCATTCCCATGTTCCTCTGGCGATTGGAAATGGATTTTTGAGATATTTCCAATAATTCTGCATATACTTCTTTCATTTTACATGAATCGTTATCAAACAATGCCTTCAAATCTTCGTCTTAATTATTTTGGGTGCCAAGAGCGTTCTTGGTCTTTGCTGTCAAATAACCACTTTGAAATATACATATTGAAATCGATGAAAATTCGCTGCAAACAATTGCCTTCAGCCGCTTTTTTCTTCAAATTGTAGTAAAAAGTATAACTTCACACATTTTTATCTACTGAAAAGTGAAGCTTGTCAGTGAGGCTTCAACATATTGCTTATAAATATACCCGATACGATTTAATATACAGTAATACCATCTATATTAAATTATTTAAAATAAATTTAACTTTCCTGTTATTTAGGTGTAGTCTATAACATTTGAACAATACTATCCGATATGGTTACAGTATACTGCCACAGTAATTTCCATTAAAGCCTTTAATTAACGGGTTTCGGAAAAAGTCACAAATGTTTGTTTTCGTTAGAGAGACATATGGAAAATGGCTAATTATGTGGGTTCTTATAACAACAGCTTCTTTCTTCCAGCTTCAACTTTGTCAACTCTTCAGCTCTGTCAGCAACAACTCGGCTTTTTGCCAACAGCTTCTGATAACTTGGGCCCTAGTCCTAGTCTAAAGACTGAAGAGAAGAAACTTAAAATTCTTGAAAAAGGCCAGTTTGATTAAATATATCGGAAGTGTTGATATTGGCTTAGAAATCAATATTTACCTTAACATTATACACCTTAAAGTTACTCACAGATGATAATTTGCTATAAAATAAGATGAACTACATACAATATATTCTGGAGATCCACCAGACAGTATATAGAAGTATCTCCTGTATACCGCTAATATATCGACAACGAAAACCACTAATATTGATAGAGCAGACGCGGTAGTGTTAAAACATCCGGAAGATAACAGGTCAATTGAAAAGTCCCCGGCCTACCATAGTAAAACACATTTTTTGGCGAAATAAGTTTTTTTTATTCAATATAATTACCTTCAAGGGTGATACACTGATTATAGAGACCCTGTAATTTTTTGATACCATTTTTGTAGTACGATTTGTTCTTTGCTTCAAAATAGGCCTCAGTTTCGGCGATCACCTCTTCATTCGACGAAAATTTCTTCCCAGTAAGCATTCTGCTGAGATCTAAGAACAGGAAATAGTCACTGGTGGTCAGATCTGGATAACACGGTGGATAGGGAAGCAGTTCGAAGCTCAATTCATGGATTTTTGCTATCGTTTTCACAGATTTGTGACACGGTGCATTGTCTTGATGAAGCAGCACTTTCTTTTTCTTCAAATGCGACAGTTTTTCGGCGATTTTGTCCTTCAAACGGTACAATAACGCTATGTAATAGTCACTGTTGATGGTCTTCCTTTTTCAAGGTAGTAAATGAAAATTATTCCATGCGCATCCTAAAATACAGACGCCATAACCTTGCCAACTGACTGTTGCATATTCCTACGCTTGCGAGCGGGTTCATCGCGATATGATGATGTGATGTACACATTCACTTGATATATTCAGAGGGTCTGCTACGTAATTCAATTTCAATTTACGGTCATTAAAAATCATTTTATGGATTTTCAATCACATATATATGAAATCGCTTGTTCTAATGTCTAACGAATCCTTTCAAAAAGTTTGCTTTTGATGTTATTAGAAAATTATTGGATTCAACCAATTATTTCTTGGTCTTGATATTGGTCTTACCCAAAAAATAGTCAACCATTGTAGGTATAAATAGAGCGCTTATGGTTTAGAGAAATTCACATTATAAAAACGACCTTTTACCAAACGAATGTCCAGACCAAAACTCTTTAATAACAAATGTTCTTAAAAATAAAAGATATATTGAGATTCCTTGACCGAGGAATCTATCTGTCATCAGAAGAATGATGTAAAATAGAGAAATAATAACTGATAAAACAATTGAAATATTTATAAAAATCTAAATGAAAATTATTAAGAGAAATATACGAAGATTATTTCCGAACCGTCCGTGTACAAACGACTTTATCTGGATTGGATCAAGGTCCATTTTCCCGTTCTAAATTATAGTCGCCACTTTAAATAAATGCCAATGTTTGATCCGATTTATGTTAGCTGTTGTTGCAATTCAAATCAAGTTAGCTACCGAGGGGCTACACGACTCACTCGAATAAACAGTCGGCGATCGGACATAAACAATGCCCACTTGATTAGGAAATAAATACGCACCGAGATGGAGCCGCGGTGGTCCGAATCGATGAGACAATTCAATTAAATAAGGCCCGTTTCTTATTCCAATCCATTTTAGTCTCCTTTTCGGCTGCGAGACGATCTTTCGGTCAGGGGGTCCGGTTGAGGTATATATATATATATGTATAATTACTTCGGGGTGATGCCGTTTAAATGTCGTAAAATTTCCATACGTTGATAATATGCAAATACGTCCGGTAATATTGAAGAACAAATCTTTTTCGTAATGACTTATATTTATGGATTTTGCGCGTTTGACACGACGATAATGCGATGCGTTTCAACCGCCCGAATTAATCTCTACCTCATTATAACGAGCGACAGGAGGAGAAGCATTTAATAACGCAGCATAATACATATAGTCTATTCAAGACAGTAGTGACGCATGTTATCAATATATGCCAGTCAAAAATTGTAAATTCCTTTTACAGTCAATCCCTCTCATTTTATTCTATTTAAAAAGAGATTGAATGCTGTTTGAGAAGTTAGAACATGTAACCGAAAAAGCCTGCAAAAGTTGTCCGTTTGTCAAATGTCTACAAAATTCTTCAAAATGTTATAATTACGGGTTATAAAACAACAAACGCCTTACAGCTGCACTGGATATTAGTGCGGGTACGGTCACTAAAATATCTAAAAAAATAAAGAATAATATAACCTTAAATTCACCAAAAAGAAACCACCTTTATGCGAAACTGGTGACGAATCAAGATCAGCTTGACGTCAGCTGTGTCAGAGATCAAATATACGAAATGCATAAAAACAGTAAAGAGTTTTTTCAATCGAAACATAATTTAATACAGTTATTTCAGAAAACATTGTTAGACTGGAAAGTATCCATAAAAAGGTGAAAGATATACAGATATTTGAGAGATGTAGAACATCCCTTCATACACTGTTGGTAAATATAGGATTTAGGTGGTATAAAGATGACCCATGAAGGGGTTTAATGGAACTTCCAGGTATTGCTTTTAAAAGAATACAATTTTTAAAACATAACCAAATCTAGGAAGAATTATTGTATCAATTTGTATATTTAGATGAGACATTATTTCAGAAAGGTATATTGGATCCCTTATGGCAAGATGATAATAAATATACTATAAAGACATTAAAAGTTCATGGAAAAGGGTAAACGTTGGAATAACTATTGATTAGGTTTTGTTAGTCATAATATTTATTAATAATTCATTGCAGACATATATAGTTTTTCCATGAATTATTAATCGAACATTCTAGATTAACTCACTGTTCCAATATTCCTATCACCCATATCCATTCTCGATTTCCAATAATCATACACTTACATATTAATTACATACACTGTTAAATAGGAAAATGAAAATTCCGACAAATGGTGTTTAGTACGTTTGTAAACCCACATCTTCAGGAATGAAACAATACATATTTTAAATCCGATAATAAAATTTCTGCAATGCAGCAAAACCAAATATGTTTGAATATCATTTCTTAAACTATACTTAAATTATATCTGTAAGGTTAAAATTATCCTTGTTACACTCATAACAGAGTATGAATTTAACAATTTCAAAGACAACTATTATATTGATTGTCAGAATTAAATTATTAAATAATTATAGATTCTATTTTAAATGAAGGTAATTGGAAAAAAACTGACCATCGAACAGAGAAATTCGACATGTATTCTGTAAAAATTTAATAATATTTGGTACTTTTTAATTATCTAATATTTTCTATTATATCTAATAATTTTTCATCTATTTATTTTTCATACAATAGTCATGGTATAAATTTTTGAAAATAAAACTGTGTAACTTTATTACCATTACCCATTCGAATGTTTAGTTATTTAAAATATTTATTTCAACTTTGTAGGATTCTATATTTGTTAATATTATTTTTAGTATATACATACAATATTATTTATATATTTTTCATATAATGGCCATGTTTTCCATGTTGTTATATTAGCTAAATTATTCAATAAGTGTATATTATATTATATTATATTAGCTAAACCATTCTACAATATTTTAATGCATTTATTATTTCTTAAAAATATATTGCTTCTGAACGAAAGAGGCCTTTTTTATATTTTGAAAGAATATTATTTATCTATTTCTAATGTGTTTATTTATAATGAACTTATTTTTATAAACAACGAACGTTGGGTGAGAAAGCTGAAAAATAACTATATTTTATTATAAACTGTTTTCAGACCAATATTTTCTTATTATGTTCAGGGTAGTAAACTCAAAATATAGTTTTTACGTATAAGGATATATCGATATATTATTCGCTTTCGAAATTCCTATTCCATCCATCACTGAACACTGACGTAAATCACTCTGATTGGTATTCAAATATATTTTCTGGTTATATTTGGTAAATAATTTATTAATCTCGACATAAATATGAAAATAAAAATAAAATAATTCCTTTCAAATAAATACTTTATGATATTTAATTACTGCCATCATTCCTATGATAAAAATCAGATCAGCGCTGTTAATATAAAGATAGAAGTCAATTAAATTCTAAGGATTTAAATAAACGTAACACACAGTGGAGTCATTATTGAAAAGTAAGCAAATATAACATCTCACAGTAAAACTCTAAATGAAGCTTTTGATCTCACTGGTTTTTTACCAATAACCAACCTAGTCAATCACTTTCTATGTATAATTTTATATCTGCCTTTTTTTATAATAATATTATTTCGACTTCCTTTGTATTGGATTAAGCGCCAACACCATTTGTTTACACATTTCAATTATTACATTATATTAAAATTAAAGGTAGTAAAACAGAACTAGCGTTTATAAAAACATAATACAACAGGCCAGCTTAATTAGCAAATTAATTACATAGTATCATTCTTAGAAAGCAACAGATGAGAAAAACGTTACGTTTGTAATGCTCGGAAGGGGGGTCGACCAGCAATGTTGCCGCATGGCTAACGGACCCTAAAATTGTACAGGTCTGTAACTACAAGTGTTCTTTAAATTGTTACTTTGGATATCAAAACGCTTTTATTACAGAGAGAATAGGTGCAATAAGGTAATAATGAATCGAAATATTAATACAATTTAAGTGCTAAATAATTGGACTTAATTATCATAATTTTCTATTCAATTTTATTTCTATAATTTGATTCTTTTTAGTTTTGTATATGTTATAATTGCCAAATTTTATATCGGTTAGTATTAGACCTAAATCTAGTATATATTGGCGAATATGTACAAAATGTCTCTAAAACACTCTAACCTCACAATACTCTAACCCTTTTTTTTCCAATTTTAGGTTCAATGGCTAGGTTTTTTCTACTCGTATGTTCTAATAACGCGTTCTAATTAATAATGTATAATGCAATTTAATTACAAAAAAAATAAAATTTTTGATAGTTAAGAAAATTATACTTTTGTGAAAAAAATGTTTTATTCGAAATTTTAACATAAAAAGCAATATTAAAACAATTTAATATATAAAATATAACGTTTTGTTGTTTGTTCTTGATATGTGTCTAAACTGTTAATCCGATTGTAATGGAAAATTTGGTGGGATGTATGTGTATGCAAAGATCTTTAAGCTAAAAAAAAATATTTTATATTTATATTATAAAATTAGGAAATAAAATTATATTTAATAAATAAATATTAAAAAAAAATAATCTAAAAAAAATATAATTATTTAAGGTACCCACTATTGTTTGTTTGTTCAGATATATTTATATGATTTTCCCGATTTACCAAGAAGCCGCATATAATCAATCGAAATCAATCAATCAATCAATCAATTGAAAAGTCCCCGGTCTGATACATTAATTAATCCCATGAATCCTATGAATTAAACCCATATGTTTTTTAGTTAGCACTAACATTCAAAAGATGCGTATATTTGATTATATATTATCTTATTATATATATTATTATGGCTATATATATATATATATATATTTGACAGCTATCGTATCATTAGTTTGTGAATTATAGCATTTTGAGTAGACTTTTGTTATTGTGAAAAAGTGGATAAAAAGGAATTTCGCGTGTTGATAAAATATTGCTTTTTGAAGGGGAAAATACAGTTGAAGCAAAAACTTGGCTTGATGCCGAGTTTCTGGATACTGCCCTAGTAAAATCAACCATTAAGGATTAGTACGCTAAGTTTAGACATGGTGAAATGAGCACCGAAGACGGTGAACGCAGTGGACGCCCAAAAGAAGTTGTTACCGACGAGAACATTAAAGAAATCCACAAAATGATTGAATTACCGTAATTTGAAATTGAGTGAAATAGCAGATACTCTAAAAATATCAATTGAACCTGTATATCATTGTCGTGTATTAACGAATATTGGGGTATGAGAAAGCTCTGAGCAAAGTGTGTGCCGCGCGAGCTCAATTTTTAATAAAAACAACGACGAGCTGATGATTCGGAGCAGTGTTTGAAAATGATCAATCGTAGTAAATCCGAGTTTTTGCTTCGATATGTGACAATGAATGAAACATGGCTCCATCATTTCACTCCGAAGTCCAATCGGCACTTATCCGAGTGGACTGCACACGATGAAACCGCTCCAAAGCGTAGAAAAACGCAACAGTCAGCGGGCAAGTTTATGGCGTCTATATTTTAGGATGCACATGAGATAATTTTCATTGACTACCTTTGAAAAAGGAAGGACCATGAACAGCGACTATTACATAGCGTTATTGGACCGTTTGAAGGACGAAATCACCAAGACAAGGCACCATGTCACGAGTCAGTAAAAACGATGACAATAATCCATGAATTGGGCTTCAAATTGCTTTCACATCCATCGTATTCTCCAGATCTGGCCTCCAGCGATTATTTCCTGCTCTCACATTTCAAAAGAATGCTCGCTGGAAAGACATTTTCGTCGAGTGAAGATTTGATGGCCGAAGCTGAGGCCTATATTGAAGCAAAGGACAAATCGTACTACAACAATGGTATCGAAAAGTTGGAGGCTCGCTATAATCAGTGTATCACCTTGAAGGGTATTGGCTCATAAAAACTAATTTTGCCAAAAAATATGTTTCACTATGATAAGCCGAGGACTTTTCTATTTAACAATTGTTGTATTACTGCCACTATAAAATTTTTGGATTAAAGGTCAGATACAGTTTAACCTTAATATAAAGAGCGAATTAGTAAGAATATATGAATTTACTCCATTTAACAAATTTTTCGAAATCCCCGTGAGATCTGTTTTAAGATATACCTCCTATACATTACCAATACATTTATCAAAAGTGTATTTAATGAATTTTTAATAATTGCAGAATATAGGTAGAAGGCTAGTTATTATTAGAAAGCAAATTATTGAGCTCTATTTGATGAATTTTTTCAAATTACAACATTTACATAACGTATCCTGTCAATCATTCTCAATACAATAATTGATGGCTCGATAGGTTCAGGCACATTAAATTCTTCGTAAGAAAGTTATTTTTGTTTAAGGCTAAGTAATGTAAGCAATGTTGTTTGTAATTTTTGTAAAATTGAGATACGAAAAAGGTGTTCCTTAGGTGTCGCAGAGAAACGAAATATTATTAAGTATGTAGATGATTTATCGTCGTCTGTGAAGGACTTACTGTAGCTAAAATTGTCACATCTGCATTGCCAGTTATTAATGAAGAAGCTATAATGAAGTAAAATTTGTAAGGCTCTAGATGTAATGAAATGCGTATTTCTAAAAAATGATAGTTTAAATGGAAATGTAGTAAAATTCATCATGTAATTGATCATCATGGATTGTGCTTTGGATATGATAACTCATGCTCCTGGTTTCAGCAGATTATAATTTATCACTTTTCTCTAATCTTTTTATGCGAATAATGTAATTTCTGTTTTGACTGCTGTTTTGTCTATTTTTATTAAAATGTATTCTCATGTATAAGTTGACATAGTTCGCTTTAACATGATAAGTAGATGAGTATCTACTTAATGTTAATATTAATAAATAAGTTTTCCTACTTTGTTAAAGCGAGTCTAAGTAACACATTCTAACTTCTAAATAATGAACCTCATTGTACCGATATTTTTGGGTATGGTGTAACGAATATTTTCTAATTTTTCACTATTTTATCAAGTTCTCACTGTGCTACATATTATTGAAAGGAAAAAAATAGATTTTAAAGCAGTAGTGATAAATATAATGAAGCCTGTCGACAACGAAACAATCACAAATAATTGAAAACAATAAGTTAATAATGCAGCATAGAATAATCTAGACCCTGATACTCTAGCATACGAGAAATTAGCAAATCGTGAAAATCCAATGTTTAATTCCACATATATTGATCTCATCTCAAGAAGCTAACAGTCCTATAAAAGTTCACAAAAAACTAAGCAATTTGTTAAAATTGACTTATTCTTTCCTTTATTAGGGCAGTAGCAGATAAACTAGTAGACAAATATAAATCGTAATTGAAGAATTAGGAATTTAAATAAACACTTTAATTCAAATTATTCGCAGAGTTGTTTGCAAACAGTATAGTTTCTCATATCATTTACGAAACTTATAACACTGCAATTGTAATAAAAAAATTAACACACTTCTTCGATTACTTTTTCTATCTTGCTTCTTTTTTGAACAGCATGTGAATATTCAATAAGATCTATGGACTATTTTTTGAGTAATAATGTACGCTAAATTAATATTATTTTTCCTCTGTTATAATGGAAAAAATTTAAAATAACTTTTATTCCAGACATTTACTTTGATTACCTTTAAAACTGAGAAAACAGTAATACAATAACATTTTTTGATAATACTTGACAGGAAATATCCTATTCGATCATATTATGTTGTTATTAGATTAACAAAAACCAATAATTTAAATATACTGGATGTTAACCCATTATAATATAGTAGTATATGTTAGTAGTGTAACAGCTATCAAAAATGTACAGTGATTATTTTGAAATATTTTTTTTAATATTATGACGAAATTATTGATAGAATCGTACCCAAAGAGTTGAGTTTTTGGTGCTGTTAATACAGGTTAATTTTTTTAAAATTCTATTTTGTACAATTTAAATAAGATATATGCATGACTTTTTGAGCAAAATGTTCTCTTACTTCAAAAAGGTGTTTTTTTACAAAAAAAGACAGCTACATTATTTTTCCCGGTTGGTTCTAATGCAAGAAATTCAAAATCGTTTGTGTCCCAGATATTTACTTCGATGACCTTGAAATGTGAAGTATTCTATACTCCTTGACTATTAAACAAAAAATGTGTTACTTGTTGGATAATATCAGATGAAATTACCTTGAGTATAAAGTAATTAGATGAACAAAAACCAATAATAGATATGTACCAAATCTCAACTTATAATAAGATATAAATAGGGAAAGTAACAGCTGTAAATCAAAAGGTGATTTCAGATTATTATAAACCAACTAAATCCTTAACATTTTCGAACGTACTGATATGGAATTTAGTAATAAACCATAAACTAAATAAAGGACATTGTTATTTTACCTATTTTAAGACAAGAATTATAACGATACAATATGACATAAAATAGCCCATAAATTACGTACAGAACATTGAAATATTTTAAAGGTACACATTTTAGAGGCAGCTATCTCGGAAATTCCTCCACATAAGAAAAATTACCGAAAATTAAAAGCTACCGCACCTAAAAGCACTAAAACACCATCAAGTGGTTGGTTTTTTTTCTCAGTTCCTTATTTACTGTAGCTCATCTCTAAAACAAATAACACGAACGTCATTTTGGTAGCCGTTTGAAAAATTACTTTCATTTGTATCTTCTTGGGAGGTACTAATTAAATGTTACGCTTTTTAGGTGGATTTCTATTAGAGGCGTTAATGTTTGTAAAAAATACAATAATTAGTTTTTCGGAATACGTCCGTGTCTTGACGTGATTAATTGCGGACTTGTTACTAACTTACTGGAGATGTTTAAAAAAAGTATCAACTTCGGAAATCACTAAATAGTCTCCATTAATATTACTTACCTATTATTTTCTGCTAAGTACTGACTTTATCTGAAAGCAAAAGAATATGTCTAGTTAGTTATAGGTTTAGGGATTTGCAAAAAATAAATATGTAAAAATATACACAGTGTGTCGAAAGAACAGTGTTTGTTTAAGAATCAAGGCTCAACCCCTTAAATAACATTTATTTTTTATCTTTTCAATATATTTTTTATTACTCTTAGTAGTTCCACAATCTGCCCAGAGAGCAATAAGTATTTGTTATGTATATATATATACATACATATATATATATATACATACATATATATATATATATATATATATATATATATATATATACATAACAAATACTTATTGCTCTCTGGTAACTACCTTTTTGAAGTAAGAGGACACTTTGCCCAAAACTTCATGCATATATCTTATTTAACTTGTACAAAATAGAATTTTAAAAAAATTAACCTGTATTAAAAGCACCAAAAACTCAGCTTTTTGGATACGATTCTATCAATAATTTCGTCATAATATTTAAAAAAATATTTCAAAATAATCACTGTACATTTTTGATAGCTGTTACACTTCTAACATATACTACTATATTATAATAGGTTAACATCCAGTATATTTATATTATTGTTTTTTGTTAATTTAATAACACCATGATCGAATAGGATATTTCCTGTCAAGTATTATCAAAAAATGTTATTGTATTACTGTTTTCTCAGTTTTAAGGTAATCAAAGTAAATGTCTGGAATAAAAGTTATTTTAAATTTTTTCCATTATAACAGAGGAAAAATAATATTAATTTAGCGTACATTATTACTCAAAAAATAGTGCATAGATCTTATTGAATATTCACATGCTGTTCAAAAAAGAAGCAAGATAGAAAAAGTAATCGAAGAAGTGTGTTAATTTTTTTATTACAATTGCAGTGTTATAAGTTTCGTAAATGATATGAGAAACTATACTGTTTGCAAACAACTCTGCGAATAATTTGAATTAAAGTGTTTATTTAAATTCCTAATTCTTCAATTACGATTTATATTTGTCTACTAGTTTATCTGCTACTGCCCTAATAAAGGAAAGAATAAGTCAATTTTAACAAATTGCTTAGTTTTTTGTGAACTTTTATAGGACTGTTAGCTTCTTGAGATAAGATCAATATATGTGGAGTTAAACATTGGATTTTCATTATTTGCTAATTTCTCGTTTACTAGAGTATCAAGGTCTAGATTATTCTATGCTGCATTATTAACTTATTGTTTTCAATTATTTGTGATTGTTTCGTTGTCGACAGGCTTCATTATATTTATCACTACTGCTTTAAAATCTATTTTTTTTTCTTTCAATAATATGTAGCACAGTGAAAACTTGATATAACGAAAGTGAAAAATTAGAAAATATTCGTTATACCATACCCAAAAATATCGGTACAATGAGGTTCATTATTTAGAGGTTAGAATGTATTACTTAGACTCGCTTTAACAAAGTAGGAAAACTTATTTATCAATATTAACATTAAGTAGATACTCATCTACTTATCATGTTAAGGCGAACCATGTCAACTTATACATGAGAATACATTTTAATAAAAATGCAGTCAAAACAGAAATTACAATATTCGCATAGAAAGATTAGAGAAAAGTTATATTTTTTTTTATTTTGACATGACAGGTAGCATTGCGATTCTATTAAATGAATATTTTTAGATAATTAACGGCATTCTCATGTAAATCATAATTTAAACTTTAACCCAGCATCTCTAGGGACCTCTATGAAGAATCTGATATAATTTTGGTAATACTGAACTGTCTTGCGGATGTATTAGGGTAGTTTTTGTGGTAAAACATGAACTAATGATCTGTTTTATAAATTTATGTATCTAGAACAGTTCCCCTAATTTATATATCAAGGTCTAGATCATTTTATTTTAATAGACACATAGGTCTAGATATTAATATGCTAAATCAAAACTTTATACACTTCTTAAGAGTGTTTTTAGATAATAATGTGTGTAAGATACAACTTTGTACACCATTTTAAGAATATATTTAAACATATTTTTAATATTATAAGGCAGGAAATAGTGTGAAGCATTTTTTGGCTTTGTGCCATTTCGGTCTGATGGCGGACAATCAAAATACAGTAGCGAGACTTTTGCCCCACCTTATCTATATTATTGATTCACTATTTGTCGTATAATCAAATGCAATTTCATATGAAGAGTAAGGCTGCTCTGGTTTATTTGTTAAGAAATACTTTAGCTCTTTTTTTACTCGATCACTCCAACATTGTTGAATCTCATGAAGGTTCTAATAATATATATATATATATATATATATATATATATATATACGGCATGTAGAAAATCAGTTCATTGTGATCTCGTGTATAAAACATGATATTAGTTACTTAGTCTTATTCTAAAATATATGTGTGTCCAATAGTCAGATCGGATAGTGGTAGACGTTTTAGTTTACGCACTTCACTGCCACTTCGCATATTTAGCTGATCAGCAAGTACATCGGAACACACTGAAACTCTATTGAAGTTCTTCACACAAACACGTCGAATTACACTTATTATATTGGTTCTAGAGGAATATCGCGTTGTATTTGAAACATAATACGGAGCATCGACAATGGCACGTAACACTTTATTTTGTATTTTCATAGGACTTTTGAGACATATGGAATAATGTATAATGTTATTAATTGTAACCTTTATTCCATAATTTACTTGTAATCATTTCGCTTGTTGGGTAGAACTTGATATTGACATTTAAATTCTGAATCCCATCAATAAGGCAGGCGAAAATCTCAATAACATAATATGCGGTATATTGATCAAACAATTGAACACACAACATTATTGTAATCAAAAGTAAAAAATGATTTGTCAAAAATGCCTGGAATTTGGAACCGAATACAAGAAAATTCATAATAAATAGAAAATTTCTGTTTCCAAATGTACGTAATGTACATTTTAATATTTTTTGATCACACCAGTGAGATGTTTTAAATTGTAAGGGGAATGTTATAAAAACATGTCATAAATTTAGTTGAGCTACATACGTAATATTTTTTAATGATTGTGTTAAAACTCTTCTCTAAACAAAATATTGTTTTGAGTAAACTATTTTATTTATTTTTTAAACACTACCCTCCAAACATGTCCTTTGGAATGAGAAGGTAGGATCGAGACCGCCCCGCACGCCAGAAATTCATCAAAATAAAGCTTCTTATTTCGTTTTTAAGCCCTTAAAACTACGGGGTGGGTTTTTGTAGCCTCGCTAACGTTTTTTTACGCTATTGACATAAAGAATACTATCATTATAAATGGCGCTGCAACAATGGAGTTAATGCTGAATGGCGGCGCACGTGAAGTGACAAAGCGTCCAAACCACCCCTAATCCAACAAGTAAAACTAGAAATGCGCGCCCGGCATTACAATAACTTTGATTTTACGACTAGTACACGCGTTTCGCGGCTTACAAGTCGTTTGTTCCAGTGGTTCTCAAACATGGGCCCGCTTAAAAATTTCCAAATTTTGTTTAGCCTTTTCGCGTTAATAAAATATAAGAAACTGCTACTAAATCATATTAAATATATTATATATTGTTATTATTATTTAATTATTAAATTGTTACTATTCGTTTCCGCCTAACCTACAATTTGTCTTTATGATAACTTCAATCTACGTATAAAACTAGGAGGACCCATCGGCCCTATCTCAGTCTCTGGTAAAATAATGTTTATACATGCCAGTGCTGTATTTTTTTAGTAAATACACCTCACTACATAACTCCACATAAGATCAGATGGTTTGATTATTTTGAGTTTGTATCCTGTTCTGGTGGTATTCAAAAGCTGCAATACTTCAATATTTTCATGAGAATGGAGTCTTTCCTCATGCCTTCTTGCAATTCTCTTGATTTCTTGACTCACTGTGCTCACAATACCTCTCACGACTTTGTTCTGAAAAATTTGTATTTTATTTATGTAACTCTTTGCAGAACATCCCATAATTGAACTCGGTATGTCCATATAGGTTTCAGTATTTGCTTATATAATAGTAATTTATTATGTACTGATAATTGTGATTTTCTTCCAATTAGCCAGTACATTTTCCTATATTTCAATTCCAGTTCTTTTCTTTGCTTCCTTATATGTTCCTTCCACCAAAGAAGAAGATTAATTCCGAGATATTTGCGTTGTTGCTATATGGAATGATAGTATTATTTAATCTTATTGGTGCTTGTACGGTCTGTTCATAGGTGAACTGCACATGTACAGATTTACTTTTATTAATTCTTATTTTCCAAGCTTGTGCCCAATTATTTATATTGTCACTTGTCTGTTATAATTTTCGTGAGGCTTTTTCGCTATTGTCTCCGACAGCTATAATCGCAGTATGATCAGCAAATGTAGCCATCGTAATATTCTCCACTTGTGGTATATCAGTGTAGAGTAGATAAAGCCCCATAGTAGTAGAATAGATTAGTAGAGTAGAGTAGAGTAGATTGGTCCCATTGCACTTCCTTGCTTAGCTTCCTGCTTTAGCTTCTTTTATTGTAGAGTAAGCTCCTTCTTGTCTTGTTTCTCTAAACTTTCTGGTTGTAATGTATGATTTAATAGTTCGGTGTGTTATTACCGCCATCTTCCAACTGCCTGGAACATGTTTTAATCTAAATCTAAAAATGAGTTTCTTTATCACGTGTTAAATTTCTCAGATAGTCATTTATGGATTTGTTTTAAATTTTCAGTATTTCCCTTTTCAGCCTTTGAGTTATATTGTTTAAAGTAATTTTATTTTTCAGCTACCATTTCCTTCACTTCTTTTGGATAATTAATTCCTTTAATTTTACTCTTAATTTCTGAAGTATTATTCCAAGCAGCTCGTTGAATATCTACTACGAATTTTGCTGCTTCAAAATTTAATTGTTCAGTTGTCTTGAGTGGTACATTTAGTTGAATTCGTTTGTTCAATTCTTCAACAAATCCTTCCCAGTCTGTTCTCTTGTTTGTTAACGTTGGGTTTCTTTCTTTTCTTATTTTATTTTCGCTCAACGTCAGAATCACTGGGTTATTATCTGAACTTAGCTATAAATTTTCTTCGACTTTTATATAGTTGGATGTTATGTTTGTTACTATGAAGTAGTCTAACAGGTCTGGGTTTTCTCTTGATCAGGCGGCCAATAAGTTGGTTTTCCAGTTGACATGTAACTACATTTTAGTTCAGCAGCTGCTTTATGCATTTCATTGCCTTTAGTTGTTGTCATTCTGGATCCCTATCTTGTATTTTTTGCATTTAAATCACCTTCAATTACAAATTTTTCTCCCAGGTTGCTTAGGACATTCAAATAATTTTCCTTTTTTGATTGTATCTTGAAGGACAATAAATTGCGGCTATTGTAACCCTGTATCTGCTTGATTTAGCAATTACTGCTGTTACCTAATGTTCTGCTGTACTGATCCCAGGTTCTTGATGGTGGGAAATGTTCTTTTTTATTATTATTGCACTTCCTCTTCTTGCGGTGTTAGCTGGATGTATGATATGATATTCACAGACCGACCAAGTTCACAGAGTTGAAGCGATTGTTGAAAAGGCATTTGAAAAGAAAGAAATACTGCCATACGAAATTCCCGGGTGTCTCACCAGCTTTCTACTGGGTACGGCATTTGGAATTAATCTACAAGATTAGCAAGTTTCTACCGCGTCTATCGAGTCTTACATGAAGCGACAATCTCAGAACTTAAACTTGATTTAGCTAGAGTTCCCCACGGTTGTGTTTTTGATATTCCAGATAGAAAAGTGGCAGTTAAGAAGAAATACAAAAGGACCATATACTGGAAAATGTTAATAATGCGTTGCAGCGAAATTAAGAAAAAAACTAATTATATAAGTGAGCCTCAACCCTATTCCTCAAGCAGAATCAGCTAAATACCTCGTATCCATCTCGACGGTAGGTTAAATTGGAAACAATAGGTTCGATAAAAGGCAGAGCAGATCAGACTCAAAATCAAGCAACTGTACTGATTAGCCGGAAAATACGCTCTACTTGATCTAAAATCATAGATTTTGGTTCATCAGTTAAGTTTAAATCCAATTACGATTTTTATCGCTACGTAACCAGCAAAGATCTGCACGTTAATCTCAAAATTAAATGGATTTTCGAAGTTATCCAAGATCTCGCCTTAAAACATGAAATAAGTTTACTAAGTCATTCCGACATGGAAGCAATACAGCTACTGGACAACACGCAGGAATTCGGAAGATTGAAGCGAACCAAACCACATGAATCTGTATAGCGTAACTCTTAATTTTATCTTATATAGTTTAATTTTATTTTAATTTGGAAAATACATACTAATATATTAATCCAGTACAAGCATAGATTGTGTATTGATGCAAGTACAACTGAACTTTACTTATAAATTAATTTGTAAACTAAAATTGTACTAAGCAACGTGATATGTGTGTATCCAACGTAAAAAAAATCCTGAAAATCAAACCAAACCAGGGATTATCTCAAAAGATATCTGGTCACGACATAAATGATTTTTTTTCAGCAGAATTAGTCGTCTCGTGTTTATTTATAACAAAACATTTTTGTTGTGAAAAATCCAAACATTATTTATATTGATAACGTTTAATAACAGAATTAAATAAATTAAGAGTTAAATAGTACTTTTAACATTATTATTATAATTGTCATTGTAATAATGATCATAAAGTTATTTTTCTTTTCTTCACTACTTTTAATTTTTTAATTTTTTAAAAATATAAATCGTTAGAGATATTTTATAATAACTTTCACAATTGGCAGAAATTAATTTCCTAAAAAATTCTTCTGTAGCACATGAAGAGATAATATCCTAATTTCAATGGAATATATATATCAATGGAAAATCTCAAGTTATCCAAACGCCAACGTTTTAACCATTTAGATAAAGTTATTAATACCAATTTTTGTTATATTATCTGCAATGGATTTAAACTTAAAATGGATAGCAAATACCAATCCGTATTCAAAATTAACATATATCATAAATACCAATCTCAATCAGAGCAAATATCATCATGTAAATTAATGTTATTTTTTATAATAAAATCTTTTAAAATTGGCAGTTTTTATTTATGTATATATGGCACAGGTAGATACATAGATTCATACAAATGTACAGATACGAATAGAAGAATGTCCTAAAATTGTTACGTATTATATTAAAAAAATTAAAAATGAATATTTCATCCTATTGACGATTAATTAAAACCATCAATTCGAAAACTTAGTTCAGTAGAACATAAAAAAAGATTGATATAATACCATAATTGTCTAAATAATATCCAAGAATGTCCAATCAGAAATTAATTTTTAAAGCCATTTTGGATTTTAATTATTACCGTCAACTCAAAACGATGCCCTAAAAACTAAATTAATTTCATGACCTAAGAAAACATCTTATAGCTAAATGAGGCGAACATGAACATAAACTAATAACAAGAATAAAAATAATATTACGTATTTACAATTTTCTCTCGCTTGATTGCAAAAGTATATATGAATAGTAGCATATAAATGGGAATTAATGGGATATATTTAGAATCCCTGATCAACTACCAAAAACCACTCACTCCACCTTGCCCACACTATAAATCCTAGGCAAGTTAATTTAGCATATGCATGCACGAAAACAAGTCCGTACGATTATTTTAATCTGAACCCACACCCCTTTCCCCAAGGGTAGGCACCCCAGTGCACATGCATTAAAATATACACGCATGTGTGCGATCACAGTATAAAAGAATTACCGGTAAAAACCAGTGACGTATGTGAAACGCATGTATATAAAAATTAACGATTTACTTTATTGCCCTTTGATATAAAGTAAACAAAAAATGTTAATATACTTCCTAACATATTAATTACTTTTTATTTATCAATCAATAATTGATATTATCTCTTTTTTTTACTTTTTTAGAAAACTTATCAAAAAATTATTCAGTTCTATATTCATATATTATATATGTTATTATATATAATTTTTATAATTAGTAATTCGTTTGGTTGATTCATGTAGTGTTGTAAATTTTGTCAGTACTTGAGTGATGAAAATCAACAATTTCTATTCAGTAACCATATTTTCACCTAACTAATCTAATAAGTAAATGTTTTAACATGAAACTATGGTATTCATTGGTACTCTTAAGTTGCTAATGACCTAATTTTGAAGCTCATTGTACTGCTTGGATTAGCGAAATTAGTGAGAAGCAGAATTCCATTAATATATGTTGTAGACATGGATATGTAGGATATATATAGTTATGGAGATCTTGGAGCTGTGCAGTACTTTATTGGAATATCTATTAGTGATAGAAACCTAGATCTTAACGCTGTTGGGCATTTTTGAACTTAAAACTGTTTAGTGCAATATTCATTGTTTAATATCTTTACTGATTGATAACTGAGCATCAAAAACTAATATTTCTAGACTTTTTTTACAAATAAAGTTTTAATTCTAAACATCTTAAAGCCATAAACAGCTAAACAAACTAGGATGGGATGAGAAATATTACCAAATATATAATCATAACTAATATCTCCTTGAACTTTGATGACTGTAAATTGACCTATGTGTTCTTTGCTTTACGTGTATTAATACCTCGTAAGAACATATTTACGTAGATATAGACTAGATGTCAACAATAGCCTGGATGGTTGTTTTAGTTAAAGGAACTTTTGAAGAAAATTTTATTTTGATCAGATATCGATTGATGACAATGTGAAATATCAATGTAAACAACTATGAGACAACACTATCTAACTCTTAACTTGGATGGTTCTACCGTTCCTCTACATGAAATAACAATTTTCCATTTAGTATTAATGAAGTATTCAGTACACACAACTCTCAAAATTGTATTTTCGAAATTCATTACTTTTGATGTTTTATTTGAAAAAAAAAACGATAATATACTACTGGTAATATCACTCTTTTAACATATCATCACCATGTTGCCAGAAGAAATGGAAAATCTTTTAAATGTATATTTTTGTATTTACTTTTTGTATACCGATTTGCATTAGCTATTTAAATCGTATATATTCTATTATAAAGACTCTGAAGCCAATTAGATTCTACAAAACTTATGAAAAGTTAAAACTAAGTTATATGGTATGATCATTAAGTGTTATTATGAAACTTGACAAATTTAAATAAACATCATAAAACTCTGCATTCAACATAAACCTCCATATAGAGAATGACATTAGATGCTACGCCACTGAAATACACCCCGTATACACCCTCCCTTTCGCTATACCTACGTACATTGTATTGCGTTAAATGCAAAGAAATGCAGAAAGAGCCATTAAAATCGCAGGGGAAACTGTTAGAATTGATCGTACATGGTGAATGCTGGCGCACGTGCCACAACTTTGAGCACACGGCTAGTCGCTGATAAAAAGGATAACGCTGATGGAGGGTCAAATCTAACGAAAGCGCATGCCGCACACGCTTCCCTAATCTCTCTTTAATTTGTCAGATATATTCGATATGGTAACGTAACACCTCTGACTGGACTCACCCAAAAACATATTGTAATCTCGCTGGTCCTTTCTATTAAGTCTGATATGACCTGGGGTTTTATACATGGAACAAATTTGCAATCACTACATTTAATAAATCAATTAAAATGCCTCTCATCTATAAAATAATTTTCGTAAGTAGTCTGTGTTAAAAATGGAAATTTGTGACGTTAAAAAGTCACAATGTTGCCATGCATCAATTTTGAGTATTTGTTCAGTTTGATTTGGACATACAAAAAAATTTAATCTAAATAAAATAATTGAACAAAAATGTTATCAAATATAATTTATTTTAACATTATAGTATATCTAAAAACTACAGTTAACTATACAGCCAGAATAATTTATAGGTAAGAGTTAAAACCACTTATCACTATTGCTTTCAAGAATTTTGCAGACGTTGGACGAAGTCCGGTTGTCAGATGTACTCTAAATTATTCAAAATATTCGTTATAATTACTACAGGTTATAAACCGGTAAACATTATTTAGCCCTTTGTTATTTTGATAAATTTTAAATCGCTCCGTAATATATCATATTCTTTTGTTTGAAAATGACGAAAACAATAGATATTCAGGGTCACAAATTGATTGCGGCTTTAATAGATTATTTTGAAAAAGAACGAGTTAATGAGGGCCCCCTTTTGCCCGTAAATTTCGTTAGAGAAGTACTTATTCCTGATGTTAAATACTATAGATTGCTGCAATTTTACTGAAAATGTTTTTAGCGTGTTGCTGCTGCGCTGAATGTATATGAACAAATATATATAAATATATACAATAGTACACAAGTAGTATTTTTTCGATATAAACATAATTTAATCCAATTACTTTAGAGAAAATTCTTAGTTTAGAAAGTTTACATAGGAGTTAGGGACATGCAGCCTTTTGAGGGATATAAGACATCCCTTCGGACACTCTTACAGGGCATAGGATTTAAATGGTGTAAAGATAACCCTGGAAGAGGTCTAATAGAACTTCCAAACTTTGCCTTAAAAACAGTTCAATTCTTAAAGGCATACGATATGACCAAGGAAGATAAATTATTAGAATTTGTGTATTTTGATGAAAGTTGGATATTTCAAAATGGTTCATTGGGGCAGTTTTGGCAAGACAGTAACAAAAAAAGTGTAAAGACAACAAAAATTGATGGAAAAAGGTAAAAGTTCGATAAGGCATTCGATTAGGTTTTGTTGATCATAATATTTATAATTAATTAATTGCAGATTTATTGTTACTCATGTAAGGAATAAGAATGGTTTTATTCTTGGTACATAATTAGTATTTAACTCTGAATCTAAGGGCAACCACCACGGACAAATTAACCATAATATATTTTTGTTATGGTTTGAAAATCAGTTGTTAAAAAACCTGGAGGAACAATTACTTATTATTTTGAACACGATGAGATATATAGAGGAAGTAATTAGTAAATGGTGGATCGTGAACATGTTTTAGACATATTGGAAATCAATAATTAAAAAATCGAAGAGTCGTTAGTGAAATATTGCTTCAAAAATATGAAAGGAAGTAATTTCTACATCGAATTGTAATGGGTGGAGAAAAATGGTTTATTTTGAAAATCCGAAGCGAAAATATCATGGTTAAAACTTAGTGAAACCGTTCATCGGTTTAATCTCTTTGGTCGCAAAATCATGCTCTGTTTCTGGTGGGACTGTTGTCATATTGGTGTCATATATTATAAACTGTTAAAACCTTAAGAAATAGTTATTACTGATCGCTACTAATAACAAATGATCAATTTGAACCGTGCATTGACTGAAACAACTCCACACTACGCTTAAGACATGTTAAAATATTAACAGCATTTTATAACATAACAACTCGTACAGACTCTTACAGCAAAACCGGCCAAATAAGTGTTGATATCACTTGGATGGGAAGTTATATCGCACTCGCCATACTTTCCAGACCTGAATCCATTCAACTGCTACTATTCCACATCGATGGGGCACATCAACAAGGTTTCATTTATACTAAAACATAATAGGGTTGCATTACTTGTACAGTAATCCCAACAAGTGGCTTCTTCTACATTGAAACAACGTAATTTTGAAGTAATTAAAATTTTGTTTAAACCCTTACAAGTCTGGGCAATAAGTTAGGAGAAAGTATGAACGAGAGACTAGCAATTTTAAATGCTTATAAGCCCTAAAGATTAATACATAAGATTCCGTTTTTGTTTCACCATAAAAATATGAATTTTGTTTAAGAAAAATGCTGAAGACCTATTTTTACTGGCAATAAATTATTTATAGCTTCTCGATTGATAAATATTTGTGCATCAGCCCGATATTCGCGCACTGATTTATACGGTGGGTACCAATTCAAAATTGATTTCACCGAGTTTACATACTGGACCGCGTCGTTATTTATCGACTCATATAGCAGGAAAACTAATATGTCATCGACGAGAGAGATTTCGTAAAAGGTAAACTGTCGCAATAAAAAATAATCTATAGTGGCCGTATAAATGGAAAAAATATAATTCCGAATCATCTTTTTACGAGACTACCACCGTACCTAAACGGGTATGTAATACATTTTTAAACGCGCAAAATACAACGTATCTCATTAATATTAATTCGCCAATTCCCATTTAAAATATGCGGTCTTTTGCATATAAAACGTTGCGTTTTCGGCCTCGAAATCGAATTACTAGATATAAATATTCTTTTGGGGGTTATGATAGATCTCTTATGAATTGTTGATGTGGAGAGTTCAGATTAAAGGCCTCTCAATATTATGAATCAGAGCATTTTTAGCAGGGCATTACCCATTTATCCAATTAAATAACAAATTTTGAAGAATATTATAATACATTGGCCTTGAAATTAAGACGGATTCAATTTGAGACTGTATGGTACTTTCACATAATCATTACATAGTATAAAACAAAGTCGCCTTTTCTGTCCCTATATCCCTATGTGCGCTTAAATCTTTAAAACTACGCAACGGATTTTGATGCGGTTTTTTTCAATAGATAGAGTGATTCAAGAGGAAGGTTCATATGTATAATACATGCATAATATACTAAGGCAACATTGCTAATTTTAGAGGTTTCTAACGTGATGTCGTAAATTAACCTATTTTTTAGGCTTATTTAGCAATTAGCAAAAACGCTGCCTAACCCTACGAGTTAGATCAAATTAATGTACTACAGTATTGTACACCATAAAAAGGTCTACAAAAAAGTCCGCGATGGTATATGTTTATCTTTTAGGGATAACCCACATTAACCATTTTTATTGTTTACTTTTTACGTGAGAAAATGGCTTATTTACGAAGCTATTTTAAGCAATACGGAATTAATCGTTATCGAATTAAGTACCTTAAATACAGTGTGCAATTAATATAGATCAATATGGTTCCTTACAGCATGTAAATTAAACAAATATTTTCGGAGATATTACAAATTTAAAATTTGCGTTTAAAAATGTGTAATGTAATAAAAATTGTATGAATTTAGATATTCCAAAGATAGCAGGAAATCTTCATAGTAAGTATAGGGGAAGAGGAATTGTTTTACTCCAAATTTAATGCGTGCAAGGCCAAGGCCAAGGGCAGTAATGAATGAACCAAATATACTGGATCGATTTTAATCATGTTTTCATTAAGTGACATAGGCATATATATTTTATGCCCGTGCAAAGTCGAAGCGGGCCGCTATGTTTTTATATACAACGTTCATATTTTTTCTGTAGTGTATTTAATTTAGTATCAGCATTGCACCCGTGCGAAGCCGGGGCGGGTCGCTAGTTTGACAATAAAATATAAAATTCTCCATAAATGTGCTTGTCAATAAGGCTTTACAAGTTGCGTTATCTGTACCACATTTGATTCTTACAATCATCTTCAAAGATATCGAAAACATTTACTTATAAATTACACTACAAATTATTAGAACATTGAACCAATTATTTATCATTGGCTGGAACTTTTCTTGAATCTTTCCTCCACAAAATTCAAATACCTAAAATAAGCATTGAAATCACCAAAATTTTCTATAATTTAAAACTGACGAAACTGAATCAACTACTTTAATTTTTTCAATTTGATCTTATTGAACTATAAGTAAGAACGGATTAATATAAATATTATCCACACTAACAGATCCAGGGAAAGAAAACATACCAAAGACAAAATCAATAAATAAAACCATGATTTTTTAATATTCGTATGTAAAAATTTCTCTATTATTGAGATACATATAATCGACGTCATATAGGAAGAAAATTATAGGTGATCAAAATAGATATTTATGAATTAAGTAAATTGGTTTAAAACACTATTACAGCCAATTATTAATTGACATTAAATTAAAAGAAATTAGAGCAGAAGAACCACAACGAAGTATTTTATATCAGATATATATCCTAACTAGAACAAGCTATTACAACTCAGTTTGCAGATAGTACTATATATTCTAGCAATAGGCCTTTCCAAATAGTACTAAGTATAACAAAAAGATGATAGTTGAAATTGAATATATTTAATTGGGTTTATATTTACAAGCTATTACATTAAATTAACAAATATAATAAGGGATCTATTGTTCATGACTTTTTTACTGAAAGTTGCTACAATTCAAATTAAACCTAGTTACGTAATAAAAATAATTTTTTTACTTTTACCAATTTTTGTTATATGATTATTTGAAGAGTATGTGTTGGTAAAACATCATCATCAGGCTTTCTCTTGGATTGTTCATAAGAAAACGGAAAGTATGTATTAGGTAACAGGTTAATTGAAAAGTCCCCGGTCCACCATAGTAAAACATATTTCTTGGCAAAATTATTTTTTTAATTCAACATAACTCCCCTCAAGTTTGATACACTGATTATAGCGACCCTCCAACTTTTGATACCATTTTTGTAGTACGATTTGTCCTTTGCTTCATAATAGGCCTCAGTTTCGTCGATCACCTCTTCATTCGACGAAAATTTCTTTCCAGCGAGCATTCTCTTGAGATATGAGAACAGAAAATAGTCGCTGGGGACCCGATCTGGAAAATACGGTGGATGAGGAAGCAATTCGAAGCCCAATCCTTTTTTGACACGGTGCAATGTCTTGGTGAAACCGCGCGGCACCTATCTTGCATAGAGCTTTCTCATACTCAAATATTCGTGAATGATATGATGTACACGTTCCGTTAATATCTTAAGAGTGTCTGCTATTTCATTCAGCTTCAATTTACGGTCATTCAAAATTATTTTATGCATTTTTTTACTGTTTTCGTCCGTAAAAACCTCTTTTGCGCATAAACTGCGTTCATCGTCTTCACTGCTCATTTCACCACGTCTAAACTTAGCATACCAATCCTTGACGGTTGATTTTCCTGAGGCAGAATCCGAATAAGTTTTTGCTTCAACTGTATTTTTTCTCTTCAAATAACAATATTTTATCAACACGCGAAATTCTTTTTATCCATTTTTTTCACAATAACAAAAGTTGCTTCACTCAAAATGCTATAATTCAAAAACTAATGATCCGATAGCTGCCAAATTTATACATGAATCTTTTGAGGGTTAAGGCTAACTAAGAAACATATGGATTTAATTCTAGTAATATCAGTGTCAGGCCGGGGACTTTTCAATTGACCTATTATTATTCCCTATATTAGGGAAATTTCAAAATCACAGAGCAAAGCAAGTGCTAGCCCAACTAATACAACAAATATACATGACGAAAGGAATATAATAAGGAATAATAAAGGAGTACCGAAGACTTTACACAACCTAGTAATAATCTAAACATAATGTAGCTTCCCGATAATACTAAACCACCAAGAATTTTCATCAAGACAAAGAACAAGACCTTTTTTAGGATTATCTTGGGATTTAATAATTGAAAAGTGAATAAAGTTAGTTCAAAAATATTCATTAATCAGGTGGTCATTATTATGAGAGGTAAAATTAGACTCTTGTGCAAAATAAAATGCAATGAATTAATTATTGCGCAAACTCTAACACCTTCGCGCGTTTTGTTTGTTGTTGTTTTCAATAAAACTGGAATTTTTCACGACAAATACCGAAGTATGCCTTTAATGTTTCTAGCACCATAATAAAAACGTATATTTTACGACAGACAAAACACTTGTCGCCCCGGCACATGGAAAAGGTGGTCCCAGAAGCGCCGATTGATGGTACAAGGTCAGACCTAAAGACATTTTTACAGCTACGGTTTTTTTTCTTTCGTATTTTCGAAAACACGGGTTCGCACCGTTAGCGAAATCTCGAATAAAATATCGTTCGAAGCCTTTAACGGCCCCCGGCTTCTTGTATTCTGTGTTGTTCTAAGCGGTCGCAGAATTTTGATGTCTCGTGCAAGATAAGAGTTTCGGGATTTCTTTTATGAACGGTTCAAGAAAACAGAGACGTAGAAAGTTTTCAAATTCGCCGTTTTTTTTTTAATTAAAAACACTTTATATTATAGTGACTTATTTTTTATGTTAGGTATACTGTTGACAAAAATAAACCGTGTTTTTAACGAAAAAATGTATTTTTGCTTCAATCAAAATTGCCATTTATAACCAGTCATTAAAACATATTTTCCCTTCTTTAAAATAACAGAGCAACATAAAACCAAAAGAAGACAAAGTGTGAACGTCCATCAAATTATTTGCAATGTATTTTAAAGACTTTAGGTACCAGTAAAGAAGCTCTAACATTGAAATCCAGGCTTAGTGAATGTACAAATATTACCAATCTATACAGATATAAGAAAAAAATTAAAATATCCTAAAAAACATACCGATCCAAAATTTGAATTTTTAATTAATTAAATTTTAACCAGAAAATTTATTTTTATTTCAATCAAAGTTGCTGTTTGTAAACAGTCATTAAATATATTTTCACTTCTTTAAAATAACAGAGCAACGTACAACCAAAAGAAGGGAAAGTGTGAACGTCCCTCAAATTATTTTCAATGTATTTTAAAGACATTAGGTATTAGCGAAGAAACTTTAACATTAAAATCGCGACTTAGTGAAAGTACAAATATTACCAGTCTATCCAGATATGAGAAAAAAGTAAAAAATATCTGATAAAAATATACCAACTCAAAAATTTATTTTTTAATTAATTACATCTCAAATTAGATATTCATACTACCATCTTAATTTACATATCATTTTATTGCTGCCCTTGTACTTCCCTCAAAACTTAAGCAAGACGAGTATGGTATAAATACATTAGTATGTATTTCCTAAATTAAAACAAAATGAAACTATTTTAGTTTAAGAAGTTAAGAAGTTAAGAGATAAGCTAAAATTTAAAGTAACAATTATAAACTATACAAGTTAGTGTGGTTTAGTTCGATTCGATTTTCTAATTTCCTGCGTGTTATACAGTAGTTGTATTTCTTCAACATTGATATGATCATAAATCCATTTGATTTCGAAGTTATTGCTATTGTTTTGGTAGCGATAGGCATTGCAATTAATCGTAGAGCTTTGTTTTGTTTTATACAGCAAAGGACTGAAGAGAATAAGAGAAAATTTAATAGGGTATTAAAAGAGCTGAAAGAACTAATTCAAAATGAACAAAACCAAGGCATTCTAGAATATCTAGAGAATTTGACACCAACTGAGGCTACAGACTACTCATTGTGGAAAGCAACAAAAAATCTTAAGGGACTCCAGTAGCATAACCGACCTATTAAAAGAAGCGAAAATAATTCGACTAGAAGCAATAAAGAGAAGGCCGACATTTTCTTAAAAACTTAAAAAATATTTTTAAACCTTTCTAGTCTCAGCTACATAAAGATGATGAAAATAAAATTACTAGCTTTCTAGATTCGCCATTTCAAATGGACTTCCCGCACGAGAAATTAACGGACAAAAAAGCTAAATAAACAATAATGACAGAAATTAATATTAAAAAAGTTCCTGGTTATGACTTAATTGCTGGTAAAATTTTAAAAGAACTATCAGAAAAGGGTATGAAACTATTAACATTTATATTTAATGCTATGCTACGAATTAATTACATCCCTAGTATCTGGAAAGTAGCTAAAATATTAATGATTCTTAAACCAAAAAAAATACCAGAAGATGTGACATCCTACCGGCCTATAAGTTTATTAGCGATAATCTCGAAAGTTTTCGAGAAACTATATATCAAGGAACTAAACTATATAATAGAAAAAAGAAAAATAATTCCAGAACATCAATTTGGGTTTCGCAATAAGTATGAGACTATAGAACAAGTGTATAGACTTGTAAACAAAATAAACACTGACCTAAATGCCAAAAGATATTGTTCGGCTGCTTTGCTAGATATATAGGCTTTGACAAAGTATGGCATACGGGCTTGCAAGTTAAACTCAAGAAACTTCTCCCTCATCCAGACCATCAGTTACTAAAATCGCATCTCACTGATAGACATTTTATTGTAAATCAATGCGATGAACATACCGAATTAAATCCCTTATATTCAGGAGTTCCGCAAGGTAGTGTACTGGGTCCAGTACTGTATCTTCTGTATACGGCCGATCTGCCTACCGCAAAAATAAGTACTGTGGCAATATATGCAGACGGCACAGCAATCTTGACATCCCATGAAGATCCGGTCACAGCATCACTAAACCTACAAACCCACCTGGATCAAATATAATTATGGTTGAAGACATGGCGCATTAAAGTCAATGAAACAAAATCCACCCATATCACGTTTACCCTGCGTAGAAGAATATGTCCACCAGTGAATATCAATCATCGTCAACTCCCAAAAGCAGAGCAAGTTAAATATCTTGGTATGCACTTAGATCGACGCCTAACCTGCACGAAGCACATACGCTATAAACAAAAACAACTTCGACTGAAATTATATCAAATGTATTGGCTCATCGGGCTCAAATCCAAGTTATCATTAGATAACAAGGTGTTACTGTATGAGTCTATACTCAAGCCTATTTGGTCATATGGTATCCAACTATGGGGTACCGGTAGCAAATCTAATATATACATCATTCATCGGTTCCAAAATAAAGTGTTGCGTGCCATTGTTGATGCTCCGTACTATATTTAAAATAAAGTGATACAACACGATATTCCTTTAGAACCTATAACGAGTGTAATTAAACGTGTTTGAGTGAAGAGCTTCGAAACAGTATCAGTGCATCCCAATGTACTTGCTAATCAGCTAAATATGCGACGAGATAGCGAACTGCGTAGACTAAAACGTTTAACACCACTTGATCTGATTACTGGACATATATAAACTTTAGATTAAGTTTTAGAATAAGACTAATTAATTAAGATAATATTTTATACAGAAAATCGCTTAATGAAGTGATTTTCTTCATGCCATGTAAATGTAAGATAGACATAAGAAATACTTATTATTAAATTACTTATTATTTTATGATTCACTGATAACTCAATATCTTAGATAGTAGGACTAGTTGAGAGTATCTTCCAATAGAGAACAACCATAACAGAATAACCAATATAGTTGCTTGATTGTGAGACTGATCTGCTCTGCGTTTTCTGCGTTTCCTCTGACATAATGTTTCCAATTTAACCTACCATGGATATGGATGCTGAGGAATGCTTCTGCTTGAGGAATCGGGCATCCGGCAAGCGAAATAAATAGGCTTTTATGATTATCAACCCAAAATTAACATAGGCTGGTTTGGACTTATTAATATACATTTTTTAGTACTTAGTCTATTTGTAGATCTTGTTCACCGCTACCTGTACTTATTCTATTAAACTACAAACTTTTTTTTCAGTTTCTTAAAATGATAAACCAACATGCAATCAAAAGAAACTGTGTATATGTATGAAATACTTAGAGTATATCTTTAAACAGTTTAGGCAGCAGTAATCAAGCTTTAAAGCTGAAGTGGAGTACAATGACAAATATTACTATTTTCTTGTGATATGAGAGAAAGGTAAGATATATCAACATACCCATTTTAAAATTCATTGAATACTGGTATTTAGAAAATGTATAAAATTAATTCTCTAAAACAAAACGTCCCAGATGTTCCAATTTATAAAACAATCGTTAGTTATCTTATTTTGCTTGCATATGTAGTTCTAATTCAGTGATTCTTTAAAAAGGCAGCTCGATGAAACTAACAAGTGGTTAGCCAATAATTACATTAAATATGATTCTAGAATATTTTTCATACTCTATGAAAAATATAAATAATGTACGGTATGCAGTGAAAGGTGTACTAAAATAATGCTACCAAACTAAACATGATAAATTGAAACTAAAATATTTATATATACACAAATAATAATAACATAAAATTAGGATGCCTGTATGATAAACAATACAATACTTGCAAAATGTTGCTGGGCAATATCGTGCAAGTAAATGACTTTACGTTTGTTACTCGATATTGTTGCTCTTTTTTACAACAACACGTCATTCAATTTTATCAACGAGTCTCCACAGACATCTGCACTAACAATTTCGATCGGTTTTAGCAACTAGTAATACACAACACCCTGTTGAACCCACCTCATACACTGCACCACTTATAGTTTTATAAATGCCTCAACTATGTCAAAGTTCTTGCATAGTTTGAGCTATTATTTCGTCCAAAAAGTCTAGAAATTCATTGTCTAGAAATATTTTTGATGGTCCTGTCCATAATTTGTTATTATCATCAAATCACATACTAAAAATAATGATTGCTCAAAATTCAATTTTGGGTATTCCATAGTTAGCATCCGTATAATGAATAACTCAATAATACTATATGAAAAACTTATTTTATATAAAAAAAACTATCGAATTTAACGGTTACGTTGAGTTATTTAACAATTGTTCATATTCATATTTCCACAAATTAATATATTTAACAAGCATATGGATAACAATTAATTTTATATTTATAATATTTGCAATTAAACAAATTGATTCCTATATAAAACGTCATTTGTGTGATATGTTATTGTGTTATTATGTTTTATATTGCATGTAAAATATTACAAGAAACTCGTCTCCGATATGCTAAATTTTATATAAAACACAAAAAAGAATTAAAATTGGACAGAGGCAAATAAGGATAAAAAACTACTTCTGCATGAAAAGGAATACTATTCAATAGTACATGAAAACAAATAAAAACATAGAGAAGTAGGTGGGAGTGTTTAAAAATATATATTATATCGTATATTGAGAGCAAGAAACAGTTTTTAACATTGGATTATGACAGACTGAATGAATTCTGAAAAGCAATACAAACATGCAACAGAATTTACAGCAGTTAGTACCACCAAGTTACATTACCTAAAACGACAAAAAAAAATATTATGTGATCTTCTGATCTTACCCACTGTTCCCCAGAGCTCATGCGTTTAGTTAGTTAGGTCCGATGCTGTCAGCTCTCTATGGACATTTTTTTGATTATGGAAATTTAGATGACAAGTTAAAACCTATCAAAGGCTGCAAATATGTACACGGATATGTAGTATATATTGATATTTAATTTTAGAATAAACAAAAAAAATGCATTGGTAAAGCTAATATATTAAAAAGATTAAAAGAAACGTATTAATATCGTTTACTAATAAATATATCAGGCAGCTTTGATAAAGTATGGTATTCTACAACAGAGAGTTGCTTTTTTTGCATTTTGCTTTTCTTATACATTTTGCCAGGCAAGCCACTGTCTGTCACTGATATTTATAGTTCGTAAAAATAGTCCGATGGTACCGATAAGTCTTCGTGCTATTATTGCGACCCAGATCACAAAGGCTTGATCTCCACGGGCCCGTAAAAAGGATGGTCCTTCCTATTTTGTCCGACAAACCCAATAAAACGTAATAATTGGATGTTTTACTAGCTCACGGACGTTTAACAAGGCTTTCCAGCCAACATAAATTTCTATTAATGAGAAGAAATATTGATGTTTAGATTGTCGGGTGGAACATTTTATCTGGCATCGAACACGGTGTAGACCAACCGAAAACAAACGTCACTTTGTTTGGCTACAAGTCGACAAGATGCCGAACATTCCCGGTATCGCAATCGATGGATCAAAGTGACCATTTTCACTCTGTCACATGCAACATCTTAAGTCATCCCCAGTAACAATGAACTTCAAAGGAATCCAATCAGTTAATAGCATCGGTTTTGTCGGTAAATTGCGTCTTACAAAGATCTTTAAAACTATTAGATATAATAAGGCAGAAATAAGAATAAAGTTTAACACAATGAATATGTAACTCATTGGATACGCATTGTAATTACTCAGTCCTATAATATACTAAAATTATTTGAAATAAGTAGGTTGATATGTAAAAATTCCAATAACTATTCATATATTTTACACAACTTCTTTTAATATGATATGGTTACCAAATCAAAGCAGGAAGAACATGTTAAGAAATATAAAGAAGAAATAAACCTTAATTTGGAAAAATAGATTTATTAAATTGTTTTTTTTTTTAATATTCATGATATACGAGCGAATATAACAGGGAAATTGAAAAGTCCCCGATCTGACACATAGATGGCACTATTAGGATAAAATCCATATGTGTTTTAGTTTGCCCTAACCTTCAAAAGATAAGTGTATAAATTTGATAGCTGTCGATTCACTATTTTGTGAATTGTAACATTTTGAGTGAAGCAACTTTTGTTTTTGCGAAAATGATGGATAAAAAAGGAATTTCGTGTGTTGATAAAATATTGCTTTTTGAAAGGAAAAAAATACAGTTGAAGCAAAAACTTGGCTTGATACCGAGCTTCCGGACACTGCCCCACGAAAATCAACCATCAAGGATAGGTATGCTAAGTTTAGACGTGGTGAAATGGGCACCGCAGACGGTTAACGCACTGGACGCCCAAAAGAGGTTGTTACCGACGGGAACATTAAAGAAATTCACAAAATTATTTTAAACGACCGTAAATTGATATTGAATGAACTAGCAGACACTCTAAAGATATCAACTGAAGCTATGTGCAAAGTGGGTGCCGCACGAAGGCACTTTTGATCAAAAACAACTACGAGTTGATAATTCGGAGCAGTGTTTGAAGATGATCAAGCGTAATAAACCCAAGTTTTTGCTTCGACATGTGACAATGAATGAAACATGGCTCCATCATTTCACTTCTAAGTCCAATCGACAGTCATTGGAGTGGACTGCACACGATGAACCCGTTCCAAAGCGTGGGAAAACGCAACAGTCGGCTGGCAAGGTTATTGCGTCTGTATTTTGGGATGCGCATGAAATAATTTTCATTGAATTCCTTGAAAAAGGAAGGACCATCAACAGCTACTATTACATAGCGTTATTGGACCGTTTGAAGCACGATATCGCCGAAAAGCCGCATTTGAAAAAAAAAGAAAGTGCTGCTTCACCAAGACAATGCACCGTGTTAAAAATTAATATATTGGGCTTCAAATTGCTTCCTCATCCACGGTATTCTCCAGACCTGGTCCCCAGCGACTATTTCCTGTTCTCTGTCATAAGAACGTTCGCAGGGAAGAAATTTTCGTCGAATGAAGAAGTGATCGACGTGCTCGTAACGTGATCGTAATTTTACCAAAAAATGTATTAACGTATATTAATAGTATATTATATATCGGTTAATAGAGTTAAATATATTTATTAAAAGAACAACGTAATAAAGGCTACCGTTGATTAATACCAAAATAGAAATATTGTAGGAGTAGCTTTTTATATTGTCAGAGTTAAGAAAATTTCACAATAAGTAATTTTAGCTGGTTTTGACATTTATCGACATAAAATAACAGTTTTTCATTTAGGATTATTGAGTTGTTCGGTGTATATAGATGTTAAAGATGACATTATTAACAGTGGTGATTTTGATAACAGCGACAAGAATTGGAGGACCAAAAATTTTCTGAGACAATAAATTGGAGGACTTACTTGACGAGAACACAGCACTAACCTCCAAAGAACTTTCACATATCTTAAAAGTTGATAAATCAGGATCTGTTTGCAGGAACTGCGATAGGAATACTATCCAAAAGGAGAGAAATGGCAATTTCTCCTAATAAGGGCCTTTCTGACATGGAAAAATTGTCATAACAGATGCAGATCTCTAGTACTTAGTAAATTTAACGAAAAGTGACAAAAAATAAAGTAGAATTTCTTCAATAACTTTTCCTAACCATTAATTCTGAACATTTTTTCAGATACAGTCTTGATATATGAAAATAATTTGTTATTGGATGACAAAGAAGGATGCTCTGGAACATAAAGTCAATTATAATATTTAGAATATAGAATCCTCTATAGTCTATTCAAAGCTTATTTGTATATGCGTCATCGAAATTTGTGACGTCAAAATGTTACACAATAGTTTAACGGCCACAATAGTTTATAGGTCAGAGTTCTAACCTTTTTTAACTATTGCTTTCAAAAATTTTGCATACCTTTGACGACTGGACGACTTTGACAGGCTCATTCGTTTACGTGTTCGAACCAATCAGACAGCGTTGTGTCTATTTTTAACTAGAATAAAATGAGAAGGAAAATATTTTCTGATTCTAAAACGAATTTATAAATTGCGACTGGCAATAATCTTGATGACGCATATATAAATAAACTTTGAATGGACCATATTTATATAACAATTCCAATAAATTACATGATATCCACAATTAATGGTATGTAGTATTGATCACGCAATTAATTCTTTTATTTTGATTTTTGCTCGTAACATGATTTAACGTAAGCATAATTACTTCAGATGTTACTTTGTCCAAATAACATTGCATCAAGGGAAATATTACTGTGGTAAAAAAGGATAAGCACAACATAAATATCAACTGTAAAAACGACAGATTTTCTAAGTCGAAGTAATACTTACAATTATTTCAAAAAATTTTCACAAAAAGAGCAAGTCAAAACAGTAAAAAAGTAATCACTCCTCAAAATATAAAAAAGATAAATCCATTTTTAACCGAGATCAATTTTCAAGACGTTGAAAACAACACAAACGTCCCTTGTATGTCTTGAGTACATATAACATCAAAAATATTAATCTTTATTAAAAGAAAATGAAAAATAACCATAGAATGTACAACAAATATCTAAAAATATAAAACACCCTTAGAGCATTAAAAATGATTTCAAATATATATTCCAAAACAAACTGGACAATAACTAAATTTAATTGATTGCTCTTAACTCATGTATTGGTAAAAGAGTTGATAAATTTCAGTTTCCATATAATAATGGATCGAATTATCTTGAACTTGAACGTTCCGCACAATAAAAATTAATTCTTTTAGTGCAATTAAATATTTAACATTAACCGAGGAGCATAAAATTAAGAGACCATTAATTGGCGGTACTAGAAGAATCCAGAGCATAAAATTTGTTTTATCATGTAGCTTTGATAAAAACAATTTTATGGGGTATTAAATATTATTAATTATTTCTACAGGATAGTTGCGTGATCCATAAATATTTTATGCTAAAAAACCAGTCATTATATGGATTACCTGTAAAGAGAAACTTTGCATTTTACAAGCAGTTGTAATTAATGGCGTCCAGGGCAGATAAGGCCCATTCTCCCATAAAAATAATTACGCGCAAGCTCAGTTAAAGAAGACATTTATGTGGAGAGGTCATGATAAAATATATATATATATATATATATATATATATATATATATATTTGTTCAACAATGTATTAAATTATATTCATTTATTCAATATTATACGATGAGTTTAAATAAGTAAAACGACTCAGTTATACACCGTAGCATTTTCAGATTTACACATAAGTTTATTTCATGCAATTAATAATCAACATTGAGCGTTTTCTTCTATGACCTTAAGGGGCATAAATGTACACATATTAATCAGCATTTTGCTAAATTCTGGTATCATTGAGAGGAGCAAATGGTAATTGGACAGGTTCGAAGTCTGGTGAATATGCGGCGTGCAGGAAAACTTGTCATCCCTAGTTCAAGAGGGCTTTCTCATTCCTACCTGTAATATAAAGTCGATCTTTGTCTAGCAATATTATGATCAATGTCAGGTAGGTAGACAAATCGGCGAAAATTGTGAGTTAGAATAAACGTCCATAGGCAATATTGTAAGGCTTTCTTCTGGGATGGTCTTTAAGTTGGTTACCGGCCAGAAGGAGGAGACTTGAGAATATAAGAAGACGATAATATAACCATCTTGCTGATAGCTTTGCTCATTGGTCTTTCCTGTTGATATTATTCGTTCATATGCTGATGTGAGCACTTCTTTGAGCTGATGTCTAGAGTTTTAACATAGATTTTGAATTGCCGCACGAATTTTTATTATAAATATCCTAAAATTATCATATAAAAATTGTGTGTCATGTTGTTTATCTGCGATTAACTCCTAAACTACTGAACCAATTTTAGTCAAATGTAGCATACAGTGTGCAGCTTATCCAACTTGAGAGATAGGGTTGTTTATATCTCAATTTATAATCGCAGAATTTTTTATTGAAAGTTATTTGTTTATTATATGAGAAAGAGTTATAATTATCGATGAGATTCTAACAAATGGGGTTTAATTTATTGGCTGAATTTAGTAAATATCAAATGTTTCATTTATGCTACAATTTATTTTACGTCACACCACTGTGTCCAAAGTTTACCTACGACATTAACAGAGCAGGCCCCACGTTGCTCTGGCACGATATACGTAAGGTACATGTTAAATTATATATTACAGTAAACTATTCAATAGACTGAAATTATTTTTTATGAATAAAGACGAAAACGTTATTATTGGCGGTATTAAAATCCACGTGATTGAGATTTCAACTGGTGGTTTGAAACTAAACAAAATTTCAAAACGATTGAACTTCTTCATAGAGTTGATATTAACCCACAAATCAACATAAAATGTTAAATTTTATATTTAATTAATCTTATATTCAAGTTTGTAACAAATGAGTAAATAAGAAAGTTGTTAGTTGATAGCATGTACCATTTAATTTTATAAATGATGTAGGTATAGTCTATAAGTTGCCGTGAACATACGTCATCAAAATGTTTAATATATTGCCGGGCGCAACTTGTAAATTCGTTTTAGAATCAGACAATATTATCCTACTCATTTCATTCTAGTTAAAAAGAGACACAATTCTGTCTGAATACCTAAATGAATGAGCCAAAGTCGTCCGGTTATTAAACGTATGCAAAATTCTTGAAAACAAGTCTGGTTGTTGCTGTATAATTAACTCTAGTTTTTAGATAAATTATATTTGATTTTATTATTTCATATAAAATAGAATGTTGTTATAGCTCAAAGACAAAATAAACTAAAACACGATAAATTGAGATAACGTTGTTCACACCAACTTTGGTTATACTATAGTGTAGAATAATATTTATTATTTTCAATTATAAACATTTTCAATTTTGATTTAATTTAGTACTGATGGTTTTTCGACGCGTGAACATATATCTCAGCCCATGGGAAAAACATGGATTTTTCCAAATCAAAACAGCAAATGGACCTTGTTTGGCTTTGAGACTTATTTATATACATGGCAAAAGCTAAACGAATAGGAAACTGTAGCCTTTTGAAGGGTATCGTAAGTTCTGACGGTATCATTGGAATACGTAGCAACAGGAAGACTTTCCTTTAAACTTTCCAATCAAAATATTCCAAGAATATTTCCGGTGATATTTTTGATGACCAAACATGTACCATCACATAATCGATGTGGATTTAAATCATGCAGAAGAATCATAGATGAATTATGTTATATGGTATGATGGGTGTAATTATGTGATGGCATTCCGTGTATATTTAGAGAATTTAAAATTTCAGTTAGAAAATGTATCACTTTCATTTTCATCAACAACAATATCGATTGATTTAAAAGACATCAAACCGCCTGGAAACAACTGTTCTATCTGGAAGTAAATTTTGTCAACATCATCATATTTGGCTGCAAAAATATCCCGATTATTGAACCAGTTATGATCCAAGTAATTATTCCAGAAAAATACTCTCAATTAATTCGTTTTTTGCATGAATAACAGTGCAGAAATTCTCTGGCAGTTGAATTGCATATTTGGGTGCAGTTCTATTCTATCGTTCCCAATATCTAGCAATTGTTCGGAAAATATTTGTGCTGATGGATCGTTTTATAATTGTACGCGCATGTTATAATTTAATTTAATAATAAATTCACTGTATTTAATAGTTTACTATAATATAACTTAACGTATACATAAGCTACAGTAACGTTTGTCTGGGTCTGCTACTTGTATAAAAAATTAGAAGGAGCTAAATCCGAAAAATAAGTCGAGCACTGAAATAATTGATGCTTTATACAATTCATTAATATTATTTACGGTTTCTTGAGCTGGGTAAGCAGATGGGTTATTTTGATATAAATACTATTTTCTTCTGTAAACTATATTCACTATATATATGGTGCCAATATTCACCAAATTTTATATTCATTTTGAAGGTAATCCATAATATGGATTTCCACGCATTCGATAACTAACCTATTACTCAGTATCTGCTATTAGTTTAGCTATTAGGTGTTTAATCATCAGCATCTATCTGTGAAAATGCGAAGTATCAATGAAAACTGTTATTTTCTACGATTTTGATGTTTTTCCGCAAAAAACTAACGGTATTCCATTTAGTATAATATTACTAAGTAATTCAGTGCATATAGATGGTAATCCTGAATAATAAATCAAAATTGTATTTTAGGTATTACTTTTGTTGCAAAAGTCAATCAAATACTTGTATGTTGATGCCGCTCCGTCATATCACAACTGTCGGTTTTCGTTTTCACGATTTAAACGAGGTTACATTGATGTCAATAACAAAGAACGATCTAGAGGGCTAGAGCTCTCAAAGAACTTTCAAACACAGATACGATGAATCAACTGTTTCCAGATGTTTACATGTAATTGGAAATATTCAAAATGATCGAAAATCGTTAGCATACAAATTGGCTGAGTATGGTGTTTCGAAGATTTTCAACATTGTAGTTTCATTGCTTGCCAGGGAAAAAGAAGAATTTTCTATAGCTAAGTGTGACTGGCATGAAACGTGTATTACTCATGTCTTGTAGTGTATTTACTGCAGACATCTACCGACGTCATTTAAACAAATTAAATGAAGTATTGTTACAGAAGATCTCTTGCATGACGACACTCGGCCACATGTTACAATCCTTCGAAAGAGAAGTTTTGCCTCACCTAGTCCAGTCCATTCACCAGACATAAAACCTTTTGCTTAGCACTTGTTTATATCGACGCAGTATGGCTTGGATCGCATATTGTTTCGAAATTCTGAGAAATTGAGAAAATGGATCAATGATTGGATCGCTACCGAGCCAACTCGTATTTTCGATACGGTATCGCAAAGAGAGATAGGAAAATGTTGTGGAAAAAGATGGAAAATATTTGGATTGGTACATATGGTACCAATATTCCGAGAAAAATTATTTCTAAAAGTCAAGAAATGATCAATATATATGCAAGTTCATAATGTATTAATATCAATAGCAATTCTGAATAAATAATAAATAGTAAATAATAATAAAAAATCTGATAACAATTATGTAAAAAGAATTATATTTTATCACTTCAATCTGCGTCATATTTATAAAATAGCTTATTAAAGTGTTACATTTCACTTCAAACCTTAAGGTCTTTATTAAGGAATCCATTCATTTCTAAACAAAACGGGCTAACAAAGCGAATTCTCTATTATATTATATTGACGAATCATCTACCCTTTAAACGATTCTTTTATTTTCCACCCCATGCTGATATTAGTCGTGTGCCAAAAGGGTAGATCTCCGTTATTATTAGCTTAATTAACACGCCGTTGTTCTAAGCAGCACTGCATTTTTAGCAACAATAATAACCAACAGTGTTCGAAAACAGTGAATGCAAAGACTCTTTCATGGTGTACTTCGCGTACTATCTCATTTATTATTACGAGATCAACCCACATTTTAATCTTTGGCACATGTGTTGTACGACCCTTTCCTCTTAAAATGTACATAAGTACGCCGGGAGTACCCTAGTTTTGTTTTTATCTCCGAAATCTATTCTTCTTGTCGGTACTTTTATACCCCTATAATTTGCGTTTTGATATAGTGAATACATTAAATATTATGAGCTGATGCATTGCCCGGGCTTCGGCGTTATTTTATATTAGACGTGCGATGTTGTCAGATGTACTAAAACGAAATTCTCAAATTGGAAAATATTTACTTTTAGTATTTAACCTAGAAATTAAGGTTGCTAAATATTATTATTTTTGTATATCTCTGATTTTATGTATATTATTGTAAATATTATTGCATAAATACTACGTGAGGACTAAGATTTCCATCGTTATAGACGCTATCTATGACCTATATATAACTTAGTAGGAATTGAAACTTAAGGAAACTACAGTTAACTGATTCAGTATTTATTGCAATTATATTTACAACTAAAATGAATAGAATATTTCACATCCTCTGTTACAACGTTCTTAAAATAAAGGGGTATTTAGGTAAAACTTAAAAAGGCCAACAAATATTCGTAAAATTTTTTATATCAGTTTATCTACATCTTGTGCATATACATCTGCTGCAATAGTATTTTACAACAGTTTTTTTATCACCCAAAATTCCCTTGCAATATGACATCACTACATAGTATAAAACAAAGTCGCCTTTTCTGTCCCTATATCCCTATGTGCGCTTAAATCTTTAAAACTACGCAACGGATTTTGATGCGGTTTTTTTCAATAGATAGAGTGATTCAAGAGGAAGGTTTATATGTATAATACATACATAATATACTAGGGCAACATTGCTAATTTTAGAGGTTTCTAACGTGATGTCGTAAATTAACCTATTTTTTTAGGCTTATTTAGCAATTAGCAAAAACGCTGCCTAACCCTACGAGTTAGATCAAATTAATGTACTACAGTATTGTACACCATAAAAAGGTCTACAAAAAAGTCCGCGATGGTATATGTTTATCTTTTAGGGATAACCCACATTAACCATTTTTATTGTTTACTTTTTACGTGAGAAAATAGCTTATTTACGAAACTATTTTAAGCAATACGGCATTAATCCTTATCGAATTAAGTACCTTAAATACAGTGTGCAATTAATATATATCAATATGGTTCCTTACAGCATGTAAATTAAACAAATATTTTCGGAGATATTACAAATTTAAAATTTGCGTTTAAAAATGTGTAATATAATAAAAATTGTATGAATTTAGATATTCCAAAGATAGCAGGAAATCTTCATAGTAAGTATAGGGGAAGAGGAATTGTTTTACTCCAAATTTAATGCGTGCAGGCCAAGGGCAGTAATGAATGAACCAAAAATACTGGATCGATTTTAATCATGTTTTCATTGAGTGACATAGGCATATATATTTTATGCCCGTGCAAAGTCGGAGCGGGCCGCTATGTTTTTATATACAACGTTCATATTTTTTCTGTAGTGTATTTAATTTAGTATCAGCATTGCACCCGTGCGAAGCCGGGGTGGGTCGCTAGTCGATTATATATCTCAAACATTGTAAAAATTAGATATTTAAAAATAAATCATAGAGTTTTACTAATTACAATTTATACTTACAATAATATTAAATAACTGAGATATGAATACTAAAGTTTTTCTTTTCTTTCCTGAACTTGTGTGTCATATTAACTGACTCTTTGTTGTAACCAAACTTTCTATAGATATTTTCAATAAACCCTACTTTGTGTGTACTATACTTGAGCATTACTGTGAATAAACAATCCAATATGAAGACTAAGTATTTTTATTATGTAGTAGTATACACCAGAAACAGAAATTTGATATATCGATGAATGATGCGGCTTTGGTCATTGTTAATCTTAGGGATCAGCATTCCAAACATCACAGAAATTAGTGAAAGTTATTTAAATAAATTGTTTTCATTGTAGGCCTGTGAAAGAAGTATCAACAAATAAATCTGCGTGCCTTTATATTATACCTTAATAGCAATAATATAATCATATAATATGATTTTGAATCTATACCGCAGCAGACACTTCTGCAATTACAGTCATATTGAATTTGTACAATTAGATACTTTTATTACAGCAATCTTAACTGTTCTTATTTACTGAAATAATGTAATTAAAAGTCATTCAACATGTTAATATTGCCTGTGGGTACGTTTTAACAATTTAGAACTAGAAATTTTGTCACATTTGACAAAAATGAATAATTATACAAGCAGAATATCGAAAATTCGAATGCAATATAACATTCTTGTCTAGTACAAAATTCTATAAAACTTAAAAAAAATAATTAATTAATGGAAAAACAATTATTTTTATTAAATAACACGTTGATTGATTAAATTATATAACACGTCTTATTCACCAAACATAATTTAGTACGAATAAAATTTATTTTAGTCTAAACAATATAGCAATTTTGATTTCCAAGAATGTAATATAATTTGTATTTTCTGGTTTGTTAAATATTGAACAAAATAAAACAAAAGATCTCGTTTGTTCTTTGAGTTTTTAGCGAGAGAACGCAAAATTGATAACAACTTCGTATTAACCAGACACTGTTTATTTCTGGGTCATATCAAAAGATATGGATTTCTTTTCAACGCCGAAAGAAAGAAACATGTTGCCTCAAAAGTCGTAGATAGTCGATGGAAAGTACATTAAATAAAGTACGTTATATTGTCAGTTTAAACTTATTTGTATACCTTATACTATTTATTGTAATAAAATATTTAAAATATTGAAACAGTGCAAATAAAGATATTGAAATACAATAATATCCTGAGGTTCAGATTTATTGCACACGTTGGCAACATCTAAAACCACTCAAATCACAATTCGAAAAAAAAACCGTTCCCGCTAGTGCTCCGTCTCGACCCGTCACGGCCATGGGGTGGTTCTACTAGTTGCACCGGAGGGGTGCGTGCCGTCGGGGGGTGAGTGGAGCTTCGACGGCAGCTGCCGACACCTGGAGGATATCTACGCCCCGCTGACCCCTCGATACGGATTGCGGCTCGGGCCGCGTTATAGAGGAGAATCGACCCACCAACAACAATCGCATCGGCGTTGTTAAACCCGAAAACTAAATACGAAATTTGTTGGCTACCGAAAATGTTATTCCGTCAGTCGATGGAACCAGTTTACGAAATGTGTTAAAGTCGTTCGTTTTAATTAAGCATGAACGAAGCGTAGAGTGAAATGAGCTCATTTGCGTTTATAATGTAAATAGGGACAATTTTAAAAGATATACTGGACTCATTAGGCTTTTTGATGCTATACCCGTTGTCAATATTCCGATATTATTTTTGGTATTTCATTTATTATTCTTCTATTTCGAACGCAAATGAAATACGTATGTGTAGAAAATTACTATAAGCTAGCTATAAGGACTATTAAGTTTGATGTGAAGTTTAATTATTACATTATATTAGGTACTGGAATATTATTTTTTATAAATATATAGCTTATTTAAATAAGAGCTGATATATTCTTTAGAGAAGGGACTAATTCCACGTCCTGAAGTCTTCTTGTATTTTATTCAATCCATACGTAAATCGGTTTCTCCAAGTTGTCACGAAAACTCGCAACAGTCTCAATCCTAAAAATGGTCCTGGAATTCACTATAGTCCACCTAATTTATTGAAAGAACTGTCATTAAAATCAGTCATCATATAGCAATCATAACATACTTAGTCAATGTCGTTAAATATCTAACCAGCCGGCAGAATAAATTGGATTTTGCCAGACTCTCCGAATTATATTTTGCTGCGATATCCAGTTTATTTGAAAAACTATTGCGATTAATACGTATTAATATAAAGAGTAACAACAGTTATTAAAAATGTATTTGAAGAAAAGAAATACCGCCTTGCAATATTCCTCGTCTCTCAAACAATTGAGCGGATATAGCCTTTGGAACGAATAACCATCAAACCGACTAGTAGTCCAATGTTGTCAAAACAAAATATCGATTAATTAGCAATAATTCTCGCTACTTCACCCACGTAGAACTACACAATGACCTCCAATTCAAATAGATCTACGAAGTTATTTAAGATTTCGCCTCGAAACATTAATGAAGGTTACTAAATCACAACATGGAACTAATAGAGCTACCGGAAAATGAGCCGGATATGAAAATATTAAATCTAACTCTTAAATTTAGCCTATATGAGCTGTGTGTATTTTGCTTTGCAACTGATGCTGATACTTGTAGGTCTTAATTGACAATTTTATTCAGTACATTATATAAAATACAATGTAAGTAGATTGAGAAACAAGATATAAAACAGAGTAAAAGGGAATTAATACAATAGCAGATATAAGATCCTAAATAAGAATATGAAATATATATGAAGGTTAAAAAAGATAAAGGTAGTTTCAGTAATAAAACTAAATAATTAATCTAAAATAACTTGGATTAAATAGCATTGTGAGAAATATATTTCATGCAGATAAACGAAAAGTGAAAACATTTTTATAAATATATTAATCCGATTTCATTAGATAAATAAAATATTTTTATGATTGTTGATTGATTATTGTTACCACACCATTTAAAAATATGCTTCTTACTACATATGTAACGCAGATCGATCACCTTTAGTTTTTGATTTTAATACTACATAATTTAAGGAATTTGATTAAATTTGAGCATATATAAATTAAAATTTACTTAAGTAAGTAAGTAAAAGTATATTGTAACTCAGTTATAATAAGATTAAGCAGCATATAATAAGCACATGACGCCATTCAGAATATTCGTTACTGTTATAACATTACAAATTAACATTACAATTTTTTAATTATCAAAAGTAAATCTTCACACCACAAGGTTCAGTTCCACAAGGCAGTCTACTGAGTCGGATACTAGATTCCTTATATACAGCTGATCTACTGACCGCAAAAACTACTACCCTAACAATATACGCAGACGACACAGCAGTTTTCAGAAGAAGATCGAATAGCAGCATCGAAGAGCCTCCAAATAGACCTAAATAAAATACAACTGTATCTGAAGACATGGCATATTAAAGGAAATTGAACATCTACTCATGTAACTTTTACTGTGCGAAGAACAACATGCCCCAGACATTTATTTCCCATGCAGATAATGCTAAATATTTTGGCAGGAATGCCAATGGAGCTTAAAGTAAATCATATATATGTTATTCGGACGTAAATCCAGGTTCATCATCAAGATAACAAAGCTTAATGTACGAATCGGCACTTAAACCTATTTGGTCATATGGAATCCAACTATAGAGTATTGCTAACAGTTGCGAAACAAAGTATTGTGTTCCATAGATCTTTTAAGAATCTATAAGGAGTGCAATTCCCATTGTTTGTAATTATTTCGGAGTGATAGGAGGGACAGGCTAGTAAAGTGCGTAGATTGAAACATTTACCGCTATCCGATCTGATTAATGGACATATATATGTTATATACTTTAAAGTAAGATTTGAAATAAGATATTTTACATACGGAATTATTTAATATAATTTTCTACATATGTATATATAGTTATCATAAGATATATAAAATACTTATAATTAGTGTCGGGAACTTGAGTTCGACTATCGACTGTTTAGTAGTTAACTACTTTCTACTATCGACTGTTTCAATCGACTCATTTAACTACTTTTTACCAGTGTTTTCAGACGCTATTTTCGGTCCGACTGATTTTGTGACTATTAACTATCGACTGTTTCAGTCCTGTACCTTTAGTTATTGTTTTTGGTTCTACTAGTTTCATTCGACTGATTTTTGACGTTATGGCTCTGTCGTCATAGCCGTGACCTTGAAAAAAATGTACCCAATATACTTACATAAATTTATATGTAATATATGCAGTTTTATGATTTTTTAGAATTTTCTTGTAAATAGCAATATATTATATATTAATATTACAGCATTTTGGTACGATATTTTTCAATATTGTTAATGTAATAGGGTAAAAAGATTAAAATTGGGAATAATAAATAGTAAAATATTTTGACTGTTTTTATGGCAATAATAGGTAATATTTCCATTACTTTCTCAATTTTTGTTACAAAATATTTCCGTTCAATAATAAATGAAGCATTTATATTATTTCATTCAGATAATTTTTAATTATGTCATGGATTAATTTTTTTATGATTAGCTATATGTTTAATTTTTATATAGTATTTATGGTTATTGTATATCTTTAGTTTTTAGGTTTGGTTTAAGTTCTATTGTATATTTCTATGTCTATATTTTATGTAGTATATTATTTAAAAATAGCAATTAACACATTAAAATACAATAAAACATTTGGGGGTATTATTCCATTACATATAAAAATTTCATTCCTTTTTACAGATCCCCAGATCAATGAAATATAAAAGTAATTCTACGTCGTTTAAAATTAAATTATAAATTGCATGTTCAGTATTATAATAGTAGTATTCAGTAATTATTTTTCCCTTTGCTTTTTTAAGGTCAGTTCGTGTAGTTGAAGTTTATACATAGGATTCGTACATCTTCGTCTGACATCACGAATTGAAAAAACCAGTCGAACCGTAGTAAGTACTATTTTCAGTCGCTAGTTTTTTCACTATCGAGTGTTTCGACTGTTTTGTAACTATCGACTGTATCGACTGTTTTCAGTCGATAGTTCTTAACGCTACTTATAACCCTTTGGGCATGTTGTTGAGTCACTAACGGTAATGATAAAAAAAGTTTCATGCCAAACATTCCATGCCATATAAAAATATACAATAAAAAAATAAATCATATAAACCTACATTGGTCTTGGCAAAACAGTATTTGAAAAGAAGCGAAATCTTCAGTCAAATCAAAAAACCAGATACTACCCAATGCCAATGAACAATAAAGATACTGTATCGGCGTAATCAATTCAATTTATAATTCATTAAGAATCTGCGGAGGTAAATCAACTCCCGAGTAGGTAGTTCGTATTTTATCCAAGAATCGGTAATGTTCCGCTTCCTCCTTCGTTCCCGAAATTGTAATAAAAGGCCGTAAACTTTAATGGCTATTATATCTGGTACTTACATCATACGGCGGCGGGCTGGGGCCGCTCAATATGGTCGTATTATTCATTAAGCTCCTCGCATATTCTTTGTAAAATAAATTTTTGAAACAATTTTTCGAATCGATTTACCGTTAAAAGTTATTTAGGTGGAATTTTTTTGCATGCTTTGGTAATTTAAAAATTGTCCAGTGCTTACCATAAAAGCTCTGTTATCGGGCGTGGAAGTTATAATTTGATTTAAATTAAATTTTTCCCGAAGAAGTCGTAAAACGCGACGCGAACAAGACCGCCGATATACAATAAGTTTACCAGGTGATCCAAATAATTATATTGAGACATTATTACGTATTTTAGACTAAATTGAATTCACTTTTCATTTCGACCATAACCTTTACATTATTTCAAAGTTAGGCAGGGTAGAAAAAAGTTTTACCGTACAAACAGTTTACTGTAATTAAAACTTATTTTATTATTATATAAGATATATTTATGGATATTTAAGTATTTCATAAACGCATTTATTGCATTTAAGTTATACGAGGGGGAATCAAATATAAACGGTAAACATTTATAATTTTTAAATGTAGTCACTTTCGTGCTCTACACATATTTGTCACCGATTTGGAAGCTTGAATATTCCTTCTTCAGAAAAAGTTTCAGGGCTGCCATCAAATATTTAACCTCCAAGTGATTGTTTCAAGGGCACAAACAAAAAATAATCTCAAGGTGACAAGTCAGGGCTATAAGGAGGGAGCTCGAGGGTTTCTAGATGCATTTGTTTCAATGTATTCCTTGTCAAAGCTACACTGTGTTCTTTGAAAGCCAAGTTGAATTGTGTTGATTTATTGAACACTTATATTGTTACTTGCCTGTTTCCGTGTGGCTTCTTCACTATTGTTTCCGAGCTATAATTGCAGTATTATCAGCAAACGTAACCATCGTAATATTGTCCATTTGTGGTATACCACAAGTTTAGAGTAGATAAAGCATTGGCCCCAGTACAGTTCCTTGTGGTACACCTGCTATAGCTTCTTTCATTGTAGAGTAAGCTTCTTCTTGTTTAACTCTAAGCATTCTGGCTGTAATGTACGATTTTAGTAGTTCGATCTGTTGTTCTGGTAACATTTTCTATAGTTTATGAACAAGGCCTTCATGCCAAACCTTATCGAGGGCTCGTGCTACACCTAAGAATATAGCTGAGGATACTTTCGTAGGCTTTTTCGATAATAAAATATGAATCCTAATGACAGTGCTTTGGTATGAAAATACTTACAGCAGAGTCCAATTCAATATTACATAAGATCTATTACAAAATACTCAAATGTAATCTATTTCATAATCCTATTATTTTCGTTAAATTTTATCTTAGAGACTTATTTCGATCAACTTTATTTCCGGAGCCATCCGGTACAATCCAGTTTGAATACAGGCATCTAATAATTTTTCCTTGTCAGTTTTCTACACTGTTACTATGACTTATGCTAGAATTATTTTCATGTGAAATATATAATTATTATTCCATTATTGCGTGAAATATGTGATTTTAAATATAAATATGTCCCAAACATATTTTTAACATGAAGTGTTTTAATTTTTTTTAGCCATTAAAATTATCGGAATTCTCCATATCGTATGCGTGCTGCGCAAAAATGTTAAATAAACAATTTCTTCAAGATTTTGGAACTAATAAGCGCGTGCTTAAGTTTCATAAAATTTATTGCGGTCGAACGTTGCTCGCACGGGTTCAAGAAGTTAAATATTATATTAAGTATCGATTTTTAATAAATTATAATAAAATAATGAGGTCTGAACACGACAAGTTCTACTACTTTATAAATCCTTCGTACACTTCATCCAGAGCCGAACAATTAACACGAAAATGGAATTTTATACATCGATCCAATATATAGTGTTATGAAGATCATATATTAGGTGTGGTATTTAATAATGAAGATTTTCTAATAGATAATACGTTATATTATTGCGTTTGTAGCATTTACACTACCAAAAGAATATGCTGCCAATAGATCATTGCTGTAGTCCAAATAAATAGCAAATATCTATAATTAGGTATAAATATAGAATAGTTTGAAATAAACTTAATGACATTTATAAAAGTTCTTAACTCTATAAAAACTCTTAATCCAATTACGACCTACATTTTTAATAGAATTACGATAGAACATGTTTTTTATTTCAAATAAATTTATCTGGAATTGTGCTAATATAACATGAGACCTCTTATTTGATGAGTTCCATTAATCCAGATCCCGCCGCCCCAATTTTACAAAATTTTAATCGAAATCTTAATAATATAAATATTTTAGGATTTGGAATAAAATTATTTTGTTTAAAACATTACAATATACTCTATTAATGGACACTTTTTTACAATTTTGATGATAATATTGATTAATTAAACACTGACGATTGAATATTTCCATTTGAATACTAAAATAAATATATTTCTTGACCACTCTACAGGCTACTATCGGCAGGTTTGCTCAATTAGAACATACTACTAGTTCATCTTAGATGTATGCAACCCGTAGTCTATATTATAATGTCTTATGCACATTATATATCTTAAATATCTTTTATTTTATACTAATTTTTATTTACAAGTTTTGTTTTCATTGTTAATTTATATGAGTATTTAATTAGATAAATAAGTTTGTATTTTTATTAGGACGAAGATCTTTTAAATCTTTTAGAGCATTCTTATTAAGATTCTTAAGAATAGTTAAAAGAGTTCTGAGAAGAGAAAAGAGTTCTGAGTTAAAAGTAAACTAACTAAATGACAGAAATGTGGAAGCAATATATCAAGTTACTGGACAAAGTGCGAGAACTCAGAAAACTGAAGCGAGCCAAACCACACGAACTTGTTTAGTGTGTAAGTGTTACTCTTCACTTAACATTAAGTAGTCTAATTTAATTTTAATGTGGGAAACACATACTGATCTATTTATCCCGCATTTGTCTCGCTGGTGACTTTGATGCAAGTGCAACAATACAATTGTAATAAAATGATTTATAAAGTAATGTTAGTAATATAAGATATAAAAAAGTTAAATACGTTCTGATCAAAATTTTTAGTTCTATATCTATAATATTATAGATAAAATTGGATGGGGGATGAACCCTTTAGGACATTTAGTCACAACTCTATAAATTCGATCAGAAATCACTAAAAGGAATATTTGTATTCGATGAATGAATATTCATGAATTAGAATATTCGGTACGAATTAGTTACGAAAATGTCTGGTTAGATATAGCATAAACAGTAAATATTATAAATACCAATTGTTAATACAACAGATTTAATAGTAAAATATCTTTATTGTTATTATTAATTTATAGTGTTACCCTTTTAGCAAGTAGTAACAGGTGGGGCAAAAGTCGCGCTACTATTTTAATTGCACGCCATTTTGGTTATGTTAAACGTCGCATAACCAAGATGGTACAGCTCAGTTTCGCTTTAACCATTGTATTGTCTAGACGTATACTAGATGATTACGGATAAATATACGCCACCAGGACGAGCAAAAATAGTGACAACTTTATTGAAAATAATCGTTCCATTATTGCCACTCAGCGGAAATTGCGTAAAAAATATCCTAATCGTCCAGTGTGAATTTTCGATAGTAAGGTACGACAGCAGACAGGCCTCGTTCTAGAAGACAACGGACGTCTTGAAACGCTTAAAATGTGGCTCTGGTGCGCGATAGTGTTGCGAAATCTCCAGAAATATCAATTCGGAGACGTGGTTCCCAGTTACACATTCCTAAACACAGTTTAAAGCGAATTTTCAAAACTGATTTGAAAATGTTCCCGTACAAAATTCAATTAGTTAAAAAATTCTTAACGAGAGATCCTGATCAAAGAGTTGAGTACAGTAATACAATCCTAAAGTTCTCTGATGAAATTAAAAAATTTTCGTCTAAATGGATAATGAGCGATGAAGCCCATTTTATTCTCAGTGGCCACGTTAATAAATAGAACAGTCGGTTTTGGGAAACCCAAAATCCTCAATTAATTCATGAAACATCATTGAACCCACTAAAAACAACTGTATGGTATAGTATTCATGCTGAAACATCATTGGTCCTTATTTTTTTCAAAATGACCAAGGTGTTGCAGGTACTCTTACTGCGGTACCAAGACATGAACAAATCAACAAAAACTGAATGACGTTTTTCCACAAAGACTAATATAGCGAATCGACGATTTAGCATGCCCAGCCAGATCTCCGGATTTAACAGCACCAGAATTTTTCTTATGGGGTTTTTTAAAATCAAAAGTTCATGTGGGTAAGCCCCAAACTATTCAACTTCTTAAAGACAATATTCGTCACGAAATTGAAGAAATTCAGCCTCCGATATTACAGGATGTCATAAAAAATGCCTTAAAAAGAGCCGAAAGTTTTATAGCGAATAGCGGTCACCATTTAGCCCTTATAATTTTTCAATCATAATGAAAAAAAATGTACAGATGATATAAACTTTCTGTGCCTTTTAAACTTTTGCCCCATATTGTATATACGTAAAACATAGAATACATTAATAAGTATATTAAATAATCACCCTAATAACCATTTTAATAACTTCCATCAGCAATAGTACAACTAATCAGTAATCAAATTCACTTCTTCTGTATAGAGTGCTGTTGCATATTTTATTTTGATTCATTCAATGTGTTTTATGAGCTATTCCATCTATTCCTATTACACCCAACATATATATTTAAATATTACTTGTTTACATCACAACCAAAGTAAAATAATTTTACGGTTTCTAATTTATCAGCCCTTGATAAAGGTCCGAGAAGAAATATTTATCAATTAATAACTGATGTTAATGCTTCGGAATAGAAGATTCAATATATTTAGACGCAAATTTATAAATTCGGCCAGACGTCACTAAAAAGCTCACGACGGGCACCAGCTCCGGTTTGTCCGGCTTCCGAATGATTGACCGGCACCATAAAAAAACATTAAGCGGTCCACCCGGTCTTAAGTACAATTTCCAGAATGCATTACAATTTTTATACCGCTTAATTATCATTAATCCCCAGCCGAGTCATTTTCTTATTGTTAATTTGGCTAATTATAACGTACGGCCCGGGTCAAGTACCTCGGCTTTGGCGCACGCTGCCATCGCTAACTGGCCTGTCATGGTCGGAGCGCGACCACGCCTCTACCCAGACGCCGAAATCTACGCTCTGGCCGCCGATACACGTGTCCTCTGCCTCTGTTATTTCGGGAGATTTAAAGGGTACCTTATAGGAAAATAAATATAGGCAAATAGGCACGCGGTTCGCATACGGAATGAGGGGCACCCGACCGACGACGGTACCTCGCGCCCGACGTCGTTTAATCTAGAGCTGGGGCCTGGGCCCGTTTGATTTTATTCGTTCTCGTTTATTTGCGGTGATCAGGCGAAATATAGATCTAATCTTATCCCGCTGATTTTTATCCGTTTTCCCACTCTTCTTTTTCTTGATTTAATGGCCAGTTTTATTGAAGTATTTGGCTGAAAGGTAATTTAGGTCGGTCGTCTTTTTAATTAAACAAGAAGAAAATCTTATCTATATTGTTTCATATACATAGAAGTTGCGATTTTAGTTAGGAATATTATTTCGAGGTATTAGGAAATAATTTTTGAATTTATTGGAAACAATTTATAATATATAATAATCAAAATCGTCTGTTTGAAAAAATGGCGTTACTGTGGCTAAATAATGATGTTGGTTTGACAACGATCCAGTCAGTGATTCATTTTCGCATTTCGTCAGCAATTTGAAAGGGTATACCAGAGAAAACAAGCTGCATCGATTCAAGTAAGCGGCAATCAAGAGGCGCTATGATTGGCGAGCATAATGGGTGCGGCTAAATTTCCTTATGGAGTAGCAATAGAGCATCCTTCACCATTTTTGAAACGTGCGTTTTTTACTGGTTATTCGTCGTTAAATCTATAGATTCATAATTCAATAATCTGTAAACATCTGCAAGTTACATTCTTTACGTTACATATTTTGGTAGTTCGTAGTAGATACACCTTGTGCTACTCATCTAAAATGATATTTAATATTTATGGCATCAACGTGGATAGCTATCCTGTAACACATGACTTTTTGTGCGTACAATTCTCATAGCCAATCCACTATTTAATATCATGTTACAAGAAAATACAGAAAGACCTTCCTTATGGCCTGACAACCAGTGATGAGTGTGGTAGCCAATTTCGGAGTCGTTTTGTAACTCATATAAAGGTCTGAAAACAATTTATTCAACAAACGCTAAGGTGTCTTAAAGTGATTTGGTTGTTTATACCGGATTTTCGTCCAATTAGTCTTACAATTTATTTGGTTTGAACTTTTTCGAACCTCACGGTCTTTCTTTACCAATGAAAACTAAATCACCATTTTTAGCATCACCACAAGCTTCAAAAGGCATTTAATGCACTCTAATTCATCAGCATTAAACGTGACTGACGCTGTTTGACGAAATGGAGATATATATCAATAGTTATTTTATTAAAGTTTATAACAAATATTTTATTTTTATTGTTTTAGCTGTAAGTAATAGGTTAATTGAAAAGTCCCCAGCCTGACACAAGGTTAGCGTTACTAGAATTAAATCCATATGTTTTTTAGTTAGCCCTAACACTCAAAAGATGCATGTATAAATTTGACAGCTATCGGTTCATTAGTTTGTGAATTATCGAATTTTGAGTGAAGCAACTTTTGTTATTGTAAAAAAATGGATAAAAAGGAATTTCGTGTATTGATAAAAAATTGCTTTTTGAAGGGAATAAATACAGTTGAAGCAAAAACTTGTCTGGATGCCTTGTTTCCAGATACTGCCCCAGGAAAATCAACCATCAAGGATTGGCATGCTAAGTTTAGACGTGGTGAAATAAGCACCGAAGACGGTGAACGCAGTGGACGCCCAAAAGAGGTTGTTACCGACGAAGACATTTAAAAAATCCACAAAATGATTTTGAATGACTGTAAATTGAAACTGAATGAAACAACAGACACTCTAAAGATATCAACTGAACGCGTACATCACATCCTTTACGAATATTTGGATATGAGAAAGCTCTATGCAAAGTGGGTGACGCGCGAGCTCACTTTTGATCAAAAACAACAACGTGTTGATGATTCGGAGCAGTGTTTGAAGATGATCAAGCGTAATAGACCCGCGTTTTTGCATCAATATGTCACAATGGGTGAAACATGATTCCATTATTTCACTTCGAAGTCCAGCCGACAGTCATCCGATTGGAGTGCACATGATGAACCCGCTCGAAAGCGTGAGAAAACGCAACAGTCAGCTGGCAAGGTTATGGTGTCTGTATTTTTGGATGCGCATGGAATAGTTTTCATTGACTAACTCGACAAAAGAAGGACCATCAACAGTGACAATTACATAGCGTTATTGGACCATTTGAACGAGATCGCCGAAAAACGGCCGCATTTGAAGGAAGTGCTGCTTCACCAAGACAATGCACCGTGCCAAAAATCCATTAATTGGACTTCGAATTGCTCTCTCATCCGCCGTATTCTTCAGATCTGGCCCCTAGCGACAATTACCTGTTCTCAGATCTTAAAAGAATGCTCGCTAGGAAGTAATTTTCGTGTAATGAAGAGGTGATCGCCGAAACTGTGGCCTATTTTGAAGCGAAGGACAAATCGTACTGCAAAAATTGTTGTACAATTGTTCGGTTGTCTTGTTGTGTACATTTAGTTGAATTCGTTTGTTCATTTCTTCAGCAAGTCCTTCCCAGTATGTTCTCTTGTTTGTTAACGTTGGGTATCTTTCTATTCTTATTATATTTTCGCTCAACTTCAGAATAACCGGCGTATGATCTGAACTTAGCTCACCATTTTGTTTGACTTTTATATAGTTCGACGTTATGTTTCTTACTATGAAGAAATCTAACAGGTCTGGGTTTTCTCTTGATCAGTCGGCCAATAAGTTGGTTTTCCTGTTGACATGTAACTACATCTTAGTTCAGCAGCTGCTTTATGCAGTTCATTGCCTTTAGTTGTTATCATTCTGGATCCCCATCTTTATTATTTTTTTGTATTAATATCACCTCCAATTATAAATTTTTCTCCCAGGTTACTTAGGACATTCAAATAACTTTTCTTTTTTGGATTGTTTCTTGGAGGATAATAAATTGTGGCTGTTATAACCCTGTTTCTGCTTGATTTAACTGTTATTGCTGTTACCTCATTTTTTGCTGTACTGAGCCCGGGTTGCTACAGAATTTAAAAGTATTTAATAAACATGTTCTTGGCAAACACAATCATAAATGAACAGATACATCCTTTGGTACCCTCGATAAAACTAAGCCACTTGGGAACCAGAAAACATTTTTATCGAAACCAATCTAGCCGTTATACATTAAGATCAAGGGGATGAAACCAGAAGCATCTAAAGCGAAAGGTATGCGCATTATCGGGCAAAATCGGGTTTTACTATTGATCTCGACCAAATTCTTACCGATTCTCTAGCATGTGATCGAACCGATTTGTTAACCCTTCGCCACCGAAAACCACCCCGGTCGACAATTCAGAATCCAGCGCGTTTCTATGAAACCGTGACAGTAATAACGGCTTATCGTTATCATTAATCGAAGCGAACTCTAATTAGAACGGTATTACCGCATTTTTCCGACGCGGGACTATGTGAACAATTCTGTCCCTTTTTGTGTCGACCAGCGGCAGAAATCCTATAACGCTTGGTTTCTCGCATTACAAAGAGAGAGCATCAGAAATGTCCGATCTTATCTGGCTACTGAAATTTTATTTCCCACAAAGGGCCGGGGGTAACGCGTTTCGAATCAAATTTTAGTTACAGTCAGTCAAGTTGATGGGCGAGATCGTCCGACTTTTGTAATATTTCATAGACCTGCTACCTCCGAGCTAATTTTTAGGAGGCAAATATTTTTTTTGTTAATTTTCGGAATACGGAACGTCAAGAGAATGTCGCTTTGATGTCGCAGAGGCAGATACGTATCGATTTCAGAAAATTAACCGGTAGTAACTTAAAAAAAGGGCGTTCTCTCACCTTTTTTCCGTAGTTAACTTTAGATAATTCACAATTTCATTAGTATATTACGTGCTTGCATATATTTTGATCATATTTTAAATATATAAATAATTCATTGATCCATTTCTTCACTTTTTGTTCAATTCAAGACCATGTGCCAATCAAGCTACGCAGCATCGAGAACTGAGCAGAAATAGTAATCAGAAGGAGCTATGCCTGGTGAATATGGTGAATGCGGTACGACTTTTCATTAAGGCTTTAACATACATGCAAATCCTGCAAAATGTGGTCGAGCGATGTCATGTAAGAGGACGACATTGAGTCTGTTACTCATTACCACTGCCTTCTTTGCAACAATACGTCATTCAAACTGTTCAATTGCGTGGATAGACATCTGGAGTAACATTTGTATTAGCAACTCCTAACACACCAGTTCCTGCTGATTGCTTAATATGTATAGCAAACTTTTATAGTCATTAATATTCTGCTTTGGCGTCGATTTGGATTTTTCTCCCGAAATAACCTATGGTATTGTCGTATATGAACCACATTTATTCTCCAAATCCAGTCACGATATGCTATAGAAAATGTCTTTGTCTTTTTTTCTGGCAAGCTATAAAACCCCATTATTGAAATGGTTAGAAACAGAATTTTTAGACATTTCGGGTGGTAGCCACTTTTCATCCTTTATTATCACTCCTGTCAATTATACATATCTATAGACAATTTATTCAAAAACTACTAAGCTGTATTAAAGTTCTTTAATAGGTCTTGAAATTCCCCATTTTCAAACTTATTTGGTCCTCCTTGTCTTCATTGTCATTAAAATCACTACTTTTAAATCAATGGGGGCAAAACCTACACTACTGTTCTAACGGATATGACGCTACAGCATTGCCATAAGTTCTAAATGGGTTTGGTCAGCTTAAACGCTAGATTTGTTCAAATCAAACAACTAAAATAATGAATGTCAAAAATACAATTTTGAGCATCGATACGCACTATTTAGTTTATTAAACTGAGTTTAACAGGTAGGTTAGATTGTTCAACTTCGCATCAATATATATCATTGTCGGCTTGGTTAGCGCAGTGGTAATAGGACGGTCCACCTACTGTTGCGATGGTCGCGGGTTGGAATCCTGCCGGGGCATGGTCGTAAACTTATGTTTGTGATTCTTTAATATTTGAGATTGTCCTAAGCAAAAGTGTAAAATCCGACAAGGAATATGATCTCAGTCACGCCAGTAGCCAGGCTGGGTAAGACTGGATTTCTAAGTTGGTCACTCGTCAGTCAGTAGGCTTAATACTGAGGATCGTAGTTCGGTGCCCACACTAAACTGTAGGTCCATTTCAAATAAACCCTCGTTGGTAAAAAGGAGACTTTAAAATATAAAATACATCATCTTCCACTAATATTTTGAGGTTTGAGAAAGCCAAAAGTCTGAAAGAACAAAATTTGAGGAATAACCTGGATGCTGAATCAATTCTAATTTTAATTAAGAATTATATACGATTTTTTACAAAAATTACAATAGCAATTTGTGTTTATTAATTTTAATAGTTTGGAGGCAACCTACAAATAACATTCTTGTTACACCTCAAAAATTGAAGATAACGTTTTGGTCTCCGGTTTCGCAGCTAAAGAGCAGGTTCACACCATTTCTCAGCCTCATGTATTGATTCAAGGCCATAGCCGTAGTCCATAGTAATAAAAACACAGTAAAAATCCTTTAATAACCATTATAATTCTTTGTTAAATATTCTATGATTATTCTCTGGTTTGTTAGGATGGACAAACATTAAGAAAAGCTCCAATAATTATGAAAGTTAGAATTATGAATTAATAATAATTATTAATTATATTATTAATAATAGTGCTACTATTAATCTGCTATATCATTTAATAATTAAAAAAACTATTAACGTCTATTTGTACCTGGTGTATTAGGTAACTTCAATATACCATAAACCATTTTAAATGAATTTACATTTAACTTGGAAGCTGTCGGTTCTTTGATACTTTCTAAAATATCTCTACCGTTTGAATTCTCGACTTTATGGGACGATATTTTAATGACCACCGAAGGTGACTCTTCTCGTAAAGCAATATGTGGTCCTAACATTTTACAGTAGGTGTATACCTTGGGAATTAATGTCAACGACGATATTATTCTTTAATTAAAAGATAACATCAAGTCAGAAACTACACCTATATAATGTCATTTTATTTTTTAAAAGCCATATTTCATAAAATATATTTTTCATGATAAAATATCAAGTTGGCAAGAATTTTTTGTTTTTTTTTTAAATAGTTTCAGGAGCTTATTATTTGATTATTGCACATTAAATAGTGATTGTATTTTAATTGATCTCATGTTCTGATAAGAATTTGATGAGTTTCACATAAAAATAAAACATAGTGATGATGAAAATAAATAATAGTCAAGCTAAGATCACAAATTGAGTTACTATGTAGTTTAAAAATTTGAAAACACCCTATTTCTAAATCATTCTAAAATCTGTTATGATTATTATAAACTTATGTTATGATTATATGTTTATAAAGGTAACTACATTGATTTTATATTAAATATAGTCTAAACTATTAAATATAGGTCGACAGTCTGAAATACTATAAGTTTGGAGATTAGTTTATTTAACCTATTTGTGCTTTGAGACATTCATGCAATACAATAGTTCATAAACTAATAAAATACCAAAATGGAAACAGATTTTCCTTGAACAGCCGTGTAACATTACAATGTCAATAACTCAAATTAAAGGATGAAGTATTCTAGCTATTTAATCACACGATATCAACAAAATCATCAATATGAAATTTTTAAAGCTTAAATAAAGATAGAGAATATAAAATTTAATTTATTTTCTATTACTGCTTCAAAATATATAAGGAATCTACGTTATAGATAATTTTGTATATATTTAGGATATACAAGCTACACGCTACTGTGCCAAAAATATGAGTATACAAGTGAATATTGTATATATTTCAGACATACAGAGAGTATTTAAAAAATTCATCTAAAAAAAATGCGAAAGAAAATCATTAGTATATCCTAATGAACAAAATAGAGTTATCGATGTTGTCACAAAGTTGAACTACGAGAAACCAAGGCATAAAACATAGAGATTGATGTGATCTTTCAGTTAATAATACTAATACTACAAATAATTTATAAAGTTTTACGAAATGAAAAGTTTATAGTTGAAAAGTTTTAAGTTATCTCAGAAAAAATTGGATATAATGTGATCATAATTAGTAACTATAATTATAGGGTTTCATATCTTTAATTTTCCAAATGTCATTTGTGATTTTTCATGTCGTCCGTGTAACAGAAAACAGACAGATGATCATCGGACGACAAACTTCAATATGTGCAATGGTACTGACGCTATCTTAAGCGTAAATCTGGTCATCGTTTCAGCTTAAACATATCAGATATCACACGAACTCATCATCTGACTTAAAAGATGGGTCTGTGATTTTCTCAGATTGATAAGCGCCTCATGAGTTAGCTACCACACATTAAGAAAAAATATTGTAAAATGCCAATGGTGCTGAGAAGAATATTATTTAAAATTGGTGCAATTAGATATTTACACTCGTTTTTATTGCAAGGATATTTACAAAGAATATTAGTATTTTGTTTGGTTTATTGCAATAAAAGTGCTTGTTTTCATAAATAATAGGTTGTTAATAGGTTATAATAGGTTCGACCGATATATATTTATTTCTTTAACGATATAAAAGATATTTCTTACAATAGGGTATAGATATTCATTAAACATTTCAAAAAGCTTCTAATTATTTTTAATAAACCAGTAAAATTGGTACTTAATCTTAATTAGCTTTATTTTTCTCTGCTACCAATATCCCTAGCTTGACATATAAATTGTTATATATTATATGCTGAATAAAAAAATAAATAGAAGAGAAAGCTACCTGTGGTCTTAGACCTACATGAAGTATCAAAGTAGAATATAGCTGAAAATTAAGTATATGGTTACTGCTAGTGTTCAGGTGCATTAAATGAACATTCTATAAGAGACAGGCTACCTTTTTTGCAAATTTTCTGCGAGAAAATAACTTTCAACAAAAACAAACATTTAAAATAAAATAATAATAGCATATAAAATATCTGTATATATTATATAGATTGCTTCTTTTGAAAAAGTCATTTAAAATTGATATTAAATGGACCTTTTTAGATATTCTCGATCCTACATATATGATATATAATGTGAAGGTTGTCTTTTATGTTTCGGGATTGTGTCATGTAATGCATTATTTCCGGTTCCAAATCTCCAAGTAATAAAGCCAATTTCATACTTTCCTTTTATATATAATACCCGGTGATTTTTGGCATGGGTTGATATGGTATATATGCATATATTGATATGTCGCAAGTTCCGAAAATATTGCGATATCAAATGGAAATAATTGTGTTTTTCGAATATTCAAGTAGACTGTGTTTATTGATCAGTGTCTTCTATTCGTTTAATAGCCTTTATATATTTTCCATAATAATTATTATACCTAAGACTGTGAATAAATATAACAATAAAATATAACAGACATATATTACTCAGTAGATGGTTGTTCTATGATATGTACTAGAACACTTCCTGGCATGCTTAACAATTAAGTAAATGCTGGTTTGGTTGCCAATTAGAATAGTATCCGAGCTTAGCTACAAATGTATGTTTATAATTGTGATTGTTAATTGGCAGAAGCTGATCATTCGCCAGTCTTATATGCTTGGATTAGTAGACTTAATGTCAAGGGCTTTGCTTCGGAGCCCACGTTAAGCTTAATGTGAATTCTCCCGAACATTTGTTTTTCAAAATATAAATGTCAATCTCCAGCATTTAGTATAAATTCACGGTTATATTGCTGTTTTTGCCCAAGATCGCCACCTTTCTACTTAATTCTTGTACGATTTTTTGGAGTTCCCCGAATGACCACTGTACAAATATCGTTAAAAACAAGATGTTTGGATATATTATAGATATTATCTGGGCAACACCACGCAACATAAATTGTTATAATATAATCATCAAACCACCAAATTCTAAGTTGATTTCACGCTGCCTTTTGTGGAATTTATTGGTACCACCCCACGAGCAAAATGTATACTTAAAAATCACAAGGACCACGGGGTTTTCTAATTAACTACTTCGGGCTTCAGTAAATATTCCGTAAACAACTTCAAGTTGACAATGGTTTCGCCGGTATTATTTTCGTAGAGATGACTGTCATCTTTTTCGGGCGTTAGTCAGTTGGACTGGTGCGAAACCTTTTCTTTACAGTACCAGTTCTTTTGGAACTTTTCCATATATTTAATACATATTTTAATGTTTGATCTATACTTCCCTACTTTCATTTCTAATAGTATCATTTTGATGGGTTAGCTTTTTTTTCTTTTGAGCTTCAAATTTGATTAACTTATGTAAAATTTTCAATTTTAACTTCATCTCCAATAATATTATTTTATTTGAAACTTACAATTTACAAAGTTTATCTTGTTTTTCCGAATGTTTTTTTAGCCAGAAAGAAATTATAATGTAATTGAATATACCGTGTTGAAAGATCTATGTTCATTTCCTTTAATGAACCTCTTTAATCATCTCTTCTATATATATTACACAAAATTTAGGTCAAGCATGCTTCAAGTAAAATTTAATGATATATTACTTCCAGTTGTCGACATTTATGTAGTTTTGTCTATCAAAGAATTTTTTCTATCCCAATATAAAAACCACATTTGTAATAAGTATCAGTCAAATTTTTTACCCATTGTCTCTTTAATCCAGTCCAGTAACGCTACCATTATTTAATTATATATCACTCACTAGTAACCTTCTTAATGTACATACAGCAACAAAAACTATAAACTATAGACTCAGACAGTTCTGTTGTAATAAATAATACAGCTAATCCATAAAAATGCTACAAAAGAATGAAACTCTAAAAGCAACTCGTAATAATTTAAATAACTCAAAAACAAGACAAGAAGAACTAGACAGCTGGTAACTACTTACTTTCTATAATAGGGTATTTAATTACATCTCTAGATTAAAATAGAGTGAGGAAAATTGTCAATGGATGAAATAGATAAAATAAACTGGACAGTCTTCCATTATTGTACTAATGATTACACATAATATTATGCTAATAACAAAAGAATAAAAGTAATAAATTTTATTATTCTTTTATTATTTAATTAATACATTGTTACTAGTCGTTTCCGTCTAACCTACAATTTGTCTTATATGATAACTTAAATCTAGGTATATAAATAGGAGGACCCATCGGCCCTAACTCAGTCTCTGGTGAAATAATCTTTATACATGTCACTGCTGAATTTTTTAATATATGCACCTTACTACACAACACTACACAAGATCAGATGGTTTCATTATTTTGAGTATGTGTCCTGTTATGGTGGTATCCAAAAGTTGCAGTATTTTAATATTCGTATGAGAATGGCGTCTTTCCTCATGTTCCTTTGCAATTCTCTTGATTTCTAGACTGACTGTGGGTATCTGAAGGTCTCGATATAGGTAATCAGTCTTATAGTATTTGGGTGCACCCACAATACCTCTCAGGACTTTGTTCTGAAAATTTTGAATTGTATTTATGTTACTCTTTGCAGAACATCCCCATAATTGAACTCCGTATGTTCATATAGGTTTCAGTATTTGCTTATATAATAGCAATTTGTTATATACTGATAATTGTGATTTTCTTCGAATTAGCCAGTACACTTTCCTATATTTCAATTCCAGTTCTTTTCTTTTCTTCTTTATATGTTCCCAAATATTTAGCGTTGTTGCTATATGGAATGATAGTGTTATTTAATATTATTTGGTGCTTGTACGGTCTGTTTATAGGGGAACTGCACATGTACAGATTTACTTTAATTAATTCTTATTTTCCAAGCTTGTGTCCAATTATTTATATAGTCACTTGCCTGTTGTAATTTTCGTGAGGCTTCTTCACTATTGTCTCCGACAGCTATAATGGCAGTATCATCAGCAAATGTAGCCATCGTAATATTTTCCATGTGTGGTATATCACAAGTATAGAGTAGATAAAGCATTGGTCCCAGTACACCTCCTTGTGGTACACCTGCTTTAGCTTCTTTTATTGTAGAGGAGGCTTCTTCTTGTTTCTAATCATTCTGGTTGTAATGTATGATTTTAGTAGTTCGGTGTGTTGTTTTGGTAGCATTTTCTGTAGTTTATGAACAAGGCCTTCATGCCAAACCATATCGAAGGCCTGTGCTATATCTAAGAATACAGCTAGCATACTTTTTGACTTTCGTGGGCTTTTTCAATAACATCTGTTATTCTGTGGACCTGGTAAATTGTTAATAAACCCAAACTAGTGTGTTAGTATTACGTTTTTTCTCTTTATGATCGGTAAAAGTAAATTTATAAAATTTGTAAAATGTATTAAAAAAAATTAAACAAGAACAGTAGGCAACGATCCAGCCGTGTTCTTCACCAAATGCTAATTATGTGCTTATTTCAGTCTATATCATATAATCTAGCTGGGTAATGTTTCCATTTTCCAGACCTCCGAGCACCCCCCCAAAAATAAATAATTAATTTAGCTATAGTTTCGAGCCTGGAAAACAAATAATTGAACTTTATAATATTGATATCAAGTCATGGATCCTATAACCGAACGCCTATGACCAGTTGACGATCGCCCAAAATACGAAAGAAGCATCGGCAGCATTTAAAACGATATCCATCTCCCAGACTCAGCAAGATATCGGCTCATCACCTCGTTGGCGGTGCGACAGCCACTTCGAAACGACTTCTGATTTAACTAACCACCGGTAAAATTTTCAACTGCCACGAAAGAAAAACGAAAAGCGAACGAAAAGGTACAAAATCCATAAACCACAGCTATAAGTAAGTGGTAGATATGGGCAGGAATGAACTGTGGAATAGGTAGGCAATAGCCGCGTTATGTTGATTTACAATTTTGAAAATATTGCGTTAAAGAGGTTGCGAATTCCGTTAATAATGGAATTCTCTTTAAATCTTTGTCTGGTTGGTGTTCCGTGCAGTCTCAACTATATTTTCACGCAGAGTATGACGATTATCGGATGTTATCTGAACGCAAAACTCCATACTGTATGTTTTAATATGTGGGAGCTCGATTTAAATGATAATTAAATTTCTGTTGGTTTATTTTTTACATAAATAGTTATTTTAGTGTAATGTAATTAATACTAGTTTGTTTTAATAATTCCTAATAATATAATTCTTCTTATGAATTATTAAATTCTTCCCTATTGTTGGTATTTCAAATCATTAAAATTAAAATACGATATTTAATTAAAACAATAATTCTACATGTTGACACAGACTTCAATTTGGAAGTAGTGATTACAATATCACAGGGAAAAAGAAAGTACATAAGAGAATTATTGGATAAAAAATGAGGTTAAAGTTAGAAAAAATATTTAATAAAATCATATCGTGACCTAAATAATCTCGATTGCAATGATAAAAATATAGCACTAAAAACGTAATGACGTCATAAACTTAAAAATCTGTATAAAATTCAATTTATTTTATTAGATGTTAAAATTTTTTTAAATCAAATATAAGCAAACATATTTTCTTCGGTTATTTTGTCTGATCTATAATGGTATAACCCTTATTAAAGCCATATCCACTTTACCATCATATATCCTCACTAATATAGATAAACAAATCTGTATATGTCATGTACGTGCTTCAAAGTCAGTACAAATGAACTGAGGCTACATGAAATGATAGAAACTGGATACTTACTTCTATATTGCATTGAACTTTCCGCAGAAAGATGAATCAAGAGTTATCTTATGTGTTCTAAGAATAAAACTACTACCCACGTTTATTATAAACAAAATTAAATTATATTAAACTAATTATTGGGGCCATAAAAACACCTTGAACATATTAGAAGACACCTCATGTAGAAAGTAATTTTTTATACGATAATATCTTCCACCATTATTATCACGTTGCCGTCCATAGCTACTTGGTCTTTGCTTCTCTTTTCTGAAGTATAATACTTTCACTCCACGGGCCTTTTTTACCAGAAAAATTATAGGGAGTGAATACATTTGATATTAAAATTCAATTATTCTTAATTTTAATTTTTAATATGTTATATATTTGAGGTGAATATAATCTAATATATTTGGTGTATTATGTGGTAAATTTGTGAAATGTTATCAGCTAATTAGTTTTAATTGTTTTGGAGCGTAATTAAATTAAATCATACAGGCTGTACTTTTACTTGAAATATCCATTGTAAACCTTAGTAAAATAACTCCGTAATTTATTGAGGAGATCTAACACTAAAAAGTGAAAAATAAAATATATTTACAAAAAAACATTGAACCGACTTCAAAAAATAAATATGAAACTCAATAAATTGTAAAAAATAATCTACCTTAGACTTTTAAGACAAAAAAGGGTTTTAAAATAAAATATGTACGTAATAATGGTTGTAATAACTAAATAAAAATCATTTTGAAGTCGGTATCGTTTAACTATTTTTACATTTTAGTGAGTTCCATATTTATTTTTTGAAGTCGGTTCAATTTTTTTTTATAAAATATTTTATAGGATAAAAGGTTTTGGATTATTTGGATTGAGAAACATTGTTTTACAGAGGCAGATCCTTTTGGATTAAATCCGTAGCTATGAATTTCTTTTCGATATAAAGAGCTGATGTACAAACAAAAAACCAATAAAGTAGTTTCCATTCTGACTCCATTAAAAATATTCTGAAAAATATAAATAAGTAAATCGTCAACAGTAATATCTTCAATTTTGACCATAATGGTATCATTTTTCTCTAGAACTGGATAATATGAGATCTGGCCAAGAAGTGAAATTTCCATGTAATTCATAGATTTTCTTTTCCTCTTCTCTTCTGCGACGTGACAATCTGTTTCAGTCACTGAGTTACCTATCTTGTAAACCGTTTTTTATTGTGGTTTTTAACGAGAAATTATCTGTGGGCTGCTCCCATCCCTTTACACGAATCTGTTCCTGAGTCTGGGGATATCGCATCTCTTGAGCCTTACGTACTGTTGCCCTCCTTTTCCACTTAGCGTCAATACCATCTGGTTCTTATGTCGTGCAAGTCTTCTCTGATACTTTCTGCTTTACTGGCTGATATCCTGCTTTACTGTTGGCATACCGACATTCAGAAACGATATTTATATTTCGGGAATAGGAAAAAAAACAAATAGTTAAGCTGCGAATATATTTTTATTGTTTTTCAAAGTACCCGCCGCGATCATCGATACACTTTTGCATACGTTTAAACCAATTTTCAAAGCATTTATTCCATTCCGAATGAGGTATCTTCAAAACATGTTTTTTGAAACCTTCAATAGCTTCTTCAAGCAATGAAATTCGCTGACCACGCAGTTTATTTTTCACAGATGGGAACAAAAAGAAGTCATTAGGTTCCAAATCAGGGCTGTACGGCGGATGACCCATCAATTTAATGTTTGGATGGCTCAAATATTCTTTTGTTTGAGTCGATCTGTGAGAGCTCGCATTGTCATGATGAAGAACAATCCGGCGTCTCTTGTTTGTTTTATTTATTTCATCGAAGGCTTCTGGCAAACAAATGGTTGTGTACCAATCAGAATTTACTGTTCTACGATCCTCTAGCGGTACTGTTGCAATATAACCAGTTTTCCTGAAGAAAGAGGCCACCATTTTCTTTGAAGTGCCTCGTGCGCGAACAACTTTTGTTGGATTTGGTTCATCTTGGAATACCCGACTGCTGCTTACTTTCGGGCTTATACGAATATATCCATGATTCGTCCCCAGTCACGATTTTATAAACGTTTTTCGAAGCACCGCGATTGAATTTCTTTGGACCAATCGGTACGAGTCTTTTTTTGAGCGAGTGTTAAATTGTGTGGGATCCAACGCGAATATAACTTTCGCACAGCTAAGTGTTTATGTAATGCCTCAATCACACAATAGATGACATGACGATTTTGCTTAACCATTTCGCACACAGTATCGATGTTTTCTGGTACAACAGCCGATTTTGGACGACCTTCACGTAACTCGTCGGACAGCGAACTACGACCACGATCGAATTCACTAAAACAGCGATACACGGTGATTTCTGATGGAGCTTCATCGCCAAAAGTCAAATCAAGTTGACTGATGCGCTCTTGTTATGATAAACCACGTCGAAAATCGTAAAAAATCATCGCACGAAAATGTCCACGATTCAGCTCCATTTTTTGCCGAGACGAAACTTTCAACTAAATATAAAATAAACACATAGCGCCCGCGTGACAAAATGATCTGAGTACGTATATCGTCAAAAATGTCAAACTTTACGATGAAACCGTTAGATGGACCCACATGTCAACAGTGTTGCCAATCCCCGAAGTATAAACACATACCCTCGTACATATACCTCATGGTTTGAAGATTATTGTTGTTAACATGTCCCTGGATTTCCATATTGCTTTTTCTTGCTGTATCTCATAGCTGAATGCCGTATATCCAGATCGGTTTGCTTCTATTGTTTCAATGGGGGTGGAGAATTGTCAAATAATTCACAGTACGGACATGTGCTTCAGCCAAGTTCACCTACGAGCCAAGTAAAGATCTAAGTATTTTGCATGTTCCACTTGTGGGATGCTTTTGTTATAAAATTTTACCGACGGACAGGTTTCTCCTCACAGAGTGTAAATAACATGAATGGATATGGTTTGGTTTAGAATATCCATTGGTGAAGCTATTTGTCTATATTAGTTAGATGGTATTGGAGTTGGAACTAAGCAATTTTTAAGTTAGAAATCACTGAAAGGCCATCAATATCGTCAACGTAGGTCACAGCTATTTTGCCATTGAATTACTTTAAAAAATGGAATGCCAGAATTACATCTCCTATGAAAGAACTTTCGCTAGTCATATAAGGTCGTTTTCCTTTTAATTTCAGGATCCAATAACACTGTATATTAACACGTAATAAGACAAAACTCCTGTTTATTACGATAAAACTTTAATGCTTTTATTCCTGAATATTATTTAACCAAAATCCAAACAATCTAGCCGTAATTATTTCACATAATATCAGTTTTTTTAACGGCTGTGTTTTTTTTTGACAAAACAAGGTACTTTTTCTTGATTTAACCAAATTATGGCTATCGACCAGGATGCAGACACGCTTTTTTTCGCCGGTACAACCCCCCATTTAAGTGACGTAATTTATCGTATAAAATAATTTAGTGCACGTGTCCCATTCCTTCTCGGGGGGTGTTACGCCCCGCCACGGCGGTGGTTGTGTGGGGCTCGGAGCGCTACCGGAAGTTCAGCCGACCCTGGACACACTTCAATCCGAGAGGGTTTGGCTGACGTTTCGTCATCCAGTACCACACCGGTGTTTAAGCGCGACCGTCGAAGTGAAATGGCGGAAATGAGCTTGTTTGACGCGAGCCGTTGAACTCAAAAATTACAACACGGGGTGCTAAGTCATTATGTCAATGATAGAATTTAAAATTAGGATTAATTTAATATGGTCAGTGATATTTCACCCACCGTGAGCGCAAAAACTATTTTTACTATACCCCTACTTTTACTCGAATTGAGATGACGTAATTTAATATTAAAAATGACTTCTTGCATACTCATGGAACCTTGTTATCCATTGTAAATGATGCTTGGTGTAACAACGCACATTTAAATGTTACAAAACCTAATGAGTAGTTGACTGATGACTAGCTTCTAAATGCTGTAATTTTTCTAACAAAATAGTTGAAATAGTGTTAAATAAAAGAAAATAAGTATCAACAAACGTAATCAGTGACTGCAATACAACAACGATAAGCCAGACAGTGTTCAGTTAACACCTGTGTACATGAATTTTATTAGGGGGATCTAGCTCATCCTATGTATTAACCGTCAATTATCACTGGCTCTATTGAATATTAATATATCTAGAGCGAGGATACTTGATGAAGTCAAAAGTAAAAGGTTCAAAAGCTCATCTCCCCAACAAGGGATTAAAATATTCATAAAAATGTAAAGAAACTAAAAAACTAAGAATAAGCAATACTTTGAAAAATAATAATAGCACAGGTTTTTCGACATTTAGATCCTCATCATCCTCTTGGGTCCATCAGTAATCTAATTCAAAAAAAGATAATTTTGTTATATACATAATTCCGATTAGGGAAATTATAAGAAAATGTAGCTTAAATGTATCGAATGAACTAATTCAATATTTCATCAGATAATTGATACTTCTTATTCCAGCTGATAAAGTATATATTACCAACGATTTGATTGTGTAAATGGATAAAATCCTTTCGAACCTTAATATTGAAACAATTCTTAATATCGAATCAGTGAAAGAATAATATTATTAAAGAGAAAACTCAGTTGGTGGGGATATTTACAGCGCATGGATTGCACAAGATAAGTGTAGAGAATTTGGGAAGCAAGGACGAAGGAATTCATTCAATTAATCGAAATAAAATTATTATAAAAATTAAACAGGTTGGAATTGGATTGACAATCGTTCCGCACTTACTTTAATAAAAACACCTAATAGTTACCTAGTTGTGCCACCTGTTGATCGAAATTTAAAATTAAATCACAGAAATATTTCCAAATAGGAAAACAAAATAATCCAAATGCAAATTAGTTTCATTTGTTACAAAAAAAATAATTTCCGAGAAAATGATTAGAAACAAAATGTATCTCACGTAGAAAGAAGAAACCAATTACACCGAGAGGACGTAAGAAAATGACGTCAATTTGCGAAGGAAAATATTGCGGCCGCTGCTTTTATGCTCCATTTATTTTCAGCGTTTACATTACAATTCGAGGGAGTGGCAACTAGACTTAAAATAAGGCAAATATTAAAATGTTATCACTAACTAGAAAGTGCACTTTTACTGGAGGACACTTGACCAAGTGACGTAGACTTTTTGCGTCAGTAAACGGACAAGTCATCGTCAGCACAAGCCTACTTGATGTTCCGATATCGGAATTAAAATTAAATTAAATAGTTCTGGCTCGTTATACGTCCGTTGATAAGCAAACGTAAATTTCGAAATTAAGTCGTAAACGTCTTAATCCCGCCAGAAACCTGTCGGCCGCCAGTTATAAATTTCGAAATAAGAAAAAGACGCCAGCGTCATCACGGCCCGGACCGTTCATTAACAATAATTCTCCATAAGAATGGCGTCCGCTCGAAAGGGGCGCTTTTCAAAAACGAAATTCCACCTCCGATATAAAAACCTTTTTTCACATTATGTGGAAGTTTCTTAAAGGGGCATAAAAGACACCGCCGCAGAAGGAGGAAATCATGTCCCGATCTCTCGCAGCCGATGATAAACTTGTAACTTCATTCTCTCGGCGTTTAATTCTGACTTATGGGTCACAATGTTTTGACACGGCCATTTACCGAATTTAATCCCCAAGGTTTCTGTGTGGAGACAATTGCGCGTAGACTGACAAATGTGATTTTTACTCACACCTACGGTTTATGCCTTTATAATCAACTCATTTACATGGTAAAGAGAGGAGGCATCTATTAGAGAATCTTTTATATGAAGTTTAACGAAGGATGAAACAGTTTTTTCTCGTCATTCTTTTTGGTTATATAAAAAATCTCACAATTCACGCTTCATCCCTCTGATTAACTTTAGCAGCTTTTAATAAAAAGCATCCACTGGACCGGAGGCTCCTATTTAAAAATATATTCAAATTTTGATAATGTTAAAAAAAGCTAATATTTACAAAACTCAAAGGCTCCTTTTAAAATTAATCTTTATTAAAATGATTAACTTTTAATATAAAAATACCTCTTTTTTAACTATAAATCTAATTGCTATTTCATTTTAGCAGAAATCATTAGACGATTCTAAAGTCAATTGGAATTATCAATTAGAATCTTGAATTACCTAAAATGCAGACAAGGTTCCTTTTCGCAACCCCCTGAAAACCCAGGCCCCTATTTTCCATAAGAAGCGTTACGCACTGCGGGTATCGCAACTTAAGCTCGACACCACACCAATTCCATGGCTGGATAACGTCACATCCCAAAAGCAATCCAGAAAGGTTCAGGGATAGCAAACCTGCTACCTTCTCTAATCTGCCCTTCTAGCAGACTTCCCATCTCCATTAAATGGTTATTTTACGATATGTTAATTCAGTCCGTACTCCTCTACGGATCTAATGTCTATTTCAAGTTTGTTACTTGTTTGCGACATCAAGCTCCTCCACAGAATCTGAAACGCTCCATATTTGTCAGAAATAATAAAATACATAAGGAAAATGACACTCCAGAAATCAAGCACTTCATATCTCAGTCATTCCACAAACAACAACTCAACACAAGTTCTTTTGAAAACGCGCGTGTTCTCGGGCTTATATGCTAGGCTATGCTGGGAGCTTAGCTGAAACGACCTCATCCGTCGCGGCAGACATAACTTTTGGCCCCATACGACAGAATCCAGCTGTGTGTTGACTCAAGTTCGCGAATCAATAGAATCGCCGGGTCCTCGTGCCCAATAACAGCTGTCCGATCAGCGGGTGCCATATCCCCAAATTTAATGCAGTAGCAGTAGCAATCCACAGGGATCAACTGTGAGGCGGTTTCGGTTTAGTGTATTGGTAAGCCCAGAGGCACTTCCACATAACTCGGTCCAACTTGTCATTCAACAGCAAGTCTCCAGGACCAGGTATGCGTCATGCATTCCACCGCCTGGATTTAGATCAGAACAAAAAAAAGGTTCGTTTTCGAAATGTTCTTGGTAAGTTCATACCCCTTACTCTATGTTACTCTTTTGTTTTATTTCAGGAAAATAGTGAACATATTAGCATACATATCAAGGCACATGTGCTTGGCTCACAATCGCAAGATCGCACAAATGCTAACTCCTAATCTGTTTGTAATTCAGTAATGTGAAAATCGTTTTAATTAGGTAATTATTATAGAATGTTGAAGATAAAAAATTGCATTAAATACCGTTGATCATGACAATATCAATAAATTCGATATAATATACAATTGAAGACAGTGAAAGTTATTTGACTCAAATATATAATTATTTTAACAATTTCCATCTAAAATAAACAATGAAAATCAAATATGTGTTAATCAGCGTTTGTCTATATCGTGTATCATTTACATACAACTTTATTTCCATCTCAAATATGTGTTTAAATAAATTGCACTATAAAAGAAATAAATCGTTACTAATATTATTTTATTGGTAGATGTTTTGGCGACATTCACTTCCACTCTTGATAAATAAAACCCCATTAATGTATCGGAAAACAATCTCAGAAAGATTTACTAGTATATATTAATAACCTTTACAATAACCTATCGTAAATAATAATAATTGTGGTTACTATCATTTCTTAAGTAAGATTAATTTGTTTCTTGCATTCTACGGCTCTGAATTTTTCAAATTTCTAATTCATCGAAAGTTTTAAATCTCATATTGATCTCCCTAATACTCTTTAAATAAACCATCTTGTTGCATGTTGGTATACCATAGGAGGTTTAGAAAAGAGATCAATGTAAATAAAATAAAATAACTCTAACCTACAAATTATTGCAGCCCTTTAATTAATTATCATTCCTTCGACAATATATGCATTGGTGTACTATAATGTTAAAATAAACCATATTTTATAACAATTTTTTTTGTAAATTTTAAAGTATCCTTTTACCTAGGGTTTATCTGGACTGGACCTAGACTTTAACGTGGGCTCCGAACCACGGTCCTCGGCATTAAGCCGACCAATTGAGGAGTGACCAATTTAGAAAACATTCCAAAAGACATCCGGTCTTACTCAGCCTGGTTACTGTCGTGACTGAGATCATTTTCCTTGTCGGATTTTCCACTCTTGCCTAAGGACAATTACAAATGTTAAACAATCACGAACACAAATTTACGACCATGCCACATCAGGATTCGAACCCGCGACTTTCACAACAGTAGTTGGACCGTCCTGTTGCCTTTACTACTGCGCCAACCAAGCCGGCTATATCAATTTTGTTTTTCATTTTATTTATATTAGAATATTGTAATATATCAAAGTTATAAATGCAGTATCATTGTCTATCACAGATTGAGATGACGTTAATTCACTGCTTTGGATAGACTGTATGTCAATTGTTCATATAATTTTGTCCATCCCTTGTATTTTTTAGCTATATTCGCTGCAACTCCATATAAACAGACAGATGACAGATAATTTTTTTTTTATTACTCTTCGTGAGTCCACAATCTGCCCTATTGGCAATAAGTATTTCTTCTGTTTATATTATATATACATGGCATGTAGAAAATCACTTCATTAAGCAATCTTCTGTATAAAATATTATCTTAATTAATTAGTCTTATTCTAATGCTTATTCTAAACTCTACATATGTCCAGTAATCAGATCAGGTGGTGTTAAACGTTTTAGTCTACGCACTTCACTATCACGTCGCATATTTAGCTGATTAGCGAGTATATTGGGATGCACTGACACTCTTTCGAAGTACTTCACACAAACACGTTGGATTACACTCGTTATAGGTTCTAGAGGAATATCGCGTTGTATCACTTTATTTGAAATATAGTACGGAGCATCAACAATGGCACGCAACACCTTATTTTGGAACCGTTGAATGATGGATATATTAGATTTGCTAGCGGTACCCCATAGTTGAATTCCATATGTCCAAATGGGCTTGAGTATAGACTCATACAGCAATACCTTGTTATCTAATGATAACTTGGATTTGCGCCCAATGAGCCAATACATTTGATATAATTTTAGTCCTAGTTGTTTCCGTTTAGAGAGTATGTGCTTCTTCCAGGTTAGGCGTCGATCTAAATGCATACCAAGATATTTAACATGCTCTGCTTGGGGGAGTTGACGATGATTGATATTTACTGGTGGACATGTTCTTCTACGCAGGGTAAACGTTATATGCGTGGATTTTGATTCATTCGCTTTAATGCGCCATGTCTTCAACCATAATTGTATTTGCTTCAGGTGGGTTTGTAGGTTTATTGATGCTGTGACTGGATCTTCATGGGATGCTAAGATTGCTGTATCGTCTGCATATGTTGCCACAGTAGTTATTTTTGTGGTGGGCAGATCAGCCGTATACAGAAGATACAGTACTGGACCCAGTACACTACCTTGCGGAACTCCTGAATATATGGGATTTAATTCGGTATGTTCATCGCCTTGATTTACAATAAAATGTCTGTCAGTGAGATACGATTTTAGTAGCTGATAGTCCGGATGAGGGAGAAGTTTCTTTAGTTTAACCTGCAAGCCCGTATGCCATACTTTGTCAAAAGCCTGAGATATGACTAAGAAAGCAGCCGAACAATATCTTTTGGCATTTAGGTCAGCATTTATTTGGTTTACAAGTCTATGCACTTGTTCTATAGTCCCATGCTTATTGCGAAAGCCAAACTGATGTTCTGGAATAATTTTTCTTTTTTCTATTATATAGTTTAGTTTTTTTATGTATAATTTCTCGAAAAGTTTCGAGATTATTGGTAATAAACTTATAGGTCGGTAGGAGGTCACATCTTCTGGTATTTTTCCTGGTTTAAGTATTATTAATATTTTAGCTACTTTCCAGATACTAGGGAAGTAATTAATTCGTAGCATAGCATTAAATATATATGTTAATAGTTTTATAGCCTTTTCTGATAGTTCTTTTAAAATTTTGCCAGTAATTAAGTCATAACCAGGAGCTTTTTTAATATTAATCTCTCTCATTATTGTATGTTTAACTTTTTTGACCGTTAATTTCTCGTGCGGTAAATCCATTTGAAATGGCGAATCTAGAAAGCTAGTAATTTTATTTTCGTCATCTTTATGTAGCTGAGACTGGAAAGGTTTAAAAACATTTTTTAAGTGTTTTGAGAAAATGTCGGTCTTCTCTTTATTGCTTCTCGCCCAATTATTTTCGCTTGTTTTAATAGGTGGGTTATGCTGCTGGGATCTCCTAAGCTTTTTGTTGCTTTCCACAACGAATAGTCTGTAGCCTCAGTTGATGTCAAGTTTTCTAGGTATTCTTGAATGCCTTGGTTTTGTTCAATTTGGATTAGATCTCTCAGCTCTTTTATGGCCCTATTAAATTTTCTTTTATTCTCTTCAGTCCTTTGCTGTTGCCAATTTCGTCGTAACTTTCTTTTTTCATGTCAGATAATTAAATTAATAAATATGACAATCCTTTGACATTGAATCTTATATTAGGCTTCATGGTAAATATGGTAGTTATTATTTAATTTAAAATTGATTCAATTCAATTATTTTAAAGCTTAGATATTTAAATGGGGTTTATTTTTTACAAATATATACTTCAAACTTAAAATTATATCTAAAATAGAAATATTTTTTCTGTCTTTTATGGTATAGAAAAAACGGGACAAATTTAGAACACTGAACTACAAGTCTATGATACAATACTCAAGGTCGTGATAACGACATCAATCGACGCATTTCAACACTAATAGTTTCAATGTTAATAACCAGTTATATCCTGGACAGCCCAGGAAGTTTGGAGATAAAGAATAGCAATGTCTGGTGCCTAAGAATTCCATAGAATTGCAACAAGAGATTGCAAATAAACTGTCGCATGTTCTCCCAATGAGGTATTAAATATCAAACCGAAACGTCAACATTAAATAGGAAAAATATTCATATAAATAATAAGTAGATAATATAATAAATAGATAAAAATAATTTAAATATTAATGTAACCTTGCTGTAATATATATAATCGTCTCAGATGAAAAGATATGACTGATTACATGATTATAACTTCAAAACAGGTTATAAAATATTATCCTTTACTATATTTTTGAGTAATTATACGCCTGAAATATCTTTAAAATAATATTAATCGTCGAATATATCACAATGAACCGGTGCAATTTTAAATCCTGTCACATCCACAGCTAAAACATTTACCCCGAATAATTACTATAAATTACATTACTAAGGGAAATATGTGGTAAACACTCGGTTTCACTTTAAGTAACTGGAACTAAACATTACTTTAAAGAAGATTTATTAAGCGGTTATAAAATAAATTATCATAATTATTCGATTTGCATAATCGACGTATCGATTAGTTGCTTAAACTTTAAAAATTCACTTATTTCGACACAAACGTTCGCTTTAACTGCTTTCTAGATATTCCTTTTTCATATTTATCTGCTAAATAAAATTAAGGAAATTATCACGATTAAATTTCTCTGCATAAGGAACCAGCTATCATATCAAGAGCTTGGTTGTATGACACACAGGTGAGGAATTTTTAAATCGATTATTCTATATATGTTACTTAAAGCAAATTTCTCATAAGGGATTTGAACTACGTATATCTAGAACAAATTTTAATTTATACTTATAGTATACTTTCGAGCTAGTAAAAATGAAAGATTGCAGAACCATCGAGGAATAAGTCTCTTGAAGAACTGGCATGAGTTAAGCTGAACGAGGATTGTATTGACAAGATTTTCGCACTTCGACAGTATACGGAGGGAAAAACTAGACTTGGAAAGCGGGAAGCTGCTGTAGAGATTATATATACTGGCCATCACTTCGGGAAACTTCAGAAGTTGAATATAAAAATTTAAAAAAAAGATCAAAAAATTAAGAAATTTAACGAAAACTTATGTAACCTTTTACCAACTATGGGTTTATCTGGATTGGGCCTAAAGTTTAACGTGGGCTCCGAACCACGGTCCTCAGCATTAAGCCTACCGACTGGCGAGTGACCAACTTCAGAAATCATCCCAGAAGGTATCCGGTCTTACCCAGCGTGGTTACTGGCATGACTGGGATCATTTTCCGTGTCGTATTTTACACTCTTGCCTAGAACATTCACAAATTTTAAATAATCACAAACATAAATCTACGACCATGCCCCAGCAAGATTCGAACCCGTGGATATCGCAACAGTAGGAGGACCGTCCCATCGCCTTTACCACTGCGCCACCGAGCCGGCTTAAGAACCATTTGCTTGAAGGTGTAGCCTTTTCAGTAGTTTTACAAATTTCTTAACAAGCTTGACGATCTAATAGTTTTTGAAGATAGTGCTTGACACTTCTTAAGGTTTTAAAAATTCTTCACCATTCAAGATTCGCATGGTAGAGCTATATAGTTTTAGAATAATTGGAGAAAACAGCAACATATTGGACGTAGAAAAAGCCATCGTTATTTATATACTAGTTTTAATAATCATAATTTTACAAACACTGCGATAGAATATATCGTACTTTTAATCCCTTTTAATTGCATTTTATAAAGGCGATCCGTTGCTTCCCCAACAGATCTCGAATGCCTGAATGAAACTTCTCGAAATCAATCGGCACCTGCTAATAAAGAGTCCCTGGCACCTTTTATGCTCACGACACTCATAAATATTTATGAGGAAAGTTCATTTGACCAAATAAATATCCGTATTTAAAAATGGCACTCGATACACGCGGCATCGGGTAAGGTGGCAGGTGAGGCACACCGCTCAAGACCATTTTATTATTACGGCAATTATTTTAATTTGTATGACCGGGATCCGCTACTTAAAAAAGACGTTTTTGTTTTATTACGGTTTTCTACATTTCTTATCACTAAATATCGTAATTTATTCACGAGAAATAGAGATATGATATTGTAAGCCTTAATTTAAATGTTTATAGGGTCGCCACCAGATGGAGGTGCATTGTACTATTAATCATTACATTGTAATGCAGGTATTAAAATACAGGTACCCTTCAAGGTTACTAAAAATGGAAAGGTATATGGAAGAAAAACGTACTAATAATGTAGCAATACATTTAAATTTTTTATTTTGAAGGTTTGTCAGCCAGCACATACATTAATAAGTTTAACATATCACTAGCTATACACCACAAAGTCATGTAAAGAATAAAAAAACTGACAGAGATGACTCAGAACTACCAGGGATAATCTATAGGTCTCTAAACAACAAAGAATATCAAGCTGATAAAATTATATTAAATAAATTCAAAGAGAAAATTCGAATTGCGAAAAATGAAATGCTCTCTCAATTCATTAAGAACTTAGTAGACGTTCAAGTACCTGAATATTCTCTTTGACGGACAAAGAAAGGAATATAAAGTTATAAAACTCTATATTAACAGGGTATCTCTTAGAGAAGATATTAACCAATACAAACATATTAATATATAGATCAGCTTAGCGAATATTTTTCCTCCCTTCATGAAGGAAACTGAAACACCGTGAGGTGTGAAATTTGACACGATTAAAGCTTATATGGAGGAAGAGTACAATCTTAATTAATTAGCTGGTTTGGTGTCTTAGTGCAACCCCATATTTGCACCCCTAAGTCCAAACTGGCTTTATGATTAACTGGTAAACCAAACTCTTTCGATTTTTGGTCAAGTTGAGAGTATCTTCCGACTAACGAGTACAGTTGCTTGACTTCTGAGTCTAACCTACTCTGCTTTTTCTCTAACATGATGTTTCCAGTTCCATGAACCTACCATCGAGATATATTCCGAGGTATTTGGCTGATTCTGCTGATAGCTGCATGATGACATATTTGCGCACTATATAGACAGGTACTATATAAGTATATCAATACCTAATTTTCTGCAGAATGAGTACTTAACAATGGCACGTACTTAAAGATTGGCATTGGAAACTATCGACGGAAATTATTCGAAAAGTCGATAGTCGCAAAACAGTTGAAACAGTCGTTAGTCAAAAAATTAGCGTAGTAATTACTATTTTCAGTCAAATGCAGAGTTCGACTGTCTTCTTTTTAATTAGTGAGGTCAGCCGAAGATGTACGAACACTTTCATGTATAAATTGTGAGAAAGGAAAACACAGAGGTAATTGCTTGCAACCGTTAATTCTATATGTGCTTATATTTTCCAATAGTAGTATAAGCTAGACATAGATCCTTCACGTACTAAGTTTAAAAAGAAAAGGAAAAAATAATACAGAATGCTATTAATATGCAATTAATAATTTCATTTTAAAGGAAGTAGAATGCAATATTTGAATGTTCTGTGGATCTGTAAAAAGAAATGGAATAATAACCCCACAAATGTTTTAGCGTATTTTAATATGTTAATGGCTATTTTTAATAATATACTATAATAAATATAGACAATACATTATAACTCAAGCAAAACTAAATAAATTATAAATATCATATCATAAATACTAAATAAAAATTAAACATATACCTAATCATAGAAAAAAACTAATCCATGACATAATTAAAAATGATCGCACAATAACTACTAGAGCTATTTAAAAAAAGTGTATTATATTATATTACTACTTTATTTATTACTGAAGGGAAATATTTTTTTAACAAAAATCGATAGAATAATGGAGAGATTACCTATTATTGCCATAAAAACAGTCAAAAGTATTTTACTATTTATCATTCACAATTTTACCACCTCAATTCACATATATTTACCCTATTACATTAACAATCTTGAAAAATATCGTTCCAAAAAAAAGCAGACTACCAAAAAATTATAAAACTATATATATTACATATAAATCCATGTAAGCATAAATTGGGTATATTAGGTCGCGGTTAGGACGACAGAGCCAGAACATTAAAAATCAGTGGAATGAAACTAGTAGAACCAAAAATAGTTACTAAAAGTACACGATCAGATTTAGAATGTATTCAAAAATTTTACCAATAATTTATAATTATAAATTAATTAATATTTTTTCTGCACGTTTTAAGAAAAAACGATTGTGGTCCACCAAGTTTTTTTCCTTTATGTTTTACCCCGATATTCTTACAATGGTTCAAAAGCTGGTAAAAACTATTTAGGAATAACTAATCAATAATCAAAGGCATCGAAAGGAAGGGTTGATATATTATAATGATAAAAATTAATTTTAAATTTTTTTGTTATTAATCGATGTGGGATCAAGACTAAAAAATCGTAATAAAAGAAACCAGTGGGCGGCAATATGAAGTAGACCTCTTCCATAAGCGCATATACCACAATATCAAAGCCAGCGATCGACTACCGGGCACTAGAAACAAAAAAAGAACTCGCAACTCGTCATAAAAAACGGTGGAACACTACTTAACTAGTCAAGAGCCCGTAAAAAAGCCCAATGCTCAAGACGAACTCGAACGAAAACTCGACACCCAGCTGAGTTTTTGTCAATTTTTTTAAATTGCTTAGAGAACCAAAGTTTACCAAAAACCCGCATGTGCTGGGTCCAAGGTCAGCGGCGCCGTATGAGGCTAATGAAATTTTCGAATTGTTTTAATCAGAATTAAGAAAATATTCGGGTGGTCTGTTGGAAACGTCATCGGCAATTAACTACTTCGTTTACTGGACGCGTTACATTCATTTATTTGTTTTCCTCATTTTCTTAATGTTGGTATCGTGGCAGTTCGGAGCGGTGGTCGTCTCGAGACTTTTCATTTATCTTAATTATGCTTATAGAAATAAATAATAATTAAATTTTCAGCAGCTCTATCAAGAAATATGGTTTTACAGACACACTCTATTAAGGCACATACTTATAGCTACTTCAATATATGTAGATTATACCAGTAAGTTATGAAATACGTCAATATGTCAATCCTCAAATATGTGACGGTAATATACAATCGCCCGATTAGCAACTGTACTGGTTACTCGGAAGATACCCTCAGCTTTATCTAAATTAGTTGAAAAAGGAAGCGAACCAAACCACACGATTTTGCATGATATACTTGTTATAATTAAAGGTTGACATTAAGTAACATGTTTTTTTTTAATTTAAATAGATCTTACAGAATAATTTATTGCTACTGTTGCGTTAGACTTCCAACAATAGACAAGCAAAGCAAACTCTATTTTACGATTTAAGGCGAAATCTTGGATCACTTCGTAAATCCATTTGATTTAGATGTCATTGTGCAGCTGTTCATTGATTAAGTAGCGAAAGGTATCGGTAATTAATCGTAGAACTTTGTTTTGACTATGATGATTACTAGCTGGTTTGATGTTTTAATACAGAAACATATTTCCACCCCTTTGGTTCAAATTATCTTAATAATTGACTGATAAAGAAATCAGTTACATTTTAAGTCAAGTTCAGAGTATCTTTCAAATACTAACCAGTACAGTTGCTTGACTTTAAGTCTAATCTACTCTGCTTTTTGTCTAACATGGTGTTTCCAATTTAACTTAACATCGAGATGGATGCCGAGGTATTTAGCTGATACTGCTTGAAGAGTTGGGCATCCGTCAAGTGATATAATTAGGTTTATGTCGTTTCGCCGTAACGTCAAATTAAAATGGACAGATTTGGATCTACTAAGGTGAATTTTCCAGTCTCTCGATCTTTCTGACTGCTACTTGTACCTTTTCTACATATTTAAGCAGAGATATATCTTTTGCCAAGATAACTCTGTCGTCGAAAAATATTTTATGCATATGGTCAATTCCTGTTTCTTTTTTTATTGGGATATGAACATAGCATAACCGAAAAAGGTTTAAGTGTTTAGAATTCTCCTTCCTGCGAGACTCTACACTTCTTTTCCAAAAGATATGATTTCAGTAGTTTACAGTAATTATGCTACCGCAATTTAGCCATTCTGTGGATTAATCCCAAATGCCATAGCCAGTCAAAAGCTTGTGAGAGGACCTCCAAGAATATTGCAGGGTAGTATTTACTTTCTTCGAATGCCTTTTGAAATATCAACCGCTGTGACTCTGTGCTCTTGGTCAATTGTCGAATGGTGATCTCGAAATCCAAACAGGAAATCTGGAATTTCTATAAATAGTTTAATATGTTTTAACAACAGTTTCTCAAATTATCCAATTCTGCAGGCAGCAGCGAAATGAGTCTGTAGGATACGGCTTTTGTGCTGCCGGTTTATCAGGTTTACTAAGCATAATTATTCGAGCAACCTTAAAACATTTCGGAACATGCTCTAGACTCAAACAGCTAAGTGACTATGTATGTAACATGATTTTTGCTTTTCGTGGCAGTTTTTTCAATAACGCAGGTGAAATATCATTAGTTCCAGGAGCCTTATAAGGATTGAGGTTGCTGTTAATTTATGCAGCTTCCTTAAAGATATTAGGTTCGCAGCTACATCTGGCTGATAAACAGGATTTGTATCTATTGTAAATTCTATATCATTCGGTAGGAATACCTTAACAAATGTTTTGAGAATAAATCAACTTTTTCATCGTTGCGGCGAACCCATTCATTTGAACCATTTCTAATAGATGGTACTCTAATAATTGCTTTTTATATCTCTGAGTTGTTTTCTATAGCCAGTAATCTTTGCCTGTTTCCGAGCTTAATTCGCATATATTTTTTAGTGGCAACTCATTAATTCAATTAAATATTATTTTCTCTACAGCACTTCCGGTTTTGCGCCATGCTCTTCTAGGGGTAATTTACCTCATATTCTGATTTCTCTCT